>NC_134357.1:325781555-326441198 GCF_048569485.1 Anomaloglossus baeobatrachus
ATATACATTTACCCTTGCTGTGAGACCTCCAATATTTGGCATTATCAGCTCAG
This sequence comes from Anomaloglossus baeobatrachus, assembly GCF_048569485.1. Lineage (NCBI taxonomy): Eukaryota > Metazoa > Chordata > Amphibia > Anura > Aromobatidae > Anomaloglossus > Anomaloglossus baeobatrachus. The sequence continues at coordinate 325,781,609 of NC_134357.1, forward strand.
CGGCCTCACCTTATGCTTTGTCCTGCAGTACCAAAAGTGGCCTGCAGACAAGGGGGGCGCTAGAGAGTAGTCGTGTTTGTGACAACCAGCGAACAGCTGCAGGATATCTGAGTGACTCCCTCGGCTGTTAATGACAAGAACACTTTGTGAAGTTAAAGGAAACCAAGTCCCCAGGTCCAGATGATTTACACCCTAGAGTCTTGAAAGAGATAACTGAGGAAATAATAATACTGCTTGCAATAATCTTCATAAGTCATGGGAAACAGGAGAGGTCCCCTTAGATTAGAAAAGGGCAAATGTGGTTCCTATCTACAAAAAGAGGGAAAAGGAGGATCCAGGGAATGACAGGCCAGTAAGCCTAAACTCCATAGCAGGAAAAATCTTCTAGCAAATTGTTAAACAACATTTACTTAGATACCTAGATAGGAAGGCATTAATCAACCAAAGCCAGCATGGCTTTATAACCAATAAATCTTGTCAAAGTCACTGAATGCTTGGACCAGGGGAATGCTGTGGATATAGTATACCTTGACTTCAGTAAGGTATTTGATAAAGTATCACATGACATTCTTATTGAAAAAATGATCAAGTATGGAAATGACAAAAAATCAGTTAGATAGATTCACAACTGGCTTAATGATCGGGTGCAACGAGTAATACTAAATGGATACACATCAACCTTGAGGAAAGTCAAAAGCGGGGTACCGCAAGGCTCTGTCCAGGGGCCAGTGCTGTTTAATATATTTATAAATGATCTGGATAATGGAATTATTGGGAAACTCATAAAATTTGCAGATGAAACTAAGATAGGAGGAGTAGCCAACACTAGAGAGGAAAGAGAGCTTATTCAAAATGATCTAGACACACTCGAACAATAAGCTGAGAAGAACAGAATGTTTTTTAACAGGGACAAATGCAAAGTCCTACATCTGGGTGAAAGAAATATAAAAAGCAGATATAGTATGGGAGGAATAGACCTAGGTGATAGCACCGAGGAGAAGGACTTGGGCATAATAGCGGATCCCAGATTCAACATGAGCCAACAATGCGGAGCTGCAGCTAAAAAGACCAACAAAATTCTGGGATGTATCAAGACAAGCATTGAATCTAGACCTAGAGAGGTAATTATTTCCCTATACTCTGCCCTGGTGAGACCCCACCTGGAATACTGTGTACAGTTCTGGGCACCCCAATTCAAGAAAGACATCGATATACTGGAGCAAGTCCAGAGAAGAGCCACCAAAATGTTAGAAGGTCTGCAAACCATGTCATATGAAGAACAGCTAAAAGAAATAGGGATGTTTAGTTTGAAAAAGAGAAGGCTGAGAGGAGACTTAATAGTGGTCTACAAATATCTGAAAGGTAATCATGGTGCAGAGGGAACCACCCTATTCTCATTAGCACAAGGAAGTACAAGAAACAATGGGATGAAACTTAAAGGAAGGTCATTCAAATTAGACATTAGGAAAATCTTTCTGACAGTGAGGGCAGTCAGGGAGTGGAATAGGCTACCACGGGAGGTGGTGAGCTCTCAATCAATGGAAATCTTCAAGCGGAAACTGGATTAACATATAGCTGGTGTGATTTAGGAAAGCCTGTCACAGGGGGTTGGCCCCAATTGGCCCCGATAGCCCTTGAGGTCCCTTCCAACTCTACCATTCTATGACTCTACGAAGATGCCTTCCTTCATAATTTTTTAGAGGCCTACCTTGAAAATTCACATATTCATACTAATTGTTGTACACGGCATTGCCCGGGATGGTAAATCTCTCTCTGTCTCTCTCCCACTCTCCCTCTCTTTCTGTCTATCGCTGTCTCTGTCTGTCTCTCTCTGTCTCTGTCTGTCTGTCTCTCTGTCTGCCTCTCTGTCTGTCTCTCTGTCTGTCTACCTCACTCTCTGTCTGTCTACCTCACTCTCTGTGAGTCTCTCTGTTTCTTAGTTTGTCTGACTCTGTCTCTCTCTCTTCCTATCTGTTTCTTGGTCTCTGTCTCTCTGTCTGTCTCTATCTTTCTGCCTGTCAATCTATCTGTCTCTCTTTATCTCTCTGTTTCTCTCTTTGTTTCTGTGTCTCTCTCTGTCTGTCTCTCTCGCTATCTGTCTCTCTCTGTGTCTCTGTCTATTTCTCTGTGTCTCTCTCCATGTTTATCTCTCTCCATGTCTGCCTCTCTCTGTCTGTCTCTATCTCTATCTCTCTGTCTGTGTCTCTCTCCGTCTCTCCACCAAAATCATATTAACTGAAACATAAGCTGTCTTATACTAAGAATGTCCTTTGGTGCCTATAGAAACCAATCAGAGCTGTTATTAATGACCTGTAGCTCCAAGCTTTCCCTCAAAACATAATCTATGACGTTCCCTGAGTCAAATAAGGTGGCTGTGCAAACTTTCGTGATTTTAAATGCGCCAGTGTGGATTCCTTTAGTGGACATACACAAACACATACATACATACATACACTCAGCTTTATATACCAGATATATATACCCCATGGTGTAAATGTTTTTCAACCCCTGCACTTACTGCATAGGATTAACTAGTGTAGGAATTCCACTCTTTTAAAAATTGTTCAAAAATGTATTCTGAGGGCCTCCGCTATGTGTCTTTGTGCCGCCCCTGCAGCAGTCAAACTGCTCGGATTCAGTGTTGCTGTGACTCGAGGGTCTCCGGACCCAGGGGCTTGCGGCTACTCAAATGTACGGCGATATTTACAGGGGATGAATTGTTCATGACGCCACCTGTGGGTTGTGGTAAAGGAGAGTACCGCCACTGCCAAAGGGAGTACCGGGGCAGATGGTGTGGGGGCAGCCAGGTGTCAGTCCCTCTGCAGGTAGGGAAGGCCCCGGACAGTGGGGATTTGGTGGACGAGTGGCTTGACCTTGGAAAACAGGACGCAGGGGTCAGATTACTCACTGCGGTAGTCGGGGTGCTGGATTAGGTGGAATAAGCAGACATTCACACAGATGGTAAACCAAAGTCTCTAAGTACCGCAGTCTCTACGGGGGGAGCCTGTCCAGGTCCCGCTCCCACCAGTGTCACTTGGTAAGTCCGGAGCCCTGCCTCCGTGCACAAAATTGATTGACCATTGTGGCCCCTCGGCTTGTAGCTTTTGGGGCCCCGCTACCTGTATGTATGGCAGCTGTGCTCTTGTTGGCTGGCTCTTGGGATTTCAGTGGGTTGTGTAGTTTGGAGAACCCTATCCGCCGCGTTGTGCTGATTCTTTCAATCTCTGAGCTCTTGGGGAAAGTTCATAAAGAGACTATCCTCCACAGGTTAATTATCAAGGCGCTTGAAGCTCTTCCCTGATCTAGGGTCCTGTACCTTGCCGTGCTCTGTACCGGTAAGTTCTTTTGGGATTGCTGGTGCTGACAGTCCTACACGACTATGTCCGTCGCAATCCTTTCTATCGTCACTACTACCGGTTCCCGACTCCTGTGGTAACGGACCACCGTCTGCGACCAAACCTGTTGCCTCCCTGGGAACTCCAACTTCCCAGCTACTCACTCTCTGAGGGCTACCACAAAACTCTCTGTCTTCCCTCCCACCAGTCTGCCTGACCCCTAGGTGGGTGGTCCTGCTCCAACCTGACCAACCCACTGGTGTGTCTGTACAGGTCTGGTGTGAGGTGCGGTTGGGATTTGTAGTGCGGATGTTAGTGACACTATTGATGGGAACCTGGAGCCATGGGGGGTAGGCCCTGCACCCTGGCGGACAGGATGCAGCTACCTCTAGCACCCTGATGTAGTCAGGGGTGCTACATCTTCAAGGGTGTATTGGACACTCTCCTTTAAATTTGGTTCAAATTGATGACTTGCCTTAGAAATGCTGCAGGCTTGTGGACACTGAGGCTTTCCACAACCTCATGGAGGCAGCCGTCCATTGTTGCTCAATCCCAGCTACCACTATTTCTCCCGATGTGCCATCCCTGCCTTACACAAGCACTTACCCATAATATCACCAGTGCTCTGACCACTGGGTGACCCCTCTGGAGGCCGGGACTGAGTCAGACCCAGTAACGGCTGACGTGCTAACAATGCCTAAGATTGAGGGTCCTAGTTCCACCAGGGTTTCCCCCACCTCCTACACTAGTTTCTGCACCCCTCCTTCACCATATCAACAGATTGATCATGTGATTCTTGCTCGTAATTCCTCAAGGGTGTGTTTAGGATGCCTTCATAATTATTTAGAGGCCTACCTTGAAAATTCACACATATGTGTGTGTATATATATATATATATATATATATATATATATATATATAAATATATACCGTGTTTTTCCAAAAATAAGTCACTGCCTTATATTTTTTCTGCTCCCAAAAAAAGCATTAGGGCTTATTTTTGGAGAAGGTGTTATTCTTGGAGAAACATGGTTGGGCGGTAAGTTTATCCCCCACTTCCCAGGAGACTCATTCTTACCAGACCCAGACGTCTGCCTGGCTCCCAGGTCCTCCTGTGATTTCCGGTGGATGCTCCTCGCCGTCCTCTCCTGCTGCTGGCTGACACACACACACACACACACACACACACACACATATACACACACACACATCACATTCCATCCCATCCAGCGCTTCCAGCTGCAGGGAATGATGGGAGGAAGTCACATGTGTCCGCAGGTCCTGTTGCGGCAGGTCCTTGCGCTCCACCGCACAGCCTCTCAGGATTCTGCCGGCGAGAAGAGATCGGTGTCGCTTGATGTGATGAGTATATGTGCGATCCGATGTTTGTGTGTGCGATCTGATTACGTGTGTGAGATTGGTTGTTTGTGTGTGAGATCGGATGTGTGCGGGTGTGAGATCGGATGTGTGAGTTTGTGGGAGATTGGATGTGTGTGTGAGATCGGATGTATGTGTGTGTGTGTGTGTCTGTGTGATCGGATGTGTACGGGAGTGCAATCACTGCAAGGCCTCCCGCTCGGTGTCTGGTGAGTGTGATTGTGGGTGCTCGCTGTCTATAATGAAGTGTCCTGCAGTATCTGTAACTTTTTTAGCTGCAAGGAAACTTCATTATTGATCCGCGACTAGAGCTTATTTTCGAGGGAGGGCTTATATTGAAGCCTTGCTCCGAAAATGCTGAAAATCCCTGCTAGAGCTTATTTTTGGGGGAGGGCTTATTTTTGGGAAAACACGGTGTGTATATATATATATATATATATATATATATATACATATATGGTATATATATACACAGTCATATGACAGTTTGGGCACCCCTATTAATGTTAACCTTTTTTCTTTATAACAATTTGGGTTTTTGCAACATCTATTTCAGTTTCATATATCTAATAACTGATGGACTGATTAACATTTCTGGATTGAAATGAGGTTTATTGTACTAACAGAAAATGTGCAATCCGCATTTAAACAAAATTTAACCGGTGCAAAAGTATGAGCACCCTTCTCAATTTCTTGATTTGAACACTCCTAACTACTTTTTACTGACTTACTAAAGCACTAAATTGGTTTTGTAACCTCCTTGAGCTTTGAACTTCATAGGCAGGTGTATCCAATCATGAGAAAAGGTATTTAAGGTGGCCACTTGCAAGTTGTTCTATTTGAATCTCCTATGAAGAGTGGCATCATAGGCTCCTCAAAACAACTCTCAAATGATCTGAAAACAAAGATTATTCAACATAGTTTTTCAGGGGAAGAATACAAAAAGTTGTCTCTGAGATTTAAACTGTCAGTTTCCACTGTGAGGAACATAGTAAGTAAATGGAAGAACACAGGTACAGTTCTTGTTAAGCCCAGAAGTGGCAGGCCAATAAAAATATCAGAAAGGCAGAGAAGAAGAATGGTGAGAACAGTCAAGGGAAATCCACAGACCACCTCCAAAGACTTGCATCATCATCTTGCTGCAGATGGTGTCAATGTGCATCGGTCAACAATACAGCGCACGTTGCACAAGGAGAAGCTGTATGGGAGAGTGATGCGAAATAAGCCGTTTCTGCAAGAACGCCACAAACAGACTCACCTGAGGTATGCAAAAGCACATTTGGACAAGCCAGTTACATTTTGGAAGAAGGTACTGTGGACTGATGAAACAAAGATTGAGTTGTTTGGTCATACAAAAAGGCATTCATGAGAGGAACAATTACAATGTTCTGGAATGGCCATCCCAGTCCACAGACCTGAATATCATTGAAAATCTGTGGGATGATTTGAAGCGTGCTGTCCATGCTTGGCGACCATCAAACTTAACTGAACTGGAATTGTTTTGTAAACAGGAATGGTCAAAGATACCTTCATCCAGGATCCAGAAACTCATTAAAAGCTACAGGAAGCGACTAAAGGCTGTTATTTTTGCAAAAGGAGGATCTACAAAATATTAATGTCACTTTTATGTTGAGGTGCCCATACTTTTGCACCGGTCAAATTTTGTTTAAATGCGGATTGCACATTTTCTGTTAGTACAATAAACCTCATTTCAATCCAGAATTATTACTCAAGCCATCAGTTATTAGATATATGAAACTGAAATAGCTGTTGCAAAAACCCAAATTGTTATAAAGAGAAAAGGTTAATATTAATAGGGGTGCCCAAACTTTTTTATATGGCTATATATATATATATATATATATATATATATATCACCCTGGGGTAAATATTTTTCATCCCTTGCACTTGCTGCATAGGATTAACTAGTGTAGGAATCCCACTTTTAAAAAGTGTTAAAAAATTTATTCTGAGGCCCTCCTCTACGTGTCTTCCAGGGTGTATTGCTAGCCCCTCTTTAAAAAAAATACAGTGAAATATGATGAGAGATAGCCCGGCTATTAAGGCTATGATCAAATGTTGCATTTTTATTGTGTTTTTTTACAGCAGTTTTTAATGAGTTTTATGCAAATTAAGCAGATTTTTTCAGTACCAGAAAAAGCTAAAACTTTTCATAAATCTAATGCACACAATAGTTTTTTTTCTGATTGCAATGGAAAAGTGCTGCATTTTTGAAAGAAGCAGCATGTCAATTCTTTCAGCGTTTTTTCCAACATTGACAGCAATGATAAAGTGCAAAAACAGCAAAAACTCTACTTGCAAACATAGCCTAAAGGGTGGAGGAGGTTTTTCTTCTCTATTTTTTACTTTGCCTTATATGCATGTCATTATACAGGAAAGAATGTTTCCTAAAATTTTTCTGTAAAATCCATTTTATCTTTGGTTTTGTATGTTTTATTGTCAGTCCATAAAAGTGACATAATACTCTGACATCATTGTTCCCAGCAGTGACCTGTGAGTCAGAGATGCATCCAGGCATCTTCCCCATGTTGCTCCCATTCCATTTGAGAGCTGTTACCATCCATTTCAGCGATTTTCCTGCACTTCCAGAGGACTGCCAGAAAAATGCTCGTATCCCAAACCTGCTCGTTTCGAGTACCCAGCACTTGAGAATTTTAGTGCTCGCTCATCGCTATTTATGATAAATTTGCATCTTAATATCCAGCTTAGGTATTAGTGCTCTAATGCACAGTATCAATGATTACAGAAAACAAATGAGGTTTTTTTTTCATTTTTTATGACAGTAAACTAATATTTGTAAAAACCATAATTTATCTTAGAACAACAGTAGGAATTCAAGTGATTTCTTTAAACTTTATAAGTACAATTTTGTGTCTGTGCAGTAAGATGCAAGTGGGGCACAGGATAAGACATGAGAACATAGCATATAAGGGCAGTTACTATTAGGGCTTCTCAGTCACATTTATGGGTAGGAAGCCTTTGACATCAGTAAACTTATCACATGTGAAGTTCATCACCAGCTTCTTTGCTCCAGACATGTAAGGCTTAACGTCTACGGTAACCTTCATCGTCTTATCAGGTTCCAGGACATCCAAACTGAAGAAATGGAAAAATATATATTTTTCATTGGATCACCACCAGTAATCATCTTAGCTAAACATGCATGTAATTTCAGTAGAGGAGACTGAGGTAAATGGCTTCCAGGCTTGTGGTCTTACGTAGATCCATAAGGAATATAAGGGTCTGCTCACACGGCGAGAAAAATGGTGCGAGTGGAATGCGATAAAAAAAAATCACATTCCACTCGGACCAATATTACTCTGTGGGGCATCTCCCGAGAATGATTATTTTCTCAGCCCTAATCGGACCGAGAAAACAGATGCAGCATGCTGCGAGTGCAATGCTAGCTTGTTTCACCCGCACCCATTCAAGTCTATGGGCGAGAGAAACATTGCATTGCTCTCATGTCACACCGGTGTAATGCGAGAGCAGTGCGATTCTCGCGTCAGCTGGCAACGGAGGAGATAGGGAGATAAATCCCTCCATCTCCTCCGCAGCGCTGGTCCTCCCCTCTGCAGCGCCGGCCCTCCCCTCTGCAGCTGTGGTCTGATCACACGATCGGACCACAGTCGCGTGACACTCGCTTGACATTCTACTCGCGCTATGCTGCAAGCGTGAGCCCAGTGTCATGCGAGGATCGCACAAATCCCCGTGTGGCCTCAGCTTAAGAATCGGACATGTTATTGTTTCTTGCAACAGTCTCTGGGTTAACATTTTGTCAGGTCTGATGAATATTGAATATTAAAAAATTAAATCTACAATAGATGATCACAAGTACAAAAATTAGACCAAACCAAGACAATCTACATAAGCTCCCTTGTAAAAAAGGGTGATCTTTGATGGGTTAGTTTACCCTAGACTAACATTATGCCATGTGACCATTATATTTGAAACTCTCATGAAATAAGAATCCATTATGATCTTATGGACAATTGCTTAATGATAACATAACTGGACCAGCCAGCTGATATGACCAGTCCTGTTATGGCACGGTAATCTTCTCGTTTGCATCAGGTTTGCATAATTATATGGGATCAAACAATATGGCATGTGTACAAATAATTTCATATGTCCACAAAATTGTCATCACAAAAATTGAGTGTGGGATTTTTGAGAGATGAATGAATGAAACCAATAATGCTTCTACTGTCTAAGGTGGTGAACTGTATGCATATTTGTGATGTTTAAGCAAGCATTTCTTTCTGTTCTTGTACCGTCTGTATGTAGAATAGAACACAGGCAACAAATGGCAAATAAAAGTAAAAGATTAATATGGGAAAAAGAACACAGACATTGGACTTAGGAAGATTGGAAAAAAGTGTTATAGACAGACAAATCGAAGTTTGAGGTGTTTGAATCCCACAGAAGAACATTTGTGAGATGCAGAGCTACTGAAAAGATGCTGGAAGAGTGCCTGACGCCATCTGTCAAGCATGGTGGAGGTAATGTGATGGTCTGGGGTTACTTTGGTGCTGGAAAAAGTGGGAGATTTGTACAAGGTATAAGAGATTTTGAATAAGGAAGGCTATCACTCCATTTTGCAACGCCATGCCATACAATGTGGACAGCGCTTGATTGGAGCCAATTTCATCCTACAACAGGACAATGACCCAAAGCACACCTCCAAATTATGCATGAACTATTAGGAAAGAAGCAGGCAGCTGGTATTCTATCTGTAATGGAGTGGCCAGCCCAGTCATAAGATCTCAACCCTATTGAGCTGTTGTAGGAGCAGCTTGACCGTATGGTACTCAAAAAGTGACCATCAAGCCAATCCAACTTGTGGGAGGAGCTTCTGGAAGCATGGGGTGAAATATCTCCAGATTACCACAGCAAATTAACAGCTAGAATGCCTAAGGTCTGCAAAGATGGAATTGCTGCAAAGGGAACATTATGTGACAAAAGCAAAGTTTGAAGGAGAAAATTATTATTTCAAGTAAAAATCATTATTTCTAACCTAGTCTGGACTATATTTTCTAATCATTATGTAACTCATTTGATAAATAAAAGTATGATTTTTCATGGAAAACACAAAATTGTCTGGGTGACCCCAAACCTTTGAACTGTAGTGTACATACAGTATATATATATATATATATATATATATATAAATCACAGCATGCAACAATCTCCGCTGTGTGTGGGGGAGACTTGTCCATTGAAATCAATGATCAATGGGAACGTAAAAAAATTGATCGTGAGCAGAACCCTTTTGTCCAAATTCCCACAGACACGGTCCACAGTCTTGTAGAAAAACTTCCCAGAAGAGTGGAAGCTATAGTGGCTGCAAAATCGGGGACCATCTTCATATTAATACCTATAGATTTAGAAAGGGGTGTAATATGTAGGGCTCCCAATACTTTTGTCAAGTGTAGTTTTCAACTATTTCATTCATTTATTTCATGTAAAAGCTGTGCAAATGCTGTCAGAACATGGAGCAGCTGACATGCAACATTGGGAGGAGGCTAAATTACCCCACTCGTACGGTAGTAAAATATAATGTCTAATGTATTTTATAGTGTATGCATCATAATAGCTGTGTTTTAGAAAATGATAAGAGTTGAGCGATGTTCGAGGTTCGCCAATTTCATGTTCGAGTGATTTTGGGGGGTGTTCGAGTCGTTTGACGAACTTGAGCTTTGTGCTAAAAGCTCGACAGGTCGAGTTAGGTTCGAGTACAGTTCGATCACCAAAAGCGTGGCTTTTCACAGTAAGGCTATGTGCACAAGTTGCTATCTGCATGCGTCCTGCGTCCCCAGCACAATGCCTCTCCCTTTCCTACTCACCGATCACGGGCGTCTCACTCCACGTCTGTCACGATCTGCGGTGTCTCTTCCTCTTTAGAAAATGGCTGCCGCTTCATTAGTCAATCAGTTATTCCGTGCTTTCCCCGCCCACCGGCGCCCATGATTGGTTGCAGCTGTCTCACTGCAACCAATCACAGCCGCCGGCGGGCGGGTCTATATCATGCAGTAAAATAAATAAATAAATAATAATAATAATAAAAAAAAAAAATGCGGTTCCCCCATATTTGATACCAGCCAGGATAAAGCCACATGGCTGGAGGCTGGTATTTTCAGGATGGGGAGCGCCACGTTATGGGGAGCCCACCACCCTAACAATATCAGCAGGCACCCGCCCGAAATCGCCGCATCCATTAGATGCGACAATCCCGGGAATCTACCTAGCTCATCCCGAATTGCCCTGGTGCGGTGGCAATCAGGTAATAATGAGTTTAATCATGCCAGGTGTCTCCCCAAGGCACTTTCTATGATTAACCTGAAAAAGAAAGCACACACAGTGAAAAATCCTTTATTTGGAATACAAGACAAACAAACCCCTCATTTACCTCTTTATTAATCCCCAAATAACCCCCAGGTCCGATGTAATCCACACGACACTGTCAGCTTGACTACACGAAGCTGCAGCAGCTCCGTAGAACACGATCGCGCTGTATCAGCTCCACGTAGCAATGAAGTAAATTGCGCTGTCACCAGAGACATCAGCAATGCAGACTTCAAGATTACCAAATCTGCCTATCTTTATCATTAGAGGCAGTAGACTGGTGGATAGAGCGCTCGCCTAAGAAGCATAACTTCAGGAATTCTTGTCCCGGTAAAGATTTTTTTTTTTTTATTTTTTTTATTTTTCATTTTAAATTATAATTATTATTTATTTATAAAGTGAAAGTAAAGAAACACACACAGCGAAAAATCCTTTATTTGGAATAAAAGACAAACAACACCTCATTTACCTTTTTATTAATCCCCAAATACCCCTCCAGGTCCGACGTAATCCACACGACACTGTCAGCTCGCCTACATGAAGCTGCAGCAGCACCATAGAACACAATCTTGCTGTATCAGCTCCACGTAGCAATGAAGTGAATCGCGCTGTCAGCAGAGACTTCAGCAATGCAGAAGTCAAGATTACCGAATCTGCCTATCTTTATCATTAAAGGCAGAAGACTAGTGGATAGAGTGCTCGCCTAAGAAGCAGGAGTTCTAGTTCTAGTCCCGGTCCCGGTAAAGAATTTAATTTTTTTTTTAATTTTTTTATTTTAAATTTTAAATTATAATTATATATTTATAATTATAATTTAATTTAATTATGCACTGAGGGGAGGAGCCGGACATCAGCTGTGAGCAGCGGGACACACCTCTAAAATCGGAGCAGTTCACAGAATAAGGCTGCATTGCTCTCTCCTCTCTCTCCTCTCTCTCTTCTCTCTTTCTCTCTCTTTCTCTCTCTCTCTTTTTCTCTCTGTCTCCCAAGGAGAGGGAAGAAAGTGTTTCAGGGAGGGCTGAGAAAGCATACTACAGACAAGGAGAGGGAAGAAAGTGTTTCAGGGAGGGCAGAGAAAACATACTATGGACAAGGAGAGGGAAGAAAGTGTTTCAGGGAGGGTTGAGAAAGCATACTACAGACAAGGAAAGGAAAGAAAGTGTTTCAGGGAGAGCAGAGAAAATATACTACACACAAGGAAAGGTAAGAAAGTGTTTCAGGGAGGGCAGAGAAAACATACTATGGACAAAGAGAGGGAAGAAAGTGTTTCAGGGAGGGCAGAGAAAATATACTATACACAAGGAGAGGTAAGAAAGTATTTCAGGGAGGGCAGAGAAAACATACTATGGACAAGGAGAGGGGAGAAAGTGTTTCAGGAAGGGCAAAGAAAACATACTATGGACAAGGAGAGGGGAGAAAGTGTTTCAGGGAGGGCAAAGAAAACATACTATGGACAAGGAGAGGGAAGAAAGTGTTTCAGGGAGGGCTGAGAAAGCATACTACAGAGAGCGAGAGGGAAGAAAGTGTTTCAGGGAGGGCAGAGAAAACATACTATGGACAAGGAGAGGTAAGAAAGTCTTTCAGAGAGGGCAGAGAAAACATACTATATTATAATATAATATTTATTTATAATTATAATTTAATTTAATTATGTACTGAGGGGAGGAGCCGGACATCAGCTGTGAGCCGCGGGACACACCTCTAAAACCGGAGCAGTTCACGGGATGAGGCTGCATTGCTCTCTCTTCTCTCTCTTTCTCTCTCCTCTCTCTTCTCTCTCTCTCTTTCTCTCTCTCTTCTCTCTCTTTCTCTCTCCGTCTCCCTCTCTCTCCTCTCTCTTTTTCTCTCTTTCTCTCTCTCTCCTCTCTCTCTTCTCTCTCTCTCCTCTCTTTCTTCTCTCTCTCTCTCAGACCTGACGATGATGAGCTGATGTGGTCACCTGATGGAATCAGCTGACACTATAAGTCGAGCGGGCTCGCCCGGCTGGCTAAACTATCAGCTGATGCTGTTGGACAGGAGTCTGCACTGAAGTGTGTAGTTTTTTTTTTTTTTGCACTGATGCATCAGCTGATTGCATAAAAGCTGTTTATACAATCAGCTGCTGTGTCATGTAATTCAGGCCCTTGAACCTGACACATCATCTGATCGCTTTGCCTTCCAGCAAACTGATCAGATGATATTGGATCCGGATTGCACAGCGCGGGACCCTTGACCCAGGATTACTGAGGAGGGGGGTTCTTTATTTCAATAAAGATGGAGTCACAAATTGTGTTGTGTTTTATTTCTAATAAAAATATTTTTCTGTGAGCTGTGTTTTTTTTATCTGTACTAGAAATTCATGGTGGTGTAGTGGGTGGGCAGACCCCTACAAAAGAAACATCATCCGGAAATGTTAAAGTTGTTTTAATAAAAGTGTATTGTATTGTATTGTATTGTGTTAGGGCACCCCCTAGTGGCCGGGTGGGACGGCTGTCGCCACAGGGAAAGGAGGAGCCGGCAGAAGCCAGGGGAAGATAAAAAGTGTGTGTAGGGTAGAAAGTGGCAGTTGGGCCCGGGAGGAGCGAGTGAACAACAAGGGGGCAGAGTGTGGGAGCTGATTTGATCGGGGACGCCGGAGAATACAGGAGGAGATGATACCTTAGCAAGTGAAGCAGCCGGTGTGGGTCCGGCTTGTGGGTAGCTGTTAGTGGGAGCCCGGCGAAGTGGAGTAACCGGTCACACCCCACCAGAGGGAGCGTCAGGGCAGGTTGTCCCCCAGCTCGAGCAAGTGTACCCGGTATTTACAACTGCACTGTTTCTGGAGGAGAAGAAGTGTGAAAATAAAACATGTCGTTTATTTGCATTGAACCCTGCTTGAAGCGTGTTTTTGCGCCGGATGATCGTTGCACCACCACACTCTGCCCCACCGAGTCATCTCCCGACCTTGAAGTAGTGATTGAGTCAGGGGAGAGCCTGGAGTTTATAAAGGCCACGACTACAAGGCCGGAGGCGCCCCTGGCTCCTCACTTCATGTGGCGTAGTCAGCAGGATGCGAATTCCCTGCCAGGGACCCAAGAAGGCGGAGATCAAGTGGTGCCTGGGGCACAGGATCCGGACTATGAGAAAAGATTTCCAGTCCCCTGGTGGGAAGAAGATACAGTGCCTGCAGCGTTGGACCGGGCACAAGATGGCAGCAAGATGGCCGTCGTCGGTGAAGACGAAGAAAGGGCGCGAAAAGTTGGCGCCAAAAGAAGAGCCTGGGGCTGGCCGGTGCCGAAAAAGAAGTTCGGAGTACTCCGCCCAAAGAGGGGAGGTGCCAGTCCCAGGGCACGCAGAAGAACATGTACAGTGGGCGGTGTTTGGAAGGAAAAGAAGAACCGCCGCGGAGGGGTCGTTATGATGTGGGAGACTGGGGGTGGAGTCTGCTCAAGAGCGGGAAAAATAAGCCCGCCTCCACTTCCTTCTCCACTGACCCCGCCGCCATTACTAGAGACGCCGCAAGCTCACGAGATGGAGACCTCCGGACAACAGCAGGAAATAGTGACCGCTATGGCCCTCGCTAACCTGGGCCGAGGGCGTCCTAAACATGCTGCAGAAGTGTCCCCTCTCGATATCCCGGCCACGTCAGGAGGATCAGAACGTCCGGCCAAGGTGACCTGGCTAACCACCTGGGACGCTGCGACGGGAGGCACTACTACCGAGGTACGGGCGACCTACGCCACCCAGTTACCAGTGGGGAATCGGCCCCTGGGGATCTACTATCCCGTCCTGGAGACACCCCTGCCTGCGGCCGCAGCGCCAGCCGTCCCCGTGCAGGCTCCGGCAGAAGAAATCGCCCGGAAGCTGGAACAAGATCCCTGGGGTTTTTTCTGGGACCCCGTCCAGCCGTCTACCATACCTCACTCAAGGCCTCCATCTCCGGTACCAGACCCCGTCCGGGAGCGGCTGCTTGCAGAGACCATTGCCCGGGAGATGATGGCCGGTCCCCGAGGCGAAGAGCTGGCGCTACAGTTTACCACTGGTATAGTGGTAAAATTCAATCAACAAGAAGGCTACGGCTTTATCCGGGAAGAGGCAACCGGAGACGACTACTTTTACAACCGGGTCCATTTGGATGTGGAAGGTCTGCCACAGCGCCTCCACACACTCTATCCGGGCGAAAAAGTCCAGTTCCTACCTGAGGCGGGAAGCCGCGGCCTCTTCGCGGTCGGCGTGACCAGAATGCCGACCCCACGAGAAGCCGCTCAATGGCAACAGGAGATAGAGTGGGAGGAACATCAAAGCCGGCGGCGGACCCAGGCAAGACCGGTGCTGGCTGAAGCCTCTCACCCCCGACGTACCCTAGCGGTGGCTCCGGAGATGATGCCCGGACTGACTCCTGGCCCGGAAAGTTAGACCCCGGCGGTGCTGGCGGTCAACCAGAGCATAACCAACCACCCGGTGATTGTTCTGGACGTGCCTCAGCCACCCCGGGGAGCGACCCCATCACCCCCGCCGGGGAATGAAGAGATCGCGACATCCGAGGCCGCCGCTGCTCCTGAACCTTTTCGGAGGTTACGTCGACAGCCCGGGCAGTCCCTGTCCGACTACATTCAGGCACAGAGGGCCGAGTGGAAGCGAGCCTGGCCTCCAGCGTAAAGCGTCCTGATCGGCTCGTGTGAAGACCGGTGTTGTTGTTTGACCGGCAGAAGTTATGTTAAGTTCGGAGGGAGTCTGCGGCTGGACTGAGCCAGGGGCTCCTCCGCGTTGCCGAAAGGGAAAATTGCTGTTTCAGTGTTGTGGTTCTCTTGTTTAAACGACCAAGACCGGGAGTGCCACGTTGGCCTCCGGGCACCACCAAAGACCGGGAGCGCTACTCAGCCTCCGGGCGCCACCAAAGACCGGGAGCTCCCAGTTGAACTCCGGGCGCTGAACTGGTTCGTAGTTTTAAATATGTGTGTTATTTTATGTTGGAGCCGTGCCGGGAGGCTCGGGTTTTAAGAGGGGAGGTGTGTAGTGGGTGGGCAGACCCCTACAAAAGAAACATCATCCGGAAATGTTAAAGTTGTTTTAATAAAAGTGTATTGTATTGTATTGTATTGTATTGTGTTAGGGCACCCCCTAGTGGCCGGGTGGGACGGCTGTCGCCACAGGGAAAGGAGGAGCCGGCAGAAGCCAGGGGAAGATAAAAAGTGTGTGTAGGGTAGAAAGTGGCAGTTGGGCCCGGGAGGAGCGAGTGAACAACAAGGGGGCAGAGTGTGGGAGCTGATTTGATCGGGGACGCCGGAGAAGACAGGAGGAGATGATACCTTAGCAAGTGAAGCAGCCGGTGTGGGTCCGGCTTGTGGGTAGCTGTTAGTGGGAGCCCGGCGAAGTGGAGTAACCGGTCACACCCCACCAGAGGGAGCGTCAGGGCAGGTTGTCCCCCAGCTCGAGCAAGTGTACCCGGTATTTACAACTGCACTGTTTCTGGAGGAGAAGAAGTGTGAAAATAAAACATGTCGTTTATTTGCATTGAACCCTGCTTGAAGCGTGTTTTTGCGCCGGATGATCGTTGCACCACCACACTCTGCCCCACCGAGTCATCTCCCGACCTTGAAGTAGTGATTGAGTCAGGGGAGAGCCTGGAGTTTATAAAGGCCACGACTACAAGGCCGGAGGCGCCCCTGGCTCCTCACTTCAGTGGCCCTGTCTAATATTGGCATGACACCATGAATTTCGGGCTTAGGGCCAGTTGATAATATACAGCTAGCCATAACCCCATTATTACCCAGTGAGCCACCCGTCAACAGGGCAGCTGGAAGAGTTGGATACAGCGCCAGAAGATGGCGCTTCTATGAAAGCGCCATTTTCTGGGGTGGCTGCGGACTGCAATTCGCAGCAGGGGTGCCCAGAAAGCTTGGGCACCCTGAGCTGCAGATTCCAATCCCCAGCCGCAGAACTACAAGGCTCAGCATACTCCATCCAGGACTGTATGCAGGAGTTTTTTGCCCACCAAAAAAAACATGTGGGCTTTGCCATATTTTTGTATGCTAGCCAGGTACAGCAGGCAGGTACTGCTGCCCCCAACCCCCAGCTGCCTATTTGTACCCAGCTGGGAACTAAAAATATAGGGAAGCCTTTTTTTTAATTATTTCATGAATTTCATGAAGTAATTAAAAAAAAAAATGACGTGGGCTTCGCCCCATTTTTGTGTCCAGCAAGGTACATCTAGGCAGCTGGGGATTGGAATCCGCAGCACAGGTTAGCCCGAGGTTTCTGGGTGCCTCTGCTGTGAATTGCAGTCCGCAGCTGCCCCAGAAAATAGGGCTTTCATAGAAGCGCCATCATCTGGCGCTGTATCCAACTGTTCCAGCTGCCCTGATGCTGGGTGGCTTGCTGGGTAATTATGAGTTAATACTAGATTTGTTTTACTAGCTAGTATTAAGTCAGAGATTCTTAATGTCAGGCAAGTTTGACCCGGCCATTAAGAATCTCCAATAAAGGGTTAAAAAAACACACCACACAGAGAAAAAAATACTTTAATAGAAATAAATGCACAGAGACATTAGATACTGCATGTTTATTACTCCCTGTCAGCCCTCCACGATCCATGGTCTTCTGTCTTTTTTCTCCTTCAAACCATGCAGCTCTGCTACATCAGACAGCACTGCATGGGGGAAGACGCTGCTTCCCGTGCAGTCTATATCACTCAGTGAGTGAGCAGCAGCTGCGTGCTGTAAGCGGTGACGTCACCGCTGACAGGCGCGTTGCTATAGCAATGGTGCTCCGTTAATGACCGTCTGTGGCAGCCGGTGAATAACAGAACGGGGAAGCAGAACGGGGAGCCGACCATGTGCCAGAGCATCTCGCCGGTACACTGGGATGCACAAACGAGCACGGTGTACCAGAGAGATGCACTGACAGGAACTATTACATGCTATTTTGACTTCACGGAAGGTCCTATCATCAGTGCTGGTTACTGGGAGGACGCAGCGATTATCGGAAGGAAAAGAGGCGGGAGACAGAGTGCAGGACGCGTCGCAGGGACAGGTAAGTGTTATGGCAATGTTTATTAACTGTATGTGTACATTTATAATGTGTTTTTATGTGTTTGTGTTTGCCTGCCATTGGTTTCAATGGGGCTCGAGAGGTTCTTCGAGCCGTTCGCCGAACCGAACTCGAACGCGGCCTCCGTTCGACGAACCGTACCGAACTCGAGCCTCTAAAGGCTCGCTCATCTCTAAAAATGATTGCCTTTAGTGTTGCTGAGCCGGAGCAGTTCTGCGGTCGATGCAATCTAGCGGTCAAAAGTCTAAAGTGTTTTTACTGAATACTATATTATACTCTAATGTGTATTTTAAAGTAATGTAAAGTATAATCTGTAATGTGTAGTTAATTTATTAACTGTGTCATGTAAAGTATAAGAATGGTAGCCAGATAGGGACTACAGTAAAGGGTGTTTTACATGCTACGACATCGCTAGCGATAGCTAGTGATGTCATGCGTGATAGCACCTGCCCCTGTAGTTTGTGCGACATTTGGTGATCGCTGCCATAGCGAACATTATTGCTACGGCAGCGTCACACGCACATACCTTTTCAGCGACGTCGCTGTGACCGCTGAACAATCCCTCCTTCAAGGGGGAGATGCGTTCGGCATCATAGCAACGTCACAGCATCGTCACTAAGTGGCCGCCCAATAGCAGAGGAGGGGCAGAGATGAGCTGCCAGAACATGCCGCCCACCTCCTTCCTTCCTCATTGCCGGTGGACGCAGGTAAGGAGATGTTCGTCGTTCCTGCGGCGTCAAATGTAGCGATGTGTGATGCCGCATGAACAACGAACAACATCGTACCTGCAGCAGCAACGATATTATGGAAAGGAGCGACGTATTAACGATCAACGATTTTTGCTGTTTTTGCGATCATTGATCGTCGCTCCTTGGTGTCACACGCTGCCATGTCGCTAAAGGCGCCAGTTGTGCGTCACTAACGACGTGACCCCGACGATATATCGTTAGCGATGTCGCAGTGGGTAAAGCACTCTTAAGTGAAGGTTTTAGTAAGTACAGTGGGGCAGGTACTTCCTGATTGCTGAGGGAATGAAGAGCCAGGATGGGAGGACTGACAGAGACAGAGAGTTGGTTGGTGAGACAGGTCCTGGGAGAAGTTAGTTCTGCAGAGGGGTTCCTGGTGTGTGGATGATGCTTGGTAACTTTGGCCTGACAGGAAACCTGGAGATATCCTCTATCTGTCTGGAGACTAAAGGGTGCTTTACACGCTGTGACATTGCTAACGATATATCGTCGGGGTCACGTCGTTAGTGACGCCCATCCGGCGCTGTTAGCGACATCGCAGCATGTGATACTAAGGAGCGTCGATCAGCGATCGCAAAAATGGCAAAAATCGTTAATCGTTGACACGTCGCTCCTTTTCATAATCTCGTTGGTGGCACATGCCGCTGGTTGTTCGTTGTTCCTGCGGCGACGCCGCAGGAACGACGAACATCTCCTTACCTGTGTCCACTGGCAATGAGGAAGGAAATAGGTGGGCGGCATATGTGACGCCCTGGACTATCCAGGCCGTCCCAGGTAGACACATGACCACACCACACCCCCTTCCCAGTTAGGTAACACTAGCCAAATGTAAAAACCTTGTCACCACCCTCCAGGTTTGATGTCCACACCAGGGGGCGTGGAGCAAGGCGGTTGGCTACACCCATCGAGGAGTTCACAGGCCTGGAGGCGGGAAACACAGGAGTCTAGCTCAGGCTCTAGAGGAGTCTAGTTCAATTGCAAGTGAGAGCAGTTGAGGTCACGGGCAGTTCTATGTCCGTGGCCTGATAAGAGACTAGCTGGTGGCTGGGTCGGACCCCAGTCACCATTGGCAAGGAGGCAGACGGTGGTGGCCGCCTGCAGGAGACTGGGAATACGTCCAGTGGAACCGTAAGGGACAGGGACAGGGTAGTGGCCCGCCGGAACCGAACCGGGGAGCCAACTGGATACCGGAGCACCAGGCAGGGTACTCAGACCCAGCACAAAGCCCTGAATCAACAGGGCCGAGTCGAATCAACTGATTGCGGGCTGGACTTAAGGACCTACACCACACAAGTCCCTTTAGAAGACAACAGCCCAACCATACCGGGTAACGCCACCGCCAAGGCATAGAGACCAAAAGGACCAGAGTCTGCGGGCAAATGGGCTCCTACGGCATATACCAGTCGGGTAGCAGACTACCGGTGTCTAGGCACAGGAGTCAAAACATTTACACAGAGGTGCAGGAGAAAGGTGGAGACCATTAACCTAGTCTGGAAGACGCTGCAGCCGGCTGCAGGCCCCGTTCATCACTCCGTTTGGTTTACCAGCGACTCCAGTGTCTTGTGTCAGAGTGAGTACACCAGTGCCATCAGGCACCGCACCGCACCGCACTGCGACACTTCACCCTGCATCCCGGCCCTCTCCTACCGGGCCCTGGGACAAACAACCCCTACTCACGGAGGGGTCAACACCTAGCTGCACCATCACACCGCTCCTGGGATCCCCGCACCTTCACCGCAGCGGTGGTGTCTACAATCACCACAACCCGTGGGTGGCGTCACGAACTGTCATTCCAAATCAAACACCCAAATCCTCGCGTGTAGCGCCAACTCCCTTGCAGAGCGACGTGAGAGAAGCTCGAGCCACCACCCGCAGTACGAGCACGGATTCGAGCGGCTCGTCGGTCGCAGCCGAGTCTGCGGGGCGGTACACATATTCCACCCGTTCATCTCCGCCCCTCCTCTGCTATTGGGCAGCTGCTTAGTGACGCCGCAGTGACATCGCTATGACGCCGAAGGCACCTCCCCCTTGAAGGAGGGATTGTTCGGCGGTCACAGCGACGTCGCTGACAAGGTATGTGCGTGTGATGCTGCCGTAGCGATAATGTTCGCTACGGCAGCGATCACCAAATGTCACACAAACGACGGGGGCGGGTTCTATCGCGCAGGACATCACTAGCTATCACTAGCAATGTCACAGCGTGTAAAGCACCCTTAAGGCTCACCTGGGGATGGGCTTAGAAGAGTCCAGGGACTAGACTGATGTACCCGAGAGAGTTTCTCTGAACTGGCCAAGGGAAGTCAAGGGGCTGAAGCCATCCGAGGTAGTGAGTGGACACTACTGAAGACTGAAGTAAGTGTCGCACCACCCGTTCAAGTCAGATCCCAAACAAACACAGGTTCAGTCTGATGAAGTAGAGCGGAGCACTGTTGGACTGGTGTTTGCTCCCCTCTACACGACTATGAAGCTGCCATAAAGTGGCCAAAAGTGGATGCTGCAATTCGTAGCTGTAGTTCTTTGATTACATACAAGAAATTTGATGTTTCAGGCTAAATAGCTTTTTTCCTGCAAAACCAAGTGATTATTTAGCTAGCAATTAGCCGCACTGGTTGTTAGCCACGTCTCGGGCCATCATTTCTGACATTATCCATATGGCATCCGTAGAAAAAAGAAAGAATTTGAAGATATCCTAATAGGTAACATACAGCACAATCATGGATAATCATTGAAACCTCTAAATGTCTCAACAGTTAATTGGCCTGGTTTCCTACTTATAGTAATGCGGTACCACTAATAGTACAGTACTCACCTTTTTTGTAATTCATTTTTTGTTAAGCCACTGCCCTCTATTGTCAGCACACAGTTCTTCACAGGCGTGGGTAATGGGTTGGTAAATTTGATCTCGACAGTCACTGGTTTACCCAACACAGCTGCTCCTAAAGCCTAAAGAGAAGAACAGGAATGTTAGTGAAATTGTTGTAAATCTTGTCCTTGCACCACTTTAGTATTGTTGATAGTGTTTGAGTTGTGTTGTGGAGTTACTCAAGAGAAAAAACATAGACCCGAACAGCAAAAGATCTACAAATGGTGATATCCTCTCCTGAACCTCATGGCTCCTGCTGTGTCTGGGACTTGTTAATATGTCAGAACCTGGGTCCACCAGACGATCATTAGTGTTAGGGTTCGCTCACATGAGCGTGTACATCAAACGAGTGCTCTGCAAAAATTTATAGGATGGCAATTGCTCCATTGTTACACTATGGGGCAGTGCCAACCTTTTTTTCTCATGCCAATTCGTCAGCATATATGAGACCAGTCAAGTCTATGGGTGTGTGGAAAATATAGGACTACACTCAGGTGCCATCCAAGTGCAGCCCCATTTATGCTGAGATAGACATTGGAGAAGATCGAAAAATTAAGTTCTCAATTTTCTCATCACCTGTGTTCCGATTCTCGCATTTAAGAGAATTGGAGAACAGATTATTAAGTAATTCATGTTCTTGTTTATGTTGTGCTTTCCCTCCGGATCAAAAAAGTGTATCGTATCATATCATAAACTGACACTTGGCTCAAACTCTGATCAGAGCTCGAGCTGAGTGTCATTAGCATACTTGATTGATTATCTTGCATGAGAGAATCTACTATCTATAGGAATAAAGGAAACTTGTAATGTTGAAAATGGTATCTGCTCTGCAGGAGGTTATAGAGCAGCAGAAGATGATAAACATTATTGGAGGAAAAGTTTGTATAGATATGACCCCAGTGGGCTCCCTATTAAGTGACTGACAGTCTTACCTATATAAATTTGCATGCAGAGATAGCTGTCAATCACTAGTAGGGGGATCCACTGGACTCATAGGCTACAAGCACCAGAGATTTAAATTAACAAAATTCAAGTTATAAAGAATCTTTTTCCACAAACCTCTGCTTCTCCTTCACTATACCTTGCTGTCCACAGATCAGAATGCATATATAATATGAGAGTTTCCCTTTAATGGTGTTACTCTTTTAGCTTATTTTCTCTTTTTTTAAGGTACCAGTTTAGGTAAACTTCATGTAATAATTATGTCATCTGATTTACATTAAAGCACCACTCCAGCATTTTTTTTCAGCCCTGGAGTTTTGCTTTAAATCTAAGTTGCCTTCCCCTGGTCTTATACTCACCCTCTGGTGTTTTAATCCTTTTTTTGTGCCACTGTGATTCTGTGGCGCCATCTTGTGCCCGTAACTTCTGACTGTCCAGAAGTCAGAAGCTACATCAAAAGCTCCCAATGCAACTCTATGAGAGGCAGAACGAGGCTCTCATAGCGTTACATTGATTTGTGTCCTTCACTCCGGTGCACTCCATGAAACACTGGAGCTTCCGGCAGGTCACAAATCACAGGAGAGCAACTGAAGAGCAAGTGATAGAAGATGAAGATGCCTGAAGGTGAGTAAAAGACATGAGGCAGGAGACTAAAGGGTGCTTTACACGCTGCGACATCGCTAACGATATAATGTCGGGGTCACGTCATTAGTGACGCACATCTGGCGCCGTTAGCGACATCGCAGCGTGTGACACCAAGGAGCAACGATCAACGATCGCAGAAACGTCAAAAATCGTTGATCGTTGACACGTCGCTCCTTTTCATAATATCATTGGTGGGGCTTGCCGCTGGTTGTTAGTCATCCCTGCGGCATCACACATCGCTATGTGTGACACCGCAGGAACGACGAACATATCCTTACCTGCATCCACCGGCAATGAGGAAGGAAGGAGGTGGGCGGGATATTCCGCCCGCTCATCTCCGCCCCTCCTCTGCTATTGGCCGGCTGCCGTGTGACGTTGCTGTGACGCCGCACGAACCGCCCCCTTAGAAAGTAGGCGGTTCGCCGGTCACAGCGACGTCGCAGGGAAGGTAAGTCCGTGTGACGGGTGTAAGCGATGTTGTGCGGCACGGGCAGCGATTTGCTCATGTCGCTCAACCGACGGGGGCGGGTACGCTCGCTAGCGATATCGGTACCGATATCACAGCCCGTAAAGTGGGCTTTAGATTTAAAGCGCCATTCCAGCTCTGAAATACAAAGAACGCTGGGGTGGTGCTTTAAAAAAGGTTTTGTAATATTAATATCACCAGAGAACATAGGATACTGATAGAAATGTGAAGAGCTTCTGAATAGAGCCTTAGTTATAAGAATAGATATTGTACCTTAGTTTCAAGTGGTGGTTTCTTCAAAACAATGATATTTTCTACAATCAAATCTCCCCACTCTTCGACCTGACATACAGCAGTCATATTAATCATATTATCTGTAGTTAATGATTTTTCATATTGGGAATATGTAATCTTTATAGGAATTTCCTTCTCTGTAAAAAATAAAATAAAATGTTTTATTATTTTTCCATAGTATATCACTTAGGTTTCCATAAATATTTTAAAAGCTCATTACTCCTACAGTACTATAAAGTTACTAGTTTCTTTTTTTCCTTTTAACGACCTTCAGCTTGATCTCAAGCCATGACAACTTGATGTATGAATGCTCTGTAGGAAGATTGATCTTGTGTAAGCTTAGATAGGTCCACCAAGGTCTTCTATGTCATTATTTTCATGTATCAAGCCAACAGGTTGCTGGTCTTCTTTTTGTCTTGTTCCATCTATTTTTCCAATTATGATGCCCTTCTCTAGTAATTATTACTGTATTTACTCGAGAATAAGCCGACACAAGTATAAGCCATGGCCATAATTTCACTACAAAAAATTTGGGAAACCTTATTGACTCGAGTATAAGCCTAGGGTGGGAAATGCAGCAGCTAGTGGAAAATTTCAAAAATAAAAATATATACCAATAAAATCTAATGTGCCCATCCTTCTGCCATATAGTAATGTGCCCATCATTGAGTAATGACCCCTTTAGTAATGTCCTCATTCCGGTCCACTTCTTGTCCCCTATTATGCCGTTGTTTACACAAAAAAAATAAGCTCACCTGTCCTCCATTCCTGCAGTGTCCTCTTACCTGCTTCTTGCAGTTTCCAGGCTCCATGATTGCGTTCGGCGCAGGAGCCGCCACTGTAGGCTGCCGTCATGGCTTTACTTCAGTTGAATGCTTTGCAGCACAACAAAGCATTCAATTGCAGTAAAGCGCTCATAGCAGCGGCAGTGGCCCCCTGTATGGGACGCGATTATGGAGCAGTGCTTCTTGCAGACCACAGACACATAGACTCCTCTATGATCGTGTCCTGTACATAGGGCCGCTACTGTCTGCGCTTTGCTGTGGTTGAATGCTTTGCGATGTCTGCAGCAGCTGCTCTGTGCACCAGACGAGATCATAGAGGGGGTCAATGTGCCTGCAGACTGCAAGAAGCAGGTAAGAGGACACCATTCGAATGGAGGACAGGTGAGAATAATTTTTTGTGGGACCCTTCACTCGAGTTTAAGCCAATAGGGGAGTTTTCAGCATAAAAAAATGGGCTGAAAAACTCGGGCTTATACTCGAGTATATACGGTATTCTCTTCGTTTGATATGTCGAAAATAGGCAATTCATAGCTTGGTGATATTTGCTTCATATCTGGCTTGATTTGTTCTAAACTTGATTTCTTTGTTCATTTTGCTATCCGTGGTATTGATAACATCCTTCTCCAGCACCACATTTTAAAAACGTTGATTCTTTTTCTGTCTTGTTTCTTTATCGTTCAGTTTTTGCATCCATAAGTGACTATAGAAAATGTTACTATTTATGGTAACATAATGACTGACTCCCTTAGGCCTCATGCACATCTCTATATTACCAGTGAATCTTATACAGAGTGTTGAGGACTACAACAGAATCACACTGAACACGTATTACTCTTCAAGAGCTCATTTGTAGAACCATCAGACTTCAAAAACTCTTTGCGATCATCAGGTGTGTTTTGATGGGGTAGAGTGTAGTGATGGGTTTGGCACTGCTCGGTACTCGATTAAGCATCAGGGTGCTCAAGACGCTTCTCACACGATTGAGTATCGTGATACTCGGATGCCAAACTCAAGTTCAATCATCGCATGTTTCACATCTTTTTTCAGCCACTAAACTTGCGGGGATTGCCTCACAATCATGGTAATGCCATAGCCTTGTTGGCTATTGTCATTTCAGTGATTGGCTGGCCACATCACATCATGTGGTCTATATAAGGCCCCATGACACCATGCTTGGCACACTGTACTCGAAAATAGTATAGGGAGAGTTTCTGCTGGAGAAGGGACAGTATGTCATATTATCACAATACCGATTGGTGAAACATTAAATTTAAACAGTCCATTTCTGGGCTAATTCTCGAATAGCACCGCTCTTAGCTACATTTAGTGTAGGGAAAGCTGCTGGAGATAGTATTGTGTACTAGTGGCATGTAGGCAGGGATTTTAGCCTTACAGACCTTGCTGCTGAAATGTAAAAAAATCTATTCTATTTTATAATAATACTGCTCTTGGCTGCATTTAGTGTAGGGAAGCTGTTCAAAAGAGAGGGCAAGTGTACTAGAGGCATGTAGGCAGGGATTCTAGCCTTACAGACCTTCCAGATGCTATGAAAAAAATCTATTCTATAATAATGTGACGCCCTGTCACAAATAGGGCCCCGCATTACACACTTCCCTCACAGGTAACACACCAGGCAGCGGAACCAGGCGGTTGGAAGATGCCCACCTAGGAGTTTCAAGCCCCACCCCCTGGGAACACGGCCGAAAAGCAAAGCCGGAAGTTGAAAAACGAAACTTACCGGCCGAAGAGAGGAGTGCCAGGAAAAAGACCAAGGGGGAGAAGCGGGAAGATGTCCGCGCCTAACCCCCACGGCGGAGTGGTGCCGGCCGCTGGAGCGGTGGCGCCTGCAGATGCGCCTGACGACGGGAATGTGGCGGCTCTCGCTCCGGTCGCAGGAGAGATGGACCCCTGGACTCCGGTAGTGACTCCCCGTGTAGCAGCTGGCAGTGACCCGCCTGCCACAGAAAGGATGTCGGCTCTGGCAGTCCGCCCGGCTGCAACGGGAACGGCGCCTAGTTGGGAAATGGATGACAGCGGCTCCCAGGGTGATATGGAGTCCATCTTAGAGGACGAAGCCCCGACTGCCGCAGAGGGTATAATAATACCAATCTGTGGATACTGCAGACAGCTAGGGCACTTTGCCAGTGCGTGCCCTGAGAATTGCCGGTTTTAAATGAGTTCACCACAAGTTTAAAAGTTAACAGTTGAAAAGTTTTAAGTAGAATACCCGCTCCTGTTATACTCCTGACCTTTGTTGAACGTCTCCAAGTTCCCGGGAGACGCCATCCAGTACACGGATGGAAGGAAAGGAGGATCTTGTCTGACTTGTTGAATGCCACTGTGGTCAGAGCCTCAGAGGGCACCATCAGGGATCAGAGCCCCTGGTGGAGGAAGACAAGAAGTTAAGTTGGAGTGAGGACAGTTCAGTTTGCAGAGTCTGGTTTGGAGGAGCAATCGTACCTGCACTGCAGGCAGTGTGAAACGGGGTCTTTCTGGACAGTGTCGCCCGTGGATGATGGTGGCATTGGGGACCTGTGCTGCCCTGTGGTGGACTGTGGGAAAGTTGCCAGAGGAAGTCGTACCTGCAGTGAGTCTAGTGTTTTATCTAGACCACCCTTTTTACCATCCTGCAGTCTCCGGAGAGGCTGGTTGGAGGAAGGGCAGAGTAGGCCGAGGTCCCATCACCATGGCAACCGGTGACTACCCTCCGGGTCAGGGGTTCCCTGGACGTGGGGCCTCTGAGAGAGACTGCCGGGTAAGGAACTTATTACCCAGCCCATGTGGGCAACACCCGGACCCGTTTCCTGGACTGGGGAAAAGGGGTGGTGACGTGGTTTTTAGAGGCAGCATCAGGGCTAGGTTTGCTTGGGTGGGCAAAAATGAAAGGGACCCGGTCCCGTCCCATTCCCGGTTAATAAAATGTTTTAATGCAACGTTTAAGTAAACTGCCTCCCGTAAGGGAAGAAACCAAGCTTTCATATAATGTATATATGTTATTATAATTGTAAACATGTTTTATCTCTTTTCAGTTAAAAAGCAAAAATAAACCGGTGGTGGTCGGACAGCCCGCGGACGGTCTGTGTTTAACCAAGGGGGAGTGTGACACCCTGGCCGGCCAGGAAGTCACAAATAAGGCCCCGCATTACACCCTTCCCTCACAGGTAACACACAGCCAACCACAAAACCCTAGTCACCCCCCCCAGGGCTTGATGGACACACCAGGGGACGGAACCAGGCAGTTGGAAGTCGCCCACCTAGGAGTTTCAGACAGCCCAGGGTGGGGAAAAGTCAAGCAGTTGGAGTTTAGAGTTCAAGTTGGAGAGGTGTGTGGGCTGGAGCTGTGTGCAGCTCCAGCAGAGGCGAGAACCCAAGTTGAACAGGTGCCAGGGTAGGAGCCCTGGTGCCTTTGCTTAGGAGGCAGACAGCGGTCTCCGTCTGCAGGAGCCGGGAAGATGGCTCGGTGGAACCGTGGTGGACCGGGACAGGGTAGTGGCCCGCCGGTACCGACCCGGGGAACTGACTCGGAAACCGGAGCACAAAGGGGGGTACTCAGACCCTGAAGCTAGGTCCAGAAGCAACTGGGGGCTAGCTAATTAACTGATTGCGGCCAGGACTAGAGATCCTGTCCCACCCAAAGTCCCGACTGAAGGCAACAGCCCACCGAGGGGGATAAAAGGCCACCGCCATGGCTCAGAGATCCCACGGGCCAGGGTCTGCGGGCAAAGAGCTCCTTAGGCGACCACAAGCCGGGAGCGGACTCCTGAAGTTGCAAGCGCAGGCAGTCCACCATCTTACACAGGTGCAGGAGAAAGACAGAGACCACTAGCTGGGTGGGGAAACCCGAACACAGCCGGCTGCGGGCACCGACCACCATCACCTTGGTTTACCAGAGAGACTCGTGTGTGTGTCTAATAGTGAGTACATCAGAACCCTGCGGTCGCCCATCTCCCTGCATCGCCAAACCCCCCAACGGGTCCTGGGGCCACAATCCCTGCCCACGAAGGGGTTAACAACTTGCTACACAACATCTCCCCCGGGTGCCCCATAACTACAGCGGTGGTGTCGAATATCACCACACACAGTGGGTGGCGTCACGAACTCCGTACGGCTCAGCCCGTACATATGCGTCCTAAAACCACCATCCCATCACTACCCCATTTCATTTGAAGTGACCGTGAGGCCCCCGGGTCCGGAGACCCTCGAGCCACCCACAGAAGGGCCGGATCCGAGCAGCTTGGCTGCTGAGAGCGGGGTGGTACAAAAATACTGCTCTTAGCTGTGTTTACTTTAGGGCAAGCTGCTGAAGAAGGGATTGCATATTAAAGGCATATAGGCAGGGATTGTAGCCTTACAGAGCTTGCTGCTGCAACCTAAAACCAAAAGTGCTTTTCATGCCTTCATCTATTTTTTTGCCTTTCTCCACAGCTATTAGCTGCATTCTGTGTTGGGATACCTGCTGGAGGAGGAATATTTTTGGCTTAGAGGCACACTGTTGGGGTATATTGCTTTTACAGTCTTTCTTTAGGTACTGTATACTGCTGCTAGAGCCTAACTGCATTGGTCAGGCCATGGGTGAAATTATCGGAAACATGCTGGTATAGGGCAGGGACAGTACACTGGGAAATATATTAATGGCTGTGGACTAAGAACCGCAAGACGACCACTGCCATCAGGTTGCAAAAAGCCCCAAAGTCCACAAGAAATGGCAACTTTCCACATAAATGGTCCCCTTTTATTGTTTGGGTCTGTAGCCGAGTGAGAGGCTGGGTATTGTTATTTGCATTCCAAGGCCTGGGGTAGGGACAGCTGAACGCTAATCTGGTACAAAGAAATGGAAAACGTTTCTGATGGTGCTTGTGAATGTGACTCATGCAAGGTGGAAGGCATCCACGCCTGCATGCTTAACAGGGGATTGGCAAAACTGTAGCACAGGGGAAGAGGCGGTGGTGTCACCAAAAGACTTGTGAACCCAGGCGTTCGGCCAAACTAGTTGTGTGCTTTGATGACATGTGCCTGAGCATCCTAGTGGTGGTCACCTTGATAGTGGTCAGGCTCCAGCATATCTTGGTAGGGCACGGGTTGCAAATGACCATTATTTTATTGGCCACACTTTCCTTAAAAAAGCGCCATACTGGGGAACATTTAACCCACATAGCACATGTGGGTGGTCTTGGGAGCAGTTGCCCAGCTTTTTGTAACGCCCCTGGACTAGTCAGGGCGTCACAGGGTACTTCACTTTCTACTCTTTTGTGCAGGGCTCAACCCTCCATGGTTCTGGGTTATCAACCTATGGTACTGTCTCCATCCGTATCCAAATCCCAACCCCACCTCACACCACACCCTGTCAGACACACCAGTGGGCTGCTGAGCTGGAATAGGGCCGCCCACCTAGGGGTCAGGCAGACTGGTGGGAAAGAAGTAGAACAGAGAGTAGTGTTAGACCTCAAGAAGTGAGGAGCTAGGGGAGTGTGTGGCTCCCTGGGTGTTAGAGGTTGGGTGGCAGACGGTGGTCTGGGCCCGGAGGAGTTGGAGACCCGGTCGCTGAGGCTGGGTGCCTAGACCTGGTCTTGGAAGACGGTCAGCATCTCGAATTTAAATAACCATTCCAGGACCGAAAGCACGGCGGGGTACAGAACATTAGGTTGGGGAGTAGCTTCAGGCAACCCGGAAATTAACCTGCGGAGGATAGTGACTTTATGAACTGTCCCAAAGAAGCTCAGAGATCGGAGCACTGGCGCAATGAGGGGGATAGGGCTTTCCAACCCACGCAGCCCACAGAAATCCCAAGCCTCAGCCCTTGAGAGCACAACTCCACTACCAACAAGTAGGGAGCGGGCCCAGGACAGCTTTACGCCAACGGGCCACCAGAACACTTCTAATTTGTACACGGAGGCAGGCTCCAGACCACCCGGCAGTACTATAGGGGACGGATAACCGGACGGGCTCCCCCAAGAGGGCAGCGGCAGCTAGAGACTTGGTTTACCTTGTTGTCAGAGTCTGCTTTTCGGTTGCAAACACTACCTGAGTGAGAATGTGGTGCCCCTGACCTGGTCAGGCACTACTGGGTACTGCACACATGCTGGGTCAGTACTTCCAGGTAATTCTAAAGGCTGAAATAGGGTGTGTACGCACAGACACATAGCAACCAGGTCTCCCACACTCTAGAGGGGACCCTTGGGCAGACCAAAGAGGGGGCGTTCCTCCACATCTCAGCTAGGAGTGTAGGGGAGGGGCTGGAAGCTAAGGTGGCAGTGGCTGTCAGGAAAGTAGGAGAAGAGTCTGTCTGAAGCAGAGAGCGCAGAAAGAAGGAGCGAGCAGGCCTGCGGACACGCTAGTCAGACCCTGCACGTGTAGTACCCATTAGCGGGGGAGAACGGTTACCAGTAGTTGGACAGAAAGATGCTGAGGAAGTCAGCTGGTTGTGTACGGAGACTCCTGGTGACTAGGCACGCATGGGGAACAGGTCCCTAGAGTAGATGTCCATTTATTTGGTCTGCTAAACCTGCCGGTGGGGGGAACCACAAGTCCCACACCAACCAACTAGAGTCCGAGCATCAGCAGCAACGAGGGGGCCCATAAGGAGGATCGAGCCTGGAGCCATCTTCCTTGGTCCACGCTGCCAGCAAATG
The DNA here is from genome assembly GCF_048569485.1 of Anomaloglossus baeobatrachus. Classification (NCBI taxonomy): domain Eukaryota; kingdom Metazoa; phylum Chordata; class Amphibia; order Anura; family Aromobatidae; genus Anomaloglossus; species Anomaloglossus baeobatrachus. The sequence continues at coordinate 325,813,065 of NC_134357.1, forward strand.
GGCCAAAAAGGGGAGAAAAGGCAGTAGCGACTTCCCTGGATGAATCCCACGGTACTTCAAGTCAGGGATTATCCGAAACAAGAAGTGCTAGGAAGGCGAGTTAACGGTTACCCTTAGACCAGCCTAAAAGATACCTGGTTTCTCCTGGTATATCTCAGCTTCGCCCGGGTTACCTCACAGAACATCTGAAAGTGAGTAAACAAGTTGAAAGACATCTTTGACTGAGACTGAGTTATTCTGGGACCTGTTGTTCCACACACCCGAGCCCCTGGGGCCAGCCTCACTCATGGGAGGCCATACCATCCGACTGCAGACCCCATCAGCCCCAGACGCTCGTTAAACCTGCAGTGGCGGTCACCCATAACCCTGACCACAAATCGTGAGTGGTGTCACGACTCCCATGTAAATAAACCTGACATACTTGTTGCCAGCGGTAATCAAGTGGAGCCCTTGTGGCGTCCCAGAACGTGGAGTCAATTAAGAAATAACGTCTGGAACACCAATTCTGAGTCTGAACTGGGTGCCAAAACCTAAAAAATCTACACTATATGTAGAGAATTTATGCACACCAGTGACTATGTAAGGGGAATATATGAAAAGCAGAAACTGCTGTGTGAATACTGACATGAAAAATCCAATAGCTATATGTTATATGTAAGAATGAAAATATGAAAATGGAACCTGCATTACTGCCATAAACATATGAATAAAGAGAAATTTAGCTATTGAATTGATCAATGCAATAGCTAAATTTCTCTTTGTTCATATGTTCATGGCAGTAATGCAGATTCCATTTTCATATTTTCATTCTTACATATTGGATTTTCCATGTCAGTATTCACACAGAAGTTTCTGCTTTCCAGAAGGTGGAGTGACGTCCCTGAGGCAACTGCTACAGGTGGGCGACACAAGTACATGGTCCTCCCCTGCTTCCAACCAGCCCTGCGCTCCCCTACACCAGCATTCTACCATCCAGAGTCCCGGGGCCTCCCCTACCCGTGCAGGGAACGTCATCTGGCTGCCCCACTCCATCTCCCTCGGGTACTCCCATCAGCAGCGGCGGTGCTCTTGTGGTGCCCTGGACTTTCCAGGTCGTCACAGGGACTACAACACAACACCCCCACCCCGAGATAGGCACATCAGCCAGACACCAAATCCTTGTTGCCTCCCTCCAGGGGCTGATGTCCACACCAGGTGGGGTGGAGCCAGGCGGTTGTCCCCACCCACTGAGGAGTTCACAGTCCTGGAGGCGGGAGAAGGAAGTTAGTTCAGTTCAGAGTAGTGGAGGAGTGAAGTGGTAGTAGAGGAGCAAACTGACTGTGTCCGGGTATGTGGCCCGGGCACCAAGAGGAAGGTTGGCAGACGGTGGTGGCCGTCTGCAGGAGGGGCAGATCAACGCCAAACCGTGAGACCGGGGACGGGCGGTGGCCCGCCGGTACCGAACCAGGGAGCGAAGTGAAGCCAGCACAAACCGGCAGGGCCTGCGGACCCCGACCAGGCTTGGAGTCGCCGTTAAACAGGTCAAATCCGTTAGTGACCGGAACCCCAGGGGTTTCCTAGCAGCCAAGACCCGATTGAAGGCAACCGTCCAAACAGCAAAAGGGAAATACAGCTACCGCCACAGCTAGAGTTCCCAGGGCCAGAGCCTGCGGGAAAAAGGGCTCCTCCGGCACATATCCACGCTGGGGAGCGGGTTACTGGTGGGAAGCCATCGGGACCAAAGATACACAAAAGGTGCAGGGAAAGGCAGCCACCACCAATCGTCCGGGAGAAACCACAGCAGCCAGCTGCGGGACCCGTCCATCCAGCCGTTTGTTTTACCAGAGACTTTGCATCCATTTGTGGATGAGTGAGTACTACCGTGCCGTCCAGCTGCGCAGTCCAAGCGTCCCTGCACCTTGCCCGACCCTGCCTCCCCGTCACCTCACCGGGCCCCGGGACCACCAACCCCCCTACCCACGGAGGGGAGAGAAACATCCCAGCTGCTCCCTGCCATCGCTCCCGGGATCCCCGTCAACAGCAGCGGTGGTGCCCCCAACCTCACCACAAACCGTGGGTGGTGTCACGGACCAAATCCCCCAAACCATACTACCCCCTTTCACTCACGGGCGAGGAGAGCCACTCGAGTCCCCAGATCCGGCCCACCGCTCGAGCCACCGAGGAGCAGCAGCAGAGCCGGACCCGAGCGTGGTGAGCACAGCGCCCTCCCCACCCGCGACACTCTCCTTACCGCGAACCACGGGTGGCGTCACAAACTCTTATCCCCTGTAAATACTCCCCTTTACATTTGAGTGTCCGCAAGCCCCCGGGTCCGAAGACCCTCGAGCCACAGCAGACCCCCGGTTCCGAGCGGTTTGACCGCTGCAGGGATGGCACATTTTCCCTTTTGTTACCCTAATGCCTCTGATTGCTCTCTAAAAATTCAATGAGGCCTGGAGGCTGGCCCTTTAAAGATTGAATGATGGCCACCTGCTAGCCCTCTAAAAATTGTGAGTGAGGGCTATATGATGACTTTGTGGATATAGTGGAGGGGAGCAAAACTAATAAACCATGAACCGTATCACCTTTTTGGGGTGGAAAGGAGTGAATACACCAGAAAAAGCTAAATATTTGAATTGGCTTCATGTTCCTCTAATGTCATCTGCTTGGAGTTGAGAAGTCGGCGCCAATCCAGACCTTGTTCAGTAGGAGAACAGTCAGCCTGTCAGCATTTTAAGTTGACAAGTAAAAACACCTATTAGTTATTATTCCACTGGTGGCACGAAAAGCCCACAGAATCAACTTAGGAGTACTTTGCACGCTGCGACATCGCAAGCCGATGATAGCGATGCCGCACGCGATAGTACCCGCCCCCGTCGCACATGTGATATCTTGTGATAGCTGCCGTAGCGAACATTATCGCTACGGCAGCTTCACACGCACTTACCTTGTCGGCGACGTCGCTCTGGCCGGCGACCCGCCACCTTCCTAAGGGGGCGGGTCGTGCGGCGTCACAGCGACGTCACATGGCAGGCGGCCAATAGAAGCGGAGGGGCGGAGTTAAGCGGGACGTAAACATCCCGCCCACCTCCTTCCTTCTGCATAGCCGGTGAGGCAGGTAAGGAGATGTTCCTCGCTCGTGCGGCTTCACACACAGCGATGTGTGCTGCCGCAGGAACGAGGAACAACATCGTATCTCCTATTGGTGTGACATTATGAAAATGATCGACACTACACAGATCACCAATTTTCGAATCTTCTAGGCTTTACACGTCGCGACGTCGTTACCGGCGCCAGATGTGCGTCACTTCGATTTGACCCTGCAGTAGCGATGTCGCAGCGTGCAAATTATCCCTTAACCTCATAACGACGGCCGTACGACTTAAAGCGGCGGCAAAACAGGGTAGTTATACTGTTCCGCCGCTTTAGAGCGGCGACCCGAAAAAACCCTGTAGCGCCCCCCAGCGACCGAAAATCTCAGGGGTTTCAGTTACCGGGGGTAGCTAAGACCCCCCCAGATTATGAATCGGGGTGTTTTTTTTGGACCCCGATCATGTGATCGGCGGTATACACCGTATACCGACGAACACATGAAAAAAAAAATGGCCGGTAAAACTGATTTCTTTTTCATCTGACATGATCAAACATGTCAGATGAGAAAGAAATATAAACCCCTAGTGCCCCCAAAGCCCCCGGTACCGGAGAGCCCCCCCCCCACCCCTAGCCCCCCTCCGGAGCAGTCAAAATGGCGCCGAAGCGCACAGAAAACTGCCGCCGGCGCCGACTCTGCATTAATTTCCCTCCGATCTGAAATGATCAAACATTTCAGATCGGAGGGAAATGTCCTCCCCCTGACCCCTCCTCCGGTCCACCGAAGCCTTCTGGTCCACCAGAGCCCCTCCGGTTCTCCAGAGCCGCCGCCCTTCCCCCCTCCGGAGCATGCAAGATTGCGGCGCGCAGCGCACAGTGCGCGGCCGCATTCATTCTGCTCTTTCTGCCGCATGTGACACGTCACATGCGGCAGAAAAGTCGTCCCCAGGTCCCCCGGTCAGCCCTCGGTCAGCCCCCGGTCAGCCCCGGTCAGCCCCGTTACCTAGCTGCTGCTCCGTCCCCGCGATCACTCCGCCTCCTAGAAAGCTGACGGCGCATGCGCAGACAGCGGCTGTCAGCTGGATCCTTGCAAGCAGGGACGCTGACCTCGCTGCTGCGCTGTGGACCAGGTGAGAGTGAGTGCAGTAATCTGCAGCCACACTCCTCACATGGAGAGCCTGCTGTTCTAGAATATGGGGGGTACGTTCTGTGAGCATGCCCCTCATATTCTGGAATGAGGTTACTGCAGGTCACTCTGCCCTAGGTTGGACCGGGGCAGTGTGAGTGCAGTATTCTCAGATTACTGCACCCACACTGCTCATGGAGAGCTTGCTCTTCCAGAAAATGGGGGATATGTTCCCTGAACGTGCCCCCCATATTCTAGAAGGTCCAGAGTCGCCGAGGGACCTCCAAAATGGATTACAGCGACCGAAATTTATTTATTTTCAATAAATTGGTGAAAAAGGAATGTTTCGGGGAGTTTTTTTTTCAAATAATTTTTTTTTTTTGTCTTTATTTTTTTCTATTACTGACTGGGTTAGTGATGTCGGGTATCTGTTTAGATGCCGTGACATCACTAACCCAAGGGCTTGATGCCAGGTGACATTACAGCTGGTATCAACCCCGTATATTACCCCGTTTGCCACCGCACCAGGGCGCGGGATGAGCTGGAGCGAATCGCCAGGATTGGCGCATCCAATGGATGCGCCACTTCTGGGGCGGCTGCGGCCTGCTATTTTTAGGCTGGGAAGAGTCCAATAACCATGGCTCTTCCCACCCTGAGAATACCAGACCCAAGCTGTCCGCTTCACCTTGGCTGGTGATCTAATTTGGGGGTGACCCCACGTTTGTTTTTTTTTTGTTTTTTTTTTAAAAAACGCCTGGGGAGCTCTCCAAATTGATCACCAGCCAAGGTGAAGCTGTCAGCTGTGGTTTGTAGGCTACAGCTGTCTGCTTTACCCTAGCTGGCTATCAAAAATAGGGGGGACGCCACGTCGTTTATTTTAATTATTAATTTTTTGGGGGGCTAAATACAAGGCTAGGCACCCTTTAGTGCCACATGAAAGGCACTAAAGGGCGCCAGCTTAGAATATGCAGGGGGGTGGGACGTTATATATGTTTGACATCTATCCATTCATCCATTGTAGCATTTTAGGCTATGTGCCCACAATCAGGGTTTGCAGCGTTTTGGGCGCAGAGTGTTTTCCTTGCATCCATAGCGCTGCATTGTGCAGTAGAAGCACAGTGGAAGGATTTTTAGAAATTCTATGCCCAATGTGCTTCTTTTCTCCGCAGCATAAACCGACCTGTGGTGCAGCTTCCCGAGCCTCAGCATGTCAATTTATGCTGCGGAGACAAGAGTGTTCTCTACAGGTAGCATAGAGCTCCACAGCAGCCTGAACCCAAATCGTGGGCATGGGCAGCTGCGTTCTCCCGTGGACAACACTCACATCTCTGCAGGAAGGCTGGCACTGTGTACTAGACGCCGTGTCGCTGGATCATGGCCACATAGCCTAAAAGTGAGAAATTTGTTGCTACAGCAACATTTTTGTGAAGTACCTGTGGATTCAAAATGCTTGCTATACTCCTGAATAAAATCCAGTTTCCAAAATGCGGTCACTTGTGGGGGGTTTCTGCTGTATAGGTACCCAAGGGGCCCTGCTAATGTGACATGGTGCCCGCAATTTATTTCAACTTTTCCAGAATTCAAATGGTGCTCCTTCCATTCCAAACCCTCCCATTTATCCAAACAGAGGTTTTTGGCCACATGTGGGGTATCCCTGTGCTCATAAGACATTGGATAACAACCTGTGGGGTCCACGGTTTGTTGTTGCCTCTTGAAAAAGTAAGAAATATGATGCTAAAGCTACATTTTTGTGAAAAAAATGAAAATTTTCAATATGGCAACCTAAGCTTATCAAATTCTGTGAAGTACTCTTGAATTCAAACTGCTCAATATACACCTAGATAAAAGCCTTGAGGTGTCTTGTTTCCAGAATGGGGTCACTTGTGGGAAACCTTCACTGTTTAGGCACCTTAGGGGCTTTCCAAAAGCAACATAGCGTCCTCTAATGATTCCAGCCAATTGTGCAGTCAAATGGCGCTCCTTCCCTTCCGAGCCCTGCTGTGCACCCAAACAGTTGATTTTCACCACACATAAAGTATCAGCATACTCAGGAGAAATTGCACAATAAATTTTATGCTGAATTTTTTCCTTTTACACTTGTAAAAAAAAAAGCTACCTGGTTGAAGTAACAATTTTGTGGTAAAAATGTATTTTTTTATTTTCATGACTCAACATTATAAACTTCTCTGAAGCACCTGAGGGTTCAGGGTACTCACCAAACATCTAGATAAATTCCTTCAGGGGTCTATTTTTCAAAATGGGGCCACATGTTGGGGAGCTTCACTGTATAGACACCTTAGGGGCTCTCCTACTGCAACATAGCGTCCGCTATTGATTCCAGCCAATTTTGCAGTCAAATGGCGCTCCTTCCCTTCCGAGCCCTGTCATGCGCCCAAACAGTTGATTTCTACTACATATAAGGTATCGCCAAACTCAGGAGAAATTGCACAATAAATTTCATGGTGATTTTTTTCCTGTTACCCTTGTGAAAAAAAAAGCTACCTGGTTGAAATAACAATTTTGTGGTAAAATTTTATTTTTTTGTTTTCATGGCTCAACGTTATAAAATTCTGTGAAGCACCTGGGGGTTCAGGGTACTCACCAAACATCCAGATAAATTCCTTGAGGGGTCTAGTTTCCAAAATGGGGTCACTTGTGTGGGGTTTCTGCTGTTTAGGTACCTTAGGGGACCTCCAAATGCGACATGGTGCCCGCAATCTTTTTCAGCTAAATTTCCTTTCCAAGATTCAAATATTGCTCCTTTCGTTCCAAGCCCTCCCATTTGTCCAAACAAAGGTTTCAGACCACATGTGAGGTATCACCGCGCTCATAAAAAAGTGGTTAACAAACCTTGAGGTCAAATTTTTGGAATTACCTCTTGAAAAAGTGACAAAATTGATGCTAAAGTAACATTTTTGAGAAAATTATTAAAATTTTCAATATGACAACGCAACGTTAACAAAATCTGTGAAGTACCTGTGGATCTAAAATGCTCACTAAACCCCTAGATAGAAGCCTTGAGGGGTCTAGTTTCCAAAATGGCATCACTTGTGAGGGGTTTCTTCTGTTTAGGTACCTTAGCGGGCCTGTAAATGCAACATGGTGCCCGCAATCTATTTCAGCCAAATTTGCTTTCCAAAATTCAAATATTGCTCCTTCTGTTCCGAGCCCTCCCATTTATCCAAACAGAGGTTTCTGACCACATGTGGGGTATCGGCGCGCTCATAAAAAAGTGGGGAACAAGTTTTGGGGTCCATTTTGTTGTGTTATTTCTTCTAAAAGTGAATAAATTTGGGTTAGAGCAACATTTTTAGGTAGAATTTAATTTTTGCTTTTTTTCATTCCACATTGCTTTTGTTCATGTGAAGCACCTGAAAGGTTAATAAACTTCTTGAATGCGGTTTTGAGTACTTTGGGGGGTGCAGTTTTTAGAATGGTGTCACTTTTGGGTATTTTCTGTCATCTAGGCCTCTCAAAGTCACTTCAAATGTGATGTGGTCTCTAAAAAAATGGTTTTGTAAATTGTGATGTAAAAATGAGAAATTGCTGATAAACTTTGAACCCCTCTAACTTCCTAACAAAAAAAAAAATTGTTTCCAAAATTATGCTGATGTAAAGTAGACAAGTGGGAAATGTTATTTATTAACTATTTTGTGTCACAGAAATCTCTAGTTTAACGGTATAAAAATTCAAAAGTTGAAAATTGCTAAATTTTAAAAAATTTTGCCAAAATTCAATTTTTTTCATAAATAAATGCAAAAAATATTGTCCTAAATTTGGTAAATTTGGTACTAACATGAAGTCCAATATGTGACGAAAAAACATTCTCAAAATCACCGGGATCCGTTTAAGCGTTCCAGAGTTATAACCTCATGAAGTGACACTGGTCAGAATTGCAAAATTTGGTCTGGTCATTAAGGTGAAAATTAGCTCCGTCACTAAGGGGTTAAGCAAGGAGGGAGCAATGACTGCAGCCTGCAAGCCTCAGATTTGCCTAATCTTCATGTAAAAAAAAAATAAAGGTGCATTCACACAATGGGACAAAGGCTCAAATACACTGTCACAGCTGCCTCTGGGTGAGGCTAGTGACAGGCTCAGGGCCTCTTCTATCATCCAAGGCCTTTCACATTAAATGTATGTTTTTCCTTTGGCAGTTATAGAGTTAATGTCTGTTTACCTTGCTGGCAGCAAGCTCATTAACTTTGCGCAGATGATTTCTCTGATGACCACTTCCGGCCTGGATAGAAACCCTCTGCTTCCAGCAGAAGATGCTGGTTATTCAATTCATTCTGAGCCAGGCCTGGAGCTGTGAGGAGGTGTTTTGTGCTGCTGATCCTCCTCCTCCTCACTGTTGCTTTGGTGTGTGTGTGAAGGCAGCTTGTTTTGTTACTTTCCCCTTTCTGTGTTTTCCCCTCCCTGTACTCCTTTTGTTGTTTCCTATTGTTGGTATTAGGTGTGAGTGAGTTTTGTTTTTACCCGTCTATCAGTATTGTCTTTGGGGTTTTCTATTTCTGTCCTTGCCTCTCCCTCCAGGTGGTAGGTTGTGGTAGAGGGTCCTTCCATCAGGGATAAGGACAGGAGATAGGGTGATGTTGGAGGACCTGGCCTTGCTACCATTAAGCATACTCCTGGGTAGAGGAAAAGCCTAGGGTACGCTTAGTCTTAGGGTCAGCATAGGGTACCCATTTCAGTCCCCTCCCCATTCCTGTCACTCTGCATGACAGTGACATACACCAGTTGAATGAATAAATGGACAAAGGAGTTTTGGTGTTCTTTCCTCTAGATGGGTTAGAGAAGTTTCCCCCGCTTAGTTCATTAACTTTCATTTGCAAAGGTCTCCAAGGAGATAAATAATAATAATTGTAAACCGCTGCTACAATCTGTTTACAACTAGAGGTTCCCTGATGCCTTGAGCCAGCAAAGGAGGAATTATTGTCCTCCTTAGCTGGAGCAAAAGGTCCTTGGTGTGCCAGTTGTACTTTGAGTAATGGCTTTGAATCTGGGACACCTTGTTGTTGGCCAAAAAAGTCCCATTTATTCTAAGCGCAAATGTTTTCTGAGGCCTTACTCTACATGTGTTTCAGGGAGAATTGGAATGCCTCCTTCTAGTTTATGGAAGCCCTTGCAAATAGTGCATACACTTTACCAGTATAGGAGTCCCATTCCTTTCAAACTGGGAAAAAATGTTTTCTGAGGCCATCGTTTATGTATATTGTATTGAGCCGTCAATCAAAATACCCATGTGACCAGAAGGGTTGGGGTCACAGAAAAATGTTGCTTCGTGGTATCAGCTTTGTTAGCTGAGGCCTTGCCCCTTCTGGTCACATGGGTATGACCTCAGCACAGGTCCTGCAAGGGAAAAAGTGACTCGTTTGTATAATACTTATGCTAATTCTAACAGGGGGAGGGGATAACTATGAATACCCCCCCCCCAGATATTATCTGATCCTCAGCTGCTGTCACTCAAGAAGCTGCTGATTTTATAAACTTTAGTTTCTTGGGATTCAAAACCTATACATCCGAGCTGACCACTAAAGATATGTATAGAATCAGCCTGATAGTGCTATACTGGCACTAACTTTAAGTTATATATGAAAATCCTGGTTATTAGTTCCCTTTAAGTCTGAATCTACAATGTGCAAATGTAGCACCCCTGAGGTCATCAGGGAGCTTCAAGGTACTGCATTCCTACAAGGATGCAGGGCCTACCCCCTAGGGACCCAGAAGACCAGTGCCGGTAACAACCAAACACTCCAGATAATCCCTGTTTTTCCCCATTTACCCAAAATAATGGTACCAGGCTAGGGTCAGACCAATGGATGGCTGCCTAGAGGTGGAGCCAATTCAGTCCACTAGACAACCAGGTGGGAGGGGCAGACAGTGGAGAGTCAGACAGTGGAGGAGAGAGTAGTGAGAGTGGGTCGGAGACAGTAAAAGCGAGCAGACGGACTGACAGAAGTGAACAGTGACCTGAAGACCCAGGCGGTTAGTTGTCGAAGTACAGTGGAGTACTCCCGGAACTACCAACGGGGTACAGAGTGCTAGGTCAGGCAAAAGCTCCAGGCAGACCTGATAAAATCTTCACAGTGAGGGGACCATCAAGGACCTCACTGACCTTGAAGTTCGGGACTCAGTAGCAAAGGGAGAACTGGGGACAGGCCAGAGACTCCAATCCCACAGAGTTTACGCTACTGTACCACCCCTATGGCAGCAGCCAATGCTGCTCGGATCCGGATCCACGGTACGGCTTGAGGGATTCTCCGGACCCGGGGGTTGCGCGGACACGCCGAATAAAAAAGGGATGTATTTATACGGGATTGGTTGTAAAATGTCTGTGACGCTACCCACAGTGTGTGGTGTGATGCAGCACCACCGCTGCCGTTGCTGGGCTCCCGGGGACGTTGGGCTGACAGCTGGATTTTAACCCCTCCATGGATAGGGATGGATGTCCCGGGGCCCAGTGTCTTTATGCTGAGGATGGTGGTTGCAGTGGCCGGCGCACCCGGCCAGGCCGGGAATGTTACTCACGGTTGAATAAAGCACACAAGTCCTGTAGTAAACCAAGGTGATGGTGGCCAGCTGCCGCAGACGGGTGTATCTGATCCCACACCCGGATTGGTAGTCAAAGTCTCTCTCCTCTGCACTCAGTGTGTTTTAGGTAGGACTTCCCGGTCTGAAACATGGGAGTCCGCTCCCGATCCTTTGGCCCTTGGGATCTACGGGCCTTGGCGGTTGCCCTATCCCTCTCGGCAGGTGGTTGTCTACTTTTCGGGACTTAGGTTGGGACAGGACCTAAAATCCTGCCCTCAATTGGTTAATTAGCTAGGCCGTTGGTGCCGGTCCTGGCTTCAGGATCCAAGTACCCCCCTCTGTGCATACGATTTCTGGGTCGGTTCTCCGGTGTCAATACCGGCGGGCTCCAACCCTGCCTGGGTCCACATCGGATCTCCGGCAGCCATCTTCCCATCTCCTGCATACTCTGGCTACCATCTGCCACCTAGCCAAGGTGTCAGGACTCCGATCCTAGCACCTGTCAGCTTCACCTCCATTCCCAACTTAAACTCAAACTGAACTCACTGTTTTCTCACCCCAGGGTCTCTAGACCGCTAGATGGTCGTTTCCTAACTGCCTGATCCCGCCCACTGGTGTATCTGTCCTTCCCTGAGGGGGGTGACTAGGGTTTCAGGTTGGCTGATTTAACCCCTTGTGGGATGGGTTTTATGTGGGGGCCTATGTGTACATCTACCTGGTTTTCCAGGGCGCTACTGTCCGCGGGCTGTCCGACAACCACCATTTATTTTAACCGGAACTAGAAAGTAGAAAAAAGGCATAAATACAAGTATAATAACAGTGGAACAGTTTCTTCCCTTACAAGAGGCACATATCTTAAACGTTACACAATCAAACGGAACGGGACGGTCCGGGCCACCTTCTTGTTGCTCCCACCCAAACAACCTGTTCCCTGGTGCCACTGCTAAACACTGATGCACATGTGGTGCCCCTGACCTGGTCAGGCAGCACTGAGTACTGCACCCATGCTGGGTCAGTACAATACAGGTAATCCTAGAGGCTGACTAGGGTGTGGACACACAGAAAACTAGTAACCAGGAGCACACACACAGCTAGAGGGGACCCGTGAGCAGACTCAGGTAGGGGGCGTGGCCCTCGCCTCCCAGCTAGTGGTGGGTGGTGTCACTGGAAACAAGGGAGTTGCGCAGAGGCAGCTGAAGAAGCAGGAAGGAGTGAGGAGTCGTGTCTGGAGGGCAGAGTTGTGGAGCAGGGCCCTTCCAGACACTGCACTGTTTGTGGCTGCTGGTGGGGGAGAAGGGCTACTGTTTAGTGCTACCTGAAAATCACCTAAGGCCGGAGCGCAGAGAGGTGGTTTAGTAAGGGGACTGTCAGTAGACCCAGCCCGCACGGGGTACAGGTCCCCAGAGCAGGGGCCCATTCAGTTGGCCTGCACAACCTGCCGGTGAGGGCACTTTATGCGCCTCACCAACCCACACAGAGCCCGCAGCTACAGCAGCAACGAGGGGCCCATAAGTGACAGAAGGCAAGCAGCCAGAATTACTTGGTCCACGCTGCCCGCAAACATGCCAGAAAGAGGAGAACGGCGTATGCGACTTCCCTGGGTGATCCCAGCAAGACGTCAAGTCGGGGTCACCTCAAAACAAGAAGGGGTAGGAAGGCGAGTCAGCAGTCATCCCTACATCAGCCGAAGGGATACCTGGTTCCTCCTGGTTCACCAAAGCATCGCCCAGGTAAACTCACCCCTGCCATCTGAAAATGAGTAAAAACCCTGAAAGAAATTGCTGTTTTGTGTGTGAGTTCTTCTGCGACCTGTAGTACTACACACCTACACTGGGCCCTGGTGCCAGCCTCACTCTCGGGAGGATACAACGTCTGACTGCAGCTAACATCAGCCCCAGGCGTCCCCTAAACTGCAGTGGCAATCACCCCCCTGACCGCAAATACCGAGAGTGGCGTCACAAATCCCCCATTGAAGTTAACCTACCTGTGACCAGAAGATTTCCAAGCCCGTGGAGACCCTGCGGCGACCTGCACCAGAAGGTAATGCGGAGCTCCACACACACCCCTTTGCCCAAGTCCAGGAACAGGTCCGGGTGACACCCACACGGGCCGGGTAAAATGTTCCTTACCCGGCAGTCCTTGTCACGGGTTCCCAAGTCCAGGGACCCCTGGCCTGGAGGTTAGTCACCGGCTTTGGTAGTGACTGGGCCTCGGCCGACTCTACCGCAGGCCCTTCCTCAAATCTGCTTCTCTAGTGGCTGTCGTGAACAAGAAGGGTAGCCTTGAATTATTTACAAGGCCCAAAAGTTTTTGGGTTGGCTTTCCAGTCCAAAGCCATGGTCCATGAAACTGTAAACGGTAACGGGATTCAACTTTAACTGGGGTAGCCGGGAACCGCTTCCCTAACAATCTTCCATTCTTGAAGATGGCGGAGGGGGGTGGAGGCACACTTTTTCATCCATCTTTCCCCACTTCCTTACGTCGAGGGCGAACCACCCGCTCTCTCCGCAGTGCCGGGTATAGGAAACCAACTCTCCTGGCTCCAGGTCACGATCCGGGTGACCCGTAGGCAAATGAGGGGCCACATCCCTCCAGGGCACAAAAATCTCAGCCTCCAGGCCCGGTTCATAAATAAAGCCCCCTCCCTTCTGGGAGTTAAAGTGCCGGACCTGTCCTTGAACGTCGGGCCCCGCACCCGGAAAGTTGCCTGCCGGAGGTTATCCTTCTCCCGGTATGTCCTATTTAGTACTTCGGCCTTCCACTTCTCCTGGGCCGCGATCTCCATCTTCAGCTGCTGCTGCTCCCAATACGGAGTACGGGTTCCGCACTCTGCTTCCTTCTACTCAGGGGCTTGGACGATCCGGACGCCCTCACTGCCGGCTACGACCGGGCTCACGTGAAGTGGAAAAGGGCTCTGTTGATCCGTGGCCTGCTCTGCCGCCCTGCAGGTGCATCCCAGCCACGCCTCAGCCGGGACTGGGTACTGTTGAGCGTCCGGCGTTTTTGCTGACCCTGGTTTTTCTGGAGCAGTCCTCTGATTCGACTTGCTAGTTTCGATTTCGGCCTCAGGGTTTTCCTTTCGGCCTTGTTCCCAGGGGGTGGGGCTTCAACTTTGCGCCCTTTCTCGGGGAAGAAGACGCTGGGTTGTCTTTCGTGCCTAAAAATGGCGGCAAAGATGGCAGTTTTTCCAAATTTTGCAGCGGAGCACCACTGACTGTTCAGGACAAGGTACACTTTCACCGGGTAAGTGAATGGGTAAGAATCCTCTTCGTGACGTCAGGTTTCAGGGTGTGCCGTCCCCGTGCCAGCAGCCGCTGCTGCTTGGATCCGGATTAACGGTATGGCTCGAAGGATTCTCCGGACCCAGTGGTCGCGCGGACACTCCGCATAAAAAGGGGACGTATTTATACGGGATTGGTTGTAAAATGTCTATGGTGCCACCCACGGTGTGTGGTGAGATGCAGAACCACCACTGCCGTTGCAGGGCTCCCGGGGACGTTGGGCTGGCAGCTGGATGTTAACCACTCCGTGGGTAGGGATGGATGTCCCGGGGCCCAGTGTCTCTATGTTGAGGATGGTGGTTGCAGGGGCCGGCACACCCGGCCAGACCGGGAATGTTACTCACGGTCGAATAAAGCAGACAAGTCCTGTGGTAAACCAAGTTGATGGTGGCCGGCTGCTGCAGACAGGTGTATCTGATCCCACGCGTGGGTTGGTAGTCAAAGTCTCTCTCCTCTGCACTCAGTGTGTTGTAGGTAGGACTTCCCGGTCTGAAACACGGGAGGCCGCTCCCGGTCCTTTGGTTGGGAGCCGTACCCGTCTGATGCTAACCCTTGGGATCTATGGGCCCTGGCGGTTGCCCTATCCTTCTCGGTGGGTGGTTGTCTACTTTTTGGGACTTAAGGCCGCTTTACACGCTACGACATTGCTAGCAATTGCTATTGTTATATCACGATAACACCCGCCCCCGTCGGTGGCACAATATGTGGTGATCGCTGCCGTAGCGAACATTATCGGTACGGCAGCGTCACACACACATACCTGCTCTGCGACGTCCCTGTGACCGGCGAACCGCCTCCTTTCTAAGAGAGCGGTTTGTTCAGCGTCACAGCGACGTCACAACAGCGTCACTGAACCGCCGCCCAATAGAAAAGGAGGGGAGGAAATGAGCGGCCGGAACATGCCGCCCACCTCCTTCCTTCCTCCTTTTCCAGTGAACGCGGGTAAGGAGATGTTTGTCATTCCAGTGGCGTCACACATAGCGATGTGTGCTGCCGCAGGAACGACAAACAACATCATTACTGCAGCAGCAACGATAATTGGGAAGGGACCCCCATGTCACCGATGAGCGATTTTGAACGTTTTTGCGACGATTCAAAATCGGTCACAGGTGTCACACACAACGACATTGCTAAAGCGGCCAGATGTGCGTCCCAAATTCCGTGACCCCAATGAGATCGCTTTAGCGATCTCGTAGCGTGTAAAGCCACCTTTAGGTTGGGACAGGACCTAAAATCCTGCCCTCAGTTGGTTAATTAACTAGGCTGTCAGTGCTGGTCCTTGCTTCAGGGTCCAAGTACCCCCCTCTGTGCACACGGTTTCCGGGTTGGTTCTCCGGTGTCGGTACCGGCAGGCTCCAACCCTGCCCCGGTCCACCTCGGATATCCGGCAACCATCTTCCTGTCTCCTGCAGACTCTGGCTACCGTCTGCCACCTAGCCAAGGTGTCAGGACTCCGACCCTGGCACCTGTCAGCGTCACCTCCATTCCCAACTTAAACTCAAACTGAACTCACTGTTTTCCCACCCCGGGCTCTCTAGACCCCTAGGTTGGCGTTTTCTAACCACCTGGTCCCACCCACTTGTGTGTCTGTCCTTCCCTGAAGGTGACTAGGGTTTCAGGTCGGCTGATTTAACCCCTTGTGGGATGGGTGTTATGCGGGGGCCTATTTGTACATCTACCTGGTTTTCCAGGGCGCTACACTACCATCATTATACGGACTGCTGAAGATGACAACCAGGAGAGGACCCCCAGCCGCATCCATACCACGGGGACCCACCAACCAAAGACAGGTGCAGGGGAAAGAAGCCACCAGGTCACTAAACTGCCATTGGGACTAAGGGGACCTGCGGTTAAGACCAGCCAGCCTCAGTTGACTAGTTACCAGCTTGCAGTGAGTAAAAAGAACCAGTTATACCGAACTCCCGTTGTGGCCTACCTTCTTTCAACACCCACCTTCAACCCCTGTACTCTGGGGCCTGGCCCTGCTTGCGGAGGGCCTAACATCCAGGCTGCCACTAACACCAGCCCCAGTAGTGAAAACTGTGCAGCTGTGGCTCTATCCTCATAGCCGCAATACCGCAATTGGCGTCACGTATTAACTTTATTCAACAATCCTCTGTAAATATTCCCCTTTTCAAAAAGCACCCACGGCACGGAACCGGGCAACGGCCACCAAAGTGACATTCCCCAGTTATACACCGGAACCGAGTACCCCATAACCCTGGGCGACACACACATTGCAATAATGTAAGAACAAGGAAAACCATTCAATTGTCAGGTGTATCCAAACTTTTGACTGGTCTTGCACCTTAGGCCTTTTGCACTCCACTGCCATATGATGTACACCCTCCAAGTTGTTTCCATCTGTAATATGTCACCCATAGTTGTCTATGAGGCTTTGCTATATACCTGATTTCTATAGTCATTTGTCTATTATCTAATCTTATTTTATTCTCACATTACAATATTATATAAATGAAAGATAATTTCACAAGGAAATACTACTACTTTGGAATATCCATCTAAAGTCATCTTATATGATATCATATAGAAATGCCAGGAGTCTTTGAAGGACCCACACCAGAAGGGTCTCTTTGTTCCTTTGGATCCTTTTTGCACTAATCACCAGAAACCTCTGATACAATTCTGTCATTGAGCAAAGTGTTAGATATTTAAAGTCCCATACAAAATAATTGATTAGATAGAAAAATGGATCAGAGTAGAAAAGTAATAAATAGCATTAGGTTCATTTATTCTACTCATCTATATACAATATATTTTGTTTTGGATGGAGATATGTTATCATTTTTCATTTCCTAATTTTTTAATTAAGTTAATTTATAAAAAAAATGACAAATAAGCAGTAAAAATTCTTACCATACTTTTTTTTCCGTTTGCTTGGAATACAAGATGCACAAGCGGGTGCTGCCTGCCCATTACCTATTACATGATAAGGAGGTTAATTGGTACCATATTAACCTGAAATGACTTATTTCACCAAGTCAATGTGATTTCAACTACAATAAAAACAGTACAATAACTTAATTCCAGCAGATATTTTAATAGCGCCATATCTGTTCTGCCTTCTGACCAAAGGAAGTGAAAATTTCAGGAAAGATTACATTTTCTGATTCCTTAATGTCTACAGGCAGCAGCCACAAGTGTAGAATTTTGTTACTAAATTTCTGTTGCCGAACATTGCTTATTAAGTGTTATATTGTATAGTTTTTGAGCAATTAGTCCCCCTTGAGATTTTATTGCCTTTCTCTTGCGTTCCTTAGCGTTCCTTATCCGAAAGGTAAAGAATTTGTGAAGAATACATGTTATTCTTTTTTGCACTTGCAAATCTTGGATCAAGTGATTGTTACCATCTTGAGTTGATGCTGGTGTCAGGAATAAAATGTTATTTTCTTTTACCTACTGTAAACTTTTCCAAGTATACATAAATGGCGTCTTAAATGAGTTAAGTCATACAGTGCTTCATGTCATAAATCTTGGAGATCACCTTGTCATTGGTTACCAGACTCACATGCATTCGACAATACATAAGCGAAGTATCTCTTTTTCAAATATTCCTATAGCAGTAATGCAATGCCAGAGTTCCCTTATTTATTGTTAGCATTCCAGAATGCAGCTGTATGTATTTTGTAGTTATATTCTGTTTTCAGCTGGCACCTGTTCACACCTGTTGGATGTGCAGGTCAGTCTTTTTGATATATTTGTAGTGTGTTTCTTTCTGACTGAGCACTCCACTCTATAACTAGGCTGTGTCCATCGTTCTTTATAGCTGGATCCTTTCTGCCCAGACATGCAGGTTTTTAACGCAGATGGAAGCATTTAAGTTAAGGTCCCAATATTTTAGAGATCACCTTGTCATTGGTTACTGGCCTGGGCTCACATACATTAGCTAATACGTAAGCTAAATATCTCTTTTTTCAGATATTCCTATAGCAGTAATGCAATGGAAGAGTTCCCTTATTCATTGTTAGCATTTGTTAGCATTCTAGAGTGCAGCTGTATGTATTTTGTAGTTATATTGTGTTTTCAGTTAGCGCCTTTTCACACTTGTTGGATGTGCGGGTCAGTCTTTTTGATGTAAAACTTGAAAAAGTCCAAATCAAAATTAAGAGTCATCAGTTCAGAGGCGATAGTTGCTTAATGTTTCAAAATTATCCAAACTTTTCAAATGGACCAAAAAAATTCAAGATCTGGATACTGAAATATCAGATAGTGTATATTGCACCTTTGCTTGATTCACTTTTGGTTAATATGTTCTCTCTTTCTTCTTTGATTTCCAAAATTTTCCAAAATTGGAACATGTTTGCAAAACTAGAACATTGTCCCACATTGAACTTTAAGGCACCAATACACTTTAGAATAGCATCAGCTTAAACACACCGGTATCGGAGGGCTTGGCTCACAGCTTAATGTGTATGGAGTGTTCCCAATTCTCCTCCAAAAGATGATGTTGGGGTTTCAGGGCAGATAAGGACTTTTTGAGATTTTGGACTGACCTTACTTTGGTTCTTGGTAACATAAACTGCCATCAGAGGAGCCTGGCAGTGTCTCTCTCATAGAGAACAAAGGAGCCTTTGCAGAGCAAGCACACCTTTCTGGAAGAGTTGTGGCTCGAACAGCTTTGTATTGTTTATGAGGCTGCTTAACCTAAATCATCAACATAGATCTAAAACATGGCATCAGAAAAGCTGAATTAACAATGCTAGATCCTCAAGGCACACAATCTTTGTTGCTCTACATAGGACTAATACAAGATGTCAAAGTCAAGAAAGCAACATGATTTAGTCAATTTCTTGTATGTAGATTCAGCTAAACAATTCAATGACAGGTAATCAGGCAAAAACATTTTAGCATACATACAACTGTGTTCTTTAACATGTCAATTTTATTCCAGTTATTTAGGTTCTCGTGAAGGACACTGCAATGACCAACATATTTGCAAAATTTGCCAAAATGTTGTTTTTAGCCCCCAAAACGACCTCTAAAGTCATGGTCAATAGGCATCAATCTTCTCTCCAACTTGTTCTCCACTGCAAAGTGTAATCTGAGACACTTGTATGAATTAAAGTGCAGGCTGTCCTTTGTCTCTCTTTTCCTGCTCTCCTGCCATCAAACTGCAAGCGGGCATAACAGAGCAGTGGGCGTTGACTTCAAATCAAGCAAACCCTTGAATAACGGCAGGAGAAATGCATACAAATATATTAGGTATAAAAAGATGCAGCACCTATTGTCCTGGTAGAGTGTTGATCAAGAGCGGATGACACATTTAAGTAGCTTGGGTTTCTTATAGCTTCTTATTCATTATTCCCTACTGAAATTAAAGCGTACTGTCCGCTGAGTGTGAATGTGGATGTTTACTGAGAAGTTGGGGGGAGATTGTTCTTTGACAAGAAAAAAAGACTCTTGGTAAGCTCTCCATATTATCCATGACCATGTGGCACTTGATAGATCCATTGGCCTCACGCACTTATCACATTTTGTAAATTTCTATGTTCTACTCCTCAAGGAAATATTGTGTTGCTGCTTATCATGGAATGTATCCTAGCAAAAATAATTGTGTATGCTGTCAGGCTTGGACAGGAGACAGGAGAAGTAACAGGAGACTCCTCTGGTTAGACCCTGTGCAGGAGTATGCCACTTCCCCAATTCCCTCACCCCAGGGTTATCGTGTCCAACCACCTGCTCAATGCAGGATTCACTAAACCATCTCAGATAGATGTCTGTCCAGGCTATGTTTGAAGACTTCTATTGAAGGAAAACTCACTACCTCTCATGGCAGCCTGTTCCTCTGATTGATCACCTTCTCTGTGAAAAAGGTTTTTCTAATATCTAACCTGTATCTCCTACCAATCAGTTTCATTTCATTGCTTCTCGTCTTTCCTTGTGAAAATGAGAATAAGGATGATCCCTCTATCTGCACTGTTGCATCTCTTCAGATGTTTGTAGAAAGCTTTTAAGTCTCCTCTTAGCCTTCTTGTTTGCAAGCTAAACATTCTCAAATTCTATAACCATTCCTAGTAGGACGTAGTTTGCAGTCCGCTCATCATCCTGGTAGTTCTTCTCTCAACTTGCTCCAGTTGTTTTATATCTTTTCTTATAATGTGGTGCCCAGAACTGGACACAGTATTCCAGATGAGATCTGACCAAAGGGGAATAGAGGGTGATAATGACTTTGTGCTTCTGTTAATATATCCCGGAACTGTGTTTGCCTTATTTGGAGACAAAAACAGGATCTAGTCATTCATTCATTTAAAAAACTACCTCGTTTATTACAATATGGAAGCATAGGTAAATTTGGGAATGCGGGTAATGCAATATATACATGTAGCTGAGCAGTAGAAATTCAGAGTCAATGTTACTGGTGAGCCCTTGATACTCAGTCTGATGTATGCTGCATTAAAAGGGAAGGGAACTTTAGCTTAATTACATATATGATAATTCACAAGGTTCTAGCTTGTAAAATTCTATTATTATTTATTACTAGTGTAATAACAGAAAAAAACAAACTATCTTAGGTGATGTTGCAGACTTGCATTGGATCCCTGGAGCTGAATTTACACCTTTTCAATGTCATCAACTTGTCCATCTACATCAATTACAATGTCTGACCTATAAAGAATCCAATTCACAACTTGCATAAACAAGTAAATGTGAATGTTATTTAATAATCTGAAAGCAAACCAAGGATTATGACCTTGATGAAGATATGGATCTATCATCAGGAATGTCCTCTTCTGGATGCAGCAAAAAGTGAGATTATGATGCCAACCACACATTGGCTTGAGTAAATAACTTCCTCCATATTAAATTGGTTGTCGAATAGTTTGTCAACGTGATCATCCCATCTAGAACATCTTCATCCATATGTGGGGCTTGGGTAAGATTCCTGCCACAGACACATAACAAAAACTATCCAGATTACGTAGCATTTTTTTTATAATCCTAGTAAGGATCAAATATGAAGAGCCTCATTCAATCTCCAGAAATTCCTTATTTGGTCCAAATATTGTATCCAAATGTCTTATCCACACTTATGACAGTAAAACTCACCTAAAAGAATACTTTCTCCTTACCACTTCTAGTTCACGATTACAGGTCAAGTTAGGTTTAGTTCACTTATTATATCGAAGGCTCCTAGTAAGATGATGTTTTCCTCTCTCCTTGGGTTATATATATTTGTCAAAGTCACCAGCATTGAAGCTTTTAAGGAAAAGGTGCACTTCATAAAAGGTGTTCTTGTCTAATCGAAGAATTAGGCTAAGAATGGTGTAATCCACACTTTTGGGTATGAGTTATAGTAATGGCAACACGGGATCTAGACTTGTAGATCTAGTATGTACTGTCTAAAGACATTAAGGAAACAACATGCTTTTCTTTTCCAATGTTCAGAATGGCATATTAGATTTCTTTCCTTTTAGATTTAAAAATTCTCTTAAATCTGATGATGCAATATTTCGAGAGTTGAGTGAGTATCGAATATTCGTGTTTGCAATACTCGTAATGAGTAATGTGTACTACTCGCGTATTCGTTCCGAATAGCTAGTACAATGCAAGTCAATGATATATGCAAGTCATTTTTCACAGATAGGGAAATGTGGGTAATTTTCTGCTGGATTTTAGCAGAAACCTACTCACATTTCCTATTGACTTGCATTGCACACACTATTCGGAATGAATACGTGAGTATTACACAGTACTCGTTACGAGTTTCGCAAACACAAATATTTCAATACTCGCTCAACTCTAAATATTTCCCTTCATATAGTATATGTCAAGAGATAGCTACTGTAACATATAAACACAAACATACATTGTAAGCATAATTTATAAAAGAAGATACAAACCCACTGTATCCTTGTATTTTACGTGTATAAACCCCAGACTGGACTACACACAATGGATGTACTAGGTTTATAGTAATATCAATAGAGATGAACAAATAGAGCCAATGTAAATGGAATTCATGTCAAAGTTTTAGGAATTCGCTGAGCTCTGTGAATCAGAAAAATTTACATGAATTGCTTAAAATGGCTGCTGCCATTTTACACATTGCATTAGCCAGAAAAGACTCAAATGACCTCAGTCTGGGCCAGGCAGGCTTCCCCATAATGCCTTGCAGTAATCACATCTTAAGTTATAGTACAGTCAATCAAGAGGGACTAATCTAGCCTGTATAAAAAGTGAAGCAGGGAATGCAGCAGCCTTTTTGTGGTGAATCTGGATAGTGAGAGGGCGTCATAGCTCACAGTTTATCCATAAACAGAGAAAAATGCTAAAACAGTGAAGAAACTGTACAGACAGTGTATGACAGCAAAGTAGTGAAGATGAGTATGTGAGGAAAAGAAAAAAGCACCAATATAATTGATACAATAGATATAGGAGAGAGATAGGAGCTATTACTTTGTCATTACTATTGGGGCCTTTACAGCATTTTCAGTCTGCAGTGAGTTTATGTGACCAGAAGCAAATAACAAAAAAAAAATCCATGAAGCTTTCGAATTTCAAAAGATTCACTCATTTCTAAATATGATCGCCTACCAATTACCATCAGATAAGCAGAGCATTTTCTATAGATGCCAAAGGCTTGCATAGTGGTATATATGGTTTAATGAAGTACCATAAATTCCATTCTTCAATACTGGTAAGACAGGTTTGGGGGCTTTTTGGAGTCACGTTCTTTTTAATATAGTGGAGGGACTCACAGAGGTAAAGTTATCGATACATCATATTCCCACCATTACTATCCTCTCCTTAGTTGTCCTAACCACTTACATAGGCAACATTCTAAAGTGGAAGAGATTGGTTTACAAAAAAGTAACAAATTAAGAATTTTTTACTTATTCCATGCATGAAAGGGGGAAGGATAAAGTGTGACGGGAAAAATGTTAGCATTTTTTGGGAACTAAACCTGTCCATATTTGGTTGTCTGGTAGCCACTCACATGCATTACTCATGTCAGAGAAAAAAGGGGTAGTGTGTAGGTAGTAGCGGGATTTTAAAGGGAACTTGTCATCAGGATTTTATACCCAAACTAATGGTATTTATGTAAAGGTGCTTTTAGGCTGAGTAAATTCTTACCTTTCTTTTAGAAATCCCTTTTACTGTTTTAGAGAAATCTATTATTGAAATTGTATGCTCATGACTTACAAATGCAGCGGTGTTGGACATTGCATTGGCTATTTTCCTGCCTTTTTTCCTATCCCCATCCACTGCCTGCCTAGTGTCTCTGACTGACAGTTCACATGTGTTTCAGTGACCTGCCTTCTCTGCTCGAGATTTATCAGAGCTAGATAAGAGGCAGAGGGACAGTAGGGAATAAGGAGAGAAGCGGAAAAATTGCAAGTGCAATGTTAAACCCTGCTGCACTGGCAACTCATTAGCATACAATTACAACTACGGATCACCCTAAAACGGAAAGATAGATTTCTGCAAGAAAACTAATGATTTAATCATCATTAAAGTGCATATATACATGTCATTAGTTTAGGGTATAAAATTCTGATAAAAGGTTCTCTTTAAGTGTTTTTGGAGCACTATGTGGCTATCTTTATGATCTCCACACATAGACAAGTTAGGACTTTCCTCCTCCCATCTGGAGTGGAGTGCCACAGAAGGGTTGAGATGAGAGGACATACATATATACAGTAAGTGAGAGAGCAACTGCAGCTCTTGCTTCCTGCGGATGTCTAATTTGCCCAAAAGAGGAGACAGTGAAGCTAAGGCTGATTAACCGCAGGGATCACGTGACATAATGTCATGCAAACCCCTGGAGTGCCAGTGCTGACACCACTGGAACAGCTTCTGCACTGGAGTTGAGCATACATATTTTACTGGAGGGTAATGTAGGGATTGAAAAGGCATTGTCAAAGTAGTTAACATCCCTTTTAACAGATCTGCACTCAAAATCTTTCCATTTCTGAAGTATAAAAAGGAGAAGGTGAACCCTAATGTTCTTGTGTTGGAAGTTATGGACATCTATGCATATATTTTCAATTTGCCATAAATGTCTCAAATTGTAATACCCCATTAAGTTTGATTGTGGCCCTTGAAATTGATTCAGTCTGACAAAGTGGCCCTCAGCTGAAAAGGCTATACATCACTGATTAAAAGGGAATTTATAAGCAGATTTTTGCTATTTCATCTGAGAGCAGCATGATGTAGGGAAAGAGCATTAATCCAACAATGTATCACTTAGATTACTGGGTGCAGCTGTTCTGACACTATCAGAATTTTTAGATTTAGTCATGTAGCAGAATCCAGAGATCTGTCTTGCCCATACCAGTCTCTTTATAGAGATTATACATTGACATTCTGGTGTCAATCACAGCAAGGGGTGTGTCGGACTTTGTAGACCACTAAGGATAAGAATCCTGCTGCTTAAACAAACAAAAAATAAACAACAGATGGACTGTGACAAGACAGGTATCCTTGAATTTTCTTTGTTAACCCTTGCAGCATGTTGGCTTCAGCTTACATAACAAAAACCTCATGACAGATTCCCTTTAAGTGATCACCATGAATTTCACTCTCATGGTATAGCAGATTGCTGTGATGCAGGTATCTGAAAGATTACATAAGGCAGAAAATATTTTTTACTTTCTCAATTATAAAGTATTGTAAAATGCAGTACCTTCATTTGGGCCAAGATTCACAGTCACTGACTGACTATAGACCTTCCGTCTCACAGCCTTGTTGTAAACAATGGCAGCCACACTGATATTGACACTGACATTTCTGCTTTTTGTTGTTAAGTTCTTGAGAGTCAGGATTGCGTCAATGTCATCTCCAACCATAGGGGACCCAGAAAATGATATCTCTCCAGAAACCTCAGCTTCACGGCTTGGGGCTGGTCTGGGACTTCCGTCTGCAGAGAATGCTAAAAATCCTGGAGTTAAACCAATCAGTCGCAGGGCTTTGTTGTATGTTTGCCTCTCTTGAGATGAACCTAAAGGTAAAAAGATTATAGTACTTGGTTATTCTACAATATTGGTTTCCAACCTGTGGCTTTTCAATTGCTGGGAAACTATACATGTTGGCGCGCTGGGAGTTGTAGTTTCCCAAAAGGTGTAGAGCCACATAATTGTTCTTGTTAAACTTCTTCATAGTAGTACAACAGTACCTTCAGCCTGCTTGTAGTCATTTGTGATATTGCTGTAACCATCACGTCCCACTGTCTTGGTGCAAATGAGTTGTCCAACTTTTGTTCGGTTTGTGTCCCCCACGGTTTTTCTTCCATCAGGCTGCACAATAATTTTAATAACATCTCCATTTACTTCCGAAAACACAAAGCGAGTATCATATGACTTATCCACATCGCCTTCTTTTACTGCACGTTGAGATGTCGGACCTAGTTGGTAAGTGCCTATAAACAGAAATGTGAATATAACATACAAAAGTGCCATTCATAGTTGAAGTTCACATTAAGCAGGAAAGCTTCAATTTGATGTGATGACACATTATCTGTATTGTGTGATTCCCACCTTAAAGGGGGACTATTTAATTTTTTTCTCATTGGGCTTAGAACTGACAGGCAGTCACTGGCCCATTCTGCCGAGCGCATTGTCAAGACGATCAAAGACCACTTCTCCTGGCCATTCTGCTATTTCTCTTTAACACAACAGGTCTTCCTCTTCGGGACTGACCCTCTAGGGGGCAACAGATGGATGGTAATGTAATTCTTAATATCTCTTATGCTGGATGTTAGTAACAGACACATTTACAGGTTACTTTGTAGGATATGGCTATGTAACTGTTAAAATGTTCTTAATGGAACCTCAAGACCCATCTCTTCCAACAAGCCTACAACCTACAATAACCCTCAGTCCAGTAGACCACTGCGCAACCAGCTCTGTCCTCACCTATTGTACCATCACCCATTCCCTGTAGACTGTGAGCCCTCGCGGGCAGGGTCCTCTCTCCTCCTATACCAGTCTGTTTTGTACTGTTAATGATTGTTGTACGTATACCCTCTTTCACTTGTAAAGCGCCATTGAATAAATGGCGCTATAATAATAAATAATAATAATAATAATAATAATGCTATGATGTGCTAATCATCCCTCCTGAGTGTGGTGTGAGTCCTACATGAATAAAATGGCTTGTACTTGTACTTCTCTTTAGACACCACTAGAGGGAACTATATTACTGAATATCCATAATACAGTATATACTTCTATGTGTTCTTACACTTGACTCACGTCTACATTTTATGATACTTATTTTAGGTATAATGTATTATACATATTCTTCTATAGTAATGTTCATGGTTGTCCACTAGAGCTACGGTCTATAAAACCTAGCCCTTTTTATTCATGTTTTAAATTTTGTTTGAAATTAATAAAGAAATATCTAATATATAAAGCTGAGTGTGTGTATGTGTGTGTGTGTGTGTGTGTGTGTGTGTGTGTGTGCTTATGTAAGTCTGCTAAAGGAATCCGCATCGTCGCATTTAGAATCACGAAATTTTGCACAGACACCTCATGTGACCCAGGGAGCGTTGTAGACTATGTTTTGACGGGAAAATTTAACCCCATACTTTACAGTTACTCTCCAAAAACTGGCCTCCATTAAAAGTCAATGGAGCTGCGAGCTATTGGGTTATTTATAGCAGCTGCGAGTGGTTGCTATAGGAACAAAATAAACTGTTAGTATAGGAAGCTTATGTGTGAGGTAATAAGATGTCAGTGGGAAGACGGATAGAGAGCGACAGAGAGAGAAAGAGACAGAGAAAGAGAGACTGACAGTCAAAGACACAGACAGAAGCAGACAGACACAGACAGGGAAAGAGACAGGCAGACAGGGAAAGAGACAGACAAAGACATACAGAGACAGAAAGGGAAAGAGACAGAGACAAGTAAAGAGAAAGGGAAAGATACAGAGACAGACTGGGAAAAAGACAGATGGGGAAAGAGACAATTGGGGAAAGAGACACATGAGGAAAGAGACACATGGGGAAAGAGACAGAGACCAGGAAAGAGATAAGGAAAGAGACAGAGATAAGGAAAGAGACAAGGAAAGAGACAGACAAGTAAAGAGACAGGGAAAGAGACAGGGAAAGAGACAAAGGCAAGTAACGAGACAGATGGGGAATGAGACAGATGGGGAATGAGACAGACGGGGAACGAGACAGACGGGGAACGAGACAGACGGGGAACGAGACAGACGGGGAACGAGACAGACCTGGAAAGAGACAGACCTGGAAAGAGACAGACCTGGAAAGAGACACTCGCCTCCATTAAAGTCAATGGAGCTGCAAGCTATTAGGTTATTTATAGCAGCTGTGAGTGGTTGCTATAGGAACAAAATAAACTGTTAGTATAGGAAGCTTATGTGTGAGGTAATAAGATCTCAGTCGGAAGACGGATAGAGAGAGACAGAGAGTGAGAGACAGACAGGGAAAGAGACAGAGAAAGAGAGACAGACAGTCAAAGACACAGACAGAAGCGGACAGACACAGACAGACAGGGAAAGAGACAGAGACAAGTAAAGAGACAAGGAAAGATACAGAGACAGACAGGAAAAGAGACAGACAGGGAAAGAGTCAGACGGGGAAAGACACAGATGGGGAAAGAGCCAGAGACAAGTAAAGAGACAGGGAAGGAGACATAGACAAGTAAAGAGACAGGGAAAGAGACAGAGACAGATGGGGAAACAGACAGACAGGGAAAGAGACAGATGAGAAAAGAGACAGACATGGAAAGAGACAGACCTAGAATGAGATAGATGGAGAATGAGACAGACGGGGAACGAGACAGACGGGGAACGAGACAGACGGGGAACGAGACAGACGGGGAACGAGACAGACGGGGAACGAGACAGACGGGAAACGAAACAGACGGGGAACGAGACAGACGGGGAACGAGACAGACGCGGAACGAGAGAGATGCGGAACGAGACAGACGCGGAACGAGACAGACGCGGAACGAGACAGACATGGAACGAGACAGACGCGGAACGAGACAGACGCGGAACGAGACAGACAGGGAACGAGACAGACCTGGAACGAGACAGACCTGGAACGAGATAGACAGAGAAAGAGACTGACAGACAGAGAGAGACAGACAGACACAGAGATACAGAGAGACAGATGCAGAGATAGAATGAGACAGACAGAGACTGATACAGAGACAGACAGAGACTGATACAGACAGACAGAGACACAGAGACAGACATAAGAGATAGATAGAGACTGAGAGAGAGACAGAGAGACAGTTACTATCCCGGGCAACGCCCGGGTGCTACAGCTAGTTATTATATATAATGAATTGAAGTCATTTCTAGATCTCGGCTTTTTTTAAAGTTATATTGACTCTTTAAAGTAGACCATATAGGCTCGCGGACAGCAAGTTCTTAGGTCCATAAGAAAAATATGAAATAGTACGAGATTACCTAATTTAAATTGGGGCAGAATAGCTCCCTCTGGATGACTGGAGATACACTGGACTTTAGGGTACCTTCACACTTAGCGATGCAGCAGCGATCCGACCAGCGATCTGACCTGGTCAGGATCGCTGCTGCATCGCTACATGGTCGCTGGTGAGCTGTCAAACAGGCAGATCTCACCAGCGACCAGTGACCAGCCCCCAGCCAGCAGCGACGTGCAAGCGACGTTGCGCTTGCACGGAGCCGCCGTCTGGAAGCTGCGGAGACTGGTAACTAAGGTAAACATCGGGTATGGTTACCCGATGTTTACATTAGTTACCAGTGTGAGCAGGGAGCAGGGAGCCGCGCACACTAAGCGCTGGCTCCTTGCTCTCCTAGCTACAGTACACATCGGGTTAATTAACCCGATGTGTAATGCAGCTACATGTGCAGAGAGCAGGGAGCCGCGCACACTGAGCGCTGGCTCCTTGCTCTCCTAGCTGCTGTACACATCGGGTTAATTAACCCGATGTGTACAGCAGCTACATGTGCAGAGAGCCGGAGCCGGCAGCACAGGCAGCGTGAGAGCTGCTGGTAACTAAGGTAAATATCGGGTAACCACCTTGGTTACCCGATGTTTATCTTGGATACAGCTTACCTCAGCTGTCAGATGCCGGCTCCTGCTCCCTGCTCGCTTCATTTGTCGCTCTCTTGCTGTCACACACAGCGATCTGTGTGTCACAGCAGGAGAGCGGCTTTGAAGAAAACGAACCAGGGCTGTGTGTAACGAGCAGCGATCTCGCAGCAGGGGCCAGATCGCTGCTCAGTGTCACACACAGCGAGATCGCTAATGAGGTCACTGCTGCGTCACAAAAAGCGTGACTCAGCAGCGATCTCGGCAGCGAGCTCGCTGTGTGTGAAGCACCCCTTACTGTATATATTCTATCAACCCTGATAGTTAGACCTCTCCAGAAGGACACACAAGACTTGTTTGAGAAGCAATGGGGCTGCTCCATACAAGATAAGAGACAAGACCTAACTGCAGAGGATTCAAGGGTCTTCTGGTGGGGTGGGGAAGCCAGAAGCTGAATGTGTTTATCATGGCTACAAGTACAACAATAAAGACTAGATAGTTATTAGGTGAGAGAAGAACACCCACTGGCAAGTCTATGTGTGTCTGTCATGGTGCTATGCATGTCCTAAGATGGTTACCACTATCTTTAGTGCTAGTTTGTGTGCTCTAATCATTAAATGCATATGTGGTAGTTATTGTATCTTATTATTTTTTCAGAGTAAAAAGCTTATCAGTTCACTTTGTCCAATTTCCCTTGGTTGTCCCTTATTAAATCCTATTAAGCACAGTTTTACATGTCCAACATTCATTGTGAAGACGTAGGGAAGTCTCCTGACCTGAACTCAACTTCCTGATATATGTATAGGAGGCTGTTGAGTTCAGGTCACAAGATCTGTAGATGGTCTGGACATCGCCTCTGTACTTGGACCATACCATGAATATTGAACGTGTGAAAGAAGTCATAGCATTTTTACTAAACTACTAAACTACAGCAGTCCTGCAATTAGGTAATGCAATGCTTAAGCAATCATTTCCAGAACTTCCATGTAGCCCACAATAAGTTGGAATCTAAATTTGGGTGGAGGTACTGGAATAGAGACCACTACCGACCCTACGTTTCCTCATTTTAAGAGCAGTGTATCCAGGGCCGGCGTCAGCACCCGGCACACCCGGGCAAATGCCGGGGCCCTGGAGAGCCGGGGGGGCCCACTCGGCCTCGTCAGTTCTCCTGTCCCTTGGCCGGGGCCCACTCGCCTTTACAGTTCTGCTGCCCCCGGCCGAGTTCCGGGGACCGCAGTCCTCGGCAGCAATCTGCGGCGCCGTCACTTTAAGGCGCGCAGACATCCTGGTTTGAACTTCATCTGTGGGCGGAGCTACCGCCTTCTCAGTCCCACAGATGAAGGAGGCGAGCTTCTGTCCGGCGCTGTGTGGGCCCCCTCTCCACCATGACCTAATCAGGTAAGTGCCCTCCCCGCTTCCCCATTATGGGCCCCCGTGAGCTGCTTCTACCCCCCCAGATGTATGCCCTGCCAATCCCCCCCCGCCGATGCCGCGGGTGCTGTCCCCGCCGATGCCGCGGGTGCTGTCCTCACCGATGCCGCGGGTGCTGTCCCCGCCGATGCCGCGGGTGCTGTCCCCGCCGATGCCGCGGGTGCTGTCCCCGCCGATGCCGCGGGTGCTGTCCCCGCCGATGCCGCAGGTGCTGTCCCCGCCGATGCCGCGGGTGCTGTCCCCGCAGAGCCGCGGGTGCTGTCCCCGCCGATGCCGCGGGTGCTGTCCCCGCCGAGCCACGGGTGCGGGCCCCACAGAGCAGCAGAGTTGTGTGTGTTTGTCTGTATGTAGCAGAGTTGTGTGTGTGCGTCCGTCTGTATGCAGCAGACTTGTGTGTGTGTGTGTGTGTGTGCTTGTCTGTCTGTATGTATCAGAGTTGTGTGTGTGTCTGTCTGTATGCAGCAGACTTGTGTGTGTGTGTGTGTTTGTCTGCCTGTATGTAGCAGAGTTATGTGTGTTTGTCTGTCTGTATGTAGCAGAGTTGTGTGTGTTTGTCTGCCTGTATGTAGCAGAGTTGTGTGTGTTTGTCTGTCTGTATGTAGCAGAGTTGTGTGTGTTTGTCTGTCTGTATGTAGCAGAGTTGTGTGTGTTTTTCTGTGTTTATGTAGCAGAGTTGTGTGTGTTTGTCTGCCTGTATGTATCAGTGTTGTGTGTGTTTGTCTGCCTGTACGTAGCAGAGTTGTGTGTGTTTGTCTGTCTGTATGTAGCAGAGTTGTGTGTGTTTGTCTGCCTGTATGTAGGAGAGTTGTGTGTGTTTGTCTGTCTGTATGTAGCAGAGTTGTGTGTGTCTGCCTGTATGTAGCAGAGTTGTGTGTGTTTGTCTGCCTGTATGTAGCAGAGTTGTGTGTGTTTGTCTGCCTGTATGTAGCAGAGTTGTGTGTGTTTGTCTGCCTGTATGTAGCAGAGTTGTGTGTGTTTGTCTGCCTGTAGCAGAGTTGTGTGTGTTTGTCTGCCTGTATGTAGCAGAGTTGTGTGTGTTTGTCTGCCTGTATGTAGCAGAGTTGTGTGTGTTTGTCTGCCTGTATGCAGCAGAGTTGTGTGTGTTTGTCTGCCTGTAGCAGAGTTGTGTGTGTTTGTCTGCCTGTAGCAGAGTTGTGTCTATTTGTCTGCCTGTATGTAGCAGAGTTGTGTGTGTTTGTCTGTCTGTATGTAGCAGAGTTGTGTGTGTGTGTGTGTGTGTGTCTGTAAGTGTATATGACTGTATAGATTTGTCTGTTTATATGTATTTTTGTGAGTTTGTCTTTAAATATGTATATGTACATGTTCCTATTGGTGTCTGTGTGTGGATGGGGCCCACTGGGACTCTTCCGCCCGGGGCCAACAAAAACCTGGAGCCGGCCCTGAGTGTATCCTTAGTAACCAATATGTCTTAGATTGGTATTGAACTAAGAGAAGAGAAGAGGAAATCACGCTTGGTATTACTCAGGCCATGTGTTCTTCCATTTCTCACTAAGATGTTAAAATAACAAAAATATATTAGGTAACTAACAACCCCTTTAAGGGCACCAGGTGTTTTAGAGTTTTTATTTTACCGTCACTCTTTTCTTGTGGTGTTCCATCATAGATTTGCCATCCAGTATAATAGGCACCTAGATCAGGCCGCTTCATCCAGCCCTCATTCCAGCAATGGAAATTCCTAGAAAAGATCATTTGTGTCAATATCTCTGCAAAGACAGTGAATTTGTTATCTTTTTTTAACAACATTATTGTATTGTCCTGCTCTGCTTCCATCTATTGAGACCTGCTGGCACTAAGAGAGATGAAATACTAGAGATAGGACCATCCTGATTAGGTACACCTTGTCACGGTGGGATAGCTTTTAAACTTTTTTGATCAAAATAGTATCAGTAAGTATGATATTTACAAATACTATTACTAACTATATTATAACTATAACTATATATATATATATATATATATATATATATATATATATAGTTATAATATAGTTAGTAATAGTATTTGTAAATATCATACTTACTGATACTATTTTGATAACTACATAGACATAATAAATAAGATAGCTAATATATGTTAGTAATATATATATATATATATATATATATATATATATATATATATATATATATATATATATATATATATATATATATATTACTAACATATATTAGCTATCTTATTTATTATGTCTATGTAGTTATTTTAGAATGTACATATACACATATATGTATGTTGCATATTAAAGCAGATATATGTATTTATACATATGTATGTAGATGTATCATTTTATTGTTCTCCCTTGGGTGCAATCTTTATTATATTTATTGGTATGGTATATTATGTATTAAAATTATTTTATATTAATTTTTTTATATATATTTTTCACATTCACATTATAGTTCTATGAACCTTCAATACATATTTTTCTTCACTAGTATTCACGTCGTGATTTTAGTTATTTTTTTACATAGGATAATAAATTGTAGTTTCTTGTAGTTATTTTCATTAATATTTATATGTCACATGTTTTTTTTTATTAATTATTCATGGCAATATAAGATATTATGCACATTTTGAATCTTCTTTTCATTATTATTATTTTTTGGTATATATATTCTTTATCTTAGAGATATACTCTTTTATATATTTTTTAATATAAGGGTGTATTTTATTGTATATTTCTATTGAAATCTTATCTGGGCACCTTTTCTATATGTGTACCGTCCGATGTAGAGACACTTCCGTTATGTTATTTTACCTAGGTTGATGGCATGCTCCTATATATTATTGTTATTTCTTACCCAGGTGTCTGTCAGTGCAGCGGTGTGACAGGTACGCATGATCCGTCTTCATGCAGCGTGCCACCGGTGGGCGTATCTCGTTTGCCCTGCCTCTTCCCGGCTCCCTCCCTCGCTATATGCAGCGGCGGCACGTGATTTGGTCGTGTGATGGTGCGGCATTGTGGGGGTGGGGCTGGGTTACGTGGGGTGATGACGCGCTTGACCAGCGGCACGGTGTTATGCTTTTGTACGCCGCATGCGCCTCTGACGTGTTTGCACCGCTGCTCCATGACTGCCTGGGCTGGTGTATTTAGGGTTGCCTCCTTCCGGTGTGACGCCACGCCCCCTGACGAAGGCTTGTGCTGAAACGGACGTAGAGAAGCGTGGTGGCGCCATTCCAGCAGGAGGAGATGTCCACAGGTATATACCCTATTATTTTGTGACTCTCTAAAATGTATTGGATTCCTTTTCCCCTCTTGATTTATCACATAATTTATGCATTTGCGTTATGTATTTTGTTAACTGCGTTACGGATTCATTTATTTTATGATCACTGGGCGTTTTCATCTCCTCCTATGGTCTAGTGCTGCCATCTTTTGTACCATCCTATTATTACACCTTTTTATTATGTTTACAATAAAGATTATTTGTTTTATTCTTGTTTCGGGTTCCTTTCTTTAAATTGGTTTGAAAGTACTATTATTAGTCACTTACTATCTGCAGTGCATTTGCTCATTGATTTTATCCTAGATTTATTTACTGTATGGTAAAAATGACTGAGTACAGATAGGGAAGATCTAAAAAAGATGTCTTATAGTAGTCATGAGCATAATTGCAGCTAGTTCTCATGATCCGTGGTGCTCTGCTCTCCAGGAGAGCCAATGTTCTGTATTATACTCCAGATGATGGGTTGCTTCTAAGCCTTCGTGTCCTGTGCTGGTGCAGGAAAGGTCCAGTGTTCAGGCGCCTCGTTCCGGGCCAGTGCTCAGCTTCATTAGAGAGCAACTTCACCCAGTATGTTGCCAGTCGTAGTTTATGCTCTGCAGTGAGTTCTCTGACTCCCGTGAATTTTGTTGTATTGACCTTGCTTCCCTACCCTGGACCTTTGTTACCCTTCCCTGCCCATGCCCCAGACTTTGACGGTATCCCCCTGGCTTCTGATCTCCAGCTTGTACCCTGACCTCAGCTCCATTCGCTCATTGTGTACCTTACCTGAATTTCTGGCTTCAACCTGTGGCTTGTATCCTGACCCCGGCTTTGCTCTTTCCCTGTGTACCTTATCTGTCTTCCTGGCTTCTGACCACCGGCGTGTTTGACTTTCGTGTCTCTAGTATCTTCTAGTGCCACCTATTGGCATATCGTCACACTAATTACTGCGCAAACAACTTATTAGTGGGGGACATATTGGAGCATTCAGGACAACATTTTCTATTTACTATACTGTATAAAAGATATGTTTTAGATACTACAGGGAAACTAAATAGGAGATTCCATTTGAAAAGTACCTAACATATAAATTAATTGAATGTCATTTTGTAAAAAAATAGTTTACTACGTAGAAATACAGCACTTACCATATACTATCATCACTTTCTTCCAGGGGCTCTCCATTCACATCATAGTATTCCTCAATGCTTAAGTTGCCGTTTGAGTCGTGGGCAGAACAGTAGTTTGTAATCACTCGACAGGGTATCCCAAGTGCCCTGCTGACTGTATAGGAGAACATTTATAAGAAGAGAGCATAACAACTGTTCAGGATGTATATTTTTTGGTATACAATAAGATATGTTTTGCTTAGCTAAAGGGTGTTCAGATCCCTAAAATATCCTTTACAAACATTTATTTTTACACAATAAGTACTTTTGTGATTTGTTTTATTACAAGATACCCTACAATTATCCCTATAGGTTTTATTATTTCACCTCCTGTGACGTTTTGTTTGAGGGACGTTTCAAACGAGACATCATAGCAGGCTGGGGCTGCACTCACTTTTTGGCAGCATATGTCACCCCTCCTGGAACAGGACGAAATGACATATTGTAGGGTCAAACTTGTTAAACTTTTATTATTCAAGCATGATGGAAGAGAGGAGTCTTTTCCCTCTGAAATACATTGCAAGGACTTTTATTGTAATTTTATATTTCTAATAATTTTTTTTTCAAAGTAGTATTTATTGTTGAACAACTTCAATATGGATGCCATCCTGGTTGTGATGAGTGATCCAGAAACGAGGTATGTCGATGTATATCTATTACGCCTTTAGTGGAGTAAGTCACCATTGACTTAAAACTTGAGGTTTTGTGTAGTGATAATTTTACTCTGTATTTGAGCTTTGGATATTTTCTTAGTTATATCATTATCCAGGCACTTAACACAACCAAGTACCTGTTGGAATTGGGCCTAATTTATATCAGTGATCTCCAGTTTGAATGTTCTGTGCACAGAACTAGTGTAGGATTGTTGGAAGCTAACCTGGTTCTTCTAAAGTAATAGTTGATGTCCAGTGAACAAAGCCATCCTCCGTACACCAGACGAGCCTGTAAACTTACCCCTTCGGAATATAAATATCATCCCTCTGGGAACTCTGTCTCAATTTTTACATTTTCAATCAAGATGTGACTTGTCTCCTATTTGAACAGTATAATTACCTGTGCAGAGAACGCCAGCAAACACCCAGCATTGCCCATATTTAACTGGCTGCTTTTGTTCATTCCAAGTCTTCAGTAACCTGGAACTGCCATTCCAAAAACCTGGGTTCTTGCCATCATCATATTCTCCGGTCCAGTTTCCCTCAACCACGCCATTATCATCATTACTGTTAACCTGGAAGGATTGAATATTTCATTGGTTGAGTTCACAGCAGACCAGTTGGAGACAAGTGTAATTCTCCATATGTGACAAGCTCAGTGACGTTCATATGTCACCAGGTAGCCCTAAACTTAGATGTCCAATAGGACAAAGATTACATTTATAGACATTTAGTTAGATGACTTAATAGACAATATACAGCAAGAGAAAACCAAACCCTGCCCCAAACCGACTTTTAACATAGGTTTATTATGCATGCATCATGTAATTAGATGGAGCATGTAATATATTTATATAGCAATATGTCACCCTGTGTCTAGTCACCCCAAATAATAGCTACATGTGTATTTCAATCTGTATAAGGTATTGTCAGCTTTAATGAGATTCGGTTTTCTCTGCTGTTCACTACAAACACACATTTTCCCACACTCCCTTACTGGGGCTGTTCACCTGAGATGATAACAAAGCTTGTGTGTGTGAACTAGAAGGAAAAGGCAAGGAGCTTAGGTGTGAGATATATTCAGAGAGTAGACAGTTGGAGTTGAAGTTGGTGTGAGGTGATATGACAATTGTAATATGAAGATGGTCCTGTCCTGAGGGGACTGCTAAAACCTCTGAAGGGGCCAGCTACACATTGATAAGTTATCAGTCCCTAGGCCACCAGGACTTCCAAGGTCAGTGGCAAACTGGGAGACTGCTATTAGCCTTTTTATAAGGAGCAGTGAATTGCCTGGGAGCACAGTGACACGTTTGAGTCTGGAAACTTCTAGAAGAAATAGTGAGTTTTCCTTCAGGATTCAAGTCACCTGCTTGCTGGAAGGGATTAAGGATCCAGAGTTCTCTTGTCTTGAAAATCCCAGGACTTCAAGACACCTATTCCCAGGTAGGGAAGTAGTAGCAGGAAGAACACTCTACCACCACACAGCAGAGAAACCAAACGCTCATTAGGGCAGGTCAGACCACCATCATTGTGAATGCTGTGAGAAATGTTCTGGACTGTTCTGCAGAGTTCTAGTAAAAGGTGAAAGCTTCCCTGTCCTGTCTCTGGCTGAATTATGCTCTTGCTGCGCTATCCCTACCTCGATATCCCCAAGAACCAGCCCTAGTTGGGGGGCGAAGGGACAAACCTCTGTCAGAGCCATGGGGACCTTCAGCAGTGCCCAGCCATACCAAAGCTGAACATCCCAACTGGTGTCACAAACTATTTATTTGCTTATTTATTTTATTTTTCTCTCCCCCTTTTTAATATTATTTTTAAACCCCCATTACAAAAGCTTGTCGCACACGTCCGGTACGGCCACATCACCACTCAGACCCACCACTGTGACATCAAAGGTCTACCAGGGGTGGCACGGCTACAAAATGAAATGAGCACAATAAAATCCCAGTCTTGGAACCCTTATGTATTTAACCCATTGAGATAATAGACTAGACAGTGATGAACTGATAGATTCACTTGGATACTAAAATGTAGCATTTTTAGAAGGTCAGTTAACGGAGTCCCACTTTTTTCTCCATATTAGTGGACATAACTATGGATACCTAAGCTGCAATGCCCTGCACAAGAGGTAAGTGACTTGGCTATATCAGGAGAACTATACTATATTTCTAATTGGAGGTTGGGATAGGATCTTGGAGCTGGGAATACCCTTTTAACTGTAATTCATAGTCCTATAGAGTCTGTCAAAGGCAGTGTTTCTTTATATGTCAATTACTATTTAATCTCTTCCTTCAAATGGATGTACTTTTATGTATTAATTGTGGTTTTCTAAGAGTAATAGGATTTACTCTATCAGTTGTAACAGATGCACTTTCACAGTAATGGTTGTTTATTTACTTTTGATCCCACTACCAATACCTAATGCATCTAAGGCCTCCTTTACAAGTCCATGTCTCAGGTACATGTAGTGTCTGTTCACACATATACCGGAAACTCGGACACATGTGGACCCATTAAATACAATGGGTTTGCATACATGTCCCTGTTTTCACGCGGACCATGTGTCCTGTGCTCCACAAGGCGACATGTCCATTTTCTGCCGGCAGCATGTAAGTAACATGAACCGCACCGATGTGATCCATGTGACATCAGTGTGACATGTACTGTCTCTTAAAAATAATAATATTTATACTTACCTGTCTCGAGCCCTGCTGTCTCTGCTTCTGCTGTTACTTCCAGGTCCCGCTCATTATGGTCATGAATATTCACTGCCCTGACTGCGGACCCGGAAGCAACAACATCGCAGGAGAAGGGTACATATACAAGTTCATGCTGTTGTGATGCCCCTGAATCTATCAGGGTGTCACAGGGAACTGCACGCCTTTCTCTTCTGGTGCAGAGCTCAACTCCCCATGGTTCTGGGATCCTAACTGTTGGTACTGCTTCCATTAGCATCCAAATCCTAGCCACACCTCACACCACACCCTATCAGGCACACCGGTCTAGCTGGAAAAGGAGACACCCGCCTAGGGGTCAGGCAGACTGGTGGGAGGGACATAGTCAGAACAGAGTGGTCCTCAGAGAGTGAGGAGCTGAAGGGAGTTGGAGCTCCCTGGGAGACTTTGGCTAGGTTGCAGATGATGTTTGGGGACTGGAGGAGTCGGAGACCCGTTTGCAGGGTATTAGAGAAGGGTGCCCAGATTTAGTTTTGGAGAATGGGCGGCACCGGAAAAACTAGCAACCGAACCGGTACCGAGCATGGCGGGGTACTGGACCCTAGATCAGGGAGTAGCTTCACATTAACCTGTGGAGGATAGTCTCTTTATGAACTTTCCCCAAGAGCTAAGAGATCGAAGGCACCAACACAACGAGGGAGATAGGGCTTTCCAGCTTATGCGGCCCA
Organism: Anomaloglossus baeobatrachus; assembly: GCF_048569485.1. Classification (NCBI taxonomy): domain Eukaryota; kingdom Metazoa; phylum Chordata; class Amphibia; order Anura; family Aromobatidae; genus Anomaloglossus; species Anomaloglossus baeobatrachus. Next base: position 325,851,968 of record NC_134357.1, read on the forward strand.
CTAAAATCCCAAGTGTCAGCCATCGAGAGCACAGCTCCTCTATTTAATCATAGGGTGTGGGACCCCGGCAGCTTCAGGTCAAGGGGTCACTCAGAAAGGTCTAAACACAGTGCATGGAGGCAGGTCTAGAACCATCAGCAATACCAACGGGGACGGATTCCTGGACGAGATCCCCCGAGTGGCAGCGGCACCCAGAGACTTGGTTTACTCCTGTGTCATAGTCTGCTTAATGGTCGCACCACCATCCACCCAGCCTCAGTGAATACGCTGCTGTCCCCTGAGTCTGCCCGTCTGGCCTGCACCACGCTCCCCTACACCTCCACCATCCAGAGTCCAGGGGCCTCCCCTACCCATGGAGGGAACGTCATCTGGCTGCCCCACTACATCTCCCCCGGGTACTTCCGATCGGCAGCGGCGGTACTCCCCTTACCGCGAACCACGGGTGGTGTCACGAACACTAATCCCCTGTAAACAGTCCCCATTCGTTTTTGGGTGACCGCAAGCCTCCGGGTCCGGAGACCGTCAAGCCACAGAAACCCCGGATCCGAGCAGTCCGACTGCTGCAGGGGCAGTACACTGTCAGTGTGCTATCTCGATGTCACATAGATAGCATATGAAGAGTACACTGATGCCATACACAGTGACATATGGATGGCCCACAGAACTTCACAAAGGACCATGCAAAACGTTTGTTTTTTGCACAGACGTATGATGAGGGCCTTAGAGTGAGTTCCATCAAGAGTTGTCATTTCCATCCAGCAATAACAAAAATGTTGAATAGAAACATATGGAGGAAGTTATCCTACTGTTTGCAATGAGATTGTTCTCACTTGGCCAGCACATCATTTTTTTGCTTCTAAATGGTTCATTCGTTGGTACGGTAGCCTGATTACCATGCTTCATATAATGATGGGATCCAGGCTCGAACGAATGCCAAGGGATAAAACTAAAAAAGCCGCATAAGCAATTGATGCATTTTTACATCAGTTTGGGCATTTGAGTTACATTAGGCTCAGAAAATTTAGCTTGATGCAATAGATAGATGTACCCAGCCTAAAAGCCCCTTTACACACTGAGACTTTCTAGCTATCCCACCAGCGATCCCAACCTGGCCGGGATCACTACAAAGTCTCTGGTGAGTCGCTGGTGAGCTGTCAAACAGGCAGACCTGGCCAACGACGCAACAGCGATCCGGATCTGCAGAACGACCTAGCTAGTCATTGGGGACGTTGTAAAGCAGCTTTTTGAAAGGGAAGTCGCTGTAAAGTCCCCTTTACACACTGAGACTTTCTAGCGATCATGCTGCACAGCGGGAAACAAAGGACCAAAGAATGGTCCTGAACGATTTGTAGCGATCAGCAACTTCACAGCAGGGGCCAGGTCGCTGATGTGTTTCACACACTGCAATGTCGCTGGGGAGGTCGCTATTACGTCACAAAACCGGTGACGTTACAGCGATGTCGTTTGCGATGTTGCAGTGTGTAAAGCCACCATAAGGCTTTGGTCAGACGGCTGTTGATTTTCACATCCAAGAGAATCAGGCCGATTATGCAAATGACACTCTGATAAAACTTTGATGAGTGAATAAGAGCTCAGCTAAGGAGACGATGGAGTCTGAGAAATCGGACTGCACTCAGATGTCATCCAGGTGCAGTCTGATGATTTCCACTCACCCATAGACTTCAATAGGTGAGTCTTGTCTGATTTGTGCATCAAATCGCAGCATGCTGCAATTTTTTTTTTCCTACAAATGCTGAATCAGTATAAGAAAAAAAAAAAGTTGATCAGCCCTGCCCCATTGAATTACATTGGTCCAAAAACTATCCCATAAAAAATTAAATAGCACTAGTCTGATTTATATGATGGTGTGACCCTGGGTTAAGAGTATAAACAGATATTCCAAAGCATTACTAAAAAGTGTTACATACACTAAACAAAAATGAAAACTAAAGTGATGTGTTGCAAAAAAAAAAAAAGAAAAGAAAAACAACCACAAATATTTAAGAATAAAATAATATCACAAAGCACAATAAGGCTATATTCACACGTTGCATTTTTTGCTTTTTTGTATTTTTTCAAGAGTTTGATGCAAATTAATCAAAGCTGCTTTTTTCACTACCAGCAAAAGCTAGGCGTTTTCAGGAATCTCATGCACATAATTGCTTTCTTTTCCTGACTCAAATGTAAAACTGTTGCGCTTTTGAAAGAATCAGCATGTCAATTCTTTCAGTATTTTTGCAGCATTTTTCACCATTGAAAGCAATGAAAGTGCAAAAATGCTGCAAAAAGTTAACCGATGCTTTTGCTGCGCATTTGCTACGTCTTAGCTGCTTTTGCGGTGAGTAAAGCTAACTTTATTAAACATGCAGTGTAGATAAATGACAAACCAAAAATACAGCCAAAAAAACAAAAAAAAACGGAGCAAAATCTGCTTTTTGGAGGCAGCTTTTTACTGCCAAGAGAGCAGATTATAGCTGCAGCAAAAACATAACCCTTTAACCATAACAATCCATATTATAACTTTATTGTTACATAATTGGTAGTTGACGTGCCCACGGGGTCTGGGGGGTTACTTGTCACCGGGTCGGTGTAGGGAGTGGGATGTCACAGCGGCCAGGCCCGATTCCGTGACCCCGGCAATGTGAATAAAGATGGAGGGGTTATTTACAAGGGAGAATTCGTGACGCCACCATGTTTGCAGCTAACATAGGAGCCACCACTGCGTGAGGTATCCTCTGGGGTAGAGCAGTTCGGTTGCTACATCTCTCCACAGGCAGAGCTCAGGCCCCAGGGATATTGGGGGTAGTATACTCCTGCTGCTGTGCAGCTAAGACGAGGGTAGGGCGCGGGAAGGATTGGACGACACAGGGGTTGCAGCCAAAGTTCTTTACTCACTGAAGTATCACCACCTCTGGAGTGCCGAGTCCCGCTGTCATGGGCTCCAGCCGATCCCTGATAGTTTGAAGGTCAGTGTCGGTGTTTCTCTCTGAGTCCTTTCCTCCTTATGCTGTGATGTGCGGGTGCCTGCAGCTTGAAGCTATGCTGAGACCCTCTGCCTTGTAATGCCTTTGGTTCGTGCCCTGTATGGCAGCCAGCGCGTGTCCGTTACTGGTGTCGCTCTTTTGTCATGGCTCCTGGCTCTAGCATGCTGCTGTGCCCCGGGCACTTTGTGTGGGCCAGGAGACTTGCAATCTCCCGCCCGGCGGATTCTGCTGATGGGACTTGAAGTACCCACCCAGCCTAGGGATCTGCACCCTGCATGCTGCGCTTGGCCCTGAGGGAGCTATGACGCAGCTCTTCCCTCAGCAACCGTTTTCACTCCTTTCATCACTTGTTCCTTGTCTGAGTGTAACTGTGACTGAATGTGTGGGTCAGTATCGCCTTTGTCCCCATTGTCTAGCTCCACACCCTTAGTTGCTGAACTAGTGGGTGGGAGGTCCCATACTTTGTGATGTGCACCCCCAGAACCCCACCCTAACTCAGTCCCAGTGGGAGAGCAACTGACTGTGTGTTGTGTGGATTGTGGTTGTTACCGTCAATGACCTCTTCCGTACCCAGGATGAATATCACACCTCAGCTGGCTAAAATTATATAAAACATGCTAGCAAAAAAATAATAAATAAATAAATTGTGACTATTGACATGTCTCTCCTCCCTGAGCTAGATACAATGGCAGTATTTTGTTCAGTCTTTTACCTCAGTATTTGTCAGAAAAAAAGAGGAGTGGAACAATCAGAGGAAAAGTATAATAGAAACACAGGCACCACTTCTGTATTTATCACCCAATCCTGGTTTTGGCTTACAAATACTGAGGTAAAATACTGACCAAAATGCTTGCGTGTGTGACGCCCCTGGACTACTCAGGTCGTCACAGGGTACTGCACGTTCTTTATCTCCAGTGCAGGCCTCAACCCCCATGGTTCTGGGTCCCGATCCTGCAGTACTGCCTCCACCAGCATTCACAAATCCTAGTGACACCTTGCACCACACCCTGTCAGGCACACCAGTGGGCTGCTAAGCTGGAATAGGGCCGTCCACCTAGGGGTCAGGCAGGGAGATGGGAGATAACAAGTCAGTTCAGTGGTAGCCCTCGAGCGGAGAGGAGCTCGAGGAAGCTGGGAGTCGGAGCTCCCAGGGGTGAAGCAGCCTAGGTCGCAGACGGTGGTCTGGACCCGGAAGAGTCGGAGCCCCGGTCACGGGAGATTGTGACTAGATGCTTGGCTAGTCTTGCAGGACAGCCAGCGGCCACAGTTCAATAGCCGGGCTGGGACCAAAGGCACGACGGGGTACACGGACCCTAGGTCGGGGAGAAGATTCAGGCAACCCGGAAATTAACCTGCGGAGGACAGGGCCTATATGGACTGTTCCCACGAAGCTCAGAGATCCTGTATCCTCTATCCAGGGCTACTGGTCTCATGGGAGGGGCTTGTTCCATTCTGCCTTGTTCCAGAAGGCATGTCGCCATATCTTGCTGCTGCTACCTCCAGAATGCCGCTCGTAATAGTCCTGTTCTGCAACGTGCGTGTCTGGCTTCCGTGAGTGTACTCTGATCCGTCCTTCTTCTCAACTACCTTGTCCTGACTTGTATCCTCCCTGTACTGCTCTCCCGTCCTGTTCCTCTGACTTCCCGAATCTGGGCTGTGTCTCTACCCTGTCCATCTGACCCCGGTCCTGTCCTGTGACTTTTCTGCCCCCTGCATGTAGTTTTGACATCCCGGGCTCCTGATCTTGATTATTATTCCTGACTTTGGCTCCATTTCTCTCTTCTGTCTTTTACTAGACTTCCTGGTATCCGACCCCTGGCTTCCACCCAACCACGACTTGCTTTTTCCTTGGTATTGACTAGACATCCTGATACTGACTTGGCTTGCTGACTACTCTATTGTATTCTATCGCCCTCTTCTGGGTTCGTCTGCTTACTGCATATTGGGGCTTTCTCTCCAGCTAGGTTCAGGGGCCCCACTAGAGTACCGTGACAATTCCCCTCCTCAGTGCCGCATCCTCCAACTTCACTGACAGCCACTATTCTGTGTGACTTCAGGCAAAGGAACCATCAGTAAAGCAGAACAAGGCACGCTGGGAGGGGAATAGAGCTGGAGTGACAGAAGTTTCATATCTACAAATAGCTCTTTAGCCTCATTTGCATATTAGTTCAAATGCTAATTTCTCAGTAATGGAAGAATAAACTGGCTATGTAAAGATATTGCTGGACTTGTCTTTGTAAGGGCTACATGTGGATATACTTAGTTTGGGGGGTGAAATCAATTTGCATATTCTCTTGAAGGGGTTAGAATGGGAAATATATAATTTTCTTGAAAACCGGAATTTACATAAAGGAAATTGCAGCGGAGACAAAAGCTGTCTGCCTTCAACCCTAGCTTTTAATTTATGCAAAGTTATCTTTTCACAAGTTCTCGTAGTGTAAATACCATAATCCTCCCTGTGCTGTTCATGTAAACATTGTAAACATATTGAAACAGCCAATTGAGAACGCTGAGAAATCATTTGCTGAGAGTTTCTTCCTAGGGCTTAATATTAAATATATGTAATATGTGTACGATCACAGCCAAGAACAACACATAATATTGCTAAATAGCATGCTTCCTTATACAGCCCACAGCAAAATCAAATTAATATTTTTCCAGCACAGACTCGCTTTAGATTAATATACGTGTTCAAAATCCTTTGTAAGCTAAATCTCACTGCAAAGTGATAAAATCAGGGGGGATTTGGACTTATCACTAGTGGCTGTTCCGCAGCTGAAGACTCAGCTCCGCAGTCTACCCTGTTTCCCATAACCTACAAGCATAAGCTGTCATCTGGTTTTTGCTACCTCATCGGAGAGCAGCATGATGTAGGCAAAGAAGCCCTGACTCCAACGATGTATCACTTAGATTATTGGATGCAGTGATTCTGACACAATGAAAGTTTTTAGATTTATTAATGCAGCAGAGCGGAGAAAACTGCCCCCGCCCATACCAGGCTCTCTATAGATATTGTACAATGAATGTGAGGTACCAATCAGAAGAGAGGACGTGTCAGACAACGTGGCACAAGCCAGCTAGTCACCGCAATGAAAAGCTACTGCTGCTAAAACAAACATAGCAATTAAACAACACCACAGACCTTGACAAGAGAGGCATCACTGAATTCTTTGTGCTAACCCTAACAGCATATTGTCTTCAGATATACATAGCAAAAACCTGCTAATAGATTCCCTTTAATAGTGCAACTAAAGCAATATGGAGTAAGGGCTCATTCAGACGACCATTCCGTCTGTCCTGTTCACTTCCTGCTTTTTTGCAGACCCACGGACAGGACCATCTTTTCAATGTCTTTTGTGTAGGATCAGATGGCACATGGAAGCACTTCTGTGTGCATCAGTTCCTGCAAAAAAACACATCGGATGCCGTATGTCCGTTCCGTTATTATGGCGCATGTCTTATTCTGTTCCATAATTGCGGACCATGATACAATACAAGTCAATGGGTCACCAAAATCTCTGGAAGCCACACAAAAGCATTTCTATGGGACTTCTGTCTGGTGCCCCTGCAGTCTGTGTTTCGCTCCCTGCCCCCTCTGCAGTGTCAGCATCTGCCCGCACAGCAGGGTCAGCAGCTGCCCGCACAGCAGGGTCAGCAGCTGCAGGGATGATGAGCGCCGATATCAGGAGGTTAGCAAGTGGTGATGAAGTCCTGCTCTCCTGATGTCAGAGCTTGTCACTGACTTCCATGCCTGCCGTGTTCTCACATCTCGCGAGTGGCCCAAGACTGTGACTCACGGTGACGTCACAAGCTCCCGTGATACTTCACTTGTGAACGCGGTGGACAATGGAAGTCAGCGGCGAGCACTGATGTCATGAGTGCAGCGGCGTTCATCACCCAGGTAATGTACCTAGCTAACCTCCTGATGTCAGCGCTCGTCATCCCCTGCGGTGAATTGGGCTGACCTATTGGTGTTAACTCAGGTCACTGCACTGCTCTCTCAGCCAATGGGGAACATTCTGTTCTTTATTGATTGGGTGTAATGCCTTTCTGGATCCACAGACTCAGATGGGCTGTAAAGGGGAGGCTAGAGGGAAGCCACTCACCAAGCAGGACCCCCAGAACCCTGAAACCTTTTAACTTCTCTACAGGGATTTGGAATTATACAGGTAACTGGAGATCACTACCTGTGGAAGGCTGCAGTCCGATGAGAGTAGTAGTCAGGCAGGGTCAAACCAGGAATTGCGGAACAGGGACAGAATCGGCAGGCAATGACGTAGTCAGCAAATGTAGCAGAGGTCAAATCCGGATCGGACAGTGAGGTACATAAACAGCAGGCAGAAGGGTAGTCAGAAAACACGCAGAAGTCAGCACACAGGAATAACCAAACAGAATAGGACGTAACAGGAGCCAGGAAAATCAGAACTATCTCTGGCAGTGGTCATGTGACAGGAGGGGAAATAAGAAGGGTGTGGTGTCTTGCCATTGGCTGTAGCTGAACGCTGGCAACTTCAGCTGGAAGACACATGCCACCCACAGTCAGCCAGCGGTACTGCAGATCCCAAGCTAACCCAGCCCAGTGGATGATCGGAGCCTGCGCCCACCACTGGCATCGACTCCTCTCCCATCACCAGCACCATCCATGGCAGGAACACGCCGTTGCCTGGTGATCGGAGCAGAAGTCGCAGGAGCAGACTCCGGCGGTGACGTAACATTAGGACAGTGAGTAAGGTATGGATCGTTGTGGGACCCTCTGCTTGGATTACGCCGGACTCGGATTTGATTTTTCTTTCCAATACATTTGTGAAAGAGGGAATGTTTTGGGGAGTGTTTTTTCAAATAAAAATTTGTCATCTATTTTTTTTTATTACTGACTGGGTTAGTAATGTCGGGTATCTGATAGATGCTGTGACATCACAAACCCCAGGGCTTGATGCCAGGTGACATTACACAGCTGGTATCAACCCCATATATTACCCCATTTGCCACAGCACCAGGGCATTCTGGATGAGCTGGGACTCTTGCATCTAATGGATGCGGCAATTCCAGGCGGCTGCTGGCTGATATTTTTAGGCTGCGGGGCTCCCAATAGTGTGGGTCTCGCCAGTCTGAGAATACCAGCCAGCAGCTGTGAGGCTTTATCTTGGCTGGTATCAAAATTGGGGGGACCGCATGCTGTTTTTTTTTACTTATTTAGTTATTTATTGTACTGTACGATATAGACCCACCCACTGGCTTCTGTAATTGGTTGCAGTCAGACAGCTGTCACTCAGCATGGGGAGGTTTCTGACTGCAAGCAATTACAGATGCCGGTGAGCAGGGAAACAGTGAATATGACATGAGCCTAATGAGCAGCCGGCTTCGAAAGAACAAAGAGTTGCCACGGCAGCACTGTGACAGCTGTGCCGGTGATCAGTGAGTATGTAGCGGTTGCTCCTACCCTTTTGCGCCAGATTCTGCTCCCCATAGACCTTATATGGGGCCAGACACCCTGGCCAGACACCCTGGACTGTATGTAACCCTCCTTTCGTTTTATTTGCGGTTCGCAAAAAAACGGAAGTCACACGAATGACACATGGACCGTTTATGGAACCGAACGAGACGGATGTGGTTGTCACACGGATGCATCCGTGGAAAATCAGGACCGTTTTTTGTGGACCGCAACGTCGCTTGAATGTAGCCTACAGTAATATAGAGGATATCAATGACTACTAATATCATTAAAGAAAATTTTGCAAATCTGAGTCACTTACTATGCCACTGAGAACTCTGCAGACATATGAAGGGTCATTGCGCTTCCTTACATCGTCCTGAGGATTTCTTTTGAAGTTTAAAGATGAATCCAGAAGAACAAAGGTGATATACAGAATATTTTCCTCAAACTAAAGAAAGGAATATCAAGAGTTAATGCAGTAGAATTAGCATCATATCATAGTAAACTGAGATAAAGCTCTTTAAAACTGCAAATTTAGTACCAAAAGCTATGTTTTACTGTGTAATGTTTTAGAAATCCTCAAGAAAAATGCTCCAGTCTATGGAGAGAAACATGGCAATCAAATAATGTGTTGTCAGAAATGATTTATTGTTCTTGCTAATGAATAGCCTAATAATCTATAACAGTTGGTTAAAGGGAAGGTGTCGTGCCCCTCCAAAAAATGGCAATAACTGAAAAAATGTAAAGTATTAATAATTTGTTTAAATACTATTATTTGTTTTTCATTGAGCAAAATATAAAAAAATAAAATAAAAATTGATATTTTCTACTCTTAAACACTAGGGGGAGCAGCTGCTGAAATCCTACTAAAATTCTACTCTAGAATTAGCCTGGATTACAGCTGCAGTAAAGTGGGCAGAATCTGCTCTCCTGTGTGTGATGTCACCCCACTGCCAATCTGGGTATTTCCAAAAGGAAAAGAAAGGAAAGGTGAAGTGTATGGACACAGTGCGTAGCCATTTTGTTGGTGACCACAAATGTTTGTCACCAAGGATAGCTACATAGTGCTCCCCACATAATGCTCTGCTTGCCCCGGTCCAGCAATGCTCTGCCGCATACATGCCCACCCGCAATGAACTGCCAGTTATCCAATACCAGGGATGGCTGAAGAGGTCTAATGGTCCCCTTAGCCCCAGTGCCGGTGTGGTGACCTGGTGACTTCTTTCCCCTGCACCTGTCTCTGGTTGGTGGGTCCCCGTGGTTTGGAGCGTCTGGGGGTCGCCTCCTTGTAGTCTTTCAGTCTCTTGTCCGTACAGCGGGCAGTTTGAACCCTGTAGGGTCGGTGTTCCGTTCCAGTCCCTGGTTCTCCCATCACTGCTGGTGCCCCGGACTTTACGGTCAGTGAGGTCCTGGATGGTCCCCTCACTGTGCAGATTTTATCAGGTCTGCCTGGATCGTTTGCCTGACCTAAGGCTCTGTACCCCATCGGTGCTATGGTTCCAGAAGTACTTCGCTGTACTCCACCGGCAATCACTTGTCTGGGCCCACAGGTCACCGCTACACTCTCCTGTCAGTACGGTTACGTCCGTCTCCTCTCACATCCACTTACTGGCTGTCTGACCTCTCCTCCCTGGCTGTCGTCTAGTGGATCGGTTCCACCCCTAGGAGGCCTTCCATTGGGTCCAACCCTAGTCTGTCACCAGTCCTTGGGGAAGGGGAAAACAGGGATTATAATGTACTTTGGTGTTACAGACACTGGTCTTCTGGGTCCCTGGAGGTAGGATCTGCATCTTTTTCAGAATGCAGTACCTTGTAGCTCCTGATGGCTTGAGGTGCGCTACACATTATACTGTTTGAAGGACCATGGCGGTGCATTTTAAAGGGGTGGTTCACCCATATTTTTTATTGTCCAGATCGATATTATATTGAGAAACAATGTTTCTCTCAAATACCTTGTGTTGGAAATAGTGCCTGTGAGAGGCGCTATTACAGACCGCTGATCCCGCTCCAGTGACGTCTCCGTCAAGTGCTGCACACGTCACATCCGTGCAGCCGGCTATATTCTTCCTCACTCACTGAGCTGTGAGCAGTGTTTCACCGCTGTCACATCTGCTCCCTGCTCCCCCCTCCCTCCTCCCCCTCCCACCTTCCCTCCCTCCTCCCTCACAGCACAGCGCGTCGCGTCTCTTGCTTGCAGCGAAGAATGCAGCCGGCTGCACGGATGTGACGTGTGCAGCACTTGACGGAGACGTCCCTGGAGCAGGATCAGCGGTCTGCAATAGCGCCTCTCACAGGCACTATTGCCAATACAAGGTATTTGAGTGAAACATTGTTTCTCAATATAATATCGATCTGGACAATAAAAAATATGGGTGAACCACCCTTTTAATATATGAAGGACTATGGAGTGCATTATAATATACGGAGGACTATGGGGAGAGCATTATACTATATGAGGACAATGGGGTGCATTACAGTATAGGGAGGACTATGGAGTGCATTATACTATATGGAGGACTACTGGATGCATTGGAAGTCAATATGAGGCCTATTATACTATATGGAGGACTATGATGGTGCATTATACTATATGGAGGGTGCTGTGGGGCCCATTTTACTATATGAAGTACTATGGCGTACATTATTATGGGGTGCATCATTATGGAAGTTAATATGGGGTCCGTTATAGTATATGAAGGATTATGGGGGGGTACAAAATACTATATGGAAGATTATGTGGGGCCAATTATATTATATGGAAGGATATGTGAGGGCTATGATAATATTTGGAGGGCTATGTGGAGGCTATTATGCTATTTTGAGGGCTATGTGCGGGCTGCTATAATATTTGGAGAGCTATAAAGGAGCCTTTATATTTTATGGGGAGCTATTTGAGCGCTGTGTTGGAGGCCACTATACAGCGTAAAGAGGTGGGGGGGCCATTATACTGTATGGATGGCTGTGTGGGTGTCACAGATTGGGATCATACTGTTTTGGGGTCAACACACTTTGTCGCAGTAGTTGAGGGGGGTACAGTAGGGTCATCACACTGTGCATGTGGAGGATACATGAGAGGAATTCACTGAGGGAGTATCATGAAGTTTGTGGGGCATTTTGTTGGCATCATACCTTATGGGTGCAATGAAAGGGGAACCTAGGGGCTTCAGCAGGAGGAAAATTACATTGGTTGTGAGACATGTTCTTATGTGACGCAGCCAAAAATGAATCATTCTTCTTTTTGGGGGGACAATTAGAACTTCTACTATGGGGCCCCATGATTTCTTTGTACGCCCCTGACTAGTGTGATCACCAATGTACACACTCTGTGTCCTTTGCTTAAGCTCTGCTATAGGCCACGTTCAAATGTTCAGTATTTGGTGAGTTATTTACCTCGGTATTTGTCAGCCAACATCAGAAATAGAATATTCAGAGAAAAAGTACGATAGAAACACAAGAACCACTTCTGCATTTTTTTCCAACTCCTGGTTTTGGCTTATAAATACTAAGGTAAAATACTGACCAAATACTGAATGTGTGAATATGGCCATAGGCTGAGCTTCAAAGAAGTCTGTGATTTATGCTATATGATCCAATACTGTGTTATTGCAGTATATTATAAGCACTCACAGGTTGAAGTCCCCTAAAGGGACTAAAAACTAAGGAAAAAAATTAAAAAAACAATATTTAAAAGAATATAAATATAAAAAAGTTTTAAATCTCTGCCCTTTACACAGATTTAGGGCTTAAGGCCGCTTTACACGCAACGACATCGCTAACGCGATGTCGTTGGGGTCACGGAGTTTGTGACGCACATCCACCCTCGTTAGCAACGTTGTTGCATGTGACACGTACGAGTGACTGCTAACGAGCAAAAAAACTCACCTTATCGTTTATCGTTGCTCGTTGACACGCTGTCTAGTTCCCAAATATCGTTACTGCTGCAGGTACGATGTTGTTCGTCGTTCCTGCGGCAGCACACATCGCTGTGTGTGACACCGCAGGAACGAGGAACTTCACCTTACCTGCAGCCACCAGCAATGAGGAAGGAAGGAGGTGGGTGGGATGTTATGCCCCACTCATCTCCGCCCCTCCGCTTCTATTGGGCAGCCGCTTAGTGATGTCGCTATGACGCCGAACAAACCGCCCCCTTAGAAAGGAGGCGGTTCGCCGGCCACAGCGACGTCGCTAGGCAGGTAAGTAGTGTGACGGGTCCGAGCGATGTTGTGCGCCACGGGCAGCGATTTGCCCGTGACACACAACCGACGGGGGCGGGTACGCATGCTAGCGATCTCGCTAGCGAGATCACAGCGTGTAAAGCGGCCTTATGTCATACGATTGAAGATTCAAGAGAGAGAATAGGGCCAATAATATTAATGACACTCGTCTCAGACTTTGATCAGAGCGTGAACCGAGTGTTGGTTTACTGTGAGCTCATGTGAGGAGAAGCTGGAGAACATAATAAAGTGCTATCCGATAAAACATGATAGCACTCAGCCGTGTTATGCGCTCATCTAAGCGAACCCTTAAAGATGTCCTTTCACAACTTTGACCTACTAAACTGTAAATTCATGCACATACTGTACTTGCAGAATAGTGGCTAAAAATGTTTGTTTTTTTTGTTCACATTATCTTCATTCTGTTATGGAGATGGAGGATGCTAAAATTACTGACACTTACAGTGTTTACATTATTAAAGGGGTTATCTGGCTTATTTTGCTTATTTTTTCATATCACTATTGGGCTACATAGAAGAATGTAGGTAAATAGCAACTAACTACCTGCCCTGTTGTCAGCTCCTCTCTCCAGGCTCAAAGCGGTCATGCGGTCATGTGACCGCTTCTGCTCGTATTTCGCTGCTTCCTGTGATGTCACGTTGACAGGTGCAGGAAGTTGTTGACAGGCATCATAGCCGACGTCATGTTGCCGCCCTGCTGCCAACCAAGTACAGTGCAATGCAGCCTCCGCCCCTCTCATCCTCCCCAGCCCCCTCCTCACATTCCGTACTCACCCCTGCACCCTCCGTGCGCTGCTATCTGTGCACTGCACTGTATGTGCTGGGGCCCTGGACAAACAAGGGGGCCCACTCGCTGTCAGCGATACCGTCAGCGCTATTTGCCCGATGGTGTTACCAGCCCTATATGATGTTTGGAGCCCAGATATCTGTCTCCCGCCTTCCCCATGCGCTCTCTTCTCCCGTGCGCTGTCTGTCTGCATTCTGTCATTAGCACAGCTTCCTGAGCTCCTGGCTTTTCAATACTGCCGGGAGCAAAGACCAGGGACGTCACCTGACACCAGGGCTGCCACTAGGAATTTCAGGGCCCCATACTGGCAAAAGTTCAGGGCCCCCTTGAGGCTCTGCACCAGCTCCGCCTCCACACAGCTCCGCCTCCGCCCAGCTCCGCCTCCACCCCAGCTCCGCCTCCACTCCAGCTCCGCGAATCTTCCATAGTCCCACCGCCACTCTTGGAAAAACTTCACTTCTGCACCACAACCTCACCAATCACACATTAACCCTTTACATTGAACACCGTATCACACACGCAGCCATTTTGTTTTGGCCAAAATATTTTTTTAAGCTTGCCACCACGACAACGTAGACTCTTTTGGCCGGGCCCTACTTTACGCTAACTTTTTTTTTTTTTCTTTTTAAATCTAACTTCTTTGGTATATATTTATTTTTGATATATCTATTTTTTTTTCTTTAAGGGAATGTGTCACATACAGTTTTTAAAGTAATTGAAACCAAATTGTGATAATGCAGACTTGTGGATTTAGACCTAACAACCCCTTCAAAGGGAATCTGTCACCAGGTTTTAACACCTAATCTGAGCGCAGCACAACAGAGGGGAAGAGATCCTGATTCCAGCAATTGTCACTTATTGGGCTGCTTAGTATAGTTTTGATAACATCACTGGTTAATCAGCAGGAGATTATCATTACAGGGCTACTCGTCATGCTGCAGGTTGTCCAGCATATTCATGAGGTCTGTATAATTGCTAAATCTGCAGCAGAGAAAACATTTGTTTTATCACAATGAAAGCAAACAGCCCAGTAAGTGACACTGCTGGAATTAGAATATTTGTTTCTACTTTATGCTGCTCTCAGATGGGGGAGCAAAAACCTGCTGACAGATTCACTTTAAGGCTCTTTCAGCAGATAGATAGAATCATAGATAGATAGATGGATATGTGGCGCCCCTGAGGCTTTAGTCACCACAGGGACTGCACCTCACTTAAGGTGCAGTACTCATCCTGGATCCAGAGGAGGTCGGTACCAGTTCCACAACACAAACTCATATACACAACCAGGTTGCTCTCCCCAGTGGGGACCAGGCTAGGGTCGGGTCTTAAGGTAGTCACCAAACATGGGGGGCAGCCACCCACTAGTGACAGGGAACCGGGGGGAGGAGCAGCCACCAGGGGGAGTTAGGAGCTTACACAACAGTTAGGGTGTTCTCCAGCAGGAGAGAACAGGAGAGGGACTGGTGCGGTTCAGGGTGCAGAGCTTTAGGGTGGAACAGACTTCACGTTGTATCACCAGAATCTGCAGGACAGGGGGACTGCAAGTCCCTCTGACCACCACGAGATCCCGGAGCACAGTGCCACATAGGGTCCCGAGTCGTGATTACAGTCAAGCCCCACAGCGGCCCCGCGTCACCTACACACGGGACAGGAGCTAACACTATACAAATCGTGCTCCCCATGCAGTATCAGGCCACGGGGATCCATCTTTAAAGGCGCAAGAAGCAAGAGCCCATCGACCACCGTACCGGTTTTAACCTCCAACGGATCTGGGATCAGCTGGGGCCAATCACGGCTGGAACCACAGCAGCTGATTCAGCCTTTTGATTGCCGTCGCCCAGCACTTTGGCGCCAACGGCCACTACTCTTCTCATCATCCTCCCTGGGGCCTCACTCCACCTGTGGGGGGCAGAACCATCTTTGCTGCAACACCATCCGCCCCGAAGGACAGCGACAGCAGCGACGGCTAATCCCTGGCCACGTACCACAGGTGGCATCACAAGACTATCATCCTCATCATTCCCCCACCATCATCCAAATCCACTTTTATTGTACAGCTCGGGACCACGAAGCTGGGCAGGGCCACCTGTGACATCCCCCTGACCCGACATCAGCGACCCGGTGACGAGTAACATTTAACCCCTGCCCCGTAGGTGCTACATATAGATGAGACGGATAGCCAGAGGGACGGATAGCCAGAGGGACGGACAGCCAGAGGGATGGACAGCCAGAGGGACGGACAGCCAGAGGGATGGACAGCCAGAGGGACGGACAGCCAGAGATGGACAGCCAGAGAGACGGACAGCCAGGAGACGGATGGACAGAGGGACGGACGGACGGACAGATGGACGGACAGAGGGACGGACGGACAGTGGGTCGGACAGAGGGACGGACGGACAGAGAGACGGATAGATGGTGGGGGGATCACAGCAGGTGGGGGGGGATCACAGCAGGTGGGGGATCACAGCAGGTGGAGGCGTCACAGCAGGTGGAGTGGGTCACAGCAGGTGGGGGGGTCACAGCAGGTGGAGGTCACAGCAGGTGGGGGTGGGGTCACAACAGGTGGGGGGGTCACAGCAGGTGGGGAGATCACAGCAGATGAAGGAAGGTGGGAGACGGGGCAGCATATGAGGGAGGGGGGCAGCGGCTGATGGGGGAGGCGGTGGCAGATGGAGGGGACGCAGCAGATGGGTTCAGTGCCGCTGGATCAGGGGCAGTGACTGTTGCAGCCGGCGGCTGATGGGTGGGGGCTGGGGCAATGGCGGCGGCTGAAAGGAGACAGTGTCTTTAAACTTACCTATAACTCCCCTCACCTTCCACAGACGCCGGAGTGAAGCTGAGGGGGCGGTCACCGGCCCCAGATCCACAGTGATTGGAGAGATCGGCCACAAGGCTGGTCTCTCCCATCAGAGCTGGGGGCGGGTGAAACTGAGGTCACCCAGATCCGGCCAATGATTGGTGCTATAGCTGCACTGACCATGGCTGGATTTTAATGTTTCTGCCATTTTCAATGGCTTAAACATTACAGTGGCTGTGATTTGGCTGAGAGGCGTTCGTCAGCCAATCACAGCCTCCTTAGGTCCGGGGAGGAGACACCACCCCTCCTGAGGTCAGGCAGAGGGCCCCTCCTCCTCGAATCTAAGATATTTACAGCGATCGCAGCCTCCGGGGCCACGATCTCGCCATGACGTACTGGGTATGTCATGGGTCCTTAAGTACCAGGGAGTCATGATGTACCCAGTACGTCATAGGTCGCTAAGGGGTTAACACGTTTTCAGGCTCTAGGGGCCCGCTCCCGCTTAAGGCCCCTGCAGGTGCTGTCAGTGCAATGTCCCCGCCCCCTGCCGATGGGGCCCGGTGAGCAGAGAAATGAAAGGGGAGGGGCCTGGGCTGTCAGCGTGTCCAGACCCTGCCTCCTGCTCACTGCACGACCAGCCCTGCAAAATGTACTGTCAACGCCCCCTGCCCTGGGGCCCAGGGAGCCGAGGAATGAAAGGGGTGGGGCCTGTCAGCGTGTCCAGGCCCCCCTCCTGCTTGCTCACCGGGCCCAGTACAGGAGTTCCAGTAGTAATGCCCTGATGGCGGCCCTGCCTGACACCAGCAGTCAGCACCAATCTACTGCATCGCTGGGACACCACTCAGCTGTAAGGGAAGAGAACAGAGAGCATGAGGGGAGGAGACAGCGCAGGGAGAGGAGAGATCACGGGGAGAGAAGATAGAGCACAGAGAGATCGCAGGGGGAAAAGAGACAGCATTGGGGAGAGGAGTGGGATCACGGGGAGAGAAGAGAGAGACCGCAGGGGGGGAGTGTACGAGGGGGAATTGAATTATATACCATTATATACAGTATCTCCAGGTGTGTATGTACGTGTGTATGTGTGTGTGTGTGTATATATATGCATGTGTGTATATGAGTGCTCATATACTGTATATGTAGCGCCCCTGAAGCCATCAGGGAGCTTCAAGGTACTGTATCCCCACCAGGATGCAGAGCCTACCCCCTAGGGACCCAGAAGACCAGTGCCGGTAACACAAAAACACTCTCAAAAATCTCTGTTTTTCCACAACATTCCCCCATAGAATGGTACCAGGCTAGGGTCGGACTACTGGATGGCCGCCTAGAGGTGGAGCCAATCCAGTTCACTAGTTGACCAGGTGGGAGGGGCAGACAGTGGACAGTCAGAGTTAGTCAGTCGGAGTTAGACAGTGACAGGGAACGGGAGCAGATGCTCTGACAAGAGTGAACAGTGACCTGGGGGCCCAGGCGGTTAGTTGCCGGTGGAGTACTCCCGGAACTATGCAGCAACGGGGTACAGGACCCTAGGTCAGGTAGAAGCTCCAGGCAGGCCTGATAACACCTGCACAGTGAGGGGGCCATCAAGGACCTCATTGACCTTGAAGTTCGGGACTCAGTAGCACCGGGAGAACTGGGGACAGGACCAGAGACTCCAACCCCACAGGGTTCACGCTACCGTCATACGGACTGCAGTAGAAGACCACCGGGAGGAGACCCCCAGTTGCTCTATGCCACGGGGACCCACCAACACAAAGACAGGTGTAGGGGAAGAAGGCACCAGGTTACTATACTGGCATTGGGACTAAGGGGACCTAAAGGTGAAACCAGTCAGCTTCGGGTGACCAGTTACCACCAGAAAGCGAGTAAAGAACCAGTTGCACTGAAACCCTCTTGTGTGGCCTACCTTCTTCCGACACCCGTCACGTCACCTACCCTCTGGGGCCCAGCCCTGCTTACGGAGGGCATAAAATCCAGGCTGCCACTAACACCAGCCCCAGTAGTGAACATGGTGCAGCGGCGGCTCCATCTACCGTATATAGCCGCAACAACGCAAGTGGCGTCATGTGTAAACATTATTCTAATCCCCTGTAAATATTCCCCTTTTCAAAAATCACCCAGGGCACGGGACCGGGCAATGGCCACCAAAGTGACAATCCCCAGCTATACACCGCCCAGGACAGAGTACTCCATAACCCTGGCCGACACATATATATATTTGGGTGTGCAGGCGCATGTGTGTATGTATGTGTGTGTATATATATATATATATATATATATATATGCATATGTACTGTACATATCTATATATCTATCTATATCTATATATATATATACTGTACATATCTATATATATCTATCTATATATATATATATATATATATATTTATATATATATATATATATATATATATATATATATATATATATATATATATACAGTATATATAAATAAAACACACAATGTGTATATATCTCCTATAGACTCACATTAGGTGCTATATATAGTTTTCATTACACAGTGCTCATTTATCTAGGTGTAGTGATGTGTCGGTCGCGAACGATCCGACACAAAGATCCTGCTCCCTGCTGTGACTGACAGAAGCCGGATCCCCAGTGAGAGCCACTAAATGCTTTTAACGGCGCTCACTGGGTGTAAAATTTGGGTGTTTGGTCAGCAAAACACCACACACCTGAACAAAATCCCACCCACTTGCAAGTTAATTGGCTCGTTGTGTGTGGGCAGGGTTTAGCCGTGGTTGGACGTGGTTTCGGCGGCATTAACACAAGCTTAAATATGTGTTTACCTGTGGTGAACACATATTTAATATGGAGCAATGAACGATCCAAAAGATCCGTCTCTTTTTGATGAGCGGAGCCAAGGGAACCGGATCACCAAAAAGAGCCGGACTGCCCATCACTATTAGGTGCTGGGGTAGATTACTGACAGGCAATGATTGTGCAGAGTGTGGACAGAGGGCAGGGCTGGACAGTGAGGCCGGTGCCAGCTCTGACTGTGAGGTTTGACAAACAAGCACAGGAAGATGTCATGTTTGGTTGAGCTGCAGGTAAATAAAGTGGCTGTAGAGAAAAAGTGATAATTCAGGAAGAACAAAAGTTAGAAACAAAAAAAATAAATAATATATGGGTGTTATAAAATGACAATACAACGCAGCTTAGCTTAAAAAAAATGGATTTTGTGGTCAGACAACTTCTTTAAGTCTTTTATCAATTAACTGGGTGTTTCGTTCAGTTCAGCTTTGTGGGTGAGTAGTACTTTCTTTCCACTATGCCCACAGAGCTGAACTAAATGAAACACCCAGTTAATTGATAAAAGACTTAACACAATGTGCCAGTATTTTCAGCATCCTGCATCTCCACAACAGAATGGAGATAATGTGAACAGAAAAAAATAGGTTTTATCTACTATTCTGATACTATGTGCATGAATCGACAGTTTACAATGTCAAAAGTTGTTAAAGGTCCATTTTAAAATAATGAAGCAAACAAATAATAATTGTAAGAGAATATGTAACTTAGGATGTCTGACATCTGCATGAATAACTTTGTAAAAAGGACGATAATATCTTTGAACTTTTATTGTAGACTAGGCAATGGAGGTTAAATGGAATTTGTCAGCAGATTTTTGCAATGTAACCTGAGAACAGCATGAGGTAGGGGCTGAGTCACTTATTACAGTGATGTGCCACTTATTCGGCTGTGTGCCGTTGTTCTATTCAATAACTGTTTTATCAGCAGGAAATTATCACAGCTTGTACTAGGTGCCTAATGAGACCTCGTCCGACCACACCCCCAGGACTGATTAGTAGCCAATATGCAATGTACAGAAAGCTATGGTATGGGCGGGGTTAGCATTCTGAGCTCTGCTACATTTCAAAAGTTTGCATGTGTCACAACTGCAGCACCCAGTAATCTAAATGATACATTGCTGGAATCAGGGTCTCTTTTCCTACATTATGCTGATCTCCGATTAGCCCTGATGACAAATTCCCTTTAACAGAAACTCAAAGACATGGGGTGTTACCTCTTGGGGTTGGAAAAAGTGTCATTCCTGACTCCAGGGCCTCATTGATTTACACTTCAGAGGATTGGCAGATGGACCTAAATTATTCAAACTAGATAGTCCCTATACTTTAGGAGATGCTAGAAAATGACCTATTTAATGTTCATTGTACCTGCCCCCTTATCTCACTGTTCAGATAAAGGCCTGACATTTATTTAGTAAAATAACCAGAGGTCCTGGAAACCTGAGCCTATTATTGGAGATAGAAAAAAAATTCAACAATTGAAAAGGGTTGACATGCTTGGGATCAGCAAAGTCACTTATTCTCCTTCCCTCAAGGAAACAGAAGAGTTTCTGTAGATGGACACATAGCTATTTTCTGTTATTTCTCCTTTTTAAATCATTTTTCCTATTTGTATGTCTCCTTATTTTGTCTGTTTTTACTCATTTTTCTTATAAGCACTGTACTTTTTATAATAAAGGTTAAAACTTTTATATTGATGACCATCAATTTTAGTTGGATAAGGCCGGTTTCACACATCTGGCTTTTTGCCGGTTTTGCGGATAAGTCGCACGCCAGTACAGTGTATACAGGTCAATGGTAGCGTGACAAGCATGTGACCGGAGCATGTGACCCGGAAGTTGCGGCGCTGCCACTCTACTGTATCATACTGTACTGGCGTGTGCCAAATCTGCCAAACTAGCGATAAGCCGGATGTGTGAAACTAGCCTAACCTCTTAAACCTTTTGCAGTGGCCCCACTATGATTATAACCTTGGTTTACCTTGGGTGTTCTCGGATTACTCTCTGCTGTCCGACATGATTATACACAGTATTTTCTTATCTTTCCTATGACATGATACCACACATCTGTCAGCCTGTGCTTTGCATTATACATTAATGGTACTTTCTGACATATCCACTGGGTTCTATAGACTTATACAGTCAATCGTATACTAAAAGCATTTAAAGCAAAAGAACACAATTCCAGTATTGCCTCTTTGGTCCCTGCTATTTACCTGTCCATAGTCCCACGGGACTGCATTTGGTTTTGCGGGATCACCAACACAAATAAGACCAAAGTGTTGCAAAACATATTCGTCTCTCTCATCTTGATTTGATAGATATACACTGTCATCTGAAAGAGAATGAAGATTGCGTGTCATCATTACAACAAGCCGGACCTGTTCTTATGTTTACCTGCAATGTATTTGTCATGAAGTTTGTAAAAATAGAAAAGCAACAATTTCCGACAATGAGTCATAAATCTGAACAGATAGCAGAAATGATTATGCCATGAAAGTATATGCTCCTGCATAAATTACTGTACAGGAATGGAGATTGATGGCAGCCCTGACTGGCAAATGAACAGTCCGTGCCGCTGATTATTGTGTTGACAAGCTAGGTATTGCAATGGGCAGGCACCACGTATGACACAGCAACTGGAATCTGAACTGTAATTTAAGTGTAAATGTGCTCCTCTGTCACAAATCACAAATTCATCAAAAATACTGCCAACCAAAGTGCCGCCACATATTATCCGGTACTTTGTCATGCAATTAGACGTTGAATTTACCTTTAATCTAATGATATCAGATGACAGTTGTTAACAAGGAAAACTGTTGAAAATGGAACATCTGGGTTGAGCACAACAGATCAGTCTAAACCCTAATTAGAGAATGTGAACCCTAAGGGGTACTTTGCACACTGCGACATCGCTAGCCAATGGTAGCGATGCCGAGCGTGATAGTCCCCGCCCCCGTCGCAGATGCGATCTCTTGTGATAGCTGCCGTAGCGAACATTATTGCTACGGCAGCTTCACACGCACTTACCTGCCCTGTGACGTCGCTCTGGCTGGTGACCAGCCTCCTTCCTAAGGGGGCGGGTCGTGCGGCGTCACAGCGACGTCACACGGCAGGCGGCCAATAGAAGCGGAGGGGCGGAGATGAGCGGGACGTAAACATTCCGCCCACTTCCTTCCTTCCTCATTGCAAGCGGGACGCAGGTAAGGAGATGTTCCTCGCTCCTGCGGCTTCATACACAGCGATGTGTGCTGCCGCAGGAACGAGGAACAATATCGTACCTGTCGCTGCAGTGAAATTATGGAAATGAACGACGTGACACAGCTCACCGATTTTTGGCTGTTTCACGCTTGTGCATCTTCTCTCCTAGGCTTTACACGTTGCGACGTCGTTACCGGTGCCGGATGTGCATCACTTTCGATTTGACCCCGACGATATCGCAGTAGCGATGTCGCAACGTGCAAAGTACCCCTTAAGGACCCCCCTTAAGATTGGTGGCACCAGATGCCCAGTTTACTTGTTGACTGAAGGTGCATGAACTCAACCAGTCATGATGGTAGTGGCCTGATAATATGTGGAATCATCAGTAGGGATGTACATAGAAATCATGGGATCATATAGCAGAAGTTCTAATTGCCTACTCCAAAATAAGTACATAAATTATAAAAACATATCTCACAACTTTACAGCCCTTACAAAGTAATCCTCCTATTGAAGCCCCTAGAGTCCATTTTCATTGCACCTATAAAGTATGATGCCAAAAAAGATGCCCAAAAACACTGTATATAACCCCACACTAAATTCTTATACAGCATCCTCCACATGTCACTATGATGACCTTACTGTAGCCAACCTCAACTACCCCAGCAAAGTATAGTGACCCCGACACAGTATAATCCCCATCTGTGAACACCACACAGCCCTCTATGCAGTATAAGAGGCAAACATAAAGAATAACGGCCCCTGCACCTCTTCCCACTGTATAGTGGCCCCAACTAGCCTTTCAAACAGTATAAAAACTCCTTCATAGCCCTCAAAATATTATAATGACTTCTACTTAGCCTTCCAAATATTATAAATGACCCCATATAGCATTCCATATAGTATAATTGGCCCCACATAGTTCTCCAAATATAATATTGTGCCCCATATAACCTCCATGTAGCATGTTGCACCCCGTAGTCCCTCATAGCATAATGCACCCCATAGTCATCCATATATAATGCACCCCTCGAGTCCTATGTAATGCACCCCCATTGTCCTACATATATTATAATGCACTCTCCATACATTGCAATGCACCCACTGTAATCCTCCATATAGTATAATGCACCCCCGTAGTCCTCCATATATTATAATGCACTCCATAGTCCTCCATTTAAAATAATGCACCCTCCATAGACTTCCACATATTATTATGCCCCCATAGTCGTCAATAAATTATATTTCACCTCCATAATCCAGCATATAATATAATGTACCCCATAGTCGTCCAAATAGAATAATGCACCTCTCATAGTCCTCCATATATTATAAGCCACCCCAATAGTCCTCTAACATTATAATTAGTGATGAGCGAGCATGCTTGTTACTACTCGGTACTCGCACGAGTATCACTGTACTCGGGCTGCTCGGCGGGGACCGAGTAATCTCGCGATACTCGTGCTGTACTCGTGGTCTTCATTTCTGCATGTTGGCGCTCTTTTGAGAGCCAGCCCTCATGCAGGGATTGGCTGGCAGACCACTGCAATGCCACAGCCCTGTTAGTTGTGGAATTGCAGTGATTGGCCGGCCTGCACAGCGTGACCGAGCCTTTATACCGGCGGGCGCGCTGTGCTCTGCTCACAGCTATCCAGACAGTCAGTGCAGGGAGAGTGTCGCTGCTTCAGGGAAAGGTTTGCGGCCCTTTATAGCTATTTCCGTAGCAGGGCTGCAAACAGTGTGACCAAAAGTCCTTCTCAGGACTATTCTAGTTGTATACAGGCAGGCAGGGTATAGCCAGGTCGGAGTACAGTAGCAGAGTCCTTCTCAGGACTATTGTTGCTGTATACAGGCAGGGTATAGCCAGGTCTGAATACAGGCTAGTGACCAGAAGAGTCCTTGTCAGGACTATTGTAGCAGTATACAGGCAGGCAGGCAGGCAGGGTATATAGCCATTCCTAGTGGTGACCGTATACCAGCCTTCATCATATCTGGGGCTGGTGTACACAGTCTAAAACAGTCCTGATAGTGTCAGACTTTTCAGTAATTGTCGCTCCTAAAAACCTGTTAGGTTCTTATTGCGTCCGTGCTTGCATTTAAAAACCGCACGTGTGTGCCTGTCGGTGGCAGCGTACAGGTGCACGTTTTGCACAAACTATTATATAACGCACAAGTCTAGTGAATAATACACGTCAGTCAGCAGTGGCTGATAGTGTCAGACTTCTCAGTAATTGTCGCTCCTAAAAACCTGTTAGGTTCTTATTGCGTCCGTGCTTGCATTTAAAAACCGCACGTGTGTGCCTGTCGGTGGCAGCGTACAGGTGCACGTTTTGCACAAACTATTATATAACGCACAAGTCTAGTGAATAATACACGTCAGTCAGCAGTGTCTGATAGTGTCAGACTTCTCAGTAATTGTCGCTCCTAAAAACCTGTTAGGTTCTTATTGCGTCCGTGCTTGCATTTAAAAACCGCACGTGTGTGCCTGTCGGTGGCAGCGTCAGGCTCCATATTGCCCCTGGATAGAGACGTGCATGATGGCCTGTAAACCTGAAGTGCCCATTGGAAGGAAGTGGGTCTATTGTAGTATAGCCCTTAGGCAGGGCAGCCAAAAATTGGGAGGCTCCACGTTGTCCCTGGATAGAGACGTGCATGAGGGCCTGTAAACCTGAAGTGCCCATTGTAAGGCAGTGGGTCTATTGTAGTATAGCCCTTAGGCAGGGCAGCCAAAAATTTGGAAGCTCCACATTGTCCCTGGATAGAGATGTGCATGAGGGCCTCAAAACATTGTTACCATTGCAAAGGAGCGGGTCTCCTGTCGTTGTAATGCCCATTCTGAAAGAATGGGCGAAAAAATTTACCACTGGGGGTATACCTGAAACAACGGCCTAATTATTGTAACGGTCATCATGATGGCACATGAGGAGAAGGAGGAGCAGTCCAGCGATTAGCCAAAGTCCAGAAGTGTGTTACCATGGTTGAGTGGAGGTACATGGCAAATTCCCGTTACAAACTTTAAATTCCGCTGTCATTTGCTGGTGGTGTGGTGAAGTCTGGCCCAATCCAACCCTTGTTCATCTTGATCAGAGTCAGCCTGTCAGCATTTACAGTTGACAGGCGGGTGCGTTTATCTGTAATGATTCCACCTGCGGCACTAAAAACACGCTCTGACAAAACGCTAGCGGCAGGGCAGGCCAGGACTTCCAAGGCGTAGAGAGCCAATTCATGCCACGTGTCTGTCCAGCTTGGATACCCATTAATTGTAAGGCACAGAGGAATGTCGGAGTACAGTTGTTTGATCTGCAAGGTACTCCTTGAGCATCTGGGCAAACTTAGGATTTCTTGTGGCACTACCCCTCACCTCAGGGGCTGTGGTATGTGAGGGGCTGAGAAAACTGTCCCACATCTTAAAGACTGTTCCCCTACCTCTGGCGGATTGGACTTGTGCCCCTCTCGGCTGTACGCCTTGGTTGTCCACTGATTCCTGAGCTATGCCGCTAGCGTTTTGTGAGGGGAATGCTTTGCCTACTTCCGTGACTATGGCCTTCTGGAACTGCTGCATTTTGCCTGACCTCTCCGCCTCGGGAATAAGAGACATAAAGTTCTCCTTTTAGCGTGGGTCTAACAGTGTTACCAACCAGTAATGATTGTCGGCCAAGATGTTCTTAACGCGAGGGTCACGAGACAGGCAGCTTACCATAAAGTCAGCCATGTGTGCCAGACTCTTAACAGCCATCACTTCAGTATCCTGACCAACACGATGACTGAACATGCTGTCCTCCTCCTCCTCCTCCTCCTCCTCATCATCTACCCTGTCCTCTGGCCAGCCACGCTGAACCGAGGATATGACTGCATGTCATATCCTCAATTTGGCCAGAGAGTTGCTCCATGTCTTCATCCTCCTCCTCGTCATAGTCCTCCACTGCACGTTGTGATGAGACGAGGCTGGGCTGTGTGTTATCACCCACACCCACTACTGTTTCTTGCTCAAACTCATCGCGCTCCGCCTGCAATGCATCATGGTTGTTTTTTGAGCAGAGACCATTTTAGAAGGCAGAGAAGCGGTATGGTGACGCTAATAATGTCGTCATCGCCGCTCACCATCTTGGTGGAGTCCTCAAAGTTTTGGCGGATGGTACATAGGTAGGACATCCATCTCCACTCCTCAGGTGTTATGTGTGGAGTTTGACCCATTTCCCGACGGCTTAGGTGATGCAGGTACTCAACAACTGCCCTCTTCTGCTCACATATCCTGACCAACATGTGCAGAGTTGAATTCCAACGCGTGGGGACATCACACACCAGTCTGTCAGCCGGAAGATGCAAACGGCGCTGAAAGCCGGCAAGGCCGGCTGAAGCAGTAGGTGACTTTCGAAAATGTGCAGACAGGCGGCGAACTTTTACCAGCAGATCAGACAGCTCTGGGTATGACTTTAGAAACCGCTGAACCACGAGGTTGAGCACATGGGCCACGCATGGAACATGTGTCAGCTGGCCTCGCCTCAAAGCCGCCACCAGGTTACAGCCATTGTCACACACGACCTTTCCTGGCTTTAGGTTCAGAGTTGTGAGCCAGTGATCTGCCTGCTGTTTCAGAGCTGTCCACACCTCTTCTGCATTGTGGGGTTTGTCACCTATGCAGATTAGCTTCAGCACTGCCTGTTGCCGCTTCGCCGAGGCAGTGCTGCAGTGCTTCTGTGTCGCCCTGGACAAGCCAGGGGCCACAGAGCACAACACTTAAACACCCCACACTTCCTGCAGGCATATCATAGTCAAAACACAAAATCCTTGTTGCCTTCCCCAGGGGCTGTTGTCCACACCAGGGTGTGGAGCCAGGCGGTTGGTCTCCACCCACCAAGGAGGAGGGAAAACACAGGCAGTGAGAGTTAAGCTAAGGAAGTGGAAGGAGGAAAGTAGTAGAGGGGAGAAAAGTGACAGCAAAGAGCCTGAAGTTGGTCCGGGTGTGTGGCCCGGACAGGACAGCAAGGTTGGCAGGATGTGGTGACCGTCTGCAGTGGAGGCCGATTGGAGTCTGCCGTAAGGACCGTGGACGGGTGGTGACCCGGCCGTACCGGACCGGTATACAAAGAGAAGCCAGCACCATTGGCAGAGGACTTTCGGATCCCGGCAAGGCTTGGTGTCGCCGTGAATTTGCCAAATCCGTTAGTGAAGGGGACCTCAGGGTTTCCAAACAGCCAAGTCCCGATAGAAGGCAACCGTCCAACCGTGAAGGGGAGACACCGCCACCGCCAAGGGAAACCGTCTCCCAGGGCCAGCGCCTGTGGGCAAAAGGGGCTCCTCCGGCCCATATCCAGGTCGGGGAGCGGGTTACCGGTGGGAAACCATCACTACCAACACTTAACTTAGGTGCAGGGAGAGACAGTCATCACTAACCTGCAGGGAGGAACAACCGCAGCCGTCCGAGGGACCCGTCCATCCAGCCACTTGTTTTACCGTGAACTGTGTCATCATCATTGGGCTGAGTGAGTACCTCCGTGCCGTGCGGCACAGCGCTGCCCCTGCGACCCTGCACCTCATCAGGCCCCGCAACCCGCCTGTCATCCATCTCTACCCCATCACCGGGCCCCGGGACAACCAACCCCCCTACCCACGGAGGGTAGAAATAACAACAAAGCTGCTCCCTGTCACAGGCTCCCGGGATCCCCGTCCAGAGCAGCGGTGGTGTCCACACAATCACCACAATCGTGGGTGGCGTCACGGACAATATCCCCAAAACCCAAACCACCCCTTTTCACTCACAGGCGAGTAGCGCCGCTCGAGTCCCCGGGATCCGGCCATCGCTCGAGCCAACGAGCAGCAGCAGCCGTAGAGCAGCGGCAGCCGGACCTGAGCAGTGGGAGAGCGCAGCGTCCCCTCCTCCGCCCGCGACACTTCCAGCTTGGGACTGGTGTGGAGGGTAAAGTGGATGAGGATGCGCAGGAGGAGGAGGAGGCTGAGGAGCATGACATTCCGGAGCTGTAGAGTGTGGGTGAAACCCTGACTGAGGTAGGGCCTGCAAAACTTGGTGTGTGAAGGACGTGTTCCATCCCTCGCTCAGACTGGGTCCCAGCTTCCACAATATTAACCCAGTGTGACGTCAACGAGATGTAGCGGCCTTGCCCACATGCACTTGTCCACGTGTCTGTGGTTAGGTGGACTTTGGCTGAAACAGCATTGTTCAGGGCACGTGTGATGTTTTGTGACACGTGGTTATGCAATGCGGGGACGGCACACCGGGAGAAATAGTGGCGGCTGGGGACCGAGTAACGTGGGACAGCTGCCACCATCAGGTCGCAGAATGCTTCTGTCTCAACCAGCCTAAAAGGCAACATTTCCAGCGCAAGCAGTCGCGAAAAGTTAGCATTTAGAAGTGTGGCATGTGGGGCGTTGGCAGTGTATTTGCACCTGCGTTCAAAAGTTTGCTGAATGGATAACTGAACGCTGCGCTGGGACAAGGACGTGCTTGATGATGGTGTTATTTCTGCGTGGGTAACTGCAGGTGCAGGGCCGGAGGAGGCTTGCTCGCAGGCAGCATGGACAGGGGATTGGCTCGCATGCACAACCAGCGAAGACGTAGCAGTGACATCAGCAAGCACTGCTCCTCGACTCTGTTGTACTTCCCACAAAGTCGGGTGCTTGGCTGACATGTGCCTGATCATGCTGGTGGTGGTCAGGCTGCTAGTTTTGGTACCCCTGCTGATGCTGGCATGGCAGGTGTTGCAAATGGCCTTTTTAGAATCATCTGGAGCCAACTTAAAAAACTGCCAGACTCGGGAAGACCTAACATTTGTACAGGCACCTTGTGTCGTGTTATTCCGGGGAACAGTTGCCTGACGTCTGCCTGGGGCCACCACTCTGCTTCTTACTGCCTGTTGGGATGCTACGCCTCCCTCCCCCTGTGCACTGCTGTCCTCGCTCTGCATATCCTCCTGCCAGGTTGGGTCAGTTACTGGATCATCCACCACGTCGTCTTCCTCTTCCGCACCCTGCTCCTCCTCCTGACTTCCTGACAATTGTGTCTCATCATCGTCCACCCCTTGTTGAGACACGTTGCCAACTTCGTGAGAACGTGGCTGCTCAAATATTTGGGCATCTGTACATACAATCTCGTCATGGCCCACTTCAACAGGAGCTGGCGAGAGGCCAGAATGTGCGAATGGAAACGTGAACAGCTCTTCCGAGTGTCCAAGTGTGGGATCATTAATGTCCGAGGACGTGTACTCAGCCTTGTGGTAGGAAGGAGGATCAGGTTCTGAAATGTGCGGTGCAGTATCACGGCTACTGACACTTGACCGTGTGGAAGACAGAGTGTTTGTGGTGGTGCCAATCTGACTGGAAGCATTATCCGCTATCCAACTAACAACCTGTTGACACTGGTCTTGGTTCAAGAGCGGTGTACTGCTGCGGTCCCCAAGAATTTGGGACAGGACGTGCGAGCGAGTAGATGTGGCCCTTTGTTGTGGCGAAATTAGAGCTTGCACACGACCTCGGTCTCTGCCTGCACCACCATCACGTCCACTTCCTTGTTCGTTGACAACGCCCTTGCGCATTTTGCAATGCTGTGCTGATGTGTATTCACTAGACTTGTGCGTTATATCCAAGTTTTTGCAAAACGCACACAAGTGCAGCGGAAAGCTGCCACCAACAGGCACACACGTGCGGTTTTTAAATGCAAGCACGGAGACACTAAGAACCTAACAGGTCTCTATCCAGGGACAACGTGGAGCCTCCCAATTTTTGGCTGCCCTGCCTAAGGGCTATACTACAATAGACCCACTTCCTTCCAATGGGCACTTCAGGTTTACAGGCCCTCATGCACGTCTCTATCCAGGGACAACGTGGAGCCTCCCAGTTTTTGGCTGCCCTGCCTAAGGGCTATACTACAATAGACCCACTTCCTTCCAATGGGCACTTCAGGTTTACAGGCCCTCATGCACGTCTCTATCCAGGGACAACGTGGAGCCTCCCAATTTTTGGCTGCCCTGCCTAAGGGCTATACTACAATAGACCCACTTCCTTCCAGTGGGCACTTCAGGTTTACAGGCCCTCATGCACGTCTCTATCCAGGGACAACGTGGAGCCTCCCAATTTTTGGCTGCCCTGCCTAAGGGCTATACTACAATAGACCCACTTCCTTCCAATGGGCACTTCAGGTTTACAGGCCCTCATGCACGTCTCTATCCAGGGACAACGTGGAGCCTCCCAATTTTTGGCTGCCCTGCCTAAGGGCTATACTACAATAGACCCACTTCCTTCCAATGGGCACTTCAGGTTTACAGGCCCTCATGCACGTCTCTATCCAGGGACAACGTGGAGCCTCCCAATTTTTGGCTGCCCTGCCTAAGGGCTATACTACAATAGACCCACTTCCTTCCAATGGGCACTTCAGGTTTACAGGCCCTCATGCACGTCTCTATCCAGGGACAACGTGGAGCCTCCCAATTTTTGGCTGCCCTGCCTAAGGGCTATACTACAATAGACCCACTTCCTTCCAATGGGCACTTCAGGTTTACAGGCCCTCATGCACGTCTCTATCCAGGGACAACGTGGAGCCTCCCAATTTTTGGCTGCCCTGCCTAAGGGCTATACTACAATAGACCCACTTCCTTCCAATGGGCACTTCAGGTTTACAGGCCCTCATGCACGTCTCTATCCAGGGACAACGTGGAGCCTCCCAATTTTTGGCTGCCCTGCCAAAGGGCTATACTACAATAGACCCACTTCCTTCCAATAGGCACTTCAGGTTTACAGGCCCTCATGCACGTCTGTATGCAGGGTCATTGGTGAACCTCACAATTTTGGACTGCCCTGGCAAAGGAAAATACTACAAAGACTCAGTTCCTCAAAATGGGCACATTAGACTCAGAGGCCTTTATGTACGTCTCTTCTCAGGGACATCGGAGTGCCACACAATGTTTTACGTAAAATCTTTCATGTATTGATCTCAAAAAGTAACATACATTAGCTCTATCTCACTATTGGGTATGTGCCCTTAACATTTCCGCCATGAAAATTCATTTTGGTGTCATTTTGGAAGGTTTTCTGGTGAGTCCGTAAAAATGGCGTAAAACGCGGACAAAATTGTTCATTTCTGTGACTTTTGAGTGATAAATGCTTCAAGGGGTCTTCCCCATGCTGTTGCCATGTCATTTGAGCACTCTTCTGAGACTTTTGTGCCATTTTTAGGGTTTCTACATGCTGCCGGTGGTCATTTCACAAAAATACTCGGGTCTCCCATAGGATAACATTGGGCTCGGTGCTCGGGCCGAGTACACGAGTATCTTGGGATGCTCGGCCCGAGCCTCGAGCACCCGAGCTTTTTAGTACTCGCTCATCACTAATTATAATGCATCCCCATAGTGCTGCAAATATTATATTGCACATCCATACTTCTCCAAATAGTATACTGCACCTCCATAGTCATTCATATATTATAGTATAATTAACCCCATAGGCCACCATATTTTATAATACACCCCATAGTCCTCCACATAGTGTAAATTCAACTACATAGTGATTCATATTTTATAATACTCCTATAGCCCTCCATATATTATAATGCACACCCCTAAGTCCTTCATATATTATAATTCACCCCCACAGTTCTCCATATATTATAATGCACCCCATAGTCCTCCATTTGAAATCCACCCACCCTAGTCCTCCATATATTATTATGCACCCCCAATATTCATCCATATAGTATAATGCACCTCATAGTCATCCATATATTATAATGCACTCTATATTCCTCCATACTATACTCCTCCATATATAATAATGCCCCCCATAGTCCTCCATATGTAATACCATAATCCTCCATATATTATAATGCATGGCCATACATAATAATTCACCGCATAGTCCTCAAAATAGTATAACGCATTTCCCACATATAATTCACCCCACATAGTCCTCCAAATAGAATATTGGGCATCATATTGCCTTCCATATAGTATATTTCACGCTCATAGTCCTCCATATAGTATAATGAGCCCCACCTAGTCCTCTATATAGCATAATGCACCCCATAGTCTCTCAAAGTATAATGCATCCCATAGTCCTGCATATATAATGCACCCCCCAATACTGCATATGTAATGCACGTCCCATGATCCTCCATATATTAAAATGCACCCTCCATATATTATAATGCACTGACTTTAGTCCTCCATATAGTATAATTCACCCCAAAATCCTCAATATATTATAATGCCCCCCATAATACTCAACAAATTATATTGCACCCCCATATATTACAAAGCACACCCCATAGTTCTCCAAATAAGAAAAATAACCCCTTATAGTCTTCCATATATTATAATTCACCCCTATAGTCCTCTATATATTATAATGCATTCCCATAGTCATCCAAATAGTATAATGTACCCTACATAGTCCTCTATATATTATAATGCACCCTCATCAACCTTCATACATAACAATTCACCTCCATAGTCGTCCAAATAGTATAATGCACTCCCATGGTCTTCCACATTTTAAAAATGCACCCCCCATAGTCCTCCACATGTTATAATACACTCCTTACTCCTCCATATGTTACACTGCACACTCATAGACTTCAAATAGTATAATACACCTCCCCATAGTTCTCCATATATTATAATGTACCCTCATAGTCTGCATATATTATATAGTACCCCCATAGTCCTCTATATCTTGTAATGCATTCCATAGTCCTACTTCAATTACAAAGCACCCTCCATAGTCCTCCACATACACAGTCGAGCAAAAGGATAACAATGTTTTTAACTTTTGACTTTCATGCTCCGTATCTCACCATCCACGACAACTTCGAACATGAAAATACCTTTTACTCCTCTATTCCAACCAGTGACTTTTCGCTTGGCAATCAACTTATTAACACACTGAGCTATTACTGAATTAGTGAGAACAGGTTGTAATTTGTAGTATCCAGGAACAGAAAGATTTTTCTACCACTGGGATCAAAACAGTAACAATGCAGTGGCATGACAAAAATCTGCATTACCAAACATAAGCTAAATAGTTGCAAGTCATACTTATGTATGAGATGGCCTAGATGATAATTTATAAAATGAAGGTAGTCTCATGCTTGAAGCTGTAATTGATGGGGAGACATGGAGCCTGAAAGTCAAAAGTTCAATACATTCTTACCTTTTTGGTCGTTAATGTATCATATCACACCCCTGTAGTCAGCCATATATTATAATGCACCCCGATTGCCATCCAAATAGTACAATACTTCCCCTATAGTCCTCCATATACTATAATACACTCCAAATAGTCTTCCATACAGTGGGTAAAATAAGTATTCGATACACTGCCGATTTTGAAAGTTTTCCCACCTACAAAGAAGGGAGAGGTCTGTAATTTTTATCATAGGTACACTTCAGTTGTGACAGATAAAATCCAAACAAAAATCCAGAAAATCACATTTTATGATTTTTAAATAATTAATTTGTGTTTTATTGCATTAAATAAGCATTTGATGCAATAGAAAAACAAAACTTAATATTTGGTTCAGAAACCTTTGTTTGCAATTTCAAAGGTCAGACATTTCCTGTAGTTCTTCACCAAGTTTGCACCCATTGCAGGGGGATTTTGGCCCACTCCTCCATACAGATCTTCTCCAGATCTTTTAGGTTTCTTGGCTGTAGCTGGGCAACATTGAGTTTCAGCTGGTTCCAAAGATGTTCTATTGGGTTCAGGTCTAGAGATTGGCTAGGCAACTCCAGGACCTTGAAATGCTTCTTATGGAGCAACTCCGTAGTTGCCCTGACTGTGTGTTTTGGGTCACTAGCAACCTGGAAGACGCAGTCATGACCCATCTTCAATGCTCTTACTGGGGGAGGGAGGTTGTTGGCCAAACTCTTGCTATACGTGACCCCATCCATTCTGTCTTCAATACGGTGTAGTCATCATGTCCCATTTGCAGAAAAGCAGACCCAAAATATGATGTTTCCACCCTCATACTTTATGGTTGGAATGGTGTTCTTGGGGTTGTATTCATCCTTCTTCTTCTTCCAAACAGGGCAAGTGGAGTTGATTCCAAAAAGTTATATTTTTCTCTCATCTGACCATATGACCTCTTATGCCTCTTCTGGATAATCCAGATGGTTATTGGCAAACTTCAAACAGGCCTGGACATGTGCTGGCGTGAGCAGGGGGACCTTGCGTGCCCTGCAGGATTTTAATCCATGACTGCATAGCGTGTTACTAATGGTAATCTTTGAGACTGTGGTGTCAACTCTCTTCAGATCATTGACCAGGTCCTCCCATGTAGGTCTGGGGTGATTTCTGACCTTTCTTAGAATTATCCTTATCTAATGATTCGAGATCTTGCATGAAGCCCCAGACCAAGGAAGATTGACAGTCATCTTGTGTTTCTTCAATTTTTTAATAATTGTGCCAACAGTTGTTGCCTTATCACCAAGCTGCTTGCCTATTGTCCATCCCAGCTTGTGCAGGTCTACAATTTTGTCCCTGTTATCTTTAGACAGCTCTTTAGTCTTGGCCATGGTGGAGAGGTTGTAGTGTTATTGATTGAGTATGTGGACTGTTTTTCCCCCAAAATATAACAGGGTTCACTAAGGCTTATTTTCAGGGAATGCCTTATATTTTTTATTGGTGTCAGTGATTGCCACATGTGTTAATAGTAAATTAATTTTCCCACCCTTTTCCCCACCCATAATGCTGCCCTCTCCACTATGCTGACATCAGTGATTGGAACGTGTGTTAATGGCAAATAAACATTCAACGCCTTTCTACACCCATCCATCTGCGGCAGCGGCAGTGATTCATACTGAAAATTGCATCACAATCTTTGTACTGCTCGGTGGTTGTCTTGACCTGAGCGTGACTGCTGCACAGAAAGCCATGCTGTCACACTCAGATCAGGAGGAGAGCCACCGGCAATGCGATGCTCAGGTAGTAATTTGGCAATCTGGCTGAATCACTGACACCGATGCAGAGGGGTGGTCGGGGGAATGAGGTGAATACTCATTTGCCATTAACACATGTTCCAATCACTGACACCAACACAGAGAGGTGGGCAGGATTATGGGCAGGGAAAGAGGGTGATTATTCCTTTGCTGTTAATGTTGCGGGCGGGGGCCGCTGCCGCTTCTCTCTCTTGGGGGCCTGCTCGGATCCGAGTTCGCTGCTATGGCTAGAGTGGTGACCGGACCCAGGCTCTCACGGCCGCCCGTCCTCACAACCGTCAGGAAAAGGTATTTACAGGGGAGATGTTGTGTCTTTGACGCCACCCGCGGGTTGCGGTGAGGGATGGTTGCACCGCTGCTGCCTGGTGATGGGGCGCCCGTGGCTGATGGAGCAGGGCAGCAAGGTGGGATCCCCTTCACGGGTAGGGGAGGTGTAGTCCTGGGGCCCGAGGGTGGAACACGGGAGTGATGGCTGCTGTAGGTGGCGCGCCGGGCTGGACCGGGGACAATGGTGTACTCACAGTTCAGTAACTTCACACAAGTCCAGTAGTAAACCAAGTTGCCAGTGGCCGGCTGCCTTAGGAGGGTGCATTCGGGTCCCACACCCAGGTGAAAGAACAGGTATCCTTTCCTCCTGCACTTTGTGTTATTCTTTCCTTTTTGGACGACTTCGCTTGGAACGGAGAAGTCCACTCCCAGTTCTGTATGTGTTGGGAGCTGTGGCCCGCGAAACCTGACCCTTGGGATTTCAGTGGGTTCTGACGGACACCCTATCCCTGCGTTGGGTTCCGTTTCACTCTATCTGGGCAGTTAATGGGGCAAAGTCTGGAACCTTGCCCCCGGCTGGTTAATTGGAGAGGGGCTTGCAACCTTCCTCGCCCTAGGGTCCAGGCACCCCAACTGTGCACGGCCTCCGGACTAGATTCCCGCTGTCGGTACTGGTGGGCTACAACCCTGCCCCGGTCCACTTTAGATCTCCCACGACTGGATCTCCGTCGCCTGTGGCCCTGTTCACTGTCTGCCACCTAGCCGGGTAGTCCCAGGGCTACGACCCCTGACTTCACTTCTGTTAGCTCACTACACTTCAGCTGTCAACTTCACTCTATTCTAACTTGAACTCGAATTACTGTGTTCCCGCCTCTGACACCTCAGGACCACTAGGTGAGCATTCTCATCCACCTGATCCCGCCCACTGGTGTGTCCCTATTATCATGAGGGGATGGCTAGGGTTTAATGGCTGTGTGTCATGCCTAAGTGTGGGTTTTGGTGGTGACAAAGAGGATGTAAACTGTTTGTAACTACCTAGTTTTGCCAGGGCGTCACATTAACACACATTCCAATCACTGATGCCGACACAGAGGAATAAGCAGGATTATGGGCAGGAAAAGGAAGAATATTAATTTGCTATTAACACACATTCCAATCACTAACACTGGCACAGAGAGGTGGGCAAGATTATGGGCAGCGAAATGGGGCCGTCAGCGAAGAGATGTTTGGGCAGTAATATGGCAGTCTGAATCATTAACGGTGACGCAGATGGGTTGGCACGTAAGGGGGTGAATACTCATTTGCTATTAATACACGTTCCAATCACTGATGTCGGCACAGAGGGGTGGGCAGGATTATTCATGTGGTAAGGGGGTGAATATTCATTTGCCATTATCACACATTCCAGTCACTGATGCTGGCATAAAGGAGTGTTTGGGGGAAGAGGTGAATATTCATTTTCCATTAACTAGCAGGAATATGACTATAAACTTTCAGGGTTTATAACAATACAACGGGGAAACATACACCAATAAAAGTTGCATTTCATGAAAGGGCTGTCCAAACCCTTTTTATGGGTATTATTATAATATGGTATGTAACTAGGGCTTATTTTCAGTTGATTTCTTGTATTGGGGTCAGTGATTGGAATCGGTGCTAATGGAAAATAAAAGTTACATATCCTGAAAGGGCTACACAAACTCTATTTCAGGATACTATAGTATGGTATGCAAACTAGGGCTTATTTTTGGAGTAGGGCTAATATTATAAGCAAATTCCAATAAGCCTGAAAAATCCCGCTAGGGCTTATTTTCAGGGTAGGTCTTATTTTTGAGGAAAGCATCTGCTGCCGTTAAGTAAACGTTTTCAATTGGTTTAACATCACGCTTGCCTCTTGACTTTCTCCTTTTTTCCTGTATCAACACACTAACCCCCCAGCTACAGGGAAACAGTAATGCCTGCATTAACCCCCGGTCATCCACATCCATGTGCCTTTCACTGTCACCAGTGCACACACTTCTAGTATCCGACACATGCCCGTCATCATGGGAACCCTGTGGACTGGATGTCTCAGCTACACCGATAATTTCTGGTTGCAATAGGGGACCTCAAATATTCTAAGACCTAAATGCGCATATGTGCAAAAGTAGTGCACTAATGCCTAAACTTGTGACACTCTCTCCTCAGGTCTGTGGGACTTACTGAAGCATGAGAATATAGATCGTTCAAACAGAATAAGGGCAACTCTCATACACTTCATTAATATAACAATACAGCCTGACTTGTCAGAGTAAAATCAATTTATTAGCAGGAGATTCTCACTACAGTGCTAATTATTTTGAGCCATGTAGTGCTCCTGATCAGTTAACTCCGCCCCCATCACTGATTGGCAGATTTCTACCTATGCACAAAAATAATATGAACATATACCCTTCTGTAAATAAGTAAAAAGCAATAGTGCATTTAAATAAATAACAAGGGGTACTTAGTACTTAGTAAACACTGTTTTTGATTGGAAATAAAAAATGTAAAGCCATCCCACTGCAACAAGGTGTACCAAAATCGGGATGATACCTATACTCTCTAATGTTAAAACTTTACCACGTGTCAGAACAGACCTCAATGTGAATAAGGGCATATAGTGACTGGGTCCTGACTGTGGACACCCAGCCATGGTATGCATTATAGATGAAATGCACAGGTCAATGAAAGGGGGTCACACCCTATTTGTACTGACTGAGTACAAGAGACTAAATAAAAATCATAAGAATGAGCCGGAGTATGAGTTGGTATACATGCAACTTCTAAGCGCATGTTCACACTGTACATAAAAAGCTGACAATCAGAGTCGTGAGTGGGGTAATACAGAACTCAGCATTCAGAGAAATGGTAGATCTGCAACAGACAAAACAGCGATTGTATCAAAACAACATCAAGTAGCTGCAGCTCAGTAAGTGATACATCTCTGGAATCAATGTCTCTTTCCCTACATCATTCAGATTACATAGCAAAAACCTGGCAACGGTTTCCATTATAATAACATACTTATCATGTAACTCTTATCTTTGGGTCACCATTTGTGAATAGAAGAATGTTGCTGAGCTTTTTAATGTGGAGAATTTATTTTAAGGCATTCTGCTCTCTATATCCAATTTTTATTTGAGTTACATCATCATCCTTAATGCTCTCAATACTATTTGATATTGCTAAAACCAGATTGTACCTGGAGCCCAGGGGTTGCAGATCAGCATAAACTCTCCAATGCGTCTAGTTGCTCCATTAGTCTGAATATTCAGAACATATCTCCCAATAACAGCATCAACCGGAGTGTTAAAAGTCACCGTAATGGAAGATGATGAAGTTCTATTTTTTCGTGCTGCCCAGCTCGGCCCTGAAGAATCTGAGAAAGTGTACTCAAGAAGGCCACTACCTGCGAAAATAAACATTAATGGTCATTAACGGTCACCCTCCAAAGAAAAAAGAAAAAATGTATGAAATCACACTTAATTAGTTGAAATGAAAGTTCAGCTTAGGAGTGAGTATGAGCGAACCCGAACTATAGTTCGTACCGAACATGAACTTTTCACTGAAGTCCGTGTCTGAGCTCAGCGTCTGGCTGCTGTTCAGATGCTGAAAAAAGTTTGCCAATCAAAAAGCATTTTGGCATGAGAAAGATGGCTTAACACTGCTGTGAACAAAGTAAATAACATTTTTTTAAACAATAACATGGTGTCTCCCCCCCTATTTGTGGGATGGCTGCTGGGTGCTATTTTGCAACTGAGAAGGGCCTTCCCACGTAAATAATACCAGCCCCCAGCTGTCTACTTTACCTTGGCTGGTTCTGAAAAATTAGTGGGAACCCAATGTCACTTTTTAAAATTATTTAAATAAATAATTTAAGAAACGGCGTGGGGGCCTCTCGATATTTGATAACCAGGCAAAGTAAAGCAAACAGCTGAGGGCTGCAACTCGCAACTGTCTGCTTTAACTGCGCTGGTTATAAAAAATTGGGAAGATCCCACGTCTTTCTTTTTTAATCTATTCCCTATCAACATTTGTTTGCAGAGTAATTGTTCTGCTCTTACCTACATTTTACTTACTTTTGCAGCCCCCTAGGCTTACTACAACCTTTTTCAACCATTTAACACACCAAATTTGGGGATCCCATAGACTTATTTGGGGTTCTGGGTTTGAGATCAAGTTTGGGTCATGTCCGCGTCCAGAAACAAACTTTTAACTAAAGATCTGCTGAACCCGAGTCCTGATGTGCACCAATTCTGGAGTCTTCCTTATTCATGAGCTGCTGACTGACAGGTTTCTCCCAAAGTGCAGGGAACACTGTCAATCAATGGTAGGCATGGGAAGTCATCTCCCATTATATAAAGTGAGTAAATATGCAAATGTGCTGCCCCAGGAGCGGATCGAACCGCTCGGATCCGGGCGTGGGGTCCGTTCGTGGCTCGAGGGTCTCCGGACACGGGGGCTTAGGGGCCACACTCAAATGTAAAAGGGGTATTTACAGGGGATTTGGTATAGTTCGTGACGCCACCCGTGGTGTACGGTAATTAGGAGTACCGCCGCTGCCATTGGGAGTACACAGGGTGATGGAGTGGGGCAGCTAGGTGACGTTGCCTTCCACGGGTAGGGACAGGCCCCGGGACTCTGGATGGTGATGCGGGGACGCAGTGCAGGGGTCAGTCGGGTACTCACTCAGCAATGAAGCAGACGCTGACAACAGGGTAAACCAAGTCTCTGAACGCCGTTGCCTCTCGAGGAGAGCTCGTCCGGGTCCCGTCCCCTACAGTGCTACTGGTGGTCTGTAACCTGCCTCCTGGCACTAAGTTTTAGATTGTCCGTTGTGGTCCGGTAGCTTGGAGCTATCCGGGCCCTGCTCCCCACTGTGGCTAAGTGAAGGAGCCTGCTCTCAGGAGCTCATGCTTGGGATTTCAGTGGGCTGCTTGCTAGGAAAGCCCTATACCCCTTGTTGCGCTAGTGCCCCGATCTCTGAGCTGGTGGGAACAGTCCATAAAGGCCCCATTCTCCTCAGGTTAATTGCCGGGTTGCCTGAAGCTTCTCCCCGACCTAGGGTCTGTGTACCCTGTCGTGCCTTCGGTCCCGGACCGGTGAGAGGACCAGTCTGCCGGCCATCCTCCTTGACGGGTTCCAGGCACCTAGCCTCAATCCCCTGCGACCGGAGGTTTGACTCCTCTAGGTCCAGACCACTGTCTGCGACCTAGTTTTCCTCTCCCTTGGTAGCTCCAACTCCCAGCTTCCTCAGAGCTCCTCACAGCTCGAGGGTCACTACTCAACTGACTGACCTTGACACCTCCCACCTTCCCGCCTGACCCCTAGGTGGACGGTCCTAATCCTGCTTAAGCAGCCCACTGGTGTGCCTGACAGGTGTGGTGCAAAGTGTATCTAGGATTTGTGAATGCTGATGGAGGCAGCACTGCAGGATAGCGACCCAGAACCATGAGGGGTTGAATACTGCACTAAAGAGAGCGGAGAGGACCCTGTGACGACCTGAATAGTCCAGGGGCCTCACACAAATATAAACAAAATACTCAGCTATGTAAATAAAATTTAAGGCACATTCAACATTATAAAACACCATTCTTACCTCTTGATGAAGTGGCAAGAGTAGCTACAAATTGCAGTCTATCACTATCTTTTAATGGTGAGCTGAA
Organism: Anomaloglossus baeobatrachus; assembly: GCF_048569485.1. Classification (NCBI taxonomy): domain Eukaryota; kingdom Metazoa; phylum Chordata; class Amphibia; order Anura; family Aromobatidae; genus Anomaloglossus; species Anomaloglossus baeobatrachus. The sequence goes on from NC_134357.1 coordinate 325,893,127, forward strand.
GGTCAGTGACACCTTGAAATCTTGACCTCTGCGTACAACCAAATTATTGCCTATGTAGGCACTGCAGTGATGAGCGGATTTATTCTCATCTATATGCAAGTCATAGTTGGTTAGTTGAGCTGAAAGACAAAATATGGCGTTATATTTATAGGATGTCAGAGCAGAATTCAGTGAAATAATTAATTATCGTTATTGTGAACCATGAAAAATAAGTTCATGATGCAATGAGTTGCTACGAAGTTTCAGGTCTCAAGGATGAGTCTGTTTTCTGTAAATGTATTAAACATTTTAGTCAAATCCACAAATTCTCTGACTCAGCATTAATGCATTAATGAGAGGTATATTATAAAGTTGTCAATGTGGGATTCTTGATGGGTCAGTAGTAGTAATTATATTGTATTACTGTCAATGACTTTAACATAGAGTGAGATCATATGATTACTTTAGTGCAACCTATCTCTTCAACTCTTATATGTTTTCCAATATGAGCCTTATAGTACAACATAAAATATTTTACAGTATGCAGCACCAAGAGGAATAAAAAGTTGGGAGGGGGGCACTATTACGTAAAAACTCGTTAAAGCACCACTCCAGCATCTTTTTTATTTCACCATTGCAGTGGTGCTTTTTTATTTAGAGGTCCCTGACCTTACTCATATACTCACCCTCTGGCGTCTCCTTTACCTTTTATCATTAACGGCCCTGTTGGCTACAGCAGTTTGCAACCTGCCGTCTAGTCTAGTGTTTCCTGGAGCAAGCCGGAGGACAATCTTCAATGCGAGTCTATGAAAGTCTTGTTCTTGTTCTCATAGATCTGCATTGAGAGCTTGTGACATAACTTCTGACTTCCGGCCAATTAGAAGTTGCAGTCACAAGATGATGCACTGGGACCAGAGCGACGTCGATAAAAGGTTAAGAGTAAGACGCTGGACAGTGAGTATATTAGTAGAGTCAGGGATGTAAGATTTCAAGCACCACTCAAGTGATGGAAAAAATAAAATGCTGGAGTGGTGCTTTAAGTCAAGTCAAACAGAGGTATGTGTCCACATATGGGTGTTAGTGAGCTCAGAAAAAACTGAGTGTCCAAGCAGAACTTTTAACTACATGTGGAATATTGCCATGCTCAGACGCAAGTGGGTAGCAAACTGTAGGGCCCACGTTTTCATGTTACCTCTTGCAACAGAAAAACATTTGGGGCTAAAGCAAAATATTTGTGAAAAAAAACAAACATTTTCAATATGACAACCTAATATTATCAAATTCTGTGAAGTATCTGTGGGTTCAAAATGCTCACTACACTCCTAGATAAAATCATTCAGGCGAGTAGTTTCCAAAATGGGGTTAATTGTGGGGGGTTTCTACTGTTTAGGTACCTTAGGGGCCCTGAAAATATGACATGGTGCTTTTTCCGCCAAATTTATGTTCCAAAATGTAAATGTTGCTCATTCCCTTCTGAGCCCGACTATTTGTCCAAACAGAGGTTTCTGACCACATGTGGGGTATTACCACGCTCAGAAGAAACTGGGTAATACATTTTGGGGCCCAGTGTGGTAGGCTATCCTTTGTAAAAGTTAAAAATTGAGGCTAAATCAACATTTTATACGTAATTGTTTTTTTTTTTTAATATTCCACTTTGTATTAATTCCTATGTAGCACCTGAAGAGTTAAAAAATTTCACGACAGCAGTTTTAAAAGATTTAAGGGGTGCTGTTTTTAAAATAGTATCACCTTGAAGAATTTCCAATATAAAGGTACCTCAAAGTCCATTTAAATCTGAACAGATCCGTAAAGAAACAGGTTTTGTAAATTTCTTGAAAAAAAAAATCAAATATTGCTGCTAAACTTTTAACCATTCTAACAGCCTAACAAAATAAAATGATGTTTGAAAAGTGATGTAGATGTAAAGTAAAGAATTGGAAATTGTATTTATTGATTATTTTGCACAGCATGACTAACTGGTTTAAGGATATAAAATTTAAAAGTTTGAAAATTGTGTTTTTATCAAAATTTTCACTGAAATTTTCACAAATAAATTAAAGAAAGCTAAATTTACCAATAACATAAAATTCAATGTGTCATGAAAAAACAGTCTCAGAACCACTGGGATCCATTGAAGCGTTCCAGAGTTATTATCACATAAAGTGACACTGGTCAGATTTCTAAAATTTGGACTGGTCATTAAAGGGAACCTGTCAGGTCCAATATACACCCAGAGCCAGGAGCAGTTCTGTGCATATTACTAATCCCTGCCTAACTGTCCCTGTATACACTAGCAAAGATAAAGAGATCTTTAGAAAAAGTATTTCTAAACATCTTTTACCGTATTCTAATGAGCGTGCGGCTTAGTCCCCTGGGTGTTAGTCCCCTGGCCAGTCAACCCCATTAGCATGTTAGTACTAGAGTTGAGCGATGTTCGAGGTTCGCCAATTTCATGTTCGAGTGATTTTGGGGGGTGTTCTAGATCGAACTCGAACTTTTTGCTAAAAGTTTGGCAGTTCGAGTTACGTTCGAGAACGGTTTGATCAGCAAAAGCATGGCTTTTCCAGCTACAGTGTGCAGGGAACCATCGCTGGCAGCCTGCGGTAAGCTGGTAACCAAGATAAACATCGGGTATCCAAGCAAAGTGCTTTGGTTAGTAACCCGATATTTACCCTGGTTACATGTGCAGGGAGCCGACACTTCCCCGCTCGGCTCCGCCTCCTCCTGCATGTATACACACACACACTTACACTCACCTGTCCCCAGCCATGCAGTCCCCGGCACTGACGTCCTCAGCGCCACATGGCCCCGCTAGGCTCCGCCCACTTAGCACTCCGCCGCCCGCACACATGTCCCCGCTAGGCTCCGCCCACCTTGCACCGCACACATGGCCCCGCTCAGCTCCGCCCACCTCACACTCCGTACACATTACCCCGCTAGACTCCGCCCACCTCGCACCGCACACATGGCCCCGCTAAGCTCCACCCACTTCGCACTCTGCACATATTACCCCACTCGGCTTACCTGCGGTGATGAAGTCCCGCCATCCTGCTGTCAGCGATGTCACTGTCTTCCATGGCCGCCACTTGTCAGATCTCCTCTCGCTGCCGGCCCGAGAAGGTGACTAGCGGTGATGTCACAGGCTCTCGCGATACTTGGCTGTGAAGGCGGCGGTCATTGAAGTCAGTGACAGGTCTGCTGTCAGCAGTGCAGGAGATCGTCACGCAGGTAATGTACCTCACTGACAGCAGCACTCATCATGCCCTGCAGTGACCTGGACTGACCTATTGATGTTAGCTCAGGTCACTGCATTGCTCTCCCAGCCAATGGGGAACATACTGTTCTTCATTGGCTGGGACAGTGACTATGGTATGGATCGTCATGGGAACGCCTTATTGAATTACAGCAGACCTGGATTTGTTTTTCATTCTAATAAATTGGTGAAAGAGGGAATGTTTTGGGGTGTTTTTTTAAATAAAAATTTGTTCGTCGTCTATTTTTTTTATTACTGACTGGGTTGGTGATGTCAGGTATCTGATAGACGCCTGACCTCACGAACCCCAGGGCTTGATGCCAGGTGACATTACACATCTGGTATTAACCCCATATATTACCCCGTTTGCCACTGCACCAGGGCACGGGATGAGCTGGGGCGAAGCACCAGGATTGGCACATCTAATGGATGCACCACTTCTGGGGCAGCTGCGGCCTGCTATTTTTAGGCTGGGGAGGGTCCAATAACCATGGACCTCCCTAGTCTGAGAATATCAGACCCCAGCTGTCCGCTTTACCTTGGCTGATGATCCAATTTTGGGGGGACCCCACATGTTTTTTTTAATTATTTATTTAATTTAAAATAACAGCGTGGGGTGCCCTCAGTTTTGGAATACCAGCCAAGGTGAAGCTGCCAGCTGTGGTCTGCAGGCTGCAGCTGTCTGCTTTACTCTAGCTGGCTATCAAAAATAGGGGGAACCCCACGTCATTTTTTTTTTAAATTCATTTTTTTTTGGTAAATACAAGGCTAAGCACCCCTTAGTGCCAGATGAAAGGCACCAAAGGGTGCAAAATTACAAAATGCAGGACAGTGGGACATTATGTGTCTTTCTGCCATTATAATGACAGAAAAGACTGATATGAAGTGTACAAGCACAGGAAAATTACCAGAGCGCTCTACGCTGTGAAAAGCAGTAGAAAATGGCACTGGAGTGAACATGTGACCGCCTCATGTAGGTTGAAGCTATGGATCCTGGGTAAATTTATGTATTTTCCCTCCTTCAGTTTTTTTGCAGTACGCCAAAAAAACGGAAGGCACACAGATGACAAACGGATGACATATAGACCGTAAACGGATGCCACACGGATGCACCCGTGAAAAAAATGGACCGTTTTTTGCGGACCGCAAAAACGGATCGGTCGTGTGAATGTAGCCTTATTCTGATCTGTCATTTATAAACAGCAGGCAGAAATAAGTGAATAGCGCCCCCCAGCGTCAGAAAATCTCCGGGCTTTCAGGGGGTAGCTGAGACCCTGGAGATCATGATTCAGGCCGTTTTTTCAGGTCCCCGCTCACGTGATCACCGGTTTACACTGTATACCGATGATCATGTTACAGTAAATGACAGCTCCGTTAAAAAATTATTTATCTCCCATCTGGCATGAACAAACATGTCAGATGGGAGATAAATCTCCTCCCCGGTCCCCTCCGGTCCCCCGGTGTCGCCAAAGTGCCCCCCCCCATGAAATCCAAGATGGCCGCTTGCACAGCAGCGCGCTGGCCGCATTCACCTTACTCCTCTGATTTCTGACACATGCAACAGAAAACTCCTCCCCAGGCCTTGCCAGGTCACCCCCTATAACCCCACCGGTGTTCACCGGTGTCCCACGGTACCTGTGAAGCGTTGATCCCCCGCAGCCCCCTCCTTCACAATAGACGCTGCCGCATGCACAGAGCGGCTCTCAGCTCAGCTTCCTGTGTTCAGACACAGTGAATGGTGGTAACCATGCATCTGTAAGCTACTGCAATGCCCTGTTACGCGTCCTAGCTTCAAACTGAAGTAGTGCGCATGACCCAAACTCCAGGGTCATGCACACTGAGCCGAAATCCCCTGTCGGACACGATGGCAGCTGGAGAGGTGAGTTTGATCATCCTGTGACGCTGCGTATTCATTAGCATGATAGCGCACCCACAGGGTCCCACAGGGGCATACGAACATGCTAATGGAGGTGACTGGCCGGGGAAATAACACCCAGGGGGCTAGTCCCTCGTTCGTTAGCATACGGCAAAAGATGTTTAGAAATACTTTTTCTAAAGATCTATTTTCTATGCTAGTGTATACAAGGACGATTAGGGAGGGATTAGCAATATGCACCCAGAACTGCTCGTGGTTCTGGGTATATTGGACCTGATAGTTTCCCTTTAAGGTCAAATTTAGCTCGATTACTAAGGGGTCAATAACCTCATTGATAGCATGCTAACTTAAGTAAGTCCAGGTATTTCACACTTGGTATTGAATAAATTAAGATGTTTCAAAAATTTTGTTTCCATTTTTTCATCAATTGCATATCATTATCATTTCTATCCTTGCCGTGATGTCCATAATTCCATGACTCTTACTTCTTGGTGTTGCAATATGTAAATATAGGTATAATGTTCTCAGTTTTGAAAAGACAAGTACTAAAGTGTCTCATTTCTGGACAATCAGTAAGTTTACTTTTTTGTTTTCTGGATATGTTCCAAAACCAGTGGAATTGTTGCTTCTCTACAGTTTGGGTTGTTGGGAAAATAACACAATCTGTTGATTTCCACTAGAGGTGAGTGAACCCATGGAGACTTGGGTTTGACGGATTTAGGTAGACTTTAGATAAAGTTTGGTTTGGGACCTGTATTTGACCTGAACCCCAATGGAAGTCAGTAATTGGGCAGTTCAGGTCTCCCCCCACATACAGCCAGCCATAAATAGAGCACTTCCGGGGGCATGTAGGGTTTTTTAACTTTTTTTGTTTGGTACACACCACATGTGATCATGCTGTTGTTACCGCAGTGGGAGCAGTTCAAACACTGCAAGTGGCTCGCACTGGGCTGGGTGCTGAGCATACCTGAGCACAGTGATGCTCGCACGAGTGGTTTGCATACGTAAAGCAACCAAGCTCCACACCCAAACTCTGTTTCTTCTTGTAAAGTCTGTGTTTGGTCCAAACACCCAAACACCGAACCTCGGGTTTGGTCAAATCTAGTTGCCACCAATAGTATCAATAAAGAAATGAGACTTAGGTGGGCTTTGCACATTGCGACATCGCAAGCCGATGCTGCGATGTCGCACGCGATAGTCCCCGCCCCCGTCGCAGGTCCAATATCTTGTGAAAGCTGGCGTAGCGAAAATTAGCGCTACGCCAGCTTCACATGCACTCACCTGCCCTGCGACCGTCGCTCTGGCGGCGACCCACCTCCTTCCTAAGGGGGCGGATCATGCGGCATCATAGCGACGTCGCACGGCAGGCGGCCAATAGCGGCGGAGGGGCGGAGATGAGCAGGATGTAAACATCCCGCCCACCTCCTTCCTTCCATATAGCCGGCGGCGGCAGGTAAGGAGATGTTCCTCGCTCCTGCGGCTTCACACACCGCGATGTGTGTTGCCGCAGGAACGAGGAACAACATCGTACCTGTCGCTGCACCGGCATTATGGAAATGTCGGAGGCTGCAGCGATGATACGATAACGACGCTTTTGCGCTCGTTCATCGTATCATCTAGGATTTACACACTACGACATCGCAAGTGACGCCGGATGTGCGTCACTTTCGATTTGACCCCACCGACATCGCACTTGCGATGTCGTAGTGTGTAAATCCTAGATGATACGATGAACGAGCGCAAAAGCGTCGTTATCGTATCATCGCTGCAGCCTCCGACATTTCCATAATGCCGATGCAGCGACAGGTGCGATGTTGTTCCTCGCTCCTGCAGCACCACACATCGCTGTGTATGAAGCCGCAGGAGCGAGGAACTTCACCTTACCTGCCGCCGGCTGCAATGAGAAGGACAGAGGTGGGCGGGATGTTTACATCCTGCTCATCTCCGCCCCTCCACTTCAATTGGCCGCCTGCCGTGTGATGTCGCTGTGACGCCGCACGACCCGCCCCCTTAGGAAGGAGGCGGGTCGCCGGCCAGAGGAACGTCGCACGGCAGGTATGTGCGTGTGAAACTGCCGTAGCGATAATAATCGCTACGGCAGCTTTCACTAGATATTGCACGTGCGACGGGGGCGGGACTATCGCTGCAGCATCGGTAACACATTGTTACCGATGTCGCAGCGTGCAAAGCCCGCCTTAGAGTCCCCACTAGATTTTTACTGCCTGTAGAAGGGCCAACCTTTGATGGACTATATTTAGGCCATCTTGACTGGAAAGTATTTTGATATAATCAAAATCAAACCTATAGAGTTGTTTTATAGATGGATTGAGGGTAAAATTATTATTTTTTGATAGAATTCATTGTAAAGAATTCAGACAGATTTATACTAATAATGGAAGATATAGACATGCTTATTCCATCTGTCTAGGTTAGGCCACTTGAGCAATAATAATAATAATAATAATAATTATAATAATAATATTAATAATAATGAAAATACATTTTATTTACATAGTGTCAACATATTCCGCAGCACTGTATAATTAAGCAGGCGACACGTACTGTTTTACCCTTTCCTAAACCTCTTTGAAATATTATTTCGCTCTCATATTTTATGAGCTGCATGTAATCGTCATCACAAAGTAGTAAAACCTTAATGGAGAGTTCATGTAGTAAACCCCTTTAATAAACTTTAAATACATTCATTATATTTTAGATATCATTTTAGTCATAATAGTGATGAGTATTTGCACTACAGTCCCTTCACTGTCTAAGGGTGTGAAAGAAAAAACTACTCCTGCACTTGGCTTCAGCATCAACAATGAAAGAGAGGCAGTCAGTAAGCTTGACTGACTCTCCATTCATACTGAGGATTTATTTCCCTTGTTCTCATGATCAGATGCTCCATTGATCAGAAATGGTTGATAGATGATAGGTTGTCATTTTATTCCAACACCTTCGCGACTATTTTGGGTACATAGATGCAACTTGAAGCTTCTTGGCCCAAACTGGTTATATGGCCTTCCATCTATCATGTACCGCACATGTAGCATGCTGTGGCAAAATTTGATCACATCCCAAGCCACCCCATTTACCATTTCTTTGAACTCTGGCAGGAGGTGATGTCAGAGGTGGCGGTGGTAGTGAGTGAAATTTAGGAGTCGGCCAAGACTGGAAGACATAAACCCAAATCCATGACTGTCTCGCTGAATCCAGGACGGTTAGGACGAGAGATGAGTTGATCAATTCACAGGACTCTGGTCCGGCATACAGGTCAGTAGTACCTGGCGGCTGGTACGGCAGGCTGCAAATTTCTTACCTTCATGCGTCCTTGACACGGATTTTGATTAGCCACACCTGGTGAGATGTCATCTGTGCATCATACTCATCTCTAGCTGAGACCTAAGGATTTCTTTTTCACTGCAGCCATTCACACTTTGCATTAATACTGTTTTTTTGTTTTCTGCTGGTGTTTGCCCAAACTTCACAATAGCAGTCTTCTTTGACTATTGCATTTCTGCTGCATTTTATGTATTTTCTCCTTTATTTGCGTTTTGGTGCAGATTTGAATCCGCTTTTTAATGTGTTTTTTATTGTACAGAAAAGCTTTGATTCTGCACTTAAAAAAAACTGTGTGATTTTACATACTTTTAAAGCTCCACATAGAAGACTTTAGAGAAAAGAAGTGTGCGGAATTTTCCTGAAATCACATCGGATTTGATTGGACAGTTAAACACAGCAGAATTTCTGTGCAAATAAAGCATCAGAAAAAAATGCAAGGATTCACGCTACATGTGAACACGGCCAGCATGTCCAAGCAAAGGGGGGGGGGATTTCACAAAAACTTTGCCCTCTGTGTCTAACACCGCTATTGTACTCTTGCAGATGGGGGCATTTTTTTCTAGAAGCTTGAAAAACAAATGTAAAAAAAACCACAATTGCATTTTTAACCCTTCATCCCCCAACCTGTTTCCACCTTCCTGACCAGGCCACATATTACAATTTTGACCAGTGTAAATTTATGTGGCAATAACTCTGGAAAACGTCATCATTTCCCAGTGATTCTGAGAGTCTACACATTGTACGTAATGTTATTGGTAAATTTTGCATGATATGATTTGTGTTAATTTATAAAAAAAAATAAAAAATGAAAAAAATGTACAAAAAAAGTGAAAATTTTGCAATTTTTAAACTTTGAATTTTTATACCCTTAAACCAGAGAGTTATATCACAGAAAATCAATAATAAATAACATTTCCCACATGTCTACTTTACATCATCACAAGTTTTGAAACATTATTTTTCGTTAGGAAGTTAGAAGGGGTCAAAGTTTATCAGCAATTTCTCATTTCTCCAACAAAATTTACAAAACCATTTTTTAGGGGCCACATCACATTTGAAGTGACTTGGAGAGGCTGAGGTGACAGAAAATACCCAAAAGTGACCCCATTCTAAAAACTGCACCCCTCAAAGTACTCAAAACCACATCCAAGAAGTTTATTAACCCTTCACGTGCTTCATAGGAACCAAAGCAATGTGGAAGGAAATAATGAAAATTTGACCTTTTTCCCCCAAACATGTAGCTTTAGCCCAAATTTAACATTTTCACAAGGGTAACAGGAGTAGAGATGAGCGAACCGGTCGTGGTTTGGCTCGAGTTCGGTTCGCCGAACGGAGGTCCCGTTCGAGTTCGGTTCGTCGAACGTTCGACGAACCGAACTCGAACTGCATAGGAAACAATGGCAGGCATTCACAAACACATAAAAACACCTAGAAAACACCCTCAAAGGTGTCCAAAAGGTGACAAACAACTCACAACACAACACAAACACATGGGAAAGTGACAAGGACATATACTCATGCGAAAACAAAGAGCTGGACAAGGAAAAAGAGGAGGACACACAGATATATGAGTATATGCAAGGAAACGTCGATGCCATTACTGTGCAACTTGAGCCCTGCTCATTTTAGGCTTCCAATCTGGATAAATTGACTGAGCTTGCCACGTACGCCTTGGGGATCTTGTCGTGTCCTGCAGCCAGCGTTCTCTCGGAACCTGTCTTCAGTGCTGCTGGGGGTCTGCTGGCAGATAAGCACACGTGTCTGTCCACTGACAATGTGGACATGGCTCTCAGAGGACTTTTCTTCCCCTGGGTCATCCAGGGGACGTGAAAGGCACGCGTATTTTTAAGAGTGCTTCATGCAAAGCATCTTTTTCATTTTGAAAAGGGGGATCAAGTGATGCCAGTCAAGTGGGGTGTGTGTGGCCCAATTAGTGGAAACGAGGGAGACTGTGGTTGGAGTCCCCTCGCTTTTAAAAAAAGAACCAAGATGAACACGTCATGGCTCTCAGAGGACTTTTCTTCCCCTGGCTCAGAAAGGGGAGGCGAAAGGCACACATATTTTTGAGAGTGCTTCATGCAAAGGATCTTTTTCATCTTGAAAATGGGGTCAACTGATGCCAGTCAAGTGGGGTGTGTGTGGCCCAATTAGTGGAAATGAGGGAGACTGTGGTTGGAGTCCCCTCGCTTTTGAAAAAAGAACCAAGATGAACTAGTCATGGCTCTCAGAGGACTTTTCTTCCCCTGGGTCATCCAGGGGACGTGAAAGGCACACGTATTTTTGAGAGTGCTTCATGCAAAGCATCTTTTTCATTTTGAAAAGGGGGATCAAGTGATGCCAGTCAAGTGGGGTGTGTGTGGCCCAATTAGTGGAAACGAGGGAGACTGTGGTTGGAGTCCCCTCGCTTTTGAAAAAAGAACCAAGATGAACTAGTCATGGCTCTCAGAGGACATTTCTTCCCCTGGGTCATCCAGGGGATGTGAAAGGCACGCGTATTTTTAAGAGTGCTTCATGCAAAGCATCTTTTTCATTTTGAAAAGGGGGATCAAGTGATGCCAGTCAAGTGGGGTGTGTGTGGCCCAATTAGTGGAAACGAGGGAGACTGTGGTTGGAGTCCCCTCGCTTTTGAAAAAAGAACCAAGATAAATGGCTCTCAGAGGACTTTTCTTCCCCTGGCTCAGCCAGGGGAGGCGAAAGGCACGCATATTTTTGAGAGTGCTTCATGCAAAGGATCTTTTTCATCTTGAAAATGGGGTCAACTGATGCCAGTCAAGTGGGGTGTGTGTCGCCCAATTAGTGGAAATGAGGGAGACTGTGGTTGGAGTCCCCTCGCTTTTGAAAAAAGAACCAAGATGAACAAGTCATGGCTCTCAGAGGACTTTTCTTACCCTGGGTCATCCAGGGGACGTGAAAGGCACGCGTATTTTTAAGAGTGCTTCATGCAAAGCATCTTTTTCATTTTGAAAAGGGGGATCAAGTGATGCCAGTCAAGTGGGGTGTGTGTGGCCCAATTAGTGGAAACGAGGGAGACTGTGGTTGGAGTCCCCTCGCTTTTGAAAAAAGAACCAAGATGAACAAGTCATGGCTCTCAAAGGACTTTTCTTCTCCTGGCTCAGCCAGGGGAGGCGAAAGGCACGCATATTTTTGAGAGTGCTTCATGCAAAGGATCTTTTTCATCTTGAAAATGGGGTCAACTGATGCCAGTCAAGTGGGTTGTGTGTGGCCCAATTAGTGGAAATGAGGGAGACTGTGGGTGGAGTCCCCTCGCTTTTGAAAAAAGAACCAAGATGAACAAGTCATGGCTCTCAGAGGAGTTTTCTTCCCCTGGGTCATCCAGGGGACGTGAAAGGCACGCGTATTTTTAAGAGTGCTTCATGCAAAGCATCTTTTTCATTTTGAAAAGGGGGATCAAGTGATGCCAGTCAAGTGGGGTGTGTGTGGCGCAATTAGTGGAAACTAGGGAGACTGTGGTTGGAGTCCCCTCGCTTTTGAAAAAAGAACCAAGATGAACAAGTCATGGCTCTCAGAGGACTTTTCTTCCCCTGGGTCATCCAGGGGACGTGAAAGGCCCGCGTATTTTTGAGAGTGCTTCATGCAAAGCATCTTTTTCATTTTGAAAAGGGGGGTCAAGTGATGCCAGTCAAGTGGGGTGTGTGTGGCCCAATTAGTGGAAACGAGGGAGACTGTGGTTGGAGTCCCCTCGCTGTGTTTTACATGATTTTCGAAGGGCATGACATGACTAAGAGGTTGAGTTTCATCATCTGCAACTTGTTGGCAACAGAAAGGCTGCCTTTACACCCTTTTGAGACCGAGGATTTTCGAGACCTTATGCCCATTGCAGTGCCCCAAGAGCCGATGGCCAGTCGTCACTCCTTCTCCAAGAAAGGCGTGCACGCGCTACCACAGCAGGTCGCACACAACCTCACCGATTCCTTGAGAAACTCTGTATGTGACAGGGTGCATTTCACCACAGATACTTGGACCAGTAAGCATGGACAGGGGAGTTACATGTTGCTGACTGGGCACTGGGTAACTATGGTGAGAGATGGAGAAGGGTTTGCTGTACAAGTCTTGCCGTCCCCACGACTTGTGTGTCAATCCTTCCTCTGTATGTACAAGTTCCTCCACTGCTTCTGCCTCCTCAACCTCGTGTGGGTCCTCCACCTCGGCCCAAACCCTGTGTGGTCAGTCCACCCTTCCTTGTAACTGCGCCCAAGGAATCCCACACACCTCCTTACTATGCTGGCAGCACAGCTCAAGGCCATCAGGCGGTCAAATGTTTACTTTGAAATGTAGGGGAAATGTGAGACACCGCTGAGGAATTGTGGACGGTTAGCTCTGGAGAGTGAGACCGAGTTTCATCAATGGTTGTCTCCACTCAACCAGCAGCCAGGGAAGGTCGGGTGCGACAATGATGCAAACCAGTCTGCGACCCTTCTTCAGGGCAATGTGACACACGTGCCTTGTATGGCTCACGTGTTGAACCTGGTTGTCCAGTAATTTTTAAAACACTATCCCGGCCTACATGGCCTTCTGACCAGGGCACGGTGTAACGCCTGCCTGGATCGACACACGCAGATGGGCTGTAAAGGATAGGCTAGAGGGAAGCCACTCACCAAGCTGGACACCCAGAACTCTGAAACCCTTTAACCCCTATACAGTGATTTGGAATTACACAGGGCCCAAGGTGATCAATACCTGTGGAAGGCTGCAGTTCCAGAGAATAGTAGTCATGCAGGGTCAAAACATTAATTGAGGAAGAGGAACAGAATGGGCTGGCCAGGACTTAATCAGAAAACAAGCAGAGGTGAAATGCGGATCGGCCAACGAGGTACATAAACAGCAAGCAGTAAAAGTAGTCACAGGTAACAAGCACACAAAATCATAAAACTGAACTGGGGGTAACAGTAACAAGAGGTTCATAGCTTTGTCTGGCAGTGGTCTGCAGACAGAAGGGGCCTAAAAAGGGGTGCGGTGTATTCCCATTGGTTGTAGCTGAATGATGGTACTTCATCTGTGAGATACCCACCACCTACATTCAGCCTGTGGTTCTGCATCTGTCAAGGTAACGCAGCCCAGTGGGTGAGCTTAACCTGCGTCCACCTGCACCGCTGGCATCGACTCCTTTCCCATCATCAGCACTATGCACGAAAGGAACACGTTGTCACCTTGCGACCGGAGTACAAATTGATTGAGTGGACTACGTTGGTGACTTAACAGCCGTGTGCGGCAATGATGCAAACCTGTCTGCGGCCCTTCGTCAGGGTAATGTGACACACGTGCCTTGTATGGCTCACGTGTTGAATCTGATTCTCCAGCAATTTTTAAAATACCATCCCGGCCTACATGGCCTTGTGCAGCGGGACGCTGCTATGTGCTCACTTTCATCCTTCGCACCCAGCAGCTCAACAACTTTCATCGCTCCTGAAGTCTTAGGGTCTGGCGGTTAAACGCCTGAAATGCGATGTTCCGACATGCAGGAATTTGAATCTGCACATGTTGCAGCGTCTGTGGCAGCACCGCAGAGCCCTGCTGAAATACGGTATGACGTATACCCTGGGCTAACTTGATCCAGAGGTGGTGCAGATCACGCTGCTGGAGTGGTGTCAGATCAAGGACCTATGCACCCTTCTACACAGTTTACAAATATCGACGAAGATCTTTAGCACTGGCGATGCCATTCTCAGCGTGACAATTCTGGTCATCTACAAGATGGAGCACACTGTATGCATTATTCGGAGTCAGGTGTTGGTCCAAGAGGAAGGGGAGGAAGTACAGGAGGAGTCATATGCAGAAGGGATAATAAGATCTACAAGGTCCAGACGGTGAGCGGCACCTAGGCAGAAGTCAAGGGACGGTGGGGGAGAGGGATTAACAAGGGCGCATAGTATCTGCAAAAATTGTTGAGGAAGGTGCAGGAGCCCATGAAGAAATGGAGGCCGAACTGGCGATGGGCATGGAAGACTCAGCAGATGAGTGAGAGCTTGCTCACATTTAGGTTGTGCGAGGTTGGGGGGAGAGGGCAGAGGAAGGAGGCACGATTCTCACCTCTCTGCCACCAACACACCAAGGACTTGGTCCTCCTGGATGCACAAGACACATGAGCGCCTTCTTGCTGCACTACCTACAACATGACCCTCGGATTGTACGAATTCGAAGTAATGCTAACTACTGGGTTGCCACACTGTTAGATCCCCGGTACAAGACAAAATTTGGCGAAATAATTCCTGCCATAGAAAGGGAAGCACGTATACAGGAGTATCTGCAGAAGGTGGTACGGATTCTTAGATCTGCTTTTCCAGTAAACACCAGTGCTGCACAGAGTGAATCTCAACGCTTTGTCATGGATAGGAGGAAATGGTCTTTTACTTGTCCACATCTGAGGGACCGAGGGCTGGCTGCTGTGCTGAGATGGCATTGAGTACGGTGTCCCTGCAGAGTTGCACTTTTGGTCATATACCAAATGAGCCAGTACACTAATTGGACAAATCGTCCCAGGAATATTATTATATAGTAATTAGTAACTTTTAAGTTACTAATTACTATATACCAAATGAGTTCAAAAAGGACAGATGCTGGTGGAAAGGGGAACAGGTGTGTTGGAAAGGGGAAAAAAGTTTTTGTCCGTGGGTTTGGTGGTTAAGCAAAAGTAACATTTGCTGAAGAAACACCATCTGTTACGGTGGGACTGGCAGATTTGGATAAGGTGGTATATACTATGTTACGAAAATTAATAAGAAAAGAAAGAGAAAGGTATATATCCCCATCAGCAGTCAATGTCCACCGTGCTCCCAGATGGAAAAGGAGAGGTTGGCAACTGGAAGGTTAGATGGAGGATACAGATCTGTGTGGCTATGAAACTAATAGTTGCCTGAACCGAGTTAGACGCCACTCGGATCTGGAGACTGTAAGCCCTGTTATCGTCACAGGGTCCACACGCCCACCCAGCCCAGGAACTCCCTGTTAACATCACAGGGGCCATTCAGTACGCTGACCGTGTGCATTGGGGCCACACCTGTGGACAGCAGGCGCATTAGCAGCAGGCCTGTTAATGCCACTGGGCTGCACAAGCAGGACTTGTAGGAAAGGAGCTGGTCTTAACCGTTCTGCGTTACTAACTGTGGTGGTGGCCTGCATCGACGCCCTATCCCTGCCTACCTCTGGCCTAAAGTCGCAATGGGTTCAACACATGGAGGTGTGCTCTTTTGGAGCATAATAGAAGACTGCGCACCTCCTTGTTGGCTCCATCCCGTTTTATAACCTTTTGTCCGCCCCAAACTAGGGTTGACCACAATGCACCTCCTGGAGACAAAAGCAGAGTGACACGTCATGAGTGGCATAACTAGCGTCCTATTTGGAACCGAAACTTCAATAATGACCTCATGGCTGCCACGACACAAACACCTCACCAGTTATCGTCTGACCATCAATAATGAGGTGACAAGTCATAGGGGCGGGCCTCTGCAGGCCACTTGGGAGTGGCCTAGCCACATCGTCAGGACACCTGATGCCCTGTGGTCTATATGGGCCCCCCACATCAGGGGCAGGGCCAAAGAGTTCATTACCGGACCTAGTCTCTGATGCAGTAAGTGCCTGAGCATTATCAGTTGCATGAAATACAGTCTCTGAAAAAAGACTATCAGCTTTAGCATGGTGTCTAGGCACAAAACAGGACTTAGGCGGGCTTTGCACGTTGCGACATCGCAAGCCGATGCTGCGATGTCGCACGCGATAGTCCCCGCCCCCGTCGCAGGTACGATATCGTGTGATAGCTGGCGTTGCGAAAATTATCGCTACGCCAGCTTCACATGCACTCACCTGCCCTGCGACCGTCGCTCTGGCCGGCGACCCGCCTCCTTCCTAAGGGGGCGGGTCATGCGGCGTCATAGCGAAGTCACACGACAGGCGGCCAATAGCGGCAGAGGGGCGGAGATGAGCAGGATGTAAACATCCTGCCCACCTCCTTCCTTTCGCATATCCTACGGAAGCCGCAGTGACGCCGGTAGATGTTCCTCGCTCCTGCGGCTTCACACACAGCGATGTGTGCTGCCGCAGGAACGAGGAACAACATTGAACCGTCGCGTCAGCGTAATTATGGATTACGCCGACGCTGCACCGATGATACGATTACGACGATTTTGCGCTCGTTAATCGTATCATCTAGGCTTTACACAGTACGATGTCGCATGCGATGCCGGATGTGCGTCACTTTCAATTTGTCCCCACCGACATCGCACCTGCGATGTCGTAGTGTGCAAAGCCGCCCTTAGACCCGGCACGGAATGCAAGTACCTGTGCAAAGAGGCTTTTCGCACTAAGTGTGGGAGCATGCGCTGTATCCCGAAATGAAGACTTAGCCTCAGGAATGGCACAGTCAGGCTGAGCATACTCACTAGGCGAAACACTGTAGTTAGGCTGCAGCTGGGGTAAATCGGCACACGCATGCGCACTAGCTGCCTCTCCACACTTAAACGTGGAGGAGAAATTGCTCTTCGGGTGTGGACTTGGAGATGCTGTCTATGAACAGAAGGAAAAGCTAAAGGAAGCCTCACTTTCTATCCCTCCGAATTATCAAATGCAGCAATGAATTCCCTGAGTTTGCTATAAAATTAGCGTAGCAAAATGTGCATGAGGGTGTCATGCAGAGGTGCTGCAAATAGATTTGCACCAGTGGGGCACTAATGGAAGTCCAAAAGGCAGTTCTATGATGCCACTAAATGGCAGCATCTTTTGCTATCATTATAGCTTATTAAAAACAGAGCAGGAGGGTGTCATGCAGAGGTGCTGCACATAGATGTGCACCAGTGGGGCACTAATGGAGTACAACAGCCACTTCTTGTATGCCACTAAGTTTACTCAATTTTTGGTATTATAATGTCTTAGTAAGTAACAATGAGTTTGAGTGTGCAATGCAGGCAGAGGTGCTGCAAATATCTTTGCACTAGTGGGACCATACAGAAGTCCAACAGCCACTTTTTGTATGCCACTAAGTTGCAGCAGTTTTTGCTATTATTATAGCTTTTAAAAACAGAGCAGGAGGGTGTCCTGCAGAGGTGCTGTAAATAGCTTGGCACCTGTGGGGCACAAATGGAGTACAACAGGCACTTTTTGTATGCCACTAAGTTGCAGCAGTTTTTGCTAGTATAATGGCTTAGTAACAATGAGTTGGAGTGTGCAATGCAGGCAGACGTGCTGCAAATATCTTTGCACTAGTGGGGACTATACAGAAGTCCAATAGCCACGTTTAGGATGCCACTAAGTTCACTCAGTGTTTGCGAGTATAATGGCTTAGTAACAATGAGTTTGAGTGTGCAAAGGGCAGGAGGGTACAGTGGCAGGGTTGTGGGTCTCTGGGTAGAGGAATGGAAGCCTGCCTTTCTATCCCTCCTAATGGGGAAATGCAGCGAGGAAATCCCTGACCTTAGCTACACAGACGCTGTCATCTTGTGTAGCTGTTAAACTCTGATTTCACGGACCTGTCACCTATGGCTCTGACCCTGCCGGTATTAGCCCTTAAAAGGACTGATAGAAAGTGCTATCCCTATTCTGTATAGCGCTGTGTATAGAGCGTACACAGCAGTATCGGCGATAGGAGCTGCACCAGTGATGACTGACACCAAGGACGCAGAAGGCAGATAATGGCGTGCTGGAGGAAAATGTCCGGTTTTATAATGCAGGGACATGTGACATGGACATCCTATCACACATGCCATTGCTTCTCTGGCTAAAAGTCCACTTAGCTGTGTGTGTGTCTGGGATTGGCTGACATGCTGGCCCGCCCCACTACACGCGCGCGCTTAGGGAAGGAAGACAAGGAAAAAAAAAAATGGCGATTGCCATTATACATACAGCAGTGATCTGAATGCGCTGTTCCCGCACACTATACACTGAAATTTCATAATAGTGTGAGTCACAGAGTGACTTACACTATTACAGCGGAAAGCCAGCTAGGAATTAGCTGGTCTTTTTGCTGCTAGAACTGTTCTCGAACGTATCTAGAACTATCGAGCTTTAGCAAAAAGCTCGAGTTCTAGTTCGATCTAGAACAGCCCCCAAAATCACTCGAGCCGCGAACTGGAGAACCTCGAACCACGCTCAACTCTAAACAGGAGTAGATGAATCATATTGTTTGCTGCACTATTTCTCCTGAGTACACCAATGCCCTATTTTTAGCGGGTCGAGTTGACATTTTTATTTGTACCATTTTCCAGCACAAAACATCTTGGATCATTTTTGATTTAGTTTTTTGAAAGGCAGAATGAATATAAAACATCAATTCTGGATTTTTTTTTTTGTTGTTTTTTTTACACCGTTCACTGTTTGATAAAAGTAATAAGACAGCGATACCACACTTATTTCATTTTTTATGTTTTTTCACTTTTACACAATAAAAACATGTACCGTATTTTTCGGACTATAAGACGCACCCTTGTTTTAGAGGAGGAAAAAATAGAAAAAAATAAAATTAAAGTAAAAGAATGTGGTCATGACACACTGTTATTTTACTGCTGACAGTGTTACTGAGGTAATAATATCCACCATTCTGGGTACCTTCCAGGTATATATGGCCCCCATCGTGGAATATGTATGTTCCCCATCATTATATGTGTGATCCTCCAATCTGGTGTGTGTGTGTGTGTGTGTGTGTATATAGTTATAGTGTGTGTGTGTGTGTGTATATATAGAGTTATATACTGTGTGTGTATATATAGAGTTATATAGTGTGTGTGTGTGTGTGTGTGTGTATATAGTTATAGTGTGTGTGTGTGTGTGTGTGTAGTTATATACTGTGTGTGTATATAGTTATATAGTGTGTGTGTATATAGTTATATAGTGTGTGTGTGTATAGTGTGTGTGTGTGTGTGTGTATAGTGTGTGTGTGTGTATATATATAGTGTGTGTGTATATATAGTGTGTGTGTGTGTATATATAGTGTGTATATATATAGTGTGTGTGTAAATATATATATATATATATGATCCAACCCCATCCAGGTGTACAGTAATGCCTTTATATACTATATTTTTTATTAGCTTACTTTTACTGATGTGCTGCTCACCATGCTTCAGTTTGGTCCTGGCACTAGAAGCAAAGTCTCCCATATCTAAAGAGGACCTGCAGTGATGTAATGAAGAGGCGGAGCACTGTGCTGCTCTGGCCACCCCTCTGCATTACATCACTGTAGGTCCTTGTCAGCTACGGGAGACTGTTTCTAGTGCAGAGGCAGGAGCAAAGTGAAAGTAATGTGAGCCCTCAGCACAGAGACTGCGGCTGTGCTGTGAAGGTATGCCGTGCTCTAGCCCGGACACTGCCGTGATGTGCAGTTCCCCCAGGCGAGACATGACTGTCTCAGACACAGTCTCCCCAGCCTCTGCAGGAAGCCGGCGTCTGTAGCTCCCACGTGTGACCGCTGTTTACATTAAACAAGTATTCATTAGCTGCTCCTCACCCCCGCTGACTGCAGAGAGAGGTGGGCGGGGAGCAGCTAATGAATATTCACTTACTTTAAGCAGCGGGCACATGTGGTTTCTCCAGCGCCGGCTTCCTGTAGCAGTGACCCTCCCTGCCTCTTGTGATCCCACTGCATAGCGCTGACTCCTCACAGCTCCCTACCCCGCAGCTTCACACCATAAGACGCACCCCACATTTTCCTCCCAAATTTGGAGGAAAAAAGGGCGTCTTATGGTCCGAAAACTACTGTATATAGAAAAAAATGTTTTTGCTGTATTCTGAGAGCTATAACTTTTTTATTTTTATTCTGAAGGAGGTTTTTGCTGGACTAGATGGTGGCTTCAGCTATATGATTTTTATTTACATATGACTTTTTGATTGTATTTTATTCCACTTTCTTATTTTTGATAGTATGATGATAACGCATAGTTTTTTGCCAGGCTTTGTTTTTGTTTGTTTTTTTCTTATTGTGTTCACTGAAAGGGTTAACTATTGTGGCAGTTTTATAGAACAGGTCGTTCTGGACACAGTAATGACAAATATGTGTATTTTTTTGTTATTTTTGTTTTTATATAAATATACTTATTTATTGGTATAATTTCTTCATTTGTGGTTTACTTGTTTTGGGGTTTTTTTTTAAATTACATTTTTTTTAACTTTTTTTTTACTTAGTCTCTTTTTGGCACATTCACTATTATTAGCCTGAATGCTGGTATAATGCAGTGACATACACATGCATTACACCTGGCAGTGTGACACTGGCCGAACGCCTCCTAGACCATGTTACTGGCATTGTCTAACAGTCCACCATAACCAGCAAACCAGAGGCCATTATTTGACCTCAGGTTGCCCTGGTAAGAATCTTTAGCCTGCATTTACATTGCCGGGGGTGCTGATCATATGGTAGAGGGAGCACAATCCCTTGCTCACCCTCCTAAATGCCACAGCAATAGTGATTGCAGCATTCAGGAGGGTAAACAGCTAGGGATGTTCCGGGCACCATCCCAGGCTTTGACAGCCATAGTTCAGCTATCACGTAGGCCAAGTTCCCAGCAACGATCGTGTGGGCATAGCTTATCGTGCCCGCATGATCTCCATGACATACTCATACGTCATAGGTCGGGAACCCCTTCCAGACCATGACATCTGAGTACATCAAAGGTCTTGAAGAGATTAAGTGTACAATCAAAGTTTTTGTGTAATGTTAAAAAAGCATTACTCTGCTTCAAATAGGCACCAAAAATGCATGAAATAAAGGAGATGATGCATGAAATGATGACAGCAAATGCACAATGATCAGAGAAGACTGTTATGTGATGCGGACACCTGCAGAAAACATGTAGAGCAGATAAAAAGCCGCAGAAAAAATGCAGAATTTTCACTGCCTGCACCCCGCTGATGAAGCATACGCGATACGCGCGCCCGGGATTAGGTCATCTCCTCATCTACTTCTGACTGGCAATTTGAATATCTCCATCCATATGTCGCGGGCGGAGGAGGGGACGCTGCTCTCCCACTGCTCGGGTCCGGCCGCTGCTGCTGCTGCTGCCGCTGCTGCTCGGTGGTGGCTCGAGCGGTAGGCCGGATCCCGGGGACTCGAGCGGCGCTCCTCGCCCGTGAGTGAAAAGGGGATTTTGATTGTGGGGGTTTTGATTATTGTCCGTGACGCCACCAACGGTTGTGGTGATATTAGTGACACCACCACTGCTCTGGACGGGGATCCCGGGAGCGGTGACTGGGAGCAGCTTTGATGTTAGTCCTCCCCTCCGTGGGTAGGGGGTTGGTTGTCCCGGGGCTCGGTGATGGGGTAGGGATGGATGGCAGGCGGGTTGCGGGCCTGGTGAGGTGCAGGGTCGCGGGGGCAGCGCTGTGCCGTACGGCACGGTGGTACTCACTCAGCCAATGATGAGGACACAGTTCTCGGTAAAACACACGGCTGGATGGACGGGTCCCACAGACGGCTGCGGTGTTGTTTTCTCCCGGCAGGTTGGTGGTGACTGCCTTTCCCTGCACCTAAGTAGTTTGTACGGTTCCAATGGGTTCCCACCGGTAACCCGCTCCCCGGCTTGGATATGGGCCGGAGGAGCCCCTTTTGCCCGCAGGCGCTGGCCCTGAGAAACTGTTGCCTTGGTGGTGGCGGTGTCTCTCTCACTTGGTTGGACTGTTGCCTTCTGTCGGGACTTGGCTGTTGGGAAACCCAGGAGGTTCCCTTCACTAACGAATTCGGCAAATTCACGGCGACTCCTAGCCTTGCCAGGGTCCGTAAACCCCTGCCAGATGGTGCTGGCTTCTCTTTGCGTACCGGTCCGCCCGTCCACGGTCCTTACGGTAGACTCCAATCGGCCACTCCTGCAGACGGTCACCACCGTCTGCCAACCTTGCTGATCTGTCCGGGCCACACACCCGGACCAACTTCAGGCTGCTTAGCTGTCACTTTTCTCCTCTCTCACTACTTTTCCTCCTTCCACTTTCACTACCAACACTGGTCTCAAGCTCGAGCTAAACTGACTACAGTTTCCTGCCTCCAGGACTGTGAACTCCTCGGTGGGCGGAACCAACTGCCTGGCCCACCCCCTGGTGTGGACATCAGCCCCTGGAGGAAGGCAACAAGGGTTTTGTGTCTGACTTCGGTGTGCCTGCTGGGAGTGTGGGGTGTGTTGGTGTTGTTCTCTGTGGCCCCGGGCTTGTCCAGGGTGCCACACATACACCATGGGTAAGTGTGTAATGCTAAATACCATGCTATTGATACTTAAATAATTGACCCCATGGTGTGTCTCCATGAATTTAACATTGTTATTTCATCTATGGTAATACCTGAGATAAATGGAGTGGATGTGGGATAGTATCTGCTAGTTTTTTGGTGGGTGGGTGTGATAGAATCCAACTTGCTACCTCATGTATTTTCAACTTATATGGAAAGTGACTATTTTAATTTAATTGTATGTTTGTCATAATTAAAACTTATTGTCTATATTTGAATAAGTCTCTTGTACTTGTTTTTTGGCACAATGTATCTAGCTGATTATTGGGAGTAGATTCTACATTACATTAATCTATACCAGGGATTTTGATGTAATTAATTATGATGATCTTAAAGAATTATGTACATCCGTTGTTGTCTATGACCTATTTGATAAGTTAATACTTTGTAGCACCACCTTTTGCTGCAATTACAGCTGCAAGTCGCTTGGGGTAGTTTTGCACATCGAAAGACTGAAATTCTTGCCCATTCTTCCTTTGCAAACAGCTGGAACTGAGTGAGGTTGGATGGAGAGTGTTTGTGAACAGCAGTTTTCAGCTCTTTCCACAGATTCTCGATTGGATTCAGGTCTGGACTTTGATTTGGCCATTCTAACACCTGGATATGTTTATTTGTGATCCATTCCATTGTATATTTTGCTTTATGTTTGGGATCATTGTCTTGTTGGAAGACAAATCTCCGTCCCAGTCTCAGGTCTTTTGCAGATTCCAACAGGTTTTCTTCAAGAATTATCCTGTATTTGGCTCCATCCATCTTCCCATCAATTTTAACCATCTTCCCTGTCCCTGCTGAAGAAAAGCAGGCCCAAACCATGATGCTGCCACCACCATGTTTGACAGTGGGGATAGTGTGTTCAGGGTGATGAGCTGTGTTGCTTTTACGCCAAACATATCGTTTGGCATTGTTCCCAAAAAGTTCTATTTTGGTTTCATCTGACCAGAGTACCTTCTTCCACATGTTTGGTGTGTCTCCCAGGTGGCTTGTGGCAAACTTTAAACAACACTTTTTGTGGATATCTTTTAGAAATGGCTTTCTTCTTGCCACTCTTCCATAAAGGCCAGATTTGTGCAGTGTATGACTGATTGTTGTCCTATGGACAGACTCTCCCACCTCAGCTATAGATCTCTTCAGTTCATCCAGAGTGATCATGAGTCTCTTGGCTGCATCTCTGATCAATCTTCTCCTTGTTTGAGATGAAATGAGATGAAAGTTTGGATGGACGGCCGGGTCTTGGTAGATTTGCAGTGGTCTGATACTCGTTCCATTTCAATATGATCACTTACACAGTGCTCCTTGGGTTGTTTAAAGTTTTGGAAATCTTTTTTTAACCAAGTCCGGCTTTAAATATCTCCACAACAGTATCACGGACCTGCCTGTTGTGTTCCTTGGTCTTCATGATGCTATCTGCGCTTTAAACAGAGCAATGAGACTATCACAGAGCAGGTGCATTTATACGGAGACTTGATTACACACAGGTGGATTATATTTATCATCATCAGTCATTAAGGACAACATTGGATCATTCGGAGATCCTCAATAAACTTCTGGAGTGGGTTTCCTGCACTGAAAGTAAAGGGGACGAATAATATTGCACACCCCACTTTTCAGTTTTTTATTTTTAAAAAAGGTTTAAAATAAGCAAAAAATTTCCTTCAACTTCTCAATTGTGTCCCACTTGTTGTTGATTCTTCGCCATTAATTTAAAATTTTATATCTTTATATTTGAAGCCTGAAATGTGGGTAAAGATTGACAACTTCAAGGGGGCCAAATACTTTCGCAAGGCATTGTAGTTTGGGCCGCTATGTGGTTTACAAGCTACTCACAGAAAAATACTTTGAAATAGTCAATTTATATGAGGCCTGTAGTATCAAATTGGATTCCTGTCTAGGCCACAAAATCAGGAATTTGAGTCTCATATTCTTCAGCGAGTGAGGTCTACAGAGGGTAACTAACTGTGGGCTTTGCGTCATTTGCAATCAAGGGTTACCTACACGGGGCTTTATTGTCATTGAGGGAAGAAGAGCAGGAGGGGAAATATATGAGAATGTGGCATCCTCTCCCTCACTATCAGTGTCGGAGGCAATGAAGGCGTATTTCTCCTTGTCCAAATACAGTCTTTGGGAAGAGTGGGCCATTTTATTTTTCATGTAGTCGTTATGTGTGTCTGTAGTGTTTTTTAAGTGTATTGTTTAACCAAATTTTATTCAGGTGTGTGTTTGGTGTGTACTTTATTAATAAATTCATTAGATTTGAATAAAAGGAAGGAAAAATAGAAGAGAAAATAAAAATCTGGAAACAAAAAGATAGAAAGTTAAATAAAATGAAGAATATAAAAATGTAGGTTTTTTTTAATTACTAAGTGGAAGACAATAAAACAAATAACTGACGTTCAGCAACCTGTAATATTATGTTGTGGAAATAAAAAATTACTATAAAAAATTTCCACTAAAATTCTGAACTACACTAATAAACAGACATCAGTAAAAAAAAATACCGAGTATCCACAACTATGTATCACTATTTGTGATTCTATACATGTAGATGAAAATGTAGTATAATTACTATAATAATGTTCCACTAAAATTCTGAGACCACACTAAAATTACTAACCGTTTTAAAAAAAAACAAAAAATAACAACCTGTGGCAAAATAATATGGTAACGGTGATGTGCTATACTGATAAGAGCACTGTGGCTACAGGTTGCACTCACAAGTGGTGCTCAAAACTGATCAGCACATGATGTGAGTCAAGGACAGCAGGCCACCTTAGACTACTTTCACACATCCGGTTTGAGCACTGCGGCTCAATCCGGCTGTGAAACCTATGCAACGGATGCGGCGAAAACACCGCATCCTTTGCATAAGTTGTTACATGCGGCGCGTCCGTTTTTTTTCTGGTTGCGGCATGCTAATGAGCATGCGCAGTGGAAAAAACCGCATGCGGCGTCCGGATGCGTTTTTTTCCGCATCGCGCCGCATCCGGCCTCCCTAGGTATGCATTGAAAATTGCGCCGCAGCGGCCGGATGCGGCGCGATGCGGTGTTTTTTGCCGGAGCAAAAAACGTTGCAGGGAATGTTCGATCCGGCCGCGGCATCGGCTAAATCTGCCGCATGTGGCAAAAAGCGGACCAAACGCAAGCCCCTGCGGCACAATACGGCACTAATGTAAGTCTATGCAAAAAAAACCCCAACCGGCGTCAAAAAAAACGGTTGCGGTTTTTCTGCAGAACGCCATATTGTGCCGCAGAGCAAAAAACCGGATGTGTGAAAGTAGCCTTAGGCTATGTGCGCACGTTGCGTCGGAGTACCTGCAGTTTATTCTGCACGTTTTCCTTCCCTTGGTTTTTGACCAAATGGCTTTTGACCATTTTTTAGCGCTAAAAATGCATGCGTATTTACCGCGTTTTTAGTGCGTTTTCAGCGCTTTTTACCTGCGTTTTCACCTGCGTTTCTACAGATGCGTTTTGTAGATCAAGACACTGAGAAATAAAGTTGAAATAGTCAAAAAGAATGAAAAAAGAGAAAAAAAGTATAAAATTAACTTTTAACCCCTTCACGACTGGCCGATTTTTCGCTTTCCGTTTTTTTTTTTCGCCATTCTTTTTCTGAGAGACGTAACTTTTTTATTTTTCAGTCAATATGGTCATGTGAGGGCTCATGTTTTGCGGAACGAGCTGTACTTTTAAATGAAACCATCAGTTTTCCCATATAGTGTACTAGAAAATGGCAAAAAAATTCCAAATGCTGAAAAATTGCAAAAAAAGTGCGATAGCACTATGGTTTTTGAGATATTTTATTCACTGTGTTCACTATATGGTAAAACTGATGTGTGGGTGTGATGCCTCAGGTCAGTGCGAGTTCGTAGACACCAAACATGTATAGGTTTACTTTTATATAAGGGGTTAAAAAAAAATCGGAAGTTTGTCCGAAAAAAGTGGCGCACGTTTTACGCCATATTCCGTGACCCGTAGCGTTCTCATTTTTCGGGATCTTAGGCTCAATGACGGCTTATTTTTTGCGTCTCGAGCTGACGTTTTTAACGGTACCATTTTTGCGCAGATGCTACGTTTTGATCGCCTCTTATTGCATTTTGCGCAAAAGTTGTGGCGACAAAAAAACGTCGTTTTGGCGTTTGGAATTTTTTTGCCGCTACGCCGTTTACTGATCAGATTAATTGATTTTATATTTTGATAGATTGGGCGTTTCTGAACGCGGCGATACCAAATGTGTATATATTTTTTATTTTTTTAACCCTTTAATTTTCAATGGGGCGAATGGGGGGTGATTTGAACTTTTAGGTTTTTTTGTTTTTTTTAAATTTTTTAAAACTTATTTTTTAACTTTTTTTTTTTATTTTACTAGTCCCCCTAGGGGGCTATTGCGATCAGCATTCCGATCGGTCTGCAGTATCTGCTGATCACAGCTGCAAGGCTGTAAACAGCAGATACGCTCTCTTTCTCTTTTGCTGTGCCCCGGGCACAGCGAAAGTGAAACTAAGTCAGGTGTAGTACAGGAGTCATCAAATGACCCTGTG
Organism: Anomaloglossus baeobatrachus; assembly: GCF_048569485.1. Taxonomy (NCBI): domain Eukaryota; kingdom Metazoa; phylum Chordata; class Amphibia; order Anura; family Aromobatidae; genus Anomaloglossus; species Anomaloglossus baeobatrachus. Next base: position 325,920,324 of record NC_134357.1, read on the forward strand.
CTACCATGACAACTATCGGGAGTCACGTGATCGCGTCACGTGACTTCCGGTTTCGGCGGTAAGTAAAAACTTTACCGCGATCGCGCTTATAATGGCGCTGTCATGTATTGACAGCGCCATATAAGGGGTTAATCGGCACGAGCAGATAACGATTCTGCTCGTGCCTAGCAGGCACACATCTCAGCTGTGAAAATCAGCTGAGATGTGTGCCGATCGCGGCATGCTGCCGCCGGAGGACCGCGGGCAGTAAGATTATGTCATTTAGGACGTAATTTTACGGCCCGCGGTCGTTAAGGGGTTAATAAAACTATATGGAAAATTATCAATTTTAATGAAAAATAGTGGTTATGCACATTTTAACAGAAAAATAGGTAAAGTTTATTATTTTTTAACATTTAAATTTTCGGTTATTGTGTGTGTGTAAAGGAACATTAGAACCCATTAATTTTTGGCCAGAAAAGCATGCGTTTTTGGAGCCAAAAACGCAGTGGAAAAGCAGGTAAAAAGCATGAAAAACGCAGGAATTGTGCTTTTGGTTGCATTTTGCCATTTCTCATTGACTCCAATGTTAAGGAAACGCTGCAGAAATGGCAAAAACAACTGACATGCTGCTTCTTTTTCAGCATGGTTTTTGACCCAAAATATGCAAATTAAACGCTGCAGAAAAAAAAGCAAAGTGCAGACAGGATTTCTGCTTTTCCCATAGACTTTGCTGGAAAACAAAAACACATGCGTTTTAGCGCAAAAACACTGCTGCTAAAAACGCTGCAGAAACGCGGGAAAAAACGCAATGTGCGAACATAGCCTTACTCAGTCGCTGTGTCTTCAAGCATGGTGACCGGTTTCTTCCATTTGGTAACTATAAGTCAATTTTCGAGAGCTCATTCTTGAACAATTGCTTCATATGTTGAGACGGGGTTAATATGTGTGAATTGACTGTTAAAAGTTGTATCCTTGAACTGTAATATTGTTTTGAACTAAAGAACTAGTGTTTTCTTGGTTCTTGTAAGATTAATGTGGGCGTTGGCTCTAAATAATTGTACAATGGTCAAAAAAAATTGCAATCAGGGACCCTTTGGGGAAAAAAAAAGTAAAAAATATTTCATTTCAGTCACAATATTAAAAACAATGTATTGAGTCTTCCTTTAACCCCTTCAGCCCCCGGGCACTTTCCGTTTTTGCGTTTTTGTTTTTTGCTCCTTTTCTTCCGAGAGCCGTAACTTTTTTATTATTCTGTCAATCTTGCCATATGAGGGCTTGTTTTTTTGCGGGACGAGTTGTACTTTTAAATGAAACCATAGATTTTACCATATATTGTACTGGAAAACAGCAAAAAAATTCCAAGTGTGAAAAAACTGCACAAAAAGTGTGATCGCACAATAGTTTTTGGGATGTTTTATTCACCGTGTTCACTATATGATAAAACTGATGTATCTATGTGATGCCTGAGGTCGGTGCGAGTTTGTAGACACCAAACATGTATAGGTTTACTTGTATCTAAGGGGTTAAAAAAAAATCACAAGTTTGTCCAATAAAAGTGGCGCACGTTTTGCGCTATTTTCCGAAACACGTAGCGTTCTTACTTTTTGGGATCTATGGCTCAGTGACAGTTTATTTTTTGCGTCTCGAGCTGACGTTTATAATGGTACCATTTTTGCGCAGATGCTACGTTGTGATCGCCTCTTATTGCATTTTGCGTAAAACTTGCGGCGACCAAAAAACGTAATTTTGGCGTTTGGAATTTTTTTTGCCACTATGCCGTTTACCAATCAGATTAATTGATTTTATATTTTGATAGAAGGGGCATTTCTGAACGCGGCGATACCAAATATGTGTATATTTATTTATTTTTTAACCCTTTAATTTTCAATGGGGGGAGAGGGGGGTGATTTGAACTTTTAGTTTTTTTTTGTTTTTTTTTATTTTTTAAAACTTTTTTTTTTACTTTTTTTTTTATTTTACTAGTCCCCCTAGGGGGCTATAGCGATCAGCAATCCGATCGCTATTATCTATCTGCTGATCACAGCTATACAGCTGTAAACAGCAGATTCAGTCACTTTGTTTTTCCCTCTGCTCTCGGCCGAGGGAAAATGAAAGTGAAACATCATAGCTGCAGGCGTCATCACATGACCCTGTGCTACGATGGCAACCACCGATAGTCACGTGATAACGCACGTGACTTCCGGTGGGGGCGGCGGTAAGTAAAAACATGGCCGCGCGCATTTAGATCTTGCTGCCAGACTTTGGCAGCAAGATTTAAGCGGTTAATGGCCGTGGGTGGAAGCGATTCCACCCGCGGCTAGCAGGCACACATGTCAGCTGTTGAAAACAGCTGATATGTGTGCCGACCGCCGCCGCCTGCCCGCGGCAGGGGGCGGGGCTTAACGGGACACGATCCTTGATGGATAGATCCGTCCAAGGTCGTGAAGGGGTTAAATGATGTTATTAACCCCTTCACGACAAATGACGGATATATCCATCATAGATCGTGTGAGGTTAATCCCCGCCCCCTGCCGTGGGCAGGTCGAGGCAATCTGCGCACATATCAGCTGTTTTCAACAGCTGATATGTGTGCCTGCATGTTCCGACTGGAATTGCATTCCACACGCAACATTTAACCCCTTACATCTCGCTCTCAAAGTCTGGCAGCGAGACGTACTGTATATGCGCGCGGCCATTACTTTTACTTACCGCCGCCCCCACTTCACTTTCAGTGGTTGCCATGGTAGCACAGGGTCATGTGATGATGCCTGTAGCTAACATGAGTCACTTCCTCTTAATGCCGGCATAATGCCAGCATTGAGAGTCAAGCACCATATCTGCAGTTCTCAGCTCTGTAGCTGAGATCTACAGATAGGGCAGAGCGATTGGATTGCTGATCGCTATAGCCCCCTACGGGGACTAGTAAAATAAAAATAAAAAGTAAAAAAAATGTAAAAAAATAAAAATAAACACAAAAAACCTAAAAGTTCAAATCACCCCCCTTTCGCCCCATTGAAAATTAAAGGGTTAAAAAAATAAAAAATATACACATATTTGGTATCGCTGCATTCAGAAATGCCCGATCTATCAAACTGTAAAATCAATTAATCTGATCAGTAAACGGCGTAGCGTCAAAAAATTCCAAACGCCAAAATTACAGTTTTTGGTCACCGCAAGTTTTGCGCAAAATGCAATAACAGGCGATGAAAATGTAGCATCTGCGCAATTATGGTACCATTAGAAACAGCTGCTCGAGACGCAAAAATAAGCCATCACTGAGCCATAGATTCCAAAAAATGAGAACGCTACGGGTTTTGGAAAATGGCGCAAAACGTGCGCCACTTTTATTGGACAAACTTGTGAATTTTTTGTAACCCCTTAGATACAAGTAAACCTATACATGTTTGGTGTCTGCAAACTTGCACCGACCTCAGGCATCACAATGACACATCAGTTTTATCATATAGTGAACACGGTGAATAAAATATCCCAAAAACTATTCTGCGATCACACTTTTTTGCAGTTTTTCCACACTTGGAATTTTTTTGCTGTTTTCCAGTACACTATATTGTAAAACTTATGGATTTATTTGAAAGTACAACTCGTCCCGCAAAAAACAAGCCCTCATATGGCAAGATTGACGGAAAAATAAAAAAGTTATGGCTCTGGAAGAAGGGGAGCAAAAAAAAACCCGCAAAAAGGGAAAATGCTCTGGGGCTGAAGGGGTTAATATTCACATGAAAAGAAAATAATTTATCTTTTTTAACAAGTGCTGGAATCCAACTTTTTTGTCTATTTTCTATTATAATTATTCGAGGAGACTGGCCTGGAGTTTTCCAAGTATCTTTGGATGAATGACATACTGTAAATCTCTACATGTCAGTGAGCTGAAAATTCACTTTACTTTTTATGAGTCTAAGAAACTTTGACCACTTTGCATGAAAAGTTTAATTATTACTCTTGCGTTTATAATGAACCCTTGTAAACCTCTATTTTTATGGTTTATATATTAAATAATATTTTTTTTTATATTCCGGAGAAACATGCAAACTGTATAATGTATGAATTCTATAAATAATACTGTGTTTTTCGCAAAATAAGCCCTCCCCCAAAAATAAGCCCTAGCAGGGATTTTCGGTGCAAGGCTTAAATATAAGCCCTCCCCCGAAAATAAGCCCTAGTCACGGTTCAAAAAGGAAGTGTCCGTGCAGTTAAAAAAGATACAGATACTGCAGGACACTTCATTATAGACAGCGGACAGCCCACAATCATACTCACCAGATGCCGAGCAGAGGACCTGCAGTGGACCACACACATCACATCGCTAAGGCACACACATCAGATCGCACACCCACACACATCACATCACAAATGCACACACATCAGTTCGCATACCCGCACACATCAGATCACCTAACAAATCGCACACATATCAGATTGCACACCCACACACATTAGTTCGCACACACACACATCAGATCGCACACCCACACACATCGGATCACACACACACACTTCACATCACAAATGCACACACATCAGTTCGCACACCCGCACATATCAGATCACCTAACAAATCGCATACATATCAGATCGCACACCCACACACATTAGTTTGCACACACAAATATCAGATCGCACACCCACACACATTAGATTGCACACACACATCAGATCACACACACAATCAGATCGCACACACACATCGGATCACACACACACACACACACACATCAGATCTCACACACATAAACATCAGATCACACAATCACACATCAGATCACTCACACAATCACACATCAGATCCCACACGCACACTGACCACATCCAACGATACCAATTTCTTCTGGCCGGCAGAGAATCTTGAGATGCAGTGCCATGGAATGCATAAGACCTGCAGTGGAATGCATCGATGCGTTCCACTACAAGGTCCTCCATGGGTTCCACCTCACTGCGTCCGATCTATCCCTGTTGGCCGGAAGCAATCAGTATCGCCGGGTATGGTGACTGTGTGTGTTATCTGATGTTTGATTGTGTGTGTGATCTGATGTGTGTGTGTGATCTGATGTGTGTGTGTGATCTGATGTGTGTGTGTGATCTGATGTGTGTGTGTATGAGTGTGTGTGTGTGATCTGATGTATGTGAGTGTGTCGGCCAGAAGCAGGGCATGCAGCACGGAGCTTACCTGCTGGGAGCACCCGCCAAAGATTACAGGAGGACCTGGGGGCCGCACAGATGTCTCGGGTCTGCTAAGTATGAGTCTCCTGGGAAGGGGGGTCTGCTTTACTGGGGGAATAAGCTTAACCTTAACCATGTTTCTCTAAGAATAAGACCTAAAAAAATATAAAAACTAGTGCTTTTTTCAGGGCAAATAAAAAATTAAGACAGTGTCTTATTTTTGGGAAAACATGGTAACCCCTGAACTTGATGACAGCTGTCAATTCACAGCTGCCATCAACTCTATATAGTAATTGTTACCCTGATTGCCACTGGACCAGGGCAATTAAGAAGAGCTTGGCAAAGTATCTAGTATAGCTGTGTGCTGCTATTTTTAGGCTGGGAATGGCCAAATAACCAAGGGACTTCCCAGCCTGATAATACCAGCCCCTAGCTGTCTGCTTTACCTTGACTGGTAATAAAAAATAGGGAGAAACTAACGCCTTTTTTTTTTTTTTTTTAAATAGTTGAAATAAATATTTTAAAAAAATGGCATTGGGTGTGTCCATTCAACAAACTATACTAGCATATGAGCAGCATCCGAGCTCCAAACTCGGACATTGACTTTTTTTTTTTTTTAAAAAAGTCTGTGTTTGAGTTTGAGACCTGGACATAAGGTGTTAGGTATTAATCCTGAACTTTACAGTTCAGGCTCGATCATCCCTATCCAAGAGTAAAAGGTGCATTCGGACTATAAAACATGACGAGGTGCAAAGCCATGAATAAGTTCTGATCTGCTTACAGTATGATATGCAATCTATACAATCTATAGTATAGACATTTTAACCTTTATTTCTGATTTAATTACATGTTCCAAAATTGGTAACTTTGTTAACAAAGACATCTGGCTACCAGATAATACAGTTTTCTTTTTCTTGCTATTAAGGGGGATGTCCACTACTTGGATAACCCCTACTCATTCCCATTGTTTGACCCTGTAAAAATAAATCAGCCTATACTCACTTCCGGTGCAAGTGTGGTTCCAGCAATGTCTGAAGCCACGCTCCTGGGGCTCACGTAACAATGTTATGACACGTGGGCCCCGTGACCAATTAGTCTGTCCCCCTGCCTTCAGAGATTTGAGCAGGATGCGATCACTGTACTGACTTCCTTCTCAAATGTCTGAAGACAGGGAAAAGGAAGCCGGAGCTCATTTATAGCGGGGCCCGCATGTCATAACAATGGTTCAGACATCGCTGGAACCATGGCAGCACCGGAGGGGAGTATAGCCTTATTTATTTTTACGGGGGCAAACAAGGGGGAATGAGCAGGGGTTGTCCAAGTAGAGGACAACCCCTTTAAGGATTAAGGGAATTTTCCCATGTAGGAATCATAGTCCATATACCTCTCATTGTCATATTGCATAAACAATAAACAACCTTTGAATGGTTATTTTTCAGTCTGATTTTCAATCCTGTTAAGAAATCTAAAATGTAATTTTCACCTTTATTATTGCATTTTCCTTTTAGGATATTTTGTATTAGGCAAAGTGCAAAAAATACTAATGTACTAATAGTGTAAATAGCATTAGTATGGTTACTATTAGTATAAATGCTCCTGTAAAGTTAATTATGGAGTATAAAACAGATAATATTTGTTTTACAAACGGATTAAGAGTTTAATGATATTTACATTTCAGTATGACTAATGGTTATTATTAACAGAAAGACAAGTATTTGCAAATTCTAATATAAATGATTACTATCAAAGTATGTAAATTAGAGAGAATGTGTCACCTGGTTTTTGATACCCCAGTTGAGAAAACCATGATGTACGGGTGGAGACCCTGATTCCAGTAATGTGTCACTTACTTGCCTGTGTGCTATAGTTCTGTTAAAATCACTGTCTTATCTGCTGAAGATCTACCAGTTCTCTGAATACTCAGATCTGGATTTCAGTCACATCAGTAAATGACATATTTCTGTGTGCACTGTGCATAGGCAGAAAGCTGTTTATTAGTGGTGGGGACAGGATTATACAGAGCTCATTAATTTGGAGGAATACATGGTAACAGGTTTATTAGTCTTCTTTTTATAATCTTCCGCTGATAAAAATGATATTATTAATATAGCGCAAGTAGCCGAGTAAGTGACATTGTTGGAATCAGGGTCGCTGTCTCTACATCATGTTTATTTCAAATTAGGTGGAAAAAACCTAATGATAGTTTCTGTTTAAAAAAATCAATAAAATAAAATGAATTTGATCAACTTGGCAAGTCAGTAGAATTTGGATATTCTACTAAAATAATGGTTAGGCTGAGAATTGTATATATTGGGCACATTTTAATAATAAAGATGTTTACATTTAAAAGACCACCCATTTTTAAATTTCTTAAAACATATCCAGGAATTAATCAAAGGACATTCGGGCATATTTAACAGTGAGTATAAGCCAGTGAGAATTTATGGATGGCCATGGAATTCCAGAAATGGCTCCCAGCTTGAGAATGGCAATAATGGATAGGCAGGGTTTAACTCAAATACCTTTCCTTCAAGTGAGGCAGATAAGCCTGGTCGTTACAGTCTTATGTGAGCTTACAGGATTAAAAGGTTTGTCAGGCAAAAACTTCTAAAATACTATATTTTCGCTTGAAAAATGAAAATAACAGATACTCACCTGTCATAGTGGCATCACTGCAGTATTGTCTTGGCAGGTCTCCAAGGCTCTTTTACCATAGTTATGCCACGTGAGCTCTACAGCCAAATAGTGGATGCTCATGGGCTGCAGTGCTCAGGCTTACCCTGTACATCCGAGGTTCATCCGAGGGAGAGCACTGATTGACTGCAGGCTCACATGGCACAACAATGTCATGTGAGTCACAGGAGTCCCAGTGCTAACATTGCAAGAACAGTGTAGGTATAGGAGTTGAGTATGGGGTAGTTATATTTTACAAGGGGGAATATGACATTTAGGAATTTAACAGCATCGGCGACTGACACACACTAACACCCTTGTGTTCTGAGAAGGGATCATGTATAACTTTTAAGCCAATTCCTCTAAAAGCAGTCTGCAGAAGCCCTCACGTTAACAGTTCTTAAAGGATGCATATAGCTACAAGGCAACAAAGACCTCAAAGACACTCTCTCAACAGGTCAGTCTTCCTTCTTTTTCCCAAAGAAGCTCAAAATCCGTTCCACAGTTAAGGCTAAGGACACATGGTGAGTAAAACGTAGCAAGTAGAATGCGATAAAAAAAAAATCACATTCCACTCGCACCAATGTTACTCTATGGGATTTTTTTTCCTCAGCCCTAATTGGACCAAAAAACAATTGCAGCATCTATGGGTAGAATCCGATTTGTTTTCACTTGCACCCATACAAGTCTATGCGTGCAAGAGAAACAGCGCACTGCACTCGCATGACACCGCAGTGCAGTGCGATAATCACATCAGCTGTAAATTGGGGATGATAGGGAGATTAATCTCTCCCTCTTTTCCACAGCTGTGCTGTGATCGCAGGATCGCAACATAGTGGCATGACACTCGGCTTAGACTCTCAGCAGAGTGGGAGCCGGGTGTCATGCGATGCACTCGCAGCAATGCCCGTGTGTCCTTAGCCTAACTCAGTCTCTCAGGCTATAATAGAGCTCATTATATCAGCCCCGATCCTGACAGTTGTTAAATGTTGTCTGGTGCTTTAATATTGATGGCCTATCCTTAGGATTTGTCATCAATACCAGATCAGTACCCCATTGATTAGCTGTTCCCAGTGTAGACAGTGGCCGGATCTGATCAGTTGTGGAGCAGAACGGCACAGTACTGCCAACTGTATTGTGACTGTGGCCGGGCACTGCACATCCAGATGAATGGATCTTCAGTACCCCAATATGCATTTGACAGCACTGTACTCTTTTGCCCCTCAATGGATCACATCCTACTGTTCCTGGCGCCGGGAATAGCTGATGTGCAGCTCACAAATTTGGTACTGATAAACCATTTTAAGGATATCTTGAATATCAACCATTAATTTAAAATTCAGTTGTGGAAATTCACAACTTCTTTCACATTACTTGCCTATTGTCAATAATTTCAGTGAATAAAGGATGAGAAGAGGAATCGGGTTGTAGTGCTGAGCTATTCACCACTCCAGAATTTATGATTGATTAATGTCTTTATTTTCATGCACAGGTCAACGCGTTTCAGGTGTACTCAGCTCCCTTCATCAGGACATCAGGCAAAAAACCATCAAATCTCAAATCTCAAATCATAATCACAATTTCAGTGAGAGAGTTTTTCCACTCCTAAATTTGCCAAATGGTCACCTAGTCCTGAGGAAGTAAATCCCAAGTACTTACTATTTCAGGACTTCCCAGTAGGACTCTCAGCCTCTCGTAACACTAAATACCCTATAGGTGCACCGCAAACATTTTACCTGGTTCCTCTAAACTGTCCAACAAAAATCTATTGCTCTTGACCATGAGGAGCAATGATGTCCACGTTTTATACTCTGGGCCTACCTAGAGCGGAGCTTGCATGGTGCCACAATTTCATGTCCTACTTGGGTGATCTGTGACCTCAATATCCCGCATATGTACCACACATACTATACCTCTAAGCTAAGTTAAATATATATGTAGAATACACATGGCACAGGACATTTCCCCCAACTCTCAATATGATAACTGTAAATAGGCATTTTAGGCAAGGTGCTCACATAATAACAACAAGGACAGCATGAACATCACCCAACAGGGTATAACATGATCGAATTTGGTCAGTTACTTCAGCATTTACATCAGACCATTCATTGAAGAGTTGTTCTGAATAAATGCTGTGTAATTGCCAGCCTCTGTACTCCCTCCTCCCCAATTATATCTGACCAGACATCAAATAACCACCCTTCAAATGGGGCAGTTTAACTGGCGCAATAATACTTTATTATTAGTGTCTATCAATCCATACAAATTGGTGTTCCTCAATTACGTATCCCCCAAATGGTTTAAAAATAGATTATTATGTACACGCCCCTCTTAAAATAGCAAAACCAACCAAATATTTCAGACATAAAGATGTTGTCAGAATAAAATTGCAATGAACACATCATTCTTATTGTCCACATAATACAGAGAATCCTGTCTGAACAATTACATGGACAATATTTGATGCCCACAAAATATACGTAAATTAATTCTTCGGAATACAGACTTCTCATCAGTAATCATCCACAATCCTTCAGCTTAATCTGTCTGGAAAAATGGTTACTTTTCCCACTGAAACCCAATACACGTACCTGCCATGTTGTCTCTGTCCTGGAACTTTGAAGGATCTGACTGTCCTGGGTGACTCCGGCATGTACAGCTACCATATATAGGAATGCAGCCTCTCCTAGTATTTTAATTGCTATTATTTCCAATGAGCTGGGTGGATCCTGCATTTTATTGTCTGCTTACTATTATTCAGAGCGTCTGTTTAGTGATGATGACGTTTGACACTTGCTTCTGTATACTAAACTGCATTATACAAATGTAGCAGACCTGAGATTATCATCATAACTCATTATGATACCAATATAAAGACTGGTTTTCCATAAGACTGGCATATTAAGCTATCATATAGGTGAAAGGGGTACTTTGCATGCTGCGACATCGCACCTGCGATATCGGTGGGGTCAAATCGAAATTGACGCACATCCGGAGCCGGTAATGATGTCACAGCGTGTAAAGCCTAGATGCGCCGATAAACGATCGCAAAAGCGTCGTAAATTGGTGATCTGTGCAGTGTCGGACATTTCTATAATGTCGCACCGATAGGAGATACAATGTTGTTCCTCGTTCCTGCGGCAGCACACATCGCTGTGTGTGAAGCCACAGAAGCGAGAAACATCTCCTTACCTGCCTCCCCCGGCTATGCGGAAGGAATGTTTACGTCCCGCTCATCTCCGCCCCTCCGCTTCTATTGGCCGCCTGCCGTGTGACATCGCTGTGATGCTGCACGACCCGCCCCCTTAGGAAGGAGGCGGGTCGCCGGCCAGAGCGACGTCGCACGGCAGGTAAGTGCGTGTGAAGCTGCCGTAGCGATAGTGTTCGCTACGGCCGCTATCACAAGATATCGCATGTGCGACGGGGACGGGTACTATCTCGCTCGGCATCGCTAGCATCGGCCAGCGATGTCGCAGCGTGCAAAGTGCCCCTAAGAAACATTAAATGTAAATTAACTGTATTTTACCTGTAGGTAACATTGTAGAACATCCGAGCAGATATATATTTAAAAAAAATGATATTTAAAGAGAATTTAAACGCCCAAAAAGTAAATGTAAGCATATCAGTAGTAAAATTATTATGGAAGTAAAAGGATCGGCAGAAATGTCAATGATATGCAAATGGTGAAAACATAGAAGCACTATATTGTAAAATCTGAATTTATTCAATATCGAATATATGCACATCTCTATGTCTTTCTTTCTCTCTCTTACATCTGATTGTCTCTACGCTGCTACAGCTGACCCTTTCACTCAGATGTAGCATAGCTGAGAAGGTCAGATGAAGCAAAGCAAAGACGATCAGAGGTGCTACATCAGATGTAATGTCTCTGACCATCTCTGCTCTGCTACTTCTGACCATCTCTGTTACTACATCTGCCTGACTCAGCTCTGCTACATCTGACCATCTCAGCACTACATCGGAGTGATACTCATAGTGATAAAAATATTTTAGTGTAGGACTTCCCCAAATGAGATTTGCCGTGACGTGGCGAGGTAGCTCAAGAAATTGTAATTTTTTCCCAAAAATCTCAAAATTTTTATAATAAGTACAGTTTGGAATTTTTATGTATTCCACCTGTCTAGATTTTGGCGGTTGGTGACTGTTCACATTCAGTCATCAGGCCCTGTCCACAGGCTATTTACTTCATGCAGCATTTGCTTGGACCTGTCCCGCCCACAGCCATGACTCAGTCATGGGTACGGGATTGAAATAGACCAGGTGAGTGCTGCTAAGAGCAGTTCTACTATTCATATGTGAGGCCGTATGGCACATTTTATAAAAATATTTTAGTGTAGGACTGCCCCAAATAAGATTTGCCGGGACGTGGCGGGGTAGCTCAAGAAATTGCAATTTTTTGCCAAAAATCTCAAAATTTTTAAAATAAGTACAGTTTGGAATTGTTAGTGCTGAAGTGCACATTTAGTGCTGGCTTTTTGTTTTTTCTTCATTGAATTGGTCGGTGGCTGACCCCCACCTTGCTATGCACCCCAATTTGGGATGTATTCCACCTGTCTAGATTTTGGCGGTTGGTGACTGTTCACATTCAGTCATCAGGCCCTGTCCACAGGCTATTTACTTCATGCATCATTTGCTTGGACCTGTCCCGCCCACAGCCATGACTCAGTCATGGGTACGGGATTGAAATAGACCAGGTGAGTGCTGCTAAGAGCAGTTCTACTATTCATATGTGAGGCCGTATGGCCCATTTTATAAAAATATTTTAGTGTAGGACTGCCCCAAATGAGATTTGCCGTGATGTGGCGGGGTAGCTCAAGAAATTGCAATTTTTTGCCAAAAATCTCAAAATTTTTATAATAAGTACAGTTTGGAATTTTCAGTGCTGAAGTGCACATTTAGTGCTGTTTTTTTTTTTTTTTTTTCTTTATCTGAGTGATACGGTCAGATGTAGCAGAGCAGAGACAGATGTAGATGTGTTTGACTGGCTCTGCACCGCTACATCTGAATGTCTCCGCTCTGTTAAATCTGAATGAGATGGTCATATATAGAAGAAAAGAGACTGATCAGATGTAACATCTCTGCTCTACCTCATCTGACTGTCTCTGTTACTACATCTGCCTGTCACAGCTTTACTACATATGACCATCTCAGCACAACATCTGAGTGAGACGGTCAAAAGTAGCAGAGCAGAGACCGATGTAGCGTCTTTGACTGTCTATGCTCTGCTACATCTGACTCTCAGCTCTGCTGCATCTGAGTAAGATGGTCAGATGTAGCAGAGAAGAGTCAGATGTAGCATCTCGGACCATCTCTGCTCTACTATATATGATCGTCTCTATTACCACATCTGCCTGTCTCTGCTCAGCTACATCTGACTGGATAGCAAAGAGCAATTGCCCCAAAATGTGAACAAATAATAGCTGGGTAAGGATAAAATTTAACTTTTAATCTAACAATTAAAACCAGGGAATATGATACAAATAATACATGTAAAATCCTCCAGAGGTCCTGCAAGGGTCAAAACACTGATATCAATGCGGCAAGAATGGTGAAATGCTAGCAGAGAGTAACAAGGTTGAGGGTGATTTTTAACACCCCACAACTATATGCAAGGTTGTTACCTAATTAGAAAATTGCCTCTATATGAAAAAATTGGGTATATACAATTACCAAACACCCATGATAAAGATACGTCAAAATGGAACAATCTCACCGGTATGTTGTCTTCGTCCGGTATGGATGTACATAAAATGAAATGCTGGATCTCCAAGGGGGAGCTATCACATATAGCTGCATCGTACCCCTTAATTACTGACTCGCAGGTGGAGTGCTCAAGGGTCTCCCTCCAACGCGTTTTGCTTTTGACTCATCAAGGATGCTTCATTTTAGGCCTCCTTTACACGTCCGTGTCTCCGGTACAAGTTTGGTCCGTTTCCTCACGTGCCGGAGACACAGGCACACGTAGACCCATTAAAATCAATGGGCCTGCGCTCACGTCCGTGTTTTGCCATGGACCGTGTGTCCGTGTGGAGCATACATGTGCCCGTGTGCTCCACACGTAGACATGTCCGTTTTTCTCCGGCATCACGGGTGTCACACAGACTGCACACGGACCTCACGGGTGTGATCCGTGTGACACTCACCGGAGAAAACACACGTGCCTGTGAAATATAAAGAATTTCTATACTCACCTTCTCCAGCGCTGCTGTCTCTGCCGCTGCTGTCACTTGCTTCTGACCCCCGCTCATTATGCTCATGAATATTCACTCCACTGCGGGCCGGAAGCAGCAGCAGCGGTGAGTCGGCAGGACTGGAGACCGCAGATCAGCACCATGGACAGCGACGCCAAAGACAGGTGAGCAGAAAGTTCCCGTTCTCCGTGTGTTATCACGAATAGCACACGGAGAACACATGTGTGCCATAAACACGGCACACGGAGGGCAATACGTACCTTTGACACGTCCGTGAAAAACATGCGTGATTTTCATGGACGTGTGAAGGGGCCTAAACGGAGCACAACAAAAACACCTCCTAACAGAGGTAGACGCCTGGCAATTGTATATATGTGACGCTCTGGCCTATCAGGTCGTCACAGGGTATTGTGCTACCTGCCCTTCTGCACAGTATCCGCATCCTCCTTGGTTACGGATCCCTATTCTTTGGTGTTGCTAAGATCAGAGCCAGTCAAAACCCTAGGAACACTTTGCACCACACCCACCAGACACACCATTAGGGGGCCTGAAGGGAATAGGGCCGCCCACTTGGGGGTTGGTAGGGAAATGTGAAAAGTGACAAGAGAAGCGAAAAAGGAGTAGAAGGAGTAGGAGTGTGGAGTGGTGACTCTCAGAGGGAGAGGTCTCCGTGTTGGAGCAGGGCTCCTCTGGACTACTAGAAGGCAGACGTTGGTCTGGGCCTGGTAGGAGCTGAAACCCCGGTCGCAGGGGATCGTGCCAAGGGGCACGGACTTGCCGAGGAGGGCAGCTGGCGGCCTTGAGCCATCTCCGGGCAGGGGCCAGGGCACGACGGGGTATGCGGACCCTAGGCCGGGAAGTAGCAAAATCGGGGTACTAGTGCAATGAGGGGATAGGACTTTTCCCAAAACACAGTCCATCAAATCCCAAGCGTGAACCTGAGAGCAAGCTCACTCCGTTAGCCGTACGGGTGATCGGGACCCGATTAGTTCCACACTATAGGGTCCAAACAGTGAAGAAGGTGCCACCGAAAAGGTCACAGGCTAACAAGCAAAACCAAGGGCACGGATCCAATGTGCTCCCTCCTTGCTGCAGCGGTGCTCAGAATTCTGGTTTACAAGCTGTCGGTGTCAGTATTCTTGGACTGAGTAAGTACGCAGAAGCCCTTTCCTCCCCAACGGCACCCCTTCGCTATCATCACCGGGCCCCGGGGCACAACCCCTACCCACAGAGAGGTTAAACACCTTGCTACCATATCACCACCACCGGGTGCCCCAACTGCAGCGGTGGTACTCCAACTTACCACGCACCATGGGTGGCGTCACAAACTTCCAAATCCCCTGTACATATCCCCCTTTTCACTTCGAGTGTCTGCACGACCCCCCTCCCGGGTCCGGAGACCCTCGAGCTACTGCGGTTCCGGATCCGAGTGGCTCGGCCGCTGACACGGGGGCGGTACATATACCCAATTTTTTCATATAGAGGCATTTTTCTAATTCAGTAACAACCTTGCATATAGTTGTGGGTTGTTAAAAATCAACCTTCACATCCCCTGGTTTTAATTGTTATATTAAAAGTTACGTTTTATCCTTACCCAGCTATTATTTGTTCGGCTACATCTGACAATCTCAGCTCTGCTACATCTGAGTGATGCTAACATCATTGATGGCATGCCCAGAAATGTAAGTGTGTGTTTTTCTCTGTGTGACTCTTATGCGGGCTTTACACGTTACAATCTATTGTGCGATTGCACGAGCGATTGTACCTGCCCCCGTCGTTTGTGCGTCATGGGCAAATCGCTGCCCGTGTTGCACAAAGTGGTTAAACCGCCATCACACATACTTACCTGCTGAGCGACCTCGCTGTGGGCGGCGAACATCCTCTTCCTGAAGGGGGAGGGACGTTCAGCGTTACAGCGACATCACACAGCCGCCGGCCAATAGAAGCGGAGGGGCGGAGATGAGCGGGACGTAAACATCCCGCCCACCTCCTTTCTTCCGCATAGCCGACGGGTGCCGCGGGATGCAGGTAAGCTGTGTTCATCGTCCCCGGGGTGTCACACGGAGCAATGTGTGCTACCCCGGGTACGATGAACAACCGGCGCCATGTTAAATAAACAATTTTTTAAAACTTAGCGATGAGTACACGACTCACGATTTGTGAGCGATTCTGCGTCGCTCGGAGGTGTCACACGACTACACGAGACGACGTCGTGTACGATGCCGGATGTGCGTCACGAAAACCGTGACCCCAACGATGCATCGCACGATAGCTCGTCTCGTGTGACGCCCGCATTATACTTGATACTAAATAAATCAAAATGCTTTGAAAATTTTGTTTCCATATTTTCCTCATTTGCATATCATTATCATGAATGTCGATCCTATGATTTCCACCACTTGTCTCCATTGTTATTGCAAGTTCAATGTTGAGGAGTGTATGTTACCAAGTCAGAAGTTACAGTGATTATCTAATAAAGTTTCTATCTATTTTAAAGATATGGCAAAGATCCTATTGAAAGATTTTGTCACTAATATAGCTTATTTACAGTCATGAAAATAGGGCCACTCCACAATGCTATACACCACCTATGGATTAGAATGGCACTATTGCAGAAAAATATACCCTTTAAAGCAAAGTTTGCTATTTTTTCGGTCTTGTTGTGCCAATATGTGTCATATTTATTTAAAAGTGACGTCAGGACATTCTGCTTTAGTACCTACCGCCTTTAAAGTATTTTCTCCTACACTGATGGTAAACTAATGGTTTAATGCTAAGAGGAACAAGTACATATAGGTGTGTGGTGCCATGTAAACCTGCAGGTGGCAGAATAAGGCATGGAGAAGCATTGGTGAAATGGATCCTTGGAAAGTTTGTTCATGAGGACAGCATGGATGACTGAAACTCGGAGATTGTAAAGGAGACACTGCATTTATGGTGACTCTGATATTGACGGTTAGTGCTGTTTTCCAATGGTATCTGCACCACAGAGCGGTGAAGAGATAAGGTAGCAGATATGGAACCTCTTCAACATTATTACCAGCAAATAATTGGGGCAAACTGGACATCTGGCTACCAAGATTCTGTCAGTGTTCAAGATGCAAGGGGTTCTGCTGCTGTTGTTACTTCTGCCAGTGATACGGCATGAATAGGCATCCTTCTCAACCCTTATGTAATAAAGAGTATTCTCAATTGCACAGAAACATTATCAATAAACTAATATAACGAGGTATGAATGTCCTTTACAATGGGAGCATATGGAGGACATAACCTATTGATGCCTGTGAAGTATGTCACTGCCTTCTGTCAGAGATATGGTAGGTGTTATCTCAATGTACACATCCAACATATACCTCAAATGTGATGTGAATAGGGACTTAAATTATATAATACATTGTGAAAAAAAGGTTGAACTGTGGCGCCCCTGAGGCTTCAGGCGCCACAGGCTACTGCACCTCTATTAGGGTGTAGTATTTATCCTGGGTCCAGTAAAGGTCAGTGCCGGTTTCCACTTACACATACATGCAGTAACACTAGGTTGCCCTCCCCAATGGGGACCGGGCCAGTGTTGGATCACAGTAGGTGGTCACTACAGCGGTGGGTTTACAGAACACCACCACATCAGGGGCTCCCCAATCCACTGGAACCGGGGACTCAGGGTCAGGGAGAAGCAAGTTGACCTAGTGAGAGTAGTGAACCGACTGGTGGCAGCAGCTGGGGGCAACAGCTCAGAAGGCACAACACAACTACTACAAAGAGAGAACAGTTTCAGACACAGAGCAGAGCGGATGTGCCTCAAACAGCTCTGTGGGCCAGGGTGTTCAACACGGTCACTGGGAGAAGCAGGTGGCTGCTTCCACAGGACCAGTGCTGTCGGGATGCAGAATCCTAGGGCAGATAGACTTCACGTTATCTACCAACTCTGCAAGGGTCGCGGGGAACGGGTAGATCAGTCACCGGACCTGTTCCAACGAGTCTGCAGCCAAATAGCATACAGGATCCAGGGTTGAGGACTGGCCCCACAACGGAATCACGCTATCAGCATACAGAACGGGACACTTTACTGACACCGGGATTCCCAAGTGCTTCACGCCACAGGGGTCCAATACTTAGCGCATCAAAGTCGGAAAGGGCTCACAGGCTGACACACACACCGGACTTAACCTTTCACAGATCCGCGATCGGCTAGAGCCCATCATGGCAGAGACCGGTACTCTGGGGCAGCACTTGAATGACTTGTGAGTAAAAGACCTGGAACCACAGCCCGTCTCTGCCTCTCCTTTACCGGCGCCATTGCCCAGCGCTGCGGCGCCAACGGGGACTACCACCTACCATCCTCCTCCGTCATTTCCCAGGGTAATCCCACTCCGCCTGTGGGGAGCAACACCATCCCGGCTCCGACCCTCACCATCTGAGAGCAGCACCCGCAGCGGCGGCCCCCATCCCTGGCCGCGTACCACAGGTGGCGTCACGACCTTACAAGACTTTCCTAACCGTCACTACCACCCCCATCCTCCATCTTGCATCGCCACCCTCCAACCCTCCTTCCTGTACGCATCGGGGCAACGGAACCGGGCCATGCCACTCCGTGACAACACTATTCCCGCGGGGCGCTACATTTGGCATCACGAAAAGGATTCTCGTGCTCGTGACAACCGGATACTGTGCGCCTTATGGAAACGGGACTGTTTATTTAAAATCTGGAACTAGCCGCCATTGCAGAATACCAGTTGGTGGGAAAATTCCTGCTCTTTGCGGGCTGGCGAGCTGGAGTGGCGCGGAAGTTAGGCTCCGCTCCCGGATGTCAACAGACTGCAGAAATGAAACCAAAGGAGAAAGGAGAGATGGCTAAAAGGGAGAGTCCACCCTGGAGCTCCAAGGAGGTTAAACCACCTGCCCCGTGGTCATGCTACAGAACCAGGCAAGTCCTGTAGTACTATGGAATACAGTAATCCTATCCTTATAAAGCCAGTCTAGTTCCAATATAGAGATAGGAAATGATCAGCTTACCATCTAAATGCAGTTGTTTTGGCACAGTTGCTTAAAAACCTTGTACCATGGTCAAAACCATATTACTGGCGGTTAAAATTAGGATAAGTGATATAGTGATTTGAGATGATGTTATCACTGCGGCAGATGGCTACAATATAACTAGTGGCACCATCATTTCTTGCAGAGATTTTCCAATTATAGCAATGACTGCACTCAAAAATGGCCAATGAAAATTACAGAATGCATTTTTTTCCATATTGCAGCTTTCATTTGACATCTATTACATTCTTTGATGACACAAAACAGTCAAAAGTAATTAGTCTACATTTGAGGATTGGTAGTTCTGGTTATTCAGGCTTGGCACTGTAAACCTTGCTCAGATGCTGCTGGTGGCCATCTTTACTTCTTCTCAGTTCGCTGTTGTCTTTCTATCTCTGTGCTCTGGAGGTCTGGGACTGCTGTGACTCTGGGACCATAACCTGTTAGCAGCGGGTTAATCAGCGTGATGTCCATAGCGAGCAACAGAGAATGTTCATTTATTGAGAATTAAGAACATCCAGCTTACAACATAAGATCAGTCTGGTTTCTGGGAGAGGGAGAGAGAAATCTGCTGTGACCTTCAGCTTCCAGCTCCACACTAGAAAGAATACACTGGGAGAAGAAGGAAGAACATCCTGTCTGTGAATGAGGACCCTTTTTCTTTTTTTTTTAACTTTGTTAACATCTGAACAATATGCATGCAGACATAAACTCACATCATATTAAACAAACAATAGTTGTTGCAATACATACAGATCAATATGCATTAGGCCAACAGGGGAGCTACAGACTTAAAATTTGATTTGCAGCTTAGGGGGTTTTGCTACATTCCCATTAGGGAATGTGTGTTGATAGATTGCTTAGAAAAGTGGGATTCTGACAAATTCTGGGGTGACACTGATGCTCCCCTGACAGAGACATTAGAACTAAGTTAACCTAAGTAAGATTCAATGTTATAAGAAGCCAAGCATACATATATTGCATTCACAAATTTCTGTGTATTAATGTGTCCTTTTCTTTTGTAATCATTTTTACCATTCTCTAATTATACTTATCACTGCTACTCCTTCGTTTGTGCAAAGAAAATCCTTGTTATGTCTCACCACTCAGTTGCCTATACTGTGTTCTTGCATCCCCGGTACCTGTTTACACTTGGTGTAGTCGGTAGGATGCCACATTCCAGCATAGAAATGGCATACCAGTTAGTGACCGAGTCCACCAGGGGAAGTCTTCCCTGGGGGCCTATCTTAGCAACTTGCCGCAGTTTACAAGGAACAAGTTATCAATGTGCGACTGGGTAAAATGACTGACATGGCCCTTCTGCCCTTAGAAGGAAAGACCCAATAGACGGTTATGGTTCAACAACCCCGATATCATAAACAGTAGATACGGTAGTAAAAGGTTTGGGGAATAGTGATACGACTTGTCTGAGCAATTTGCGCATCTGCTTATTCTATTTACGATCCGACGAGGACAGGCACAATGAGATTAGCATTGCCGTCAACATGGCCGTTGCTTATTCCGTTGAGGTAAGAGGGCCAGAGTGTGACACATGTGGTATAGGGGGACATAAAATGACTCCCGACAGTAGTCACCAGAAAATGTAATTTTAACATTTTACTACCTTATCTGGGCATTCAGTGTTTGACATGGTCAGACACATCCTGTCTAGGTTATGAAGGAGGAACTCAAACTCGAAAATCCAATGCAGACAATGCAAAAACTTAGATTAAAAGGAAGAAGGACTCCTATACTATTACTATTATTATTATTATTATTATTATATTTATTTTTATAGCGCCATTTATTCCATGGCACTTTACAGTGAAAGAGGGTATACGTACAACAATCATTAACAGTACATAACAGACTGGTATAGGAGGAGAGAGGACCCTGCCCGTGAGGGCTCACAGTCTATAGGGAATGGGTGATGGTACAATAGGTAAGGACAGAGCTGGTTGCGCAGTGGTGTACTGGACTGAGGGTTATTGTAGGTTGTAGGCTTTTTGGAAGAGGTGGGTCTTGAGTTTCCTCTTGAAGCTTTCCACGGTAGGGGAGAGTCTGATATGCTGTGGTAGAGCATTCCAGAGTATGGGGGAGGCACGGGAGAAATCTTGTACGCGATTGTGGGAAGAGGAGATAAGAGAGGAGTAGAGAAGGAGATCTTGTGAGGATCTGAGGTTGCGTGCGGGTAGGTACCGGGAGACTAGGTCACAGATGTAAGGAGGAGACAGGTTGTGGATGGCTTTGTATGTCATGGTTAATGTTTTGAACTGGAGTCGTTGGGCGATGGGAAGCCAGTGAAGGGATTGGCAGAGTGGCGAGGCTGGGGAATAGCGAGGGGAGAGGTGGATTAAGCGGGCCGCAGAGTTTAGGATAGATTGGAGGGGTGCAAGAGTGTTGGAAGGGAGACCAGAGAGCAGGAGGTTGCAGTAATCGAGGCGGGAGATGATGAGGGCATGCACTAATGTTTTTGCTGAATCTTGGTTAAGGAAAGCACGGATCCGGGAGATATTTTTGAGTTGTAGTCTGGATGAGGTGAAGAGGGCTTGGATGTATGGCTTGAAGGATAGAGCACAGTCGAGGGTTACTCCAAGGCAACGAGCTTGTGAGACTGGGGAGAGCGAGCAACCATCAAGTTTGATGGAAAGGCTTCTTGGAGGAGATGAGTGAGGAGGAGGAAAGACAATGAATTCTGTTTTATCCATGTTTAGGAATCGCGCAGAGAAGAAGGATGAAATAGCAGACAGATATTGTGGGATTTTGGTTAGTAGAGAGGTAATGTCAGGTCCAGAGAGGTAGATCTGTGTATCGTCAGTGTAGAGATGATACTGAAAGCCGTGGGACTCTATGAGCTGTCCCAGGCCGAAGGTGTTGATGGAGAACAGCAGGGGTCCATACTAGACATAAAGGAGGGCCTCATACACCTTCTGTTAAAATGGTTAGCTAGTGGAACTGCTACACTCATAAATGCTATGCACTAAGTGCAAGAACTGCCAAAAATTAGAAGGATGAACTGCAATGTCCACTGGAAGACCTGTAGAGGAGTGTGTCGGACAACATTTTTTGACCATTTTTAAGGAGTGGGTCTCCTAGACTGGTAAAGCCTAGTGCAATGCCTGCTAAAAAGTAGAAGGAGGGACTGGAATATAGCCAGCAAGAGATATAGAGGAGAGACTCAGATTCAATTATGGTACAATATTACAAGGAATCTGACTCCAAAAGTTGGAAAGAAAAGGCACTCTGTGCTAGGTATAGCTAGAATTCCAAGGAAGAATTGTAACACATGCAGCAAGAGACTGAGATGAGAGCCTCTGACTGCATTTTGTGTCAATTGTAAAAAGATTCAGTCTCCTACCCCAGTACAGCCCATGCACTCATTGCAAGGACTATCTAGAAATCAAAGGAGGGATTGTACACTCAGCAAGAGATGGAGAGGAGAGACTCTGATTAAATTCTGGGACAATTTTAAAAACATATCTGCCAACAAACCGACAACCTTTTGGCACTCTTCAGTCTTCAAGAGTGTTGTCTCGTGTCACCCTGCTAAGTTTTAAAGTCTGTGTCTGTCATATGAGCGTTTTGGTGCGGTCATGCAGCAAGCACAGTTGACCTGCCTGACTATTTTGACCTATGTGTACACCATCAGCAGCACGTCCACTTCACCTTCCCTTACCACACAGCCGATGCATTTTAAATTACAGAAGCAGCTAACAGCGGTATTAATAGGTAAACTGGAAAGAATTTGCATTCAGTGTGAGGCCTAGCCAAAATGACTATTAGGTACAGGTGATCTAGTGAGGGTTGGGGATCAACTATCGAGGGACGGCTGCTGCTATCAGGTTGCGGAATTCAGCAGTGAACACAAGACTAAAAACTAACATTTTGCAGGGAAAGCAGTCTGGAAATGTGGCTGTTTATTGTTTTGGCCTGTGGGTAAGTGACTACATATTACCATTTGGACTCCAAGGCCTAGGGTAGAGACAGCTAGACACTGCACTGGGACAAGAAAGTGGACACGGTTGTTGGTGGTGTTTGAGAATGTGCAAAGACAGGTTCACGGTGGGAGGCATCCATGCTGCATACTTGACAGGAGATTGAGCAGTATGTAGCACAGGGGAAGAGGCAGTGTGGTTACCCCCGAGAATGATTGTGAAACCAGGTGTTTGGCCCAACTATACGACCAGGAGGCCTGGCAATCTAGCCAGCAACAATTGCACATAAGACAGTCTGATTACATATTTGGATTATTTTTTTTTAAAAAACCCCATAAAGAACATGTAGAGAGAATGAGACCCAGACAAAATGGGTTGACGGATTGGCAATACATCCAGCAATAGATGTACAGAAGATACTCTGATCTCAGTTTGGGATCAATTTTAAATACAGTCTTAATTCTTGACTCAAAGTGGTAAAGGAAATGCAGACAGTGCGAGGCCTAGCCAAAATGGAGAATGGCAATACAGAGGAATGGCAATACAGAGGAATGGCAATACAGAGGAATGGCAATACAGCCAGCTATTCATTTACTGAAGACACTCTAATCCCATTTTTGGATCAATTTTGAAACCATTCTTAATATTTGACTCTCAAAGTGTTAAAGGAGATGCAGACAGTGTGAGGCCTAGCCAAAATATGCATGAGGGATGGCAATACAGGCAGCATCAGCTGTAAAGAAGACACTCTCCATTTTTTTTCCAATTTTTAAAACATTCTTAATTCTTTACTATGAAACTGCCAATTGAGATGCAGACAGTATGAGAGCTAGCCCAAATGGGCACGAGGAATGGCCATAAAGCCAGCAATAGATGTACAGATCCATTGCCGTAAAAATCCCCATGAACGACAAGATCTCTGAGAAGGCCTGAGCAACATTGACCCCTGAAGGAACTTAAAGACTGAACATTGGACATTAAACCCTGAAGGAATTCGAAGAACGAATACCGAACATCGACTTTTTGAAAGAACCCAAAGACTGAAGACTGTGTATTGACCATAGATTCCTGAAGGAACCCGAAGACCAAACAACGTTGTTAGAAAAAGATCTGAGTGAGCTGGGCTGTTGCTTCCTGTCTTTACATACAGTACTCAGTGAAGGGAGCTCCCACTTAAAATTGGACTTGCGGCTTAATGGGTTGTGCTAAAGTCTCACTAAAGCCTGTGTGTTAGGCCTCATTCACAAGTAAGTATTTTATTTTTTCAGTGTTTCATCAGTGTTTGTTTGCCAAAGCCAAGAGTGGAACTCACAGAGGAAAACTATAATTGACAGACTGACACCTGTTCTGTGTTTTGGAGACACTGCTGGCTTTGACAAATACTGATGAAACATTGATAAAAAAAAACCTGATTTTTGAATGAGGCCCTAATAGATTGAATTACTTAAGGGTGCTTTACACGCTGCGACATCGCTAACGATATATCGTCGGGGTCACGGTGTTTGTTAGCAACATCGCTGCGTGTGACAGCTAGGAGCGACGATCAACGATCGCAAAAATCATTGATCGTAGACACGTCACTCCTAATCATAATGTCGTTGGTGTTTCATTCCGCAGGTTGTTCGTCGTTCCTGCGGCACCACACATCGCTGTGTGTGACCCCGATGGAACGACGAATATCATCCTACCTGTGTCCACTGGAAAGGGGGAAGGAAGGAGGTGGGCGGCATGTTCCGACTGCTCATCTCCTCCCCTCCTCTTCTATTGCGCGGCCGTTTAGTGACACCGCTGTGACGTCGCTGTGACACCGAACGCACCTCCCCCTTGAAGGAGGGATTGTTCGGTGGCCACAGCGACGTCGCTGAACAGGTATGTGCGTGTGACGCTGCCGTAGCGATATTGTTCGATACGGCAGCAATCACCAAATGTCGCACAAAGGACGGAGACGGGTGCTATCGCTCGCGACATCGCTAGCGATGTCGCAGCGTGTAAAGCACCCTTTAGACAAGTGGGATTGTGACTAAAGCTGGGGTGACACTGACGCTTCCGAGATACTTGGAGTAAGTTAACCTTAGTAAGATTCATTGTTTAGTGTTACAAGCAACCAAGCATACATCTATTGCATTCAGAACTTGTATTCCCCTTGCTGTGTATTAATCTGTTCTTTTTCTTTGTAATCCTTTTTGCCATTCTCTGATTCTACTTATCATCACTACTCCTTTGCGTGTGCAAAATAAGTCTTTGTTGTTTGTCACCGCTGAGTTGCCTTTTTTTGTGTTGTTGCATCACTTTCACCTGTTTACATTTACACCCCTCTATTCTATGTTTCCCTTGTCCATTGTGCTCATAATTTATTTTCCTGTTTGCTGGCAATGAAGTCTTTCTGTAGAGTTAAATTCTATGTAGGATCTTGTAAGCCAGTGGCAAAAATTATGAATCCAATCAGGAGGGCCCAGGCCATCCTTATCTAAGGGTCACATTGCAGTTGCATAGTTTACTATTATGGGTTGTATGCTGTTGTCTGTAAAATATGCAAAAAATATATAATATTGCTTTGAAATCAAAGGTTTATCATATTACAGGTAATAATCTACATGTTATTAGTGATGAGCGAGTACTAAAAAGCTCGGGTGCTTGAGGCTCGGGCCGAGCATCCCAAGATACTCGTGTACTCGGCCCAAGCACCGAGCCCAATGTTATCCTATGGGAGACCCGAGTATTTTTATGAAATGACCCCCGGCAACATGTAGAAACCCTAAAAATGTCACAAAAGTCTCAGAAGAGTGCTCAAATGACATGGCAACAGCATGGGGAAGACCCCTTGAAGCATTTATCACTCAAAAGTCACAGCTGTGAACAATTTTGTCCGCGTTTTACGCCATTTTTATGGACTCACCAGAAAACCTTCCAAAATGACACCAAAATGAATTTTCATGGCGGAAATGTTAAGGGCACATACCCAATAGTGAGATAGAGCTGGTGTATGTTACTTTTGGAGATTACATGAAAGATTTTACGTGAAAACATTGTGTGGCACTTCGATGTCCCTGAGAAGAGACGTACATGAAGGCCTCTTGAGTCTAATGTGCCCATTTTGAGGAAGTGGGTCTATTGTAGTATAGCCCTTTGGCAGGGCAGCCAAAAATTGGGAGGCTCCACATTGTCCCTGGATAGAGACGTGCATGAGGGCCTGTAACCCTGAAATGCCCATTGTAAGGAAGTGGGTCTATTGTAGTATAGCCCTTAGGCTGGGCAGCCAAAAATTGGGAGGCTCCACATTGTCCCTGGATAGAGACGTGCATGCTACCCTTGCACCCTCTATAGCTATTCCCATGTGAAAGCCATTGATGCATGTCACAAATCACCATATTTTTACGCTTTCAGGTCGTGCTTGTCGAATTTGCTCATTCTTTTAGTCAGTCACACTGATATGGACTGGAACCAGTCACTTGTTAATTGATGTGACTTGCATAGGCATTCATTGGAAATCTGCTCTAATCCAGTCTCTAATAAGATGTTACTATGTGACGTTGAATGATGAAAGTATTGCAAAAGAAAAACTAATAAAATCTAAAGGTGCGGTACCTCCACCTCTCGTGTTTGATGTATTCTCATTTTGAACCTAATCTGTACACATTTTACTATGATGTCATTTAAAAGATTCACCCTTAGTTGCCCAATCTTTCCTATTATACAACTTAAATTTGACAATAATGTATGATATTAAATAAAAGCCTTTGCTTTTTTCCAAAAACATCAACACCAGTGATGAGTGAATATACAGTCAGGGCCAGAAATATTTGGACAGTGACACAAGTTTTGTTATTTTAGCTGTTTACAAAAACATGTTCAGAAATACAATTATATATATAATATGGGCTGAAAGTGCACACTCCCAGCTGCAATATGAGAGTTTTCACATCCAAATCGGAGAAAGGGTTTAGGAATCATAGCTCTGTAATGCATAGCCTCCTCTTTTTCAAGGGACCAAAAGTAATTGGACAAGGGACTCTAAGAGCTGCAATTAACTCTGAAGGCGTCTCCCTCATTAACCTGTAATCAATGAAGTAGTTAAAAGGTCTGGGGTTGATTACAGGTGTGTGGTTTTGCACTTGGAAGCTGTTGCTGTGACCAGACAACATGCGGTCTAAGGAACTCTCAATTGAGGTGAAGCAGAACATCCTGAGGCTGAAAAAAAAGAAAAAATCCATCAGAGAGATAGCAGACATGCTTGGAGTAGCAAAATCAACAGTCGGGTACATTCTGAGAAAAAAGGAATTGACTGGTGAGCTTGGGAACTCAAAAAGGCCTGGGCGTCCATGGATGACAACAGTGGTGGATGATCGCCGCATACTTTCTTTGGTGAAGAAGAACCCGTTCACAACATCAACTGAAGTCCAGAACACTCTCAGTAAAGTAGGTGTATCTGTCTCTAAGTCAACAGTAAAGAGAAGACTCCATGAAAGTAAATACAAAGGGTTCACATCTAGATGCAAACCATTCATCAATTCCAAAAATAGACAGGCCAGAGTTAAATTTGCTGAAAAACACCTCATGAAGCCAGCTCAGTTCTGGAAAAGTATTCTATGGACAGATGAGACAAAGATCAACCTGTACCAGAATGATGGGAAGAAAAAAGTTTGGAGAAGAAAGGGAACGGCACATGATCCAAGGCACACCACATCCTCTGTAAAACATGGTGGAGGCAACGTGATGGCATGGGCATGCATGGCTTTCAATGGGAAAATAGAACGAAGGAAGGAGGGATCCAGCACAAATCCTCGTGGTTAAAAGTAAAAAAACATCCTTTATTTCAAAAATTTAAAAGATCATCAGAGACCCGAAGTAGGGAACATATTTTCAGTGGGCGCATAGGCAAACTTTACGCGTTTCGGACTGGGGGGGTAAAAACAACAGAGTCCTTAATCATAAGTGACCTATGCTTAGCTGGAAGCAACTCATATAGGGGAGGAAATGAAATACACACCAGGAAAAAGGGGGCGGAAGTGAAAAAAGTCCATAGGTGGAAGGAACAAACCAAACCACCTGTACCCACTTCAATTAAGAGACAAAAGGACACTCAACATACATGAGATAGATATATAAATATACAACCATATTGTCATATACAAATAGACATCCAAATGTAGAAAAATCTTAGCCAAAAAAATCACATGGGAATAAATGGGTTATAAACAGAAAAGCAAGCCTTCCCTAACCACAGCAAATAAACGAAAATCAATATAAGCTGATAAAAAAATGAACACCATACAACATGATTGTAAGATAAAATCCGACAAAAGGCAAGGTAATTAGTAAGTAGAAAAATATATATATACATATATGCGTATAAATAAATATGAATTATATAAGATGTTGATGATAAAGATGTCAATTTAAATGTCAATCTGAACAAAGGCAAGACCTTATGCATAAAAAATACGGGCATAATAATCCATACTAATATCCCTATGTGGTGATGTAATGCAAATCTAGGAGGGGGGGGAGAAACAAAACAAAAGGAAAAAAAAAAAAAAAAAAAAAAAAAAAGGGGAGAAGGTAAAATGTATATAAGTGAAATACATATAATGTCAATGGCAAAAAAGCCAATCTGAAAGATGACAAAATCTCACAAATAAATATGCGGGCTAGATGATTTATGCAGAAATCCTGATGTGATAATGTGCTGTACAGGGTAGGGAGGGGGGGGGGGGGAGAGAGAGGGGGGAGAGGGAGGGGGTATGATGGAGGGAATGGACAGAATAAATAATCAGAAAATATATCTCAAATCGGAACGATAATTCAGACCATGCGGATGTCTGGTATTTAATTTAAGTATCCATTTCGCCTCTGTGTGCAAAAGTGCCTGAAACCAGTCCCCTCCTCGAAATGGCTTGGGAACAAACTCAACGCCAGTAATTGTGAGCGACGAAAAATCCGCTGAATGGTGTTCCATGAAGTGTCGGGTAAGGCCCGACAGGGAACGTTTTTGTGACGGAAGACTATTAGAATTAGTCGGTTCAAAGCAAGATGTTATCCTAGTGTGTTCAGATATCCTGGTTCTCAAAGGTCTGGATGTACAACCGATGTAACTCATGCTACAGATAGAACATGTGGCTTTATACACGACATGAGTAGTGGCACAATTAATAAATGAATTGATCCTATAGTCTGTATTATCAACATTAGTGATGATCTTGGTGTTATTCATAAATTTACATAAACCGCAGCGATTGGAATTACATTTATAAGAACCTGAGACACTAAGCCATGTTTTCTTAGGGTTACGAACTGTGTAAGCGGTCGGTGCTATCATGTTACCGACTGTGCAAGCCCTCTTCGCCACAATATTAACTCCCTTAGAAAGAACAGACCTCAATGTAACATCCTGCTCGAGAAGGGGAAGAAACCGCAAAACCGCATCTCTAATGTGGAAAAAATCCACACTATATGGAGTGGAAAAAGTGATCTTCTCTTTATATGTGGTGGGTTTGATGCGATCTAGTAACAAACTGGAACGGGTCCGATTGTCCACAATGGACGATGCTCTATTGATTGTTTGGTTAGAATAGCCTCTGGTTCTCAATCTGTGTTTAATGTGGGAAGCTTCTTTAGAATAAGCTTGATCGGAGGAACAGAGTCTCTTTGCCCGAGAAAATTCTCCCACAGGAAGGTTGAGTAAAGTGTGGGGGATGTGGCAACTATCCGCATGAAGGGATGTGTTGCCACTAATGGGTTTCCTATAGAGAGTGGAACCGATGGTACCAGTAATGGAGTCGCCAAATAGGCAGATGTCTAAAAAAGGTGCTTGCTGTAAATGAACATTTATAGTAAATTTCAAATTTAGACTATTGTTGTTGAAATACAGACTGAGGGCTTCTGCAAACTCATGAGGTGTGCCTTGGTCACGGGTATTACATATCAATAACTGGTCATCGATATACCTGGCATACCAGGAGACCTGATGTAAGAAAGGGTTGGTATCAATGTGAACATAGTGCTCCTCCCAGTATGCCATATAAATATTGGCCAGGGCACAAGAAAAGCTGGCACCCATTGGGCACCCTGAAATCTGGAGATAATAAGAACCATTGAATTGGAAGTGGTTGTGTCTCAAAAGGAACCCAGTGACCATAAGAATGTATTCCTTAAAATGGTCATCTAAAGAACTGTATTTCTCCAAATGGAAGAAAAGGGCCTGTAAGGCTTTATCATGTGGAATACAGGGGTATAATGAGATCACATCACTAGTAATCCAAAATGAATTTGTGGTCCAATTTATTCTATCCAGATTTTGTAGCAAGCTTTTGGTGTCCCTAATATAGCCAGTTGCACGCTTCATAAGGGGTTGGAGGATGTTGTCCACCCAGTCACTGAGATTGCTGGTTAGGGAACCCGTACTGGCCACAATTGGTCTCAAAGGAGGTGGAAAAATGCCCTTATGTATTTTGGGAAGCCCCTGGAACACCGGGCATATAGGTTTGTCAATGAGGAGATAATCATAGGTTTTTTTATTTATGATGCCCCGGTCAAAACCATGTGTCAATATGTTCTGTAACTTGCCCAGGAAAGCAGTCGAGGGATCACTAGATAAACGCCTGTAAGTAGTGGCATCGTCTAATATGGAGTTTATCTCCCTTTCATAAAGTGAACTGTCCAGTATAACTACTGATCCCCCTTTATCCGCTTTCCGGATCACAATGTACTCATTATTTTTCAGGGACTTAAGAGCCTTTCTCTCTGATATGGATAGATTATCTTGAAATCCAGAGGTAGAAGTTAGGATACGTCTAATCTCCATCTCCATAACATCCTGAAAAGTGTCCATTGCTGGCACTCTGGAGGCCACCGGGTAAAAATGTGGATTACTAGTAGAAAAGGGAGGAGGCTCAGTTAGTACGGGAGATGGATCACCCAAATCCTGAAGATTTGAAATAGCAATCTGTTCTTTAAGATCCAAATGGAGTGGAATGTGAGTGATGTTATCTACTGTCGTCGTTGGGACAAAATCCTCATCCTGAGTCTCTTTATCAGTATTGAAAAAATGTCTCTTAACGGTCAGATTTCTGATAAATTTATTCACATCCTTGATAGTTTGAAAAAGGTTGGCCCGATTTGTAGGAGCGAAATTGAGACCTTTCTGTAAGATTTTAATTTGAGAGGAGTCCAGGGAACAAGCAGAAAGGTTAATGACGGCAATATCAGGGGATACAGGTTTATTTAATTCCTCCAAAATCGGCGCCTCCTGGAGCGTAGGGGATACCTCTCTTCTGTAATGTCTGTGCTTCCTCCCCCCTCTCCGCGGTTTACGTTCCTTATGGGCAACAAGTTTTTTGTATGCCGTGAGATATAAGTGTCTCTGGCAGATTCATGCGAGCCCACACTGCCATCAGTGGAATCCAAATCTGTTGAGGAAAAATTGACCGATCTATCGCTATGGAGGTTCTGCTGGCGTTTTTTCAAGATTGACTTATTCTTTCTGGCATTTTGCCATGTATATACTTGTTTTGACTCATAGTCTCTGATATCCCTATGATACTTGCCCTGCTTCAGTTCCATAATCTCTGATTCAATCTTATCAATTGTACTCTTGAAACGGGAATTTAGCTTATCAAAATCAGACTTATCATAATTTTTCACCAGATGATCATGTACACCTTTTATCTTACTGTCCAGATCAGAGATACGTGATAATTCTTCTTTCACAATTAAGTCCATTAATTTTAATGAGCAGGATGTAAGGATGGCATTCCACTCCTCTATAAATTTGTCCGAGAAAGTAAAGGTGGGAAATTTTTTAATCCTTAGTCCTCTGGGAACCATCTCTTTCTCAATATATTTTTTCAGGGTCATCGAATCCCACCATGTTTTTAACCTTTGTATAGACAATTTTTCTAAGTCCCAGAATGTGTATAAATTATCTCCATGTGGATCATTATTCAACATAGGACGTGAATCAATTGGTTCTGAAAAGACCGTATCCACCCTTCTGCGGCGTTCCTCATTATCCAAAAAGGAGGAGGTGTCCATATTAGAAAAAAAAAAAAAAAAAAAAAAAAAAAAAAGGGTGTGAGTTGCAGTTTAATCACCGGAAAAAATTCCCAGGATTCATCAGGATTTCTGCATAAATCATCTAGCCCGCATATTTATTTGTGAGATTTTGTCATCTTTCAGATTGGCTTTTTTGCCATTGACATTATATGTATTTCACTTATATACATTTTACCTTCTCCCCTTTTTTTTTTTTTTTTTTTTTTTTTTTTCCTTTTGTTTTGTTTCTCCCCCCCCTCCTAGATTTGCATTACATCACCACATAGGGATATTAGTATGGATTATTATGCCCGTATTTTTTATGCATAAGGTCTTGCCTTTGTTCAGATTGACATTTAAATTGACATCTTTATCATCAACATCTTATATAATTCATATTTATTTATACGCATATATGTATATATATATTTTTCTACTTACTAATTACCTTGCCTTTTGTCGGATTTTATCTTACAATCATGTTGTATGGTGTTCATTTTTTTATCAGCTTATATTGATTTTCGTTTATTTGCTGTGGTTAGGGAAGGCTTGCTTTTCTGTTTATAACCCATTTATTCCCATGTGATTTTTTTGGCTAAGATTTTTCTACATTTGGATGTCTATTTGTATATGACAATATGGTTGTATATTTATATATCTATCTCATGTATGTTGAGTGTCCTTTTGTCTCTTAATTGAAGTGGGTACAGGTGGTTTGGTTTGTTCCTTCCACCTATGGACTTTTTTCACTTCCGCCCCCTTTTTCCTGGTGTGTATTTCATTTCCTCCCCTATATGAGTTGCTTCCAGCTAAGCATAGGTCACTTATGATAAGGGGATACAGGTTTATTTAATTCCTCCAAAATCGGCGCCTCCTGGAGCGTAGGGGATACCTCTCTTCTGTAATGTCTGTGCTTCCTCCCCCCTCTCCGCGGTTTACGTTCCTTATGGGCAACAAGTTTTTTGTATGCCGTGAGATATAAGTGTCTCTGGCAGATTCATGCGAGCCCACACTGCCATCAGTGGAATCCAAATCTGTTGAGGAAAAATTGACCGATCTATCGCTATGGAGGTTCTGCTGGCGTTTTTTCAAGATTGACTTATTCTTTCTGGCATTTTGCCATGTATATACTTGTTTTGACTCATAGTCTCTGATATCCCTATGATACTTGCCCTGCTTCAGTTCCATAATCTCTGATTCAATCTTATCAATTGTACTCTTGAAACGGGAATTTAGCTTATCAAAATCAGACTTATCATAATTTTTCACCAGATGATCATGTACACCTTTTATCTTACTGTCCAGATCAGAGATACGTGATAATTCTTCTTTCACAATTAAGTCCATTAATTTTAATGAGCAGGATGTAAGGATGGCATTCCACTCCTCTATAAATTTGTCCGAGAAAGTAAAGGTGGGAAATTTTTTAATCCTTAGTCCTCTGGGAACCATCTCTTTCTCAATATATTTTTTCAGGGTCATCGAATCCCACCATGTTTTTAACCTTTGTATAGACAATTTTTCTAAGTCCCAGAATGTGTATAAATTATCTCCATGTGGATCATTATTCAACATAGGACGTGAATCAATTGGTTCTGAAAAGACCGTATCCACCCTTCTGCGGCGTTCCTCATTATCCAAAAAGGAGGAGGTGTCCATATTAGAAAAAAAAAAAAAAAAAAAAAAAAAAAAGGGTGTGAGTTGCAGTTTAATCACCGGAAAAAATTCCCAGCAAACAAATCTTCTGTTGTTTTTACCCCCCCAGTCCGAAACGCGTAAAGTTTGCCTATGCGCCCACTGTAAATATGTTCCCTACTTCGGGTCTCTGATGATCTTTTAAATTTTTGAAATAAAGGATGTTTTTTTACTTTTAACCACGAGGATTTGTGCTGGATCCCTCCTTCCTTCGTTCTATTTTCCCATTACCTTGGCTGGCCTGGACCTTCCAGCGGATCCGTGCACCCAGGAGATCACAGCAGTGGAGTCGGCAGGTGAGCTGAAATACCTTTATTTCATGGCTTTCAATGGCACTGGGTCACTTGTGTTTATTGATGACATAACAGCAGACAAGAGTAGCCGGATGAGTTTTGAAGTGTACAGGGATATACTTTCAGCCCAGATTCAGCCAAATGCCGCAAAGTTGATCGGACGGCGCTTCATAGTACAGATGGACAATGACCCCAAGCATACAGCCAAAGCTACCCAGGAGTTTATGAGTGCAAAAAAGTGGAACATTCTGCAATGGCCAAGTCAATCACCAGATCTTAACCCAATTGAGCATGCATTTCACTTGCTCAAATCCAGACTTAAGACGGAAAGACCCACAAACAAGCAAGACCTGAAGGCTGCGGCTGTAAAGGCCTGGCAAAGCATTAAGAAGGAGGAAACCCAGCGTTTGGTGATGTCCATGGGTTCCAGACTTAAGGCAGTGATTGCCTCCAAAGGATTCGCAACAAAATATTGAAAATAAAAATATTTTGTTTGGGTTTGGTTTATTTGTCCAATTACTTTTGACCTCCTAAAATGTGGAGTGTTTGTAAAGAAATGTGTACAATTCCTACAATTTCTATCAGATATTTTTGTTCAAACCTTCAAATTAAATGTTACAATCTGCACTTGAATTCTGTTGTAGAGGTTTCATTTCAAATCCAATGTGGTGGCATGCAGAGCCCAACTCGCGAAAATTGTGTCACTGTCCAAATATTTCTGGACCTAACTGTATTTGGCATTATTTGTTACTCTCACAAATATTAGGATATTCGCATTATTTATTACTGGTTGAGTATTTTGGTGTTCGCAGAGTGAGTTTCGAGTCCCCTCCCGGTATGTTTGGCACCAGATATTCAGCCACTAAAAATGCTGGGATTGCTTGCCAATCATTGTAATGCCATAGCCAACTTTGCTACTGGCATTACTGTGATTGTGAGTCGCAGTGAAAAAAAAAAGACTTCCAGTAATTAAAGCGGAAGAATTAACTTCCCGAGTTTCCCTGTCACACTATTTCCTTGTCCGCTCATTAACCCTTAGCAATATGCACTGTCATGCGACTCCAGACTCTATTCACATTGCAGAGTCTGGCAGGCAACCTGATGCATCTTAGTTGCTCAGCCAGAGTCGAACGTCAACTGTTTTGTGCTCTCTCTCTGCTCTTGGGTTTAGCAGGAGTTAATTCCTGCTGGCTGGTGAATTGCAGCCAGGGTCACAGGTTGCTGACGTCCTATCACAGCCGCCCCCACCCTTTAAAAGATGGTGGAACCCAGCTTCACATGCCGAAAATAGCTTTAGCTCTGTTAGAGCGTTATCGGTCTTTGCGCATGGTGACCCAGTTGTTGGTGAATAGTTGTATGCTTTTTGTTGTGCTGTGGAAGTATCCTTGTTGTTTGTTTATTTCCTCCCTGTACTTTATTTCTCCCTTAGCACTTATTGTTGTTTCCACTGTGTGTGTTTCCAGTGAGTTTGAGCTTTGGTTTCCCCTGACTGTCGGTATTTGTGGGATTCTTTATCCCGGTCCCAGCCCTCCCTCGGGGGCGGGGGAGAGGGGGTGTTAGACGAGGGCTACTCTGGAGTCAGTGTCATGTTGGCAGTCCAGGCCTAACTACCATTGACCCTACGATTGGAATAAGGAACAGTCTAGGGCCCCTAGTCTGAGGGCCAGTCTAGGTGCCCTTACCCCTGGTTACCGTGTCATACCCATGACGCACTGCTTCCCCTGCCCACCATCTGTGCTGGTGTCTGTGATTGGTTGCCCTCAAACTAGCTGCCTGGGTCAGGAAGTGGGGTGGAAAAATAAATAATTGGAAAACTTTACATAGGATCCCCCGTATATTGATACCCAGTGCAGATAAATAAATAAATTGCGCATGAGAACATGTACACTAAAACAATATAATAGTTTTTTGATATTCTGGTTAATATAATAATAAAGTGGACATATAATCAGTAGTGTTGAGCGAGTATGCTTGTCACTACTCGGTACTCGCACGCGTATCACTGTACTCGGGCTACTCGGTAATCTCGCGATACTCGTGCTGTACTCGTGGTCTTCATCCCTGCATGTTGGCGCTCTTTTGAGAGCCAGCCCTCATGCAGGGATTGGCTGGCAGACCACTGCAATGCCACAGCCCTGTTAGTTGTGGAATTGCAGTGATTGGCCGGCCTGCACAGCGTGACCGAGCCTTTATACCAGCGGGCGCGCTGTGCTCTGCTCACAGCCATCCAGACAGTCAGTGCAGGGAGAGTGTTGCTGCTTCAGGGAAAGGTTTGCGGCCCTTTATAGTTATTTCCGTAGCAGGGCTGCAAACAGTGTGACCAGAAGTCCTTCTCAGGACTATTGTAGTTGTATACAGGCAGGCAGGGTATAGCCAGGTCGGAGTACAGGAGCAGAGTCCTTCTCAGGACTATAGTTGCTGTATACAGGCAGGGCAGGCAGGGTATAGCCAGGTCAGAATACAGGCTAGTGACCAGAAGAGTCCTTCTCAGGACTATTGTAGCTGTATACAGGCAGGGTATATAGCCATTCCTAGTGGTGACCGTATACCAGCCTTCATCATATCTGGGGCTGGTGTACACAGTCTAAAACAGTCCTGATAGTGTCAGACTTCTCAGTAATTGTCGCTCCTAAAAACCTGTTAGGTTCTTATTGCGTCCGTGCTTGCATTTAAAAAACGCACGTGTGTGGCAGTCGGTGGCAGCGTACAGGTGCACTTGTGTGCGTTTTTCACAAACTAGTATATAACACACAAGTCTAGTGAATAATACACGTCAGTCAGCAGTGTCTGATAGTGTCAAACTTCTCAGTAATTGTCGCTCCTAAAAACCTGTTAGGTTCTTATTGCGTCCATGCTTGCATTTAAAAAACGCACGTGTGTGGCTGTCGGTGGCAGCGTCAGGCTCCATATTGTCCCTGGATAGAGATGTGCATGATGGCCTGTAAACCTGAAGTGCCCATTGTAAGGAAGTGGGTCTATTGTAGTATAGCCCTTTGGCAGGGCAGCCAAAAATTTGGAGGCTCCACATTGTCCCTGGATAGAGATGTGCATGAGGGCCTCAAAACATTGTTCCCATTGCAAAGGAGCGGGTCTCCTGTTGTTGTAATGCCCATTCTGAAAGAATGGGCGAAAAAATTTACCACTGGGGGTATACCTGAAACAACGGCCTAACTATTGTAACGGTCATCATGGTGGCACATGAGGAGAAGGAGGAGCAGTCCAGCGATTATCCAAAGACCAGAAGTGTGTACCCATGGGTGAGTGGAGGTACATGGCAAATTCCCGTTACAAACTTTAAATTCCGCTGTCATTTGCTGGTGGTGTGGTGAAGTCTGGCCCAATCCAACCCTTGTTCATCTTGATCAGAGTCAGCCTGTCAGCATTTTCAGTTGACAGGCGGGTGCGTTTATCTGTAATGATTCCACCTGCGGCACTAAAAACACGCTCTGACAAAACGCTAGCGGCAGGGCAGGCAAGGACTTCCAAGGCGTAGAGAGTCAATTCATGCCACGTGTCCAGCTTGGATACCCAATAATTGCAAGGCACAGAGGAATGTCGGAGTACAGTTGTTCGATCTGCAAGGTACTCCTTGAGCATCTGGGCAGACTTAGGATTTCTTGTGACACTACCCCGCACCTCAGGGGCTGTGGTACGTGAGGGGCTGAGAAAACTGTCCCACATCTTAAAGACTAATCCCCTACCTCTGGCGGATTGGACTTGTGCCCCTCTCGGCTGTACGCCTTGGTTGTCCACTGATTCCTGACCTATGCCGCTAGGGTTTTGTGAGGGGAATGCTTTGCCTACTTCCGTGACTATGGCCTTCCGGAACTGCTGCATTTTGCCTGACCTCTCCGCCTCGGGAATAAGAGAAATAAAGTTCTCCTTTTAGCGTGGGTCTAACAGTGTTACCAACCAGCAATGATTGTCGGCCAAGATGTTCTTAACACGAGGGTCACGAGACAGGCAGCTTACCATAAAGTCAGCCATGTGCGTCAGACTCTTAACAGCCATCACTTCAGTATCCTGACCAACACGATGACTGAACATGCTGTCCTCCTCCTCATCATCATCATCTACCCTGTCCTCCGGCCAGCCACGCTGAATCGAGGATATGACTGGTGTGCATGTCATATCCTCAATTTGGCCGGAGAGTTGCTCCATGTCTTCATCCTCCTCCTCGTCATAGTCCTCCACTGCATGTTGTGATGAGACGAGGCTGGGCTGTGTGTTATCACCCACACCCACTACTGTTCCTTGCTCCAACTCATCGCGCTCCGCCTGCAATGCATCATGTTTGTTTTTGAGCAGAGACCATTTTAGAAGGCAGAGAAGCGGTATGGTGACGCTAATAATGTCATCATCGCCGCTCACCATCGTGGTGGAGTCCTCAAAGTTTTGGCAGATGGTACATATGTCGGACATCCATCTCCACTCCTCAGGTGTTATGTGTGGAGTTTGACCCATTTCCCGACGGCTTACGTGATGCAGGTACTCAACAACTGCCCTCTTCTTCTCACATATCCTGACCAACATGTGCAGAGTTGAATTCCAACGCATGGGGACATCACACACCAGTCTGTGAGCCGGAAGATGCAAACGGCGCTGAAAGCCGGCAAGGCCGGCTGAAGCAGTAGGTGACTTTCGAAAATGTGCAGACAGGTTGCGAACTTTTACGAGCAGATCAGACAGCTCTGGGTATGACTTTAGAAACCGCTGAACCACACACGACCTTTCCTGGCTTTAGGTTCAGAGGTGTGAGCCAGTGATCTGCCTGCTGTTTCAGAGCTGTCCACACCTCTTCTGCATTGTGGGGTTTGTCACCTATGCAGATTAGCTTCAGCAAAGCCTGTTGCCGCTTCGCCGAGGCAGTGCTGCAGTGCTTCTGTGTCGCCCTGGACAAGCCAGGGGCCACAGAGCACAACACTTACACACCCCACACTCCCTGCAGGCACATCATAGTCAAAACACAAAATCCTTGTTGCCTTCCCCAGGGGCTGTTGTCCACACCAGGGGGTGGAGCCAGGCGGTTGGTCTCCACCCACCAAGGAGTTCACAGTCCTGGAGGAGGGAAAATACAGGCAGTGAGAGTTAAGCTAAGGAAGTGGAAGGAGGAAAGTAGTAGAGAGGAGAAAAGTGACAGCAAAGAGCCTGAAGTTGGTCCGGGTGTGTGGCCCGGACAGGACAGCAAGGTTGGCAGGCGGTGGTGACCGTCTGCAGTGGAGGCCGATAGGAGTCTGCCGTAAGGACCGTGGACGGGTGGTGACCCGGCGGTACCGGACCGGTATACAAAGAGAAGCCAGCACCATTGGCAGGGGCCTTTCGGATCCCGGCAAGGCTTGGAGTCGCCGTGAATTTGCCAAATCCGTTAGTGAAGGGGACCTCCGGGTTTCCAAACATCCAAGTCCCGATAGAAGGCAACCGTCCAACCGTGAAGGGGAGACACCGCCACCACCAAGGGCAACTGTCTCCCAGGGCCAGCGCCTGCGGGCAAAAGGGGCTCCTCCGGCCCATATCCAGGTCGGAGAGCGGGTTACCGGTGGGAACCCATCGCTACCAACACTGAACTTAGGTGTAGGGAGAGACAGTCATCACTAACCTGCAGGGAGGAACAACCGCAGCCGTCCGAGGGACCCGTCCATCCAGCCGCTTGTTTTACCGTGAACTGTGTCATCATCATTGGGCTGAGTGAGTACCTCCGTGCCGTGCGGCACAGCGCTGCCTCTGCGACCCTGCACCTCATCAGGCCCCGCAACCCGCCTGTCATCCATCTCTACCCCATCACCGGGCCCCAGGACATCCAACCTAGAGATGGATGACAGGCGGGTTGCGGAGCCTGATGAGCCTGGAGGAGCTCTGCTCTGGATGGGGATCCCGGGAGCGGTGACAAGGAGCAGCTTTGTTGTTCTTTCTCCCCTCCCTGTCACCGCTCCCGGGATCCCCGTCCAGAGCAGCGGTGGTGTCCACACAATCACCACAACCGTGGGTGGCGTCACGGACAATATTCCCAAAGCCCAAACCACCCCTTTTCACTCACGGGCGAGGAGCGCCGCTCGAGTCCCCGGGATCCGGCCATCGCTCGAGCCACCGAGCAGCAGCAGCCGTAGAGCAGCGGCAGCCGTACCCGAGCAGTGGGAGAGCGCAGCGTCCCCTCCTCCGCCCGCGACACTTCCAGCTTGGGACTGGTGTGGAGGGTAAAGTGGATGAGGATGCGCCGGAGGAGGAGGAGGCTGAGGAGCATGACATTCCGGAGCTGTAGAGTGTGGGTGAAACCCTGACTGAGGTAGGGCCTGCAAAACTTGGTGTGGGAAGGACGTGTTCCGTCCCTCGCTCAGACTGGGTCCCAGCTTCCACAATATTAACCCAGTGTGCCGTCAACAAGATGTAGCGGCCTTGCTCACAAGCCCTTGTCCACGTGTCTGTGGTTAGGTGGACTTTGGGTGAAACAGCGTTGTTCAGGGCACGTGTGATGTTTTGTGACACGTGGTTATTCAATGCGGGGACGGCACACCGGGAGAAATAGTGGCGGCTGGGGACCGAGTAACGTGGGACAGCTGCCGCCATCAGGTCGCGGAATGCTTCTGACTCCACCAGCCTAAAAGGCAACATTTCCAGCGCAAGCAGTCGCGAAATGTTAGCATCTAGAAATGTGGCATGTGGGGCGTTGGCAGTGTATTTGCGCCTGCGTTCAAAGGTTTGCTGAATGGATAACTGAACGCTGCGCTGGGACAAGGACGTGCTTGATGATGGTGTTATTTCTGCGTGGGCAACTGCAGGTGCAGGGCCGGAGGAGGCTTGTTCGCGGGCAGCATGGACAGGGGATTGGCTCGCATGCACAACAAGCGAAGACGTAGCAGTGACATCAGCAAGCACTGCTCCTCGACTCTGTTGTACATCCCACAAAGTCGGGTGCTTGGCTGACATGTGCTTGATCATGCTGGTGGTGGTCAGGCTGCTAGTTTTGGTACCCCTGCTGATGCTGGCATGGCAGGTATTGCAAATGGCCTTTTTAGAATCATCTGGAGCCAACTTAAAAAACTGCCAGACTCGGGAAGACCTAACATTTGTACAGGCACCTTGTGTCGTGTTGTTGTTCCGGGGAACGGTTGCCTGACGTCTGCCTGGGGCCACCACCCTGCTTCTTACTGCCTGTTGGGATGCTACGCCTCCCTCCCCCTGTGCACTGCTGTCCTCGCTCTGCATATCCTCCTGCCAGGTTGGGTCAGTTACTGGATCATCCACCACGTCGTCTTCCTCTTCCGCACCCTGCTCCTCCTCCTGACTTCCTGACAATTGTGTCTCATCATCGTCCACCCCTTGTTGAGACACGTTGCCAACTTCGTAAGAACGTGGCTGCTCAAATATTTGGGCATCTGTACATACAATCTCGTCATGGCCCACTTCAACAGGAGCTGGCGAGAGGCCAGAATGTGTGAATGGAAACGTGAACAGCTCTTCCGAGTGTCCAAGTGTGGGATCAGTAATGTCCGTCGACGTGTACTCGGCCTGGTGGTAGGAAGGAGGATCAGGTTCTGAAATGTGCGGTGCAGTATCACGGCTACTGACACTTGACCGTGTGGAAGACAGAGTGTTTGTGGTGGTGCCAATCTGACTGGAAGCATTATCCGCTATCCAACTAACAACCTGTTGACACTGGTCTTGGTTCAAGAGCGGTGTACTGCTGCGGTCCCCAAGAATTTGGGACAGGACGTGCGAGCGAGTAGATGTGGCCCTTTGTTGTGGCGAAATTAGAGCTTGCACACGACCTCGGTCTCTGCCTGCACCACCATGACGTCCACTTCCTTGTTTGTTGCCAACGCCCTTGCGCATTTTGCAATGCTGTGCTGATGTGTATTCACTAGACTTGTGCGTTATATCCAAGTTTGTGCAAAATGCACACAAGTGCACCTGAACGCTGCCACCAACAGGCACACACGTGCGGTTTTTAAATGCAAGCACGGACGCACTAAGAACCTAACAGGTCTCTATCCAGGGACAATGTGGAGCCTCCCAATTTTTGGCTGCCCTGCCAAAGGGCTATACTACAATAGACCCACTTCCTTACAATGGGCACTTCAGGTTTACAGGCCATCATGCACGTCTCTATCCAGGGACAACGTGGAGCCTCCCAATTTTTGGCTGCCCTGCCTAAGGGCTATACTACAGTAGACCCACTTCCTTACAATGGGCACTTCAGGTTTACAGACCCTCATGCACGTCTATATCCAGGGACAATGTGGAGCCTCCCAATTTTTGGCTGCCCTGGCAAAGGAAAATACTACAAAGACTCACTTCCTCAAAATGGGCACATTACACTCAAGAGGCCTTCATGTGCGTCTCTTCTCAGGGACATCGGAGTGCCACACAATGTTTTCACGTAAAATCTTTAATGTAATCTCCAAAAGTAACATACACCAGCTCTATCTCACTATTGGGTATGTGCCCTTAACATTTCCGACCATGAAAATTCATTTTGGTGTCATTTTGGAAGGTTTTTTGGTGAGTCCGTAAAAATGGCGTAAAATGCGGACAAAATTGTTCACAGCTGTGACTTTTGAGTGATAAATGCTTCAAGGGATCTTCCCCATGCTGTTGCCATGTCATTTGAGCACTCTTCTGAGACTTTTGTGACATATTTAGGGTTTCAACATGCTGCCGGGGGTCATTTCATAAAAATACTCGGGTCTCCCATATGATAACATTGGGCTCGGTGCTCGGGCCGAGTACACGAGTATCTTGGGATGCTCGGCCCGAGCCTCGAGCACCCGAGCTTTTTAGTACTCGCTCATCACTAATAATCAGCAATGGAACAGAAAAGACAATAGACACACAAAAGGGTAGGCATGGATTCTATGACGATGGCAAAGTATCATAAGGAAACATCATAAATAACATAAGGTAAAACTGCCACCAGATTGTATTCATGCAATCTCCATACAGATAGTAATAAGGGACTATTACCCAAATCAATAGTATTTGCACATATACAGCAGTATACAATGTATTCATACAACCTCTATGCAGATGATAATAAGGGACTATTGCCCAAAATAATAGTAAGTGTATACATACAGCCAGAAGCACATCCAACCGTGTATAGTAAAAGGTAGGTTATAAACCAGTCCACATAACAGGTTAGAGTGTACTGCTACATACAAAATAAATCACATAGAGGAGGTAAAAATCAATGCAAATCAATAGGGTATAAACATTACCTGACCCGTGTGCTCTGCCCAGACACCCTACGTGCGTTTCGATGTGCAGTCTCTTTCCAAGGGAGAAAGACTGCATTTTAAGCAGCCTAATTATTTCTTGTAAATTATTCTTTGTCTGAAATTAACTTTTAATGTTGGTACTGAAATAAATTTTATATATATATATATATATATATATATATATATATATATTTTTTTTTAATAACATTCATGAGTTTGTCACATTATTCTACTGATATTTCAGTGGGATTTTTTTATGGTTAGTACCTAGTAGCATTAGGTTTGGTAAGTATTACATACAGCTTGCAAATGCTTTTTGTAGCTGGCCAGGAGTCCTTCAATTCTTGTTTGACGGATTTTCCTCCATTTTTCCTAGGAAAAGTCTTCTAGTTCTGTGAGATTTCTGGGTCATTTAGCATGCACTGCTCTTTTGAGGTCTAGCCACAGATATATATTCAATGATGTTCATATCAGGGGCATATGAGGACCTTCAGCTTGCATCTTTTGATCTTTTGTGTTTAGAATCATTATCCATTTTTAGAAGCCTTTTTTACAGATAATGTTATGTTTTCATCAAAGCATATTTGCTTTACCTTGACTGGTTATAAAAAATAGGGGAGACCCCACACCATTTTTTCAATTGTTTATTTTAGATGTGGGGTCCCCATTTTTGCTCAGCAGCAAAGATAAAGCAGACAACTGGGTGATATTATCAGGCAGGGAAAGGCCATGGATATTATCCCCAGTCTCATATTAGCTCCCAGCTGTTTGCTTTACCTTTGGCTTGTTGTCAAATTAAGGGGACCCCACATCATTTTTTAAAATTATTTAAGCATTTATTTTTACACTACACTTGCAGCTTTCACACTTGGATTAGGAGAGCTGCCAGTGAGAAGATTGCAGTAATACAGAATGGCCGGAGCACTGACCCCCCCCTCCCCCCGGGCATGTGTGGAGGCCAGCATGACACTGATTGGAGTGGAGGTCATGATGTCACGGGTAGGGGAGGGGGAGTAAGTCAGGGTATAGTAAAAAGGTGAAGCGGGGGGAGGAGCGGCACTTTTCCCGCTCT
Organism: Anomaloglossus baeobatrachus; assembly: GCF_048569485.1. NCBI lineage: Eukaryota > Metazoa > Chordata > Amphibia > Anura > Aromobatidae > Anomaloglossus > Anomaloglossus baeobatrachus. The sequence continues at coordinate 325,964,640 of NC_134357.1, forward strand.
GGGACACCAGTGAGAGTCCAAATCCCTGTACCTGCTATGGACGCCGGGGATCAGCTCCTGGAGCGGCTGAGAGCTGCAGCTGGGACCATCCCCCCAGGTGGCTGCAGAGCCTGATAGCAAGGATCTTCGGTGGGAGTCCGGGGGGGGGGGCAGGGACGGCACCCCTGCGACAGCGGCGCCCCCGGAGGTCTGGACTGGCAGAGAGGCGGTCACCTGACCTGACTCCCAGGGCCCAGCGTCGCCACAGAAGCCCCCTCCGGGGACCCTCCAGGCCGGACGCCGCGAGCTGCGAGGTCCGGCAGGCCCCGGCCTGGGAGGAATTCAGACGGGCGGCTGGGCCCGGCGGCAGTCGGCAGGCCTACGCTGGAGTTGGGGGCGGGGCCTGCTGCTGCCTTGTCGGCGAGTGACGTCGGCGGTGCGGCGGGGCGCTCTGGTGATGTACCGGCCGAGCGCCCTGAGCCTCTCCTCCCTGCAGCGATAGTATCCCGGATGGATCCCTGTGAGGTGGGCGGAGCCAGGCGGCTGCGGTCGGAACTACATCGGGCCTGGCATTCAGGGCCTGCGGCTACAGAGGCCCTGTCTGGGAGAGGGGCCACATGGAGCGGAGCAGGGGGGGCCGTGCTTGGAGAGCCCTGAGGATAATATGCAGCTCCCCCTGTTGGTCGGCGCTACTGATCGTCATGTCCAGGATATGCGGCCGGCGGGGCCTCGGGCCGCGCGGCTAAAACAGCAATGGAGCAGAGTCGGATGGGAGGAGCCAAGTCATGCTAGATCGGCAGGAGGGACGTCAGGATACAGGTGGTCCGGCTGGCGAGGTTATACCTTTGTGCAGCCTGGTGAGTATGATTACATGTTTTGTTTGTCTTCACATGCTGTTTAGGTACACAGTAAAGGGGGGGTGACGGGTCAGCTGGGGTTCGGTTTAGGGGTGCCAGCGGGTGTTAGGGGGAATGCGTTGAGTGGGGAGTTGTCAGAATTGAAGTTGCGTTCGCCAGTTGCGGGCCCGGATTAGGGGCCAGGAAAACCCCGGCGCCAGTGGCGGCTTGGGTTAATTTGTCCGTCATTGCGGCTAGTGAGTCCAGTTGGGAGTGTCTCTTCCCCAGTATTAGTGGCAGTTCAGACTGAAAGGAGTAAGGAGGTGGCAAAAATTTATTTTGACAAAGGGGGAAAAGACGATAGCAAGAAGGAAGATGGGGAGAAGTGGCGATGGCACTTGATTCCTCAGACTTATGCTAATAGGTTTAAGGCGTTGCAGTTTGGGCAAGAGTAATTGGCGACAGGCGCCAGAGAATAGTTTTCAGTGGTTTTGCTATATGGGCTCGATTGGTGAGGCCTATAGGATTTATGGGGGGTAGACTTGGATCCGTTATGAGGAGCAGTGTCATCAGAGGATGGCGACCGTCCATCCATAAGATGGGATCAGAAGGATATAGGCTTGTGGTTGCGGGTGATGGCGGCAGCCAGATATGGGCAGTCATTTCATGGCGGGGCAGGGTTCCCCGGCCGGTCAGGAAGCTGGGGTGCCGGTGGTCAGTACGGACAGACAGGGTCCTAGAAGTCAAGTTCGTGTTGGTAAGTTAATGAGGGGGAAGGCAAGTCAGTGCCACTTGTCATTGTTTGGACATCTCCGCACCTATTGTAACGGAGCATCCCATGGGATGTCCAAGGGTCAGACTCCGGTGAGCTTAGTTGCAATGCTGCCGTACCTAAATAGGGATCCTGTTAGGGCCAAAGCTGAGGTTTGAGGTTGGGTTTTGGGGAGGGTTTCAGGATTCCTTCCCCTGTTTTTGAAGTTCCAGGGACAACCAGGAATCTCCCTCGGTGTATCAGCATTTGGCGCTGGTAGGTGGAAAGTTAGGAAAGGAGGTGGCGTTGGGGAGAATGGGGGGCACAGTTAGTCACCCCCCTACCTTTTCTTATTTTGTGGTTTCGTCATTCGGGGGGGGGGGCCCAAGGAGGAGCCAGGTAAAGTTCGGCTAATCCACCATTTGTCTCATCCCAGGGGTAGGTCAGCGAATGATGGTATACTGGCTGAGCTTCGTTAGGTGTTGTATACGTCGTTTGATGAGGCTACAAAGTAGGTAAAGAGTTGTGGGAGGGGTATGTTGATGGCAATAGATGGATATTGAGGCAGCTGTCCGGCTCTTACCAGTTCATCCAAAATTGTGTTCGTTATTAGTTTGTTTTTGGAAGGGAAATTGTTTTGGAGACCCCTGCTTGCCAATGGGTAGTGCAGTATCGTGCACATGTGTTGAAACCTTTTGTTCTTTTTTAGAATGGGGGGGGCGTGATGTTTCTGGTTTGGCATCACTGGTACCTTACCAGGATGAATTGTCGGTGTGTGGGATTGGCTGTTTCGGCACAGGCACAAGAATTCTAGCAGCAATGGAATGGATAGCGAGAGGCTTTGGGGTGCCTTTGGCACCTGGGGAAGAACTGTTCGGCCAAATACCTGTATTTAGTTTATGGCCATTGTAATTGACTCAGTGATTTGGGAGGTTCGGCTTCCTGACGACAGGTTGCCACGCTTAAGGTTGAGGTAGCAAGGGCATGCCGGGTGAGGAAGTTACAATTAAAGGAGGTTCAATCGCTATTGGGGGAAACTTAATTTTGCGTGTCGGGTAAGGTCAATGGGCCGAGTTTTCACGTCGGCTAGCTTGCGCGACAGCTGGAGTGCTTGCTCTTCACCCCTACATAAGTTTGTCGGAGGAACATTGAGCGGCCTTGTTGGTTTGGGGAGAATTTTTTGGGGAGCAGGACAATGGTGGTTCGTTGCTTAAGGATGAGGTAGTGGTTAATTTCAAATTGGAATTGTTTACGGATGCTGCGGGTGACTCAGGTTTCGGGGCCTTTTTTCAGGGTCAGTGATGTGCGGATTGGTGACCAGAAAGTTGGATGGCGGAGGGGTTGACAAGGAATGTGTCGCTATTGGAAATTTTTTCCGATGATGGTCGCACTCCATTTGGGGAGTGACCAGTTGTGGAATAAGTAGATCCGGTTCAACTGGGACAATATGGGGGTGGTGCTAGTGATTAATAACGGCTCGGCATATTTTACCCAAGTTGTTCGGGTGTTGCGGCGGTTGGTTTTTATTTGTTGGGAAATTAATACGGGTCACAGCAGCTCAGGTACCAGGTATAGAGGACCTAATAGCGGATTTCCTTTCCTGTTTCAGTGAGATTGTTTCCGGGATTTTGCGGTAGTGGCGGACGGCAGCAGCTTGTAGTCCCCTGCGCAGCTTTGGAGCGTGGTCTTCAAGCAGCAAGACCACGGATTCAGGCAGTTTGACTGGTACCACGTGGGCGGCGTATTAGGCCACATGGGTTCCTGGGAGTGGTGGTTGGGTGGTGGCATGATGAATGAGGATTCCCAGTTAGGACTGTTCCTGGGAAATCGGGGGAGTGGCGATAACAGGTTGGTCTTCCACGAAGTTGAGTCATTTGATTACAGGGTTGGCATTTGGTTTCTGGTTGTGAGGTGTACGGGATTGGGAACAAATTTTTGGGTAGTTCAGGCGTTGAAGGGTGTGCATAGGGGCCATAGGTAGACGGCCTGTGTGATTTAGCTTATTGGAATGTTTGGGTAGGGAATTAAGGTATCATTGTTGCGGTTGGCTTTTCGTTGGCGGTTTTTCGGGGCTTGGTGTATTGGCGAATTGGTATTTCCCAGGGTGACGTGCCCCGGGGGCTTGGGTAATAGTGACGTCCTATTTTTGGAGCATGGGGATCGAATTTTGGATCCAGAAATCAAAAATGGATAAAGTGGGGGCAGGCGGGTTCGTTTAGGGAAGGTTATGGCATCAGGTATGTGCCATTGGCAGTGCGTTTTGAGCTTTGCAAAGGTCCACCCGAGTCAGGATGGCCCATTGTTATGTCTCGAGGACGGGTCTTTTTGTCCAGATATTAGTTCATTAGTGTTTTGTGGGCATGTTTGAAATCATTGGGTCTGGTTGGCGAGGTTTGCGTTGCATTCTTTTCGTCTTGGGACGGCAGTGGAAACCTCTGGGTGTGGTCTCCCTGCTAAGACAGTTAAACAGATTGGTCGATGGAAGTCTCAGCGTTGTAAGTCGTGGGTTCGCAATGTTTCAGGGGCAATTGATCGGAAGACTGGTTCTGATGGAGGGGGGGGGTGGGGGGGTGTCATTCTTTGGGGTGGTATTGGAGCTACTTGGTAATTTTGTTAGTGCTTTGTTTTTCAGACACCCCCCCCCCCCGTTTTTCCAGCCTGGTCTGGATCTTGGGCCATTCTAATGTGTGCTGGGGAACACAGAGAGCGGATACGAGAAGGAACAGGAGACAGCTAAATTTTGTCGGAGGGATAGGGCTCCTGTCGGATGGGTTGGAATCAGGGGTATGGGGTGGAATACGGTGTTGCAGGGGGTGCATAACTATGCTCATTTGGGCAGGCCCCCTGACATTTTGGTTTTACGCGTCGAGGGACCTATTTGGGTGAGCGGCTTTCTCGGACTTTGATAAAGATACTAAGCATGACTTGTTGCGGTTATGGGTGTCTTTTCCAGGCGTGATAATTGTGTGGTGGGACATTGTTCCAAGAAGGGTTTGGGCGGAAAGCATGGTCTGTGGAGAAGCTGAATAAGGTGCGGGTGAAAGTTAATAGGGTTATCTCAAAAAATTTGGGGGCTGCAACGTGGGAGTCGCAGCTCGGCTTTTTGAGCTGGAGCGAGAGGATGACGAATTTTGGTAGGCGGATGCGGTGCATTTGAATGCAGTACGGATTGATTGTGGGCACTTGGATTGCAGGGAGGTATTGAGCGAGCTTTGCTATTGAGGGGGGGTCTCAGGCACTTGAAGGTTATCAAGGTGCCCTCGTTGTGGCAGGTTTTTGGTGGGTCCTTGAAGTTGGTTCTAAATTGGTTCGGGGAACCCATCCGGGTATGGATCCCCTCATTGGCAGAATGGTTGGTCACCTGGTGATTTTTGGGGGATCCCGACGGGGTATGTCGGGGCCCCCGTGGGTGTTTTTGGTGGTTAATGAAGGAATAACCCTTACACTTTGGTGCTCCTGAGCCAGTGTGGGTAACGGCTGGGAGCAATTTGGTTATATGGCTTGGTTATGGGAATCACCAGGGTTTTAGCTTCAAGGACCTTACCACAATGCAAAATTTTACATGTTATGTATTTGTTTAATAAATGGCTGCTATGGCCAAAATTATCCAAAGATAAATTGGTGTCTGAGTGGTTATTAGCAGATAAGGGGGAATTGGAAAAGGGGTGTGTGTGCCTAATTTTGGCCGGAATCTACAATTCCAGGGTCAAGAATGGCCGGAGCACTGACCCCCCCCTCCCCCCGGGCATGTGTGGAGGCCAGCATGACACTGATTGGAGTGGAGGTCATGATGTCACGGGTAGGGGAGGGGGAGTAAGTCAGGGTATAGTAAAAAGGTGAAGCTGGGGGAGGAGCGGCACTTTTCCCGCTCTGGGACACCAGTGAGAGTCCCACCCGCCCTCCCTAAAGACTTTGAGTTCGCAATGGGCTGCAAGTTTTGTGGGAGGCGATATGGAAGTTTATCGGGTCGTAGTGGCCTGGTGGCAGGTTTTTGGTGGGTCCTTGAAGTTGGTTCTAAATTGGTTCGGGGAACCCATCCGGGTATGGATCCCCTCATTGGCAGAATGGTTGGTCACCTGGTGATTTTTGGGGGATCCCGACGGGGTATGTCGGGGCCCCCGTGGGTGTTTTTGGTGGTTAATGAAGGAATAACCCTTACACTTTGGTGCTCCTGAGCCAGTGTGGGTAACGGCTGGGAGCAATTTGGTTATATGGCTTGGTTATGGGAATCACCAGGGTTTTAGCTTCAAGGACCTTACCACAATGCAAAATTTTACATGTTATGTATTTGTTTAATAAATGGCTGCTATGGCCAAAATTATCCAAAGATAAATTGGTGTCTGAGTGGTTATTAGCAGATAAGGGGGAATTGGAAAAGGGGTGTGTGTGCCTAATTTTGGCCGGAATCTACAATTCCAGGGTCAAGACCATGCCTGATTTCTGACAGAAGAGGAGGACTTTTATCCACTGCCTTACATCCTTACAATCAGCTGAAGGGGACTTCTGTGGTTATTTAAACCTTCCATCCCACTTTTGTCTCTTCTTATCAATATAAGAAGCAGACTTACTTCTGATGAAACATGCAGAATGTTTTTCCTGAATGGATTTATAAAAACAACTGATTAACCATTGAAGGGTTCACTGACCTGTTATGGGCTGAGAGCCCTCTGTTGTAAAATATTTCATCATAGTGAGGCTATATTTATGAATGGAAAAGAGGTCCCACTGATGAATTCTATTACATTGTAAAAATATCTTTATTTGAAGAATGAGAATCTAAACTGATATATTACAATGTGTGATACACTATGGAACATACAGTTAGGTCCAGAAATATTTGGACAGTGACACAATTTTCGCGAGTTGGGCTCTGCATGCCACCACATTGGATTTGAAATGAAACCTCTACAACAGAATTCAAGTGCAGATTGTAACGTTTAATTTGAAGGTTTGAACAAAAATATCTGATAGAAACTATAGGAATTGTACACATTTCTTTACAAACACTTCACATTTTAGGAGGTCAAAAGTAATTGGACAAATAAACCAAACCCAAACAAAATATTTTTATTTTCAATATTTTGTTGCGAATCCTTTGCAGGCAATCACTGCCTTAAGTCTGGAACCCATGGACATCACCAAACGCTGGGTTTCCTCCTTCTTAATGCTTTGCCAGGCCTTTACAGCCGCAGCCTTCAGGTCTTGCTTGTTTGTGGGTCTTTCCGTCTTAAGTCTGGATTTGAGCAAGTGAAATGCATGCTCAATTGGGTTAAGATCTGGTGATTGACTTAGCCATTGCAGAATGTTCCACTTTTTTGCACTCATGAACTCCTGGGTATGTATGCTTGGGGTCATTGTCCATCTGTACTATGAAGCGCCGTCCGATCAACTTTGCGGCATTTGGCTGAATCTGGGCTGAAAGTATATCCCTGTACACTTCAGAATTCATCCGGCTACTCTTGTCTGCTGTTATGTCATCAATAAACACAAGTGACCCAGTGCCATTGAAAGCCATGCATGCCCTTGCCATCACGTTGCCTCCACCATGTTTTACAGAGGATGTGGTGTGCCTTGGATCATGTGCCGTTCCCTTTCTTCTCCAAACTTTTTTCTTCCCATCATTCTGGTACAGGTTGATCTTTGTCTCATCTGTCCATAGAATACTTTTCCAGAACTGAGCTGGCTTCATGAGGTGTTTTTCAGCAAATTTAACTCTGGCCTGTCTATTTTTGGAATTGATGAATGGTTTGCATCTAGATGTGAACCCTTTGTATTTACTTTCATGGAGTCTTCTCTTTACTGTTGACTTAGAGACAGATACACCTACTTCACTGAGAGTGTTCTGGACTTCAGTTGATGTTGTGAACGGGTTCTTCTTCACCAAAGAAAGTATGCGGCGATCATCCACCACTGTTGTCATCCGTGGACGCCCAGGCCTTTTTGATTTCCCAAGCTCACCAGTCAATTCCTTTTTTCTCAGAATGTACCCGGCTGTTGATTTTGCTACTCCAAGCATGTCTGCTATCTCTCTGATGGATTTTTTCTTTTTTTTCAGCCTCAGGATGTTCTGCTTCACCTCAATTGAGAGTTCCTTAGACCACATGTTGTCTGGTCACAGCAACAGCTTCCAAATGCAAAACCACACACCTGTAATCAACCCCAGACCTTTTAACTACTTCATTGATTACAGGTTAATGAGGGAGACGCCTTCAGAGTTAATTGCAGCCCTTAGAGTCCCTTGTCCAATTACTTTTGGTCCCTTGAAAAAGAGGAGGCTATGCATTACAGAGCTATGATTCCTAAACCCTTTCTCCGATTTGGATGTGAAAACTCTCATATTGCAGCTGGGAGTGTGCACTTTCAGCCCATATTATATATATAATTGTATTTCTGAACATGTTTTTGTAAACAGCTAAAATAACAAAACTTGTGTCACTGTCCAAATATTTCTGGCCCTGACTGTATGTAATATTTATACCCCTGATGAACCTCCACCCAAGGAGGCGAAACGCGTTGGGTAATATTTCTTAGGGCTAACTTGTTTATGCTTTTTTTGACATAAAAAGAATACTGTATGTTTGTTTTATCCTACTACAGTACTCTATAATTATATCTTCTTACACTGTCCTACCAATAATACATATAATTCAAGTTTCTGTATTTGAGAGATATATGCCAAATCTATCTAAAAATTTACATTTTATGTAAGTCTCTTTTTCAATGCATGGTTAATTATTGGATCTGGATGATAATAATTGTATATTAAAAATGTTTCTGCAATGAATGTTAAAAAATTGATGTATCATCATTTGTAAAGTTGACTGGTGGAGAAATATAAGCCTTTCCCACCATTTGCTGGGATATACCGCTGGCTGGTCCACTAGACTGTATTTTATATTGTACTTTAGACCCTTAGGGTATTTTATATTTTTCTGAACACCCCCCCCCCTCACTTTATGTTTCAATATATTGATATTTTATAAAAGTTTAACGAAAAAAATTTTAGGAGTATTTTTTCTGTGATTATAATACAGCAGAATGACTGCAAGCAATCACAGATGCCAGCACAGTGATGGGCAGGGAAACGGGTGAATATTCATTTTGCTTAAAAAGCTGGGGGATTGTATAGCAGTTTGACTGCAGCCAATCACAGATGGCGGCACAGATGATGGGTGGACAAAGCAGTGAATTTGCATTTTTGTTTAAACAGCAGGCCAGTATAGCAGTCTGACTGCTGTCTTATCTTCGAGGGGAACATGTATGTATAATTATCCTGCTCTTCCCCGTTTGCTTCCTGTTGCAGCCCTCTAGCCCTTACTAGGATCATTTTCAGCACTTAGGTTTGGGTCCCGATTGACTTATATGGGGTTGCAGTCTGGGTTAGTGTTTGGGTAAAGTCAGAGTACCAGGACCGAACTTTGGACTAAAGTTCGGCTGAACTTGGTGAACTTAGACATCCATGGGTGCGCTTATCCCTAATTTATATACATTAAAGATTTCTTGACTACAATTATAAGTTAATTTACAATTATAATCTGTTATTACCACAATGTTGATAAAATGATTATGTAACAATGCTGACTCACATACATGTATGTATAGCTCACTTTATGTCTACTGTTATATCCCAAAAGTTAAACCATGAAACTTTACAGCTTGGCTTGCAACCATCCTTTGACTAGTGATGAAGACACATGTGTGACGCCCTGGCAAATCCAGGTAGTCACATAGAACAGGTCCCCGCATAACACCGCTCCCACACAGGGTTAAACCATCCGACAAAATCCTAGTCACCCCTCAGGGAAGGACAGACACACCAGTGGGTGGGACTATGCGGAAGGGAAATGCCCACCTAGGGGTCTGGAGAGCCCGGGGCAGGAAAACAGTAGTTGAGTTCGAGTTAAGTCGAGAGTCAAGTTCAGAGTGGAGTGGAGGAGTCGAGCTCAGGCAGTCAAGGCCTGAAGTTCAAGCTGACTGGTGCCAGAGTCGGAGCCCTGACACATTGGCTAGGTGGCAGACAGTGGTCAGTGTCAGCAGGAGATGGGCAGACGACTGCCGGAGATCCGAGGTGGACCGGGGCAGGGTTGTAGCCCACCGGTACTGACACCGGGGAACCGACCCGGAAACTGTGCACAAAAGGGGGTACTTGGACCCTGAAGCCAGGACCGGCACCAATGGTCTAGCTAATTAACCAATTGAGGGCAGGATTTTAGGTCCTGTCCCAACCTCAGTCCCGAAAAGTAGACAACCACCCACAGAGAGGGATAGGGCATCCGTAAGGGCCCGGTAGATCCCACGGGTCAGTGTCTGACGGGCACGGCTCCCAACCAAAGGACCGGGAGCGGACTCCTGTGTTACAGACCAGGAAATCCACCACGGAAAACACAAAGTGCAGAGGAAAGGGGCATTGACCACCAGCCCGGGTGTGGGACCAGATACACCCGTCTGCGGCAACCGGCCGCCATCACCTTGGTTTACCAAAGAACTTGTGTGATTTATTCAACTTAGAGTAACATTCCCGGTGCACCGGCCCCTGCCGTTATCATCCCCTGCACAGAGACATCGGGCCCCGGGGCACCCATCCCTGCCCACGGAGGGGTTAACATCCAGCTGCCATCCCATCGCCCCCAGGAGTCCCACAGCAGCAGCGGTGGTGCTATATCTCCCCCGTCACAGACAGTTTTCAATGACACCCGTACAAATACGTCCCCTTTTTATTTGAAGTGTCCGCGTGACCCCCGGGTCCGGTAGAGTCCCTCAAGCCATACCGCAGATCCAGATCCGAGCAGCGCGGCTGCTGAAGTGGGGGCGGCACACATGCTCGCACTGCTTGTTATTCGATCAAGTATTAGGGTGCTTGATCGACTAAAGAGTACTGCAGAACATCGCGTGGTGCTCGAGTGCTTGAGTTACAGTGAAGTAGCTGCTTTCACTGATTGGATTGCTCACTGAAGCAGGGGATTTTCCCAGCTGAGTCCAGGTACTGCTCCTTCAAGTGGACTCAAGGAGCTGAAGAACTCCTATGTAAGTTATCTCTCTATCTTTTACATCTGATCATCTTACTCTGAGGTAGGAGAGCTTAGAAGGGTCAGAGATGATACATCTGTCTCTGCTCCGCTACATCTGACCAGCTCTAATTTAAGACATCAGACCATCATAGCTCTGCTACATCTGAGTGAGACGGTCAGACATAGAAGAGAAAAGACAGATGTAGAATATCTGACCATCTCAACTCTGCTTCATCTGAATGAGCTGGTCAGATATAGCAGAGCAGAGACAGTCAGAGATGCCACATCCGTCTCTGCTCTGCTACATTTGACTTTCTCACTTAGATGTAGTAGAACTGAGATGGTCAGATGTAGCAGAGCAGATATAAATGTAGCCTCTATGACCATCTTTACTCCGCTACATCTGACTTCCTCTGCTCTGCTATGTCTAAGTGAGATGGTCAGATGTAGCAGAGCAGAGACAGATGTAGGTAATGGTAATGGGACTATTATGTTTGATCTAGTCTATACAGTGTAATATAATGTGGTTACCATATGATAGTATTATGCTGGTGTGACGCCCTGGCAAAACCAGGTAGTTACAAAAGTTGTACATCCTCCTTGTTACCACCAGAAACACACACTCAGGCATAACACACAGCCATTAAACCCTAGCAACCCCCTCATGATAATAGGAACACACCAGTGGGCAGGATCAGGCGGATGAGAATGCCCACCTAGCGGTCCTGAGGTGTCAGAGGCGGGAACACGTCAGTTTTTTAGTAGTTGTTTAGTCAAGTTCTGACAGTTGAAGCTGACAGTGGTAGTGGAAGTCAAGTGCAGACTGTGCAGTGTAGTCAGGGGTAGTAGACCTTGGACTGCCCGGCTAGGTGGCAGACAGTGAACAGGGCCACAGGCGACGGAGATCCGGTCGCGGGAGACCTAAAGTGGACCGGGGCAGGGTTGTAGCCTGCCGGTGCCGACAGCGGGAATCCGGTCTGGAGGCCGTGCACAGTCGGGGTGCGAGGAAGGTTGCAAGCCCCTCTCCAATTAACTAAAACAAGAAAGCCTGTGGAGACACCATCACATGTTTCTCAACGCTGGCAGGGAACTAGCCAGGTCTTTCACTGGGAAGGAACAACCACAGGAAGGGCAGTCTCCAGTCAAGGAGACCACCTATGCCAAAAATGGTATCCATCCACAGACAGCTGTTTCGGGGTATTTGCCCCTCATCAGTGTAGAGTAGGAAACTGGCTAGTGGTAGCAATGCCTAGTAGTAGACTACATAGACATGGACTGGGGCAGGATTGTAGCCCGCCGGTGCCGACAGCGGGAATCCGGTCATGAGGCCGTGCACAGTCGGGGTGCCTGGACCCTAAGGCGAGGAAGGTTCCAAACCCCTCTCCAATTAACCAGCCGGGGACAAGGTTCCAGACTTTGTCCTGTTAACTTCCCAGATAAACCAAAACGGAAGCCCAATGCGAGGGATAGGGTGTCCGTCAGAACCCACTGAGATCCCAAGGGTCAGCTTTCGCGGGCCACAGCTCCCAACACTCACAGAACCGGGAGTGGACTTCTCTGTTCCATTCGAAGTCGACCAAAAGGAAAGACAAACACAAAGTCCAGGAGGAAGGGATACCTGTTCATTAACCTGGGTGCGGGACCTGAATGCACCCTCCTAAGGCAGAATGCCACTAGCAACTTTGTTTACTACTAAACTTGTTTGAAATTTCCGAACTGTGAGTACACCATTGTCCCCCGGTCAAGCCCAGTGCGCCACCTCTAGCAGCCATCACTCCCGTGTTCAGACCGCGGGCCCCGGAACTACACCTCCCCTACAAGTGGAGGGGATCTCATCTTGCTGCCCCGCTCCATCAGGCCTGGGCGCCCCAACACCAGGCAGCGGCGGTGCCACCATCGCTCACCGCAATCCACGGGTGGCATCACAGACACAACAACTCCCCTGTAAATATCCCCTTTCCGACGGTTGTGAGGATGGGCGGCCGTGCGAGCCCGGGTCCGGTCACCACTCGAGCTGCAGCAGTGAACCCGGATCCGAGCAGGCCCCCGAAAGAGAAGCCACAGCGGCCCCCGCCCGCAACACTAGGTCTTATCAATGGTGAGAGAGTAAAGTGGGTTCTCCCAGCCACAGCGCATTTCAGGAGAGGGGTGTATTGACAATAGGGTAGGTAACAGACTGAGAGTTTCATAGTGGAAAAAGAAGGGTCTCCCAGCAGCAGAGGAACAACACAGTCTTATTGGGGGTCAGAGGCACAGAGAATTTCAGGAAAGCAGTTGTAGCTGGTCACAGACTGAGTTACACAATGGAAGGAGAATTTTCTTCCAGCATCACAGAGTATTTAAGGAAATGAATGTCGAGAATGCAAATGGTCTCAAGCTGAAAAGTGCAGCTTCCAGCTGCAGCACAGAGTATTTCAGGGGTATGATAATCTTTTGGCTTGCCAACTGCAATCTTTCAACATTCACTTGTTGAAACACTACTGTATGTGCTGCAGCTGGAAACTATATTTTCCAGCTTCTGGTCTCTCTCTTTCTCTCTCTCCCTCTCTCATCGGGGGACATTATTTCTCATCTCAAGACTTCCCCTGGAGGGAGCATCTTCCAGAAAATTGCTTAACTTTCCCATTGACTTCTATTATGCTTATTACTCAAGACCACCACATAAACATTATAAATTGTTCATCTAGTGTAATTGAAACGCCCGCACCGGGGCTTTCAGGGCTCGCATGGTCACCGGGCCGGTGGTATTCGGGGTCAGGCTGTGAGTGGCTCGACCTGGCTTCCGTGACCCCCGGCGGGTTTCAATAAAAGGAAAGTCCTAAAGTCAGTCCGGTGTTACAAGGGGGATGGAAGGAGGGTAATGGGTAGAGTTGAGCGCGGTTCGCGGTTCGAGGTTCTCCAGTTCTAGGCTCGAGTGATTTTGGGGCCTGTTCTAGATCGAACTAGAACTCGAGCTTTTTGCAAAAGCTCGATAGTTCTAGAGACGTTCGAGAACGGTTCTAGCAGCAAAAAAACAGCTAATTACTAGCTGGCTTTCCGCTGTAATAGTGTAAGTCACTCTGTGACTCACACTATTATGAAATTTCAGTGTATAGTGTGCGGGAACAGCGCCTTCAGATCACTGCTGTTTGTATAATGGTGATCGTCATTTTTTTTTTTTTCCCTTGTCTTCTTTCCCTAAGCGCGCGCGTGTAGCGGGGCGGGCCAGCATGTCAGCCAATCCCAGACACACACACAGCTAAGTGGACTTTTAGCCAGAGAAGCAACGGCATGTGTGATAGGATGTCCATGTCACATGTCCCTGCATTATCAAACCGGACATTTTCCTCCAGTACGCCATTATCTGCCTTCTTCGTCCTTGGTGTCAGACATCACTGTCGCAGCTCCGTCCTGAGTCCTATCGCTGATACAGCTGTATGCGCTCCATACACAGCGCTGGACAGCATAGGGATAGCACTTTCCATCAATCCTTTTAAGGGCTCGTACCGGCAGGGTCAGAGCCATAGGTGACAGGTCCTGAAAACAGAGACAGCGTCTGTGTAGCTAAGGTCAGGGATTTCGTCGCTGCATTTCCCCATTAGGAGGGAATAGAAAGGCAGGCTTCCATTCCTCTACCCAGAGCCCCACAATCCTGGCACTGTAGCCTCCTGTCCTCTGCACACTCCAACTCATTATAACTAAGCCACTATACTAGCAAACACTCAGTGTACCTAGTGGCATCCTAAACGTGGCTATTGGACTTTAGTCTAGTCACACTAGTGCAAAGACATTTGCAGCACCTCTGCCTGCATTGCACACTCCAACTCATTATAACTAAGCCATTATACTAGCAAACACTCAGTGTACCTAGTGGCATCCTAAACGTGGCTATTGGACTTTTGTCTAGTCACACTAGTGCAAAGACATTTGCAGCACCTCTGCCTGCATTGCACACTCCAACTCATTATAACTAAGCCATTATACTAGCAAACACTCAGTGTACCTAGTGGCATCCTAAACGTGGCTATTGGACTTTTGTCTAGTCACACTAGTGCAAAGACATTTGCAGCACCTCTACCTGCATTGCACATTCCAACTCATTATAACTAAGCCATTATACTAGCAATTGATGCTGCCAGTTTAACGGCCATAGTTGCATTGTCAGGGATATTTATTCTTTATTATTCTGCTGTTAATAAAGCTAGACCACCACTTCAATCTACACCACCTCTCAATTTTTACTACCACATTTTCAGTGCACAATCTTGTCGCAATCAACATGAGTGGCAAAATGACAGATGCTGGTGGAAAGGGGAAGAGGCGTGGTGGAAAAGGAAAAAAAGGGTTTGTCCGTGGGGAAGGTGGCAAAGGTCCATTATCATCTGCTGAAGATAGACCATCTACCAGCAAAAGTAAGATGTCTACTACTTACCGTGGACAATCCGATGTGCTCCCTTTTTTACGGACACGAACAACAGGAACAAAGGTAGATGATGGCCAGAAAAGGAAAATGCTTGAATGGATCTCAAGTGATCCAACAAGTGCCCTCTCAGCCACTTCAAGTACTGCATCCAAAAAACACCAGTCCTCTGAGTTGTCATTTCAATCAAACTTGCATTCTCCCAGCTCTGAAGTCTCCATCAGCCCTGCACAGTATGGTGGAACTGAGATGGCTGAGTCTGCAGAGCTGTTCAGTCACACTATAGCCTGGGAATCAGAGGTCTGCTCCCAAGCTACAGTGAGTACAGAACAGGAAATGGTCTGCAGTGATGCCCAGAACCTTTGTGACTCTGATTCAGGCCGTGAGGACCAAGTTTCTGAGCATAATGATGACCGTTTGTCACAAACTGTAACACCTGTGGTTATAGACAATGAGGAACATACTGATGAAGATGATACGCAGATACCCGATTGGGATGACAACTTAAATATTCGGTCAGGGCAAGAAGAGGCTCGGTCTGAGGGGGAGGGGAGTGCAAACACAACAATTGATGATGAAGTTCTAGATCCCACCTACTGTCAACCCACAGTCAGGCACTCGAGGAGGTCAACAGAGGTGGTGGAGGAGGATGCAACTGATGACGAAGTTACCTTGCTCCTTCCTGGACACAGTCGGAGTACTGGTAGCACGTCTACAACTGCATCCTCAGCCACCACTCTGCCTCTGACCATTATTCGGGGTGGATCAACAGGCCGCATGGCCTCTAAGCCTTGCCTAGCCTGGTCCTTTTTTGACATAGAAAAAGATCGCCCCAATTATGTGATCTGTAAAATTTGTCATGGTTCTCTTAGTAGAGGTCAAAACCTCAGCAGTTTGACAACTTCTTCCATGAATCGTCACATGAATAAATATCATATGGCCCGGTGGGAAGCTCACCGTGCTGCAATGCGGCCTAGCGGAGCGAACCATCCACCGCCTGCCCCTTCCAGTGCATCCGCGCGCTCGTCATCTTCTAGGACTGTGGGGACAGCTGTCACACCTGGTTTTCCACCCACAACTTCCACCACTGTAACCGCAACAGGCAGTTTGCTTGGTAGGTCGTCAGTTGGTTTGGAAGGGGAAACAAGTGAGTGTGTACAGCTCTCTCAGACATCGATAGCACCAACGTTGGATGAAGGCAACATCATGTCTCCGCCTGCACTTTCCTCACAAACCTGCATTTTTCCAGGGACACCCTACTCAACACCGTCTACACACAGCAGCCAGATCTCTGTCCCTCAGATGTGGTCAAATAAAAGGCCACTTCCTGCGACCCATGACAAAGCTAAGAGGTTGACTCTATCCCTCTGTAAGCTGTTGGCTACCGAAATGCTGCCTTTCCGCCTAGTGGACACTCAGGATTTTAGAGACCTTATGTCTGTCGCTGTGCCCCAGTACCAGATGCCTAGTCGCCACTACTTCTCTAAGAAAGGTGTGCCCGCGCTACACCAGCATGTCGCACAGAACATCACCGCTTCCTTGAGAAACTCTGTGTGTGAACGGGTGCATTTCACCACCGATACATGGACCAGTAAGCATGGACAGGAACGTTACATGTCGCTGACTGGGCACTGGGTAACTATGGTGATAGATGGTGAAGGGTCTGCTGCACAAGTCTTGCCGTCCCCACGACTTGTGTGTCAATCCTCTGTCTGTCCAAGTTCCGCCACTGCTTCTGCATCCTCCACCTCATCTGGGTCCTCCACCTCCGCCCCAAGCCTGCCTGGTCAGGCCACCAGCGTTCTCACTGTGCAGAAGGAATCACGCACCCCTCATTACTATGCTGGCAGCAGAGCGCAACGGCATCAGGCGGTCTTTAGCTTGACATGTCTTGGAAATAAGAGTCACACAGCTGAGGAGTTGTGGTCAGCTCTGCGGTCCGAGTTTAATAAATGGTTGTCTCCACTCAACCTGCAGCCTGGTAAGGTCGTGTGCGACAATGCTGCAAACCTGGGTGCGGCCCTTCGCCTGGGCAAGGTGACACACGTACCTTGTATGGCTCACGTGTTGAACCTTGTCGTCCAGCAATTTTTAACACACTATCCTGGCCTAGATGGCCTTCTGAACAGGGCACGAAAACTGTCTGCTCACTTCCGCCGTTCAAGCGCCGCAGCTGAGCGACTTGCATCGCTCCAGAAGTATTTCGGCCTGCCGGTTCATCGCCTGAAATGCGATGTGGCGACACGCTGGAATTCGACTCTCCACATGTTACAGCGACTGTGGCAGCACCGCCGAGCCCTGGTGCAATACGTCATGACGTATAGCCTGGGCCAACGAGATGCAGAGGTGGGTCAGATCACCCTGATGGAGTGGTCTCAGATCAAGGACCTATGCACCCTTCTGCACAGTTTCGACATGGCGACGAATATGTTTAGCGCTGACAATGCCATTATCAGCATGACGATTCCAGTCATTTACATGCTGGAGCACACGCTAAACACTATTCGGAGTCAGGGGATGGGACAACAGGAAGGGGATGAACTACAGGAGGATTCATATGCGCAAAACACAACAACATCACCAAGGTCCAGACGTTCATCATCAACAAGGCGCCAGGCATGGGACCATGGGGGACAGGGATCAACAAGGGCGCATAGTAGCAGGCTAAATGTTGAGGAAGGTGCAGGAGAACATGAAGAAATGGAGGATGAACTGTCCATGGACATGGAAGACTCAGCAGATGAGGGAGACCTTGGTCAAATTTCAGTTGAAAGAGGTTGGGGGGAGATGTCAGAGGAAGAAAGAACGGTTAGCACCTCTATGCCACAAACACAGCGTGGACTTGGTCCGCATTGCCGCGCAAGACACATGAGCGTCTTCTTGTTGCACTACCTCCAACATGACCCTCGTATTGTCAAAATTAGAAGTGATGATGACTACTGGCTTGCTACACTATTAGATCCCCGGTACAAGTCCAAATTTTGTGACATAATTCCAGCCATAGAAAGGGACGCACGTATGCAGGAGTATCAGCAGAAGCTGTTACTCGATCTTAGTTCGGCTTTTCCACCAAACAACCGTGCAGGTGCAGGGAGTGATTCTCCCAGTTGTAACTTGCCAAACATGGAACGGTCTCGTCATCTTCAACAGTCTACCCGTACCAGTAGGACCATATCTGGTGCTGGTAACAGCAATTTTATGGAATCTTTTCATAATTTTTTTAGACCCTCTTTTGCAAGTCCACCAGAGACAACAAGTCTGACACATAGTCAACGGCTGGAGAGGATGATACAGGAGTATCTCCAAATGAACATCAATGCCATGACTTTGCAAATGGAGCCTTGCTCCTTTTGGGCTTCAAATCTAGAAAAATGTCCAGAGCTCTCCAGTTACGCCTTGGAGATTTTGTCGTGTCCAGCTGCCA
Source organism: Anomaloglossus baeobatrachus (assembly GCF_048569485.1). Taxonomy (NCBI): domain Eukaryota; kingdom Metazoa; phylum Chordata; class Amphibia; order Anura; family Aromobatidae; genus Anomaloglossus; species Anomaloglossus baeobatrachus. The sequence continues at coordinate 325,983,037 of NC_134357.1, forward strand.
GCGTTGTCTCTGAACGTGTCTTCAGTGCTGCTGGGTGTGTGCTGACAGATAAGCGCACGCGTCTGTCCAGTGACAATGTGGACAGACTGACGTTCATCAAAATGAACAAGTCATGGATCCAGAAGGAATTTACTACCCCTGTGTCATCCTGGGGAGAGTAAATGCTTGTGGATTTGGAATGTGCTTGATGCAAATCAAAACATCCTGTTTAAAACTAGGGCACAACTGCTGCCACTGAAGGGGTGGGTGTGTGTGTGGCCCAATTTTTTGAAAAAAGGGAGACTCCGCTTGGAGTAACCCTTGCTTACATTGTTTTTAAAAAGAGCCAAGATGAACAAGTCATGGTTCAGCAAAGACTTTATCTACCTACTCCAGAGTCATCCTGGGGACGGTTAATTATGGCGTATTTTTTAATGTTCTTGATGCAAATCTAGCTGTGAAGTGTACAACTGGGGCACAACTGCTGCCACTGAAGGGGTGGGTGTGTGTGGGGCCCAATTTTTGGAAAAAAGGGAGACTCCGCTTGGAGTAACCCTTGCTTGCTGTGTTTTTTAAAAGGAGCCAAGATGAACAGAGCTGGGATCAGGAAAGACTTTGCTACCTACCCCGGTGTCATCCTGGGGACGGTTAATTATGGCGTATTTTTGAATGTGCTTGATGAAAATCTAGCTGTGAAGTGTACAACTGGGGCACAACTGCTGCCACTGAAGGGGTGGGTGTGTGTGGGGCCCAATTTTTGGAAAAAAGGAAGACACCGCTTGGAGTCACCTTGCGGTGTTTTACATGATTTTAGAAGGGCGTGCCATGCCTATATCTGTGTCTCCTCCTCTTTTTCCTTGTCCTGCTCTTTTGTTTTCACATGAGTATATGTCCTTGTCACTTTCTCATGTGTTTGTGTTGTGTTGTGAGTTGTTTGTCACCTTTGGACACCTTTAAGGGTGTTTTCTATGTGTTTTTATGTGTTTGTGAATGCCTGCCATTGTTTCCTATGCGGTTCGAGTTCGGTTCGTCGAACGTTCGACGAACCGAACTCGAACGGGACCTCCGTTCGGCGAACCGACCTCGAGCCGAACCGGGACCGGTTCGCTCATCTCTAGTAATGGGGTTCCTGGGGAGCTTGCCATCTCTCCCCCAGGAAACGGTATGGGACAGGGATGGGGGATGCTTGCAGCGCCACCCGTGGTTTGCGGCTAGGTGTTCAGTCGCCGCTGCGCAGTCTCTCTCCGGGGCAGGTGTTACGGGCAGCCGGATGGAATCGCTCCGCACGGGTGGAACGGGGTAGCCCCGGGAGGTTTATGAGACCTAGGGCAACAGTCCTCAGGGACACCGGGGGGCACAGGGCGGCGGCATTACTCACACCAGTCACGGAGTGCGGTTCCAGTTGTTCTTTATTTACAGTCCGTTCCACATCGCACCCGAGTGCTGGTCCTCGCCGCCTGTAGCCTTTGGTCGGTCCTGGGCAGGTAGGAGGAAGGGGGGTCCGGTGAGGTGTTCTGGGGGTCTCTCCCTTTCGTGTGCGTTAGTGCCGTCCCCGTGACATGGAGCATCTTGGGAACTCGCCGCCTCTCTGTCTCTCTCATCCCGGTAGCTGACACCACAACCGCCACCGAGTACAACTTTCTCCAGGGTTCCCCAGTCCTCAGCTCCATTCCCTTCCTCTAGGTGTTATCAGCCCTGGTCTCGTGGCATCTCCTCAACAGGAGCTGTCCTGTGGACGTCTGCACTCTCCTGCAGCCTCTGATGTTCTGCCAAACTTTCTGTGTGTTCTGCACTAAACTCACTCCTATTCAGGCCTCCTCCCCTTGAGTTGTCATGGAAACCTGCCTGTGTGCAGCCACCTGCTCATTAAGGAGACAGGATGAGTCATAGGCTCAAAACTACATGCTGCAAAAGCTATTAACTCCTTCCTGCCAGTGTGATGTGAGTGTGTGTGTGGACTTCACTCCTCCTGCCCGGGAAAAATGGGGTAACATTTAATACCTTGTAATGACCCAGTTGCAGGGGCGTTACATAATGAGCACCCTAGCATTTTGTTACTCGCCCATCACTAATTGTGACCCAAAATAATGCTGCAGAAAATGACTATAGATGATTACCACTATAGGATTTATTAATCAGATCATTGAAATGCTAAAATAAAGCAATATTTCATATAGTCTTAATTAGAAATATCTTATATTTTATGTATGCACCATCTATGCAGTCCTATGTGTGTAAAAGGTTACAAAATACTAATAAACACAATGTCATATGTTGGTCATTTCCATCTCCACCTCTTCTATTGTATCTAGGCAAGAGTAGTAAATAGTTAAGGGCAAGCGTGCATGCCACTGCCTGATATTTGATTGAACATCGGGGTGCTTGGTCATGTTCGTTACTCGATCGAGTATCGCAGGTGCTCAAACGCCAGGATTGAGTCCCCATTCCACATGTTTCGTGGCTGTTTTTCAGCCACTCATATGTGGGGATTGTCTGCCAAGCACGGTAATGCCATAGCAATTTTGGATAGTGGTATTACTGTGATTGGCTGCCCGAACTATACCATCAGATCTATATGAGATTTGGGATGCGACAATCAGCACACTCTACCCTGGAAACATATAGGAATAGCTACTGGAGGAGGAATAGGTTTGGATTAGAGGCATATAGGCAAGGATTAGTGCCCTAAATATTCCTTGCTGCTGCACACTAAAACCAAAAGTCCTTCTCAGACCTACATCTATTCTATTCCCTACTAATACCACTGTTAGATGCATTCACTGTAGGGATAGCTACTGGAGAGATAGGTTTAGATTACAGAAATTTAGGCAGGGATTATGGCCTTACAGCGTTTGCTGCTGCACCCTAAAACCACAAGTCCTTTGTCAGGGCTACATCTATTCCCTATTAATACCGCTGTTATCTGCATTCACAGTGGGCATAGCTGCTGGAAGATGGATAGGTTTGGTTTGGAGGCTTTTAGGAATGGATCATAACCTTACAGTCCTTGCTGCTGCACCCTAAGACCAAAAATCCCTTGTCAGGGCTACATCTATTATATTCACAAATAATACCACTCTTAGATGCATTTACTGTAGGGATAGCTGCTGGAAGAGGGATAGATTTGGATTTGAGGCATACAGGCAGGGATTATAGCCTTACAGTCTTTGCAGCTGAGCTATAAAACCAAAGCTACCTTGTCAGAGCTACATCTACTTTATTCTCTATTAATACCGCTGTTATCTTCATTCACTGTAGGGATAGCTAGTGAAAGATGGATAGGTTTGTATAAGAGGCATACAACCAGGGATTATAGCCTTACAGTCCTTGCTGCTGCAAACTAAAACCAAATGTCCTTTCTTAGAGCTACACCTATTCTATTCCCTATTAATACTGTAATGTTTGTATTCATACATCATCTACCTAATTTAATATGCACAAGGCATGTGGTAAGGGAAAGGGAAGTGGATATGCTGCTGATGGTGCATGCACAGGCCGGGAAAAAGGGGAAACTGCGCTAGCTGCAGTCACACAATAAATATGCTCATCCACGAGACCTAGCTTCATGTCCTACTTTGCAGGAGAGACGTAGAAGCTTGAAGCTTTCAGGATGTTTCCCAGCACCACCCTGTCTTCCACATGGTCCAGTTTCAGAAGCCAAGAGTCTGGACCACATAATCCTCACCTTGATCCTCCTTCCTTCCATGATGGTGAATCCGAGAAGACAAATGATCTCACACTCAGACACTACTAGGAGCTTTTTACATTTCCATTTATTGATTTCACTGGTCAATACAAAAAATCATCAGCAAAGGTAATATGTCTGTTTTATGGAGTTTGATGTGCTGAAACCAAAAAATATGCTTAGTTTTGCTCTGAAACCAAAAAATATGCTTAGTTTTGCTCTATCACATAAAGTTTCTGCGATAGAAGTATTTTTGTTATTACGTTATTTCTGCATTTGCAATGTATACTGGGCCCCTCATGTGATATGCACAAGTTGTTTAAATGGTCTTCGTTACTGGTTGAAAATGAAGAAAGTGGATATGCCATTTGCTATTCCCATGATTTGGAGAGAACCCAAAAATCTTAGTGATGACTGCTACTTTTGTTTTGTTAAACTGAAGGGCTTTTCTACAAAGAACATACATAAGATTAATTGTCCTGAATTTAAACCTGCGATTAGGCCAGTTCCACATGATGGTATCTTGCCAGTTCCTATACCACCACAGTATGGACTGGATGAAAATGAAGTAAAATATGAAATACGAAGACTATGGAGCTGAAGCTACTGGCGAAGACATGGAGACCTCACGTCAAGATGAGTATGCACCTGATGGAGCAGCTCAGCAGCCAGAATGCTTTACTCAACATGAATTAAATGATCTCATCAGAGACCGTTCATTGTCAAAAGATAAAGCTGAACATTTTGCATCTGCAGCAGGTTGAAACAGAAGAATCTTCTTCATGATGATGTGTTATTACCGAAACAGAAGTAACACTTTAACGCAATTTTTCACACTTGATGGACCAATGGTGTACTGTAACAATGTGAATGGCCTCTTTGAAGAACTGAATCAAGAGTATTTTGTTGCAGATTGGTGATTGTTTATTGACTCATCCCAGAGAGGTTTGAAAGCAATCTTGCTTCACAATGGAAATATGAAACAATCAATCCCTATTGCTCACTCATGTCATCTAAAGGGAAGTTATGAAAATCTGTCAGTTGTTTTGGATGCTATACAATATAAGTATCATCAAGAGAATATCTGTGGACATTTGAAAGTGGTCTGGTAATGGGAATGCAAGGAGGTTTCACAAAATATTGTTGCTTTTTGTGTTTATGGGACAGTAGAAATACATTAGAGCATTATGTTCATCTTGATTGGGGACAGAGAAACATCTATGCTGCAGGTAGAGACAATGTTCAGCATAATCCTTTAGTTGTTCTAACAAAAATCTTTCTTCCGCCACTACATATAAAGTTGGGATTGATTAAGAACTTTGTGAAAGCCATGGGAAAGCCAAATTCACAGCATTTCACCAGCAAAACTGAAGGAAGGAGTATTTGTTGGTCCTCAGATCAGAGAGCTTATGAGAGATTATGTGTTTGAAGGAACTCTAAATGATAAGGAATTGAGATCTTGGAAAAGTTTTAAGTGAATCTGTGAAAACTTCTTAGGAAAAAATAAATCTCCAGAGTATGTTGATGGTGTTGAGAAACTAATAAATGCATACAAGTGTCTTAGATGTCACATTTCTCTGAAAATGCACTTTTTGCATTCACATTTAGATTTCTTCCCTCAAAATCATGGGGATGTAAACGATGAACAAGACGAGTGGTTTCACCAGGACGTTAAAAGGGAACCAATCACCAGGATTTTCGTATATAAGCTAAAGCCATCAGGCTGATTCTCTACATACCATTAGTAGTCAGCTCAGATGTTTAGATTTTGAAATCCAAAAAAGTAAAGCTTATAAAAATAGCTGCTTGATGAGTGACAGCAGCAAAGGAGGAAAGTCAAAAGTGGGGTGCAGCAAGGCTCTGTCCTGGGGCCAGTGCTGTTTCATATCTTTATAAATGATCTGGATAACGGAATTATTGGGAAACTCATCAAATATGCAGTTGATACTAAGCTAGGAGGAGTAGCCAACACTAGAGAGGACAGAGAGCGTATTCAAAAATATCTAGACACACTCGAACAATGGGCTGAATGTTTTTTAACAGGGACAAATGCAAAGTCCTAAATCTGGGTAAAAAAATGTAAAAAACATATATAGTATGGGAGGAATAGAACTAGGTAAAAGCATCAGAGAAAAGGACTTGGGCATAATAGCGGATCCCAGATTCAACATGAGCCAACAATGCGGAGCTGCAGCTAAAAAGGCCAACAAAATTCTGGGATGTATCAAGACAAGCATTGAATCTAGATCAAGAGAGGTAATTATTCCCCTATACTTTGCCCTGGTCAGACCCCTCCTGGAATACTGTGTACAGTTATTGTGTCGAGACTCCTAACAGAGGCTCTACTGACTTTTTTGATTTGCATATTTCCCAGGGGACAATGCACCTAGGATTTCACTGTGTTGAGTGCCCTCATTGGCTGCCGGCAGTGTTTTCTCTGGCTGGTCTCCCCGAGATCAGTGATTGTTTTGTCTTGTTGGTTTAATAGGCATTGCTCCCACCTGGTCAAAATCCTACTCCACACTGATGAGGGGCAATACCCCGAAACAGCTGTCTGTGGATGGATACCTGGCCATGGTATGTCCCTTGTCATAGCTTTAAATTTGTCAAAGAATTGGATAGTGACTAAAAGGGCCACTTAATATGGTGGTTATGGTGGTCTCCTAAAAAGAGCCACTCCTTGGCTAGGTCCTTCCCGGAGGGATATCTGGTTAGTTTCTGTATCGAGACTCCTAATAGAGGCTCCACAGACTTTGATTTTCATATTTCCCAGGGGGCAATGCACCTAGGATTTCACTGTGTTGAGCACCCTCGTTGGCTGCCGGCAGTGTTTTCTCTGGCTGGTCTCCCCGAGATCAGTGATTGTTTTGTCTAAAGGCTGCTTTACACCTTGCAATTTCACATACGATGTCATATGCGATGTGACCCACCCCCATCGTATGTGCGGCACGTTCAATTTGTTGACCGTGTCGCACAAACGATTAATTCCCATCACACATACTTACCTTCCATACGGCCTCGATGTGGGCGGCAAACATCCACTTCCTGGAGTGGGAGGGACGTTCGGCGTCACAGCGACGTCACACGGCAGCCGGCCAATAGAAGCAGAGGGGCGGAGATGAGCGAGACGTAAACATCCTGCCCACCTCCCTCCTTCCGCATTGCAGGCGGGACGCAGGTAAGATGTGTTCATTGTTCCCGGGGTCTCGCACACTGCGATGTGTTCTGCCTTGGGAACATTGAACAACTTGACGTTCAATTTTTAGCTTTTGAATGACGTGTATGCGATCAACGTGTTTTCGTACAATCGCAATCGCACATAGGTTTCACACCCTACAACAACACTAACGATGCCGGATGTGCGTCACTTATGACGTGACCACGCCGACACATCGTTAGATTAATTGTAGCGTGTAATGCCCGCTTTACTTTTCAAGATGGACATAAGGAGATTATGTGTAGTGATGCCCAAATATTTGAGCAACCACCCTCAGAAGAAGATGATGATAACGAAAGGCAATTAGTGTCTCAAGAGTAGAGTTGAGCGCGGTTCGTGGTTCGTGGTTCTCCAGTTCTAGGCTCGAGTGATTTTGGGGCCTGTTCTAGATCGAACTAGAACTCGAGCTTTTTGCAAAAGCTCGATAGTTCTAGAAACGTTCGAGAACGGTTCTAGCATCAAAAAACCAGCTAAATCATAGCTTGGTTTCTGCTGTAATAGTGTAAGTCACTCTGTGAATCACACTATTATGACATTTCAGTGTATAGTGTGCGTGAACAGCGCCTTCAGATCACTGCTGTTTCTATAATGGCGATCGCCATTTTTTTTTTTTTCTTGTCTTCCTTCCCTAAGCGCGCGCGTCTTGTGGGGCGGGCCAGCATGTCAGCCAATCCCAGACACACACACAGCTAAGTGGACTTTGAGCCAGAGAAGCAACGGCATGTGTGATAGGAAGTCCATGTCACATGTCCCTGCATTATAAAAACGGACATTTTCTTCCAGGACGCCATTATCTGCCTTCTGCGTCTTTGGTGTCAGACATCACTGTCGCAGCTCCGTCCTCCTCCTGAGTCCTATCGCCGATACAGCTGTATGCGCTGCATACACAGCATTAGACAGCTTAGGGAGAGCACTTTATAGCAGTCCTTTTAAGGGCTCAAACCGGCAGGGTCAGAGAGCCATAGGTGACAGGTCCTGAAAACAGCCACAGCGTCTGTGTAGCCAAGGTCAGGGATTTCCTCCCTGCATTTCACCATTAGGAGGGAATAGAAAGGCAGGCTTCCATTCCTCTACCCAGAGCACCACAATCCTGCCACTGTACCCTCTTGTCCTCTGCACACTCCAACTCATTATAACTAAGCCATTACACTAGCAAACACTCAGTGTACCTAGTGGCATCCTATACGTGGCTATTGGACTTTGCTATAGTCCCACTAGTGCAAAGACATTTGCAGAGCGCGTCTGCCTGCATTGCACACTCCAACTCATTATAACTAAGCCATTACATTAGCAAACACTCAGTGTACCTAGTGGCATCCTATACGTGGCTATTGGACTTTGCTATAGTCCCACTAGTGCAAAGACATTTGCAGAGCGCGTCTGCCTGCATTGCACACTCCAACTCATTATAACTAAGCCATTACACTAGCAAACACTCAGTGTACCTAGTGGCATCCTATACGTGGCTATTGGACTTTGCTATAGTCCCACTAGTGCAAAGACATTTGCAGAGCGCGTCTGCCTGCATTGCACACTCCAACTCATAATAACTAAGCCATTACACTAGCAAACACTCAGTGTACCTAGTGGCATCCTATACGTGGCTATTGGACTTTGCTATAGCCCCACTAGTGCAAAGACATTTGCAGAGCGCGTCTGCCTGCATTGCACACTCCAACTCATTATAACTAAGCCATTAGACTAGCAATTTTTGCTGCCAGTTTAAGGCCTGTAGTTGCATTGTCAGGGATATTTATTCTTTATTATTCTGCTGTTAATAAAGCTAGACCACCACTGCAATCTACACCACCTCTCAATTTTTACTACCACATTTTCAGTCCACAATCTTGTCGCAATCAACATGAGTGGCAAAATGACAGATGCTGGTGGAAAGGGGAAGAGGCGTGGTGTAAAAGGCAAAAAAGGTTTTGTCCGTGGGGAAGGTGGCAAAGCTACATTATCATCTGCTGAAGATAGACCATCTACTAGCAAAAGTAAGATGTCTACTACTTACCATGGACAATCCGATGTGCTCCCTTTTTTACGTACACGAACAACAGGAAGAAAGGTAGATGATGGGCAAAAAAGGAAAATGCTTGAATGGATCTCAAGTGGTCCAACAAGTGCCCTCTCAGCCACTTCAAGTACCGCATCCAAAAAACACCAGTCCTCTGAGTTGTCATCCCAATCACACTTGATTTCTCCCAGCTCTGAAGTCTCCATCAGCCCTGCACAGTATGGTGGAACTGAGATGGCTGAGTCTGCAGAGCTGTTCAGTCACACTATAGCCTGGGAATCAGAGGTCTGCTCCCAAGCTACAGTGAGTACAGAACAGGAAATGGTCTGCAGTGATGCCCAGAACCTTTGTGACTCGGATTCAGGCCGTGAGGAACAAGTTTCTGAGCATAATGTTGACCCTTTGTCACAAACTGTAACACCTGTGGTTATAGACAATGAGGAACATTCTGATGAAGATGAGACGCAGATACCCGATTGGGATGACAACTTAAATATTCGGTCAGGGCAAGAAGAGGCTCGGTCAGAGGGGGAGGGGAGTGCAAACACAACAATTGATGATGAAGTTCTAGATCCCACCTACTGTCAACCCCCAGTCAGGCACTCGAGGAGGTCAACAGAGGCGGTGGAGGAGGATGCAACCGACGACGAAGTTACCTTGCGCCTTCCTGGACAGAGTCGGAGCACTGGTAGCACGTCTACAACTGCATCCTCAGCCACCACTCTGCCTCTGAGCATTATTCGGGGTGGATCAACAGGTCGCATGGCCTCTAAGCCTTGCCTAGCCTGGTCCTTTTTTGACATAGAAAAAGATCGCCCAAATTATGTGATATGTAAAATTTGTCATGGTCGTCTTAGTAGAGGTCAAAACCTCAGCAGTTTGACAACTTCTTCCATGAATCGTCACATGAATAAATATCATATGGCCCGGTGGGAAGCTCACCGTGCTGCAATGCAGCCTAGCGGAGAAAACCATCCACCGCCTGCCCCTTCCAGTGCATCCGCGCGCTCGTCATCTTCTAGGACTGTTGAGACAGCTGTCACACCTGTTTTTCCACCCACAACTTCCACCACTGTAACCACAACAGGCAGTTTGCTTGGTAGGTCGTCAGTTGTTTTGGAAGGGGAAACAAGTGAGTGTGTACAGCTCTCTCAGACATCGATAGCACCAACGTTGGATGAAGGCAACATCATGTCTCCGCCTGCACTTTCCTCACAAACCTGCATTTTTCCAGGGACACCCTACTCAACACCGTCTACACACAGCAGCCAGATCTCTGTCCCTCAGATGTGGACAAATAAAAGGCCACTTCCTCCGAGCCATGACAAAGCTAAGAGGTTGACTCTATCCCTCTGTAAGCTGTTGGCTACCGAAATGCTGCCTTTCCGCCTAGTGGACACACAGGATTTTAGAGACCTTATGTCTGTCGCTGTGCCCCAGTACCAGATGCCTAGTCGCCACTACTTCTCTAAGAAAGGTGTGCCCGCGCTACACCAGCATGTCGCACACAACATCACCGCTTCCTTGAGAAACTCTGTGTGTGAACGGGTGCATTTCACCACCGATACTTGGACCAGTAAGCATGGACAGGGACGTTACATGTCGCTGACTGGGCACTGGGTAACTATGGTGATAGATGTTGAAGGGTCTGCTGCACAAGTCTTGCCGTCCCCACGACTTGTGTGTCAATCCTCTGTCTGTCCAAGTTCCGCCACTGCTTCTGCATCCTCCACCTCATCTGGGTCCTCCACCTCCGCCCCAAGCCTGCCTGGTCAGGCCACCAGCGTTCTCACTGCGCAGAAGGAATCACGCACGCCTCATTACTATGCTGGCAGCAGAGCGCAACGGCATCAGGCGGTCTTTAGCTTGACATGTCTTGGGAATAAGAGTCACACAGCTGAGGAGTTGTGGTCAGCTCTGCGGTCCGAGTTTAATAAATGGTTGTCTCCACTCAACCTGCAGCCTGGTAAGGCCGTGTGCGACAATGCTGCAAACCTGGGTGCGGCCCTTCGCCTGGACAAGGTGACACACGTACCTTGTATGGCTCACGCGTTGAACCTTGTCGTCCAGCAATTTTTAACACACTATCCCGGCCTAGATGGCCTTCTGAACAGGGCACGAAAACTGTCTGCTCACTTCCGCCGTTCAAGCGCCGCAGCAGAGCGACTTGCATCGCTCCAGAAGTCTTTCGGCCTGCCGGTTCATCGCCTGAAATGCGATGTGGCGACACGCTGGAATTCAACTCTCCACATGTTACAGCGACTGTGGCAGCACCGCAGAGCCCTGGTGCAATACGTCATGACGTATAGCCTGGGCCAACGAGATGCAGAGGTGGGGCAGATCACCCTGATGGAGTGGTCTCAGATCAAGGACCTATGCACCCTTCTGCACAGTTTCGACATGGCGACGAATATGTTTAGCGCTGACAATGCCATTATCAGCATGACGATTCCAGTCATTTACATGCTGGAGCACACGCTAAACACTATTCTGAGTCAGGGGGTGGGACAACATGAAGGGGAGGAACTACAGGAGGATTCATATGCGCAAGGGACAACAACATCACCAAGGTCCAGACGTTCATCATCACCAACGCAGCAGGCATGGGACCATGGGGGACAGGGATCAACAAGGGCGCATAGTAGCAGGCGAAATGTTGAGCAAGGTGCAGGAGAACATGAAGAAATGGAGGACGAACTGTCCATGGACATGGAAGACTCAGCGGATGAGGGAGACCTTGGTCAAATTTCAGTTGAAAGAGGTTGGGGGGAGATGTCAGAGGAAGAAAGAACGGGTAGCACCTCTATGCCACAAACACAGCGTGGACTTGGTCCGCATGGCTGCGCAAGACACATGAGTGCCTTTTTGTTGCACTACCTCCAACATGACAGTCGTATTGTCAAAATTAGAAGTGATCATGACTACTGGATTGCCACACTATTAGATCCCCGGTACAAGTCCAAATTTTGTGACATAATTCCAGCCATAGAAAGGGACGCACGTATGCAGGACTATCAGCAGAAGCTGTTACTCGATCTTAGCTCGGCTTTTCCACCAAACAACCGTGCAGGTGCAGGGAGGGAATCTCCCAGTTGTAACTTGACAAACATGGGACGGTCTCGTCATCTTCAACAGTCTACCTGTACCAGTAGGACCGTATCTGGTGCTGGTAACAGCAATTTTATGGAATCTTTTCATAATTTTTTTAGACCATCTTTTGCAAGGCCACCAGAGACAACAAGTCTGACACATAGTCAACGGCTGGAGAGGATGATACAGGAGTATCTCCAAATGAACATCGATGCCATGACTGTGCAACTGGAGCCTTGCTCCTTTTGGGCTTCAAACCTAGAAAAATGGCCAGAGCTCGCAACTTACGCCTTGGAGATTTTGTAGTGTCCAGCTGCCAGCGTTGTCTCTGAACGTGTCTTCAGTGCTGCTGGGTGTGTGCTGACAGATAAGCGCACGCGTCTGTCCAGTGACAATGTGGACAGACTGACGTTCATCAAAATGAACAAGTCTTGGATCCAGAAGGAATTTACAACCCCTGTGTCATCCTGGGGAGAGTAAATGCTTGTGGATTTAGAATGTGCTTGATGCAAATCTAGCTGTGAAGTGTACAACTAGGGCACAAGTGCTGCCACTGAATGGGTGGGTGTGTGTGGGGCACAATTTTTGGAAAAAAGGGAGACTCTGCTTGGAGTAACCCTTGCTTACATTGTTTTTAAAAGAGGCCAAGATGAACAAGTCATGGTTCAGCAAAGACTTTATCTACCTACCACGGTGTCATGCTGGGGACAGTTAATTATGGCGTATTTTTGAATGTGCTTGATGCAAATCAAAACATCCTGTTTGCAACTAGGGCCCAAGTGCTGCCACTGAAGGGGTGGGTGTGTGTGGGGCCCAATTTTTGGAAAAAAGGGAGACTCCGCTTGGAGTCACCTTGCGGTGTTTTACATGACTTTAGAAGGGCGTGCCATGCCTATATCTGTGTGTCCTCCTCTTTTTCCTTGTCCATCTGTTTTGTTTTCGCATGAGTATATGTCCTTGTCACTTTCCCATGTGTTTGAGTTGTTTGTCACCTTTTGGACACCTTTGAGGGTGTTTTCTAGGTGTTTTTCTGTGTTTGTGATTGCCTGCCATTGTTTCCTATTGGCTCGAGTTCGGTTCGTCGAACGGGACCTCCGTTCGGCGAACCGACCTCGAGCCGAACCGGGACCGGTTCACTCATCTCTACTCAAGAGGTAGATGATGATGAGACACATTGCCAGCAAGTGTTGTTGTTAAATCAACAAGTCTAGATGAGGACCAGAGTGCAGAAGTGGAAGACAAGGTGGTGGATGATGAAGTCACTGACAAAACCTGTGAAGGTGTCATGCAGAGCAATGACAGCAGTGCAGAGGGGGAGGGATCAACAGCACTTTAACAGAAAGTCAGAAGCAGTGGGGAGGCCAGAGGTAGAAGGCAGGCAACTGTTCCCCAGAACACCCACATGCAGCAAGATCCAAGGCCAAAGGATAGGTTTTCCTGAGTTTGGTGCTTTTTTAAAGAAAATTGTAGTTGCTCTCAACAGATTAACAAGACAATATGTAGTCGATAATAACGTGCAATCGCTGATGCCTTGGAGGGGGCTCTCAGAAGAAGACATGACAATAGATTGTTTAAACGCTTGGCTATTTGAAAAAAAAGAACACATTAGAAATAAAGCTTCTTTATACTCACCTGTTGAATTGGCCTGAAAAGATACTTACATGTGTGGTTAGAGCCAAAAATTGTCAACCTTGTTGGGTGGGTGGGTCTTTTGGTCAACTTTTGGCTCTTTGAAAAAAGAGAACACATTAAAAATAAAGCTTCTGGGTACGTACAAGTGCAAAGTTTCGCAGGAAACAAAATTACATACATAACATTTATGGAAAAGCAAAACTTTGTGTTAAACATTTTAAACCCACCACCAAAAATACCTCATCCACCCCCAATAATCCCATAACTCCTCAATATCCCAACCATAACCCACCTACCCCCAATAATCCCATAACTACTCAATATCCCAACCATAACCCACCTACCCCATTAATCCCATTCCCCCTCAGTATCCCAAACCTAACCCACATTTCCCTCCCTCTGCAATTAAAATTTTTCCCACCTCAACAAAGGCCATTACCTACCTACCCGCCCACCCCGGGTATCATTTAAACCTTAGTTTACAAGGTATCCCCAGCACCAAAGTGCATTACTTATATGTTTCAAGCAATGTGGATAAATCCACAAGAACACCAATATGATATTTACACAACTCAAAATTTACAGCAAATAAAAAAGGTAAAAAGGTGGAAAATTAGGCAAACTAACACAGATTGGGCAGATTTTTATTAGTATCTCTTTTTTTTTTCTTTTTTGGAACAGGTAAAAAAAAGAGCATAAGCTCTTCATTTAAGAAAATTACAGAATAAAAGCGTACATTTATGAAAAATAACAAAAAAGGGAGAGCTCAAAAAAATATGGGGGACAATGGGTCTCTGATTTTCCTCACCCTGGCACTGATTGGTCCTCCTGAAGAGTCTCGGGGCTTCTGATTGTGGTCCTTTGTGTTCAAGATCCTTGCAGCATTGTGTAGTGCCCCTGAGCCACTTAGGGCACTACTAGGAACTGCATCCTCACCAGGATGCAGGGCCTACCCCCTGGGACCTGGAACACCAGTGCCAGCAACAACCACACACACCAAAATCCCAGTTTCCACTCCACACCAGGGGTAATTGGCTAGTCGGACACAAGGGGATGGCCACCTAGAGGGCGGAGCCTGACCAGAGGTACTAGACAGCCTGGTGAGAGGGGATAGTAGAGTGTTACGAGGGGGACCCGGGGAAGCGTGCCAAGATGGGAAATGGACAGCTTCCGCCGGTCAAGGTCCACTGTGCGGTGTCAGGGACCGCTGCTATGGTCAGGAAAGAGTGAGCGGGTTGCTGCTAGTGATCATCTGGAACGTCACAGACGATCTATGTACACCGATCCGCCCTAACCCGTGAGGGTTGTATGGCTTGGGGCTTCTCGTACGGTGTACCTGTTGCACGGGGACGCACAGAGGTGCCTACACATGTGTGCCAGCGGGAGTCACAGGAATATGGCACGGGGGTAGCACAGAGGTGCCCACGCTTGTGTGCTTCAGAAACCAAGTGAGTCCGACAGAGACTCGAGGAGCTCACCTGGGACAGGAACACAGCCTGCTAAACGGGATACTGCCGGAGCAGCAAGGCAGGGGCAAGACCTGCAAACTAGGTGCTGCCTGAGCAGCAAGGGCAAAGCCCACAAAAGACAATAGTGCCTGAGCAGTGGCGTGGCAGCATGCTGCCAGACATCCAAACATAGAAGGACGGTCACGCACCGCCATGATGGCAGGGGGAGCTTTTAAGGAGGTGTAGCTCCACCCAAGGGCGGGCGCGAGACGGGCGTGACCCAATCAGGGTTCGTGACGTCCTGACCCAGCCAGTCAGGATTCAGTACATCACCAGCCTCGTCATGGGGCCGTGTGATATCAGTGAGCGAATCAGAAGACGTCACGTGGAGCACATGCTCATCTTCCTGCCTCTGGGTCATAAAGGCGGGATCCTCGGTATCACAATGTGCAGAGACATGGGAAGTCTTGCTGCTTCCCTGAGCATCTATTCTTTGCACACTGCGCAACCTCCCAGAGCATCTGGGATGCTGAGCAGGAGAGCTTGTGGCAGGCAAGGGATGGGAGACCGCTCCATTCCTTGCAAGGGGAGAACCACTAGGTGTCACCCTTCTGCTAGGTCTCTGAGGAGGCAACTCCTGCAGACCACGCAGTCTCCTAGACCTTTGGCGCTGCTGAGCAGGAGGGCTCGTGGCAGACAAGGAATGGGGGACCACCATTCCTTGCAACAGGAGAGCCACGACGTGTAACAGTAGAGAGTGAGTGGTAGAAGTGCAGTGAAGAAGTAGGGAGGAAAGGTACCTGAGAGCTGGGTCATGTAACAGTGACCTGGGGGCACAGGAGAGTGGTGGCCAGGGCAGGTACACCCGAGTACCGCTGGGACCAGAGCACCGATGTGACACAGGGCCCTAAGTCAGATGCTAGTTTCATACGGTCTGGCAAATACCTGCACAGTAAGGGAACCTCCATGGACTTCACTGACCCACAGATCCAGGAGCACCAGCAGTAAAGCAAGGATCAGGGTTCAGGACACAGGCCAGCCCTACAGGGTCCACACTGCCCCCGCACGGACAAGGAGACTGCCACAAAAAGGGACAGTCTGGTCCCAAGTGCTCCACGCTAAAGGGACCCAACCACACTAAGGGTGCCGGGGACAGAGCAACCGAGTCATCAACTAGCACTGGAAATACAGAGACCTGAACCAGCTGTCCAAGGGTCAAGAAGAGTGAGTAGAGACTGTTAATTACAACCCACAGTGTGGCCTTCCTTATTACTCCATCATACATCTTCTGGGCTCAGCCCTACCTGTGGAGGGTCTACCTCCATGGCTGCCATTACCACCAGCCCTAGAAATAATCAACTCAGCAGTGGCGGTTTCACCATCTTAACCGCAACCTGCAGGTGGCGTCACACAAATGACTTTAATCTCCCCTGTAAATACTCCCCATTAAAAAGCACCCAGGGCACGGGACCAGGCAACGGCCACCAAAGTGACATTCCCCAGCTAAACACTGCCCGGGACCGAGTACCCCATTCTCTGGGCGACACAATTGTCTGGGTCTTAATTACAGCTACTTTATATACCTTTCCTAATTTGGAGCCTTTCAATGTGATTGGGTACATAGTGGGCATGCTCAGTAGAAAATGACACAATCCAGTGTTGGATTCCGTCGTGAGATGGATTACGGCGGAATCCTGAACCATAGACAATTATTATACCTCTAGATGAATTGCGACGGAATCCTGCGCATTGCGTGTTTTGACGCTCCGAAAAAATGTTACATTGTGCGTTATTTCCACTCGGCAGTCAGTCATTCCATGACTGATCAGTTGCGCAGCAGATGCAATGCAAGGCCATCAGTCGCAGTCCGTCGTTCATACAAGTCTATGGGAAACAACGGAATCCGCCAAATCATTTGTGCCGGATTACGTTGTTTCTCAAAGCGGATTGTGACTGATGCAAAAAGACGGAAGTGTGAAAGCAGCCTAACGCATCGTGTATTCCTTCTAATGTTTGATAGTTCTTGCATTGTCCACAAAGGCTGTTGTGACGCCCTGGCAAAACCAGGTAGTCACACATAGGCCCTCGCATAACACCTTCCCTCACCTAGGAAACATACTGCCAACCCGAAACCCTAGCCACCCCCCTCAGGGCAAGACAGGCACACCAGTGGGTGGGACCAGGTGGTTAGGGAATGCCCACCTAGCGGTCTAGACAGCCCGGGGCGGGAAAACAAGTAGTTGAAGTCTGTAGTTGAAGTCTGTAGTTGAAGTCTGGAGTTGAAGTCTGGAGTTTAAGTTGAGAGGAGTGGAGGCTTTGGTTAAGTGTAGCTCCAGCAGAGGTGAAGCTCAATTTGACTGGCGCCAGGGTTGGAGCCCTGGTGCCTTGGCTAGGTGGCAGACAGTGTTCCCCGCCAGAAGGCGACGGGAAGACGGCAGCCGGAGATACGAGGTGGACCGGGACAGGGTTGGAGCCCGCCGGTACCGACACCGGAACACCAACCCGGAAACCGAGCACAGAGGGGGTACTTGGACCCTGAAGCCAGGACCAGAACCAACGGCCTAGCTAATTAACCAATTGAGGGCAGGATTTTAGGTCCTGTCCCAACCAAAGTCCCGAAAAGTAGGCAACCACCCACAGAGAGGAATAGGGCCACCGCCAGAGCCTGTATATCCCACGGCTCAGTGTCAGACGGGCACGGCTCCTCAGGTACACAACAAGCTGGGAGCGGACTCCCATGTTCCATACCGGTAAGTCCAACACAAGCTAAACAGTGCAGAGGGAAAAGATGGCGACCACCAGCCCGGGTGAGGGACCAGAGTACAACCGGCCGCGGCGGCCGGCCACCAGAACCTTGGTTTACCAAAAGACTTGTGTGATTCATTCAATTGTGAGTAACCAAACACCCCCTGGTACGTCCGGGTGCGCAGGCCCATGCCATCGCCATCTCCTGCACAGAGACACTGGGCCCCGGGGCAACCATCCCTACCCACGGAGGGGTTAACATCCAGCTGCTATTACATCTCCCCCGGTGTGCCCCACAACAGCAGCGGTGGTGCCACCTTTCACCACACACCGTGGGTGGCGTAACAGACATTTTACAAACAACCCCGTATAAATACGTCCCCCTTTTCATTTGGCGTGGCTGCGTGACCTCCAGGTCCGGAGGATCCCTTGAGCCACACAGCGTATCCGGATCCGAGCAGCTTGGCTGCTACAGGCGTGGGGGCGGCACACTATGAGTTTCAGCATTCCTCCTTCATAAATTATACAAGATGTGTCAGACATTGTCACACACACCACATGACTTCATAAGGTAGTAAAATGTTAAAATAACATTTTCCAGTGACAACTCTGGAGGGTGTAGTTGAATTTCCCCTCTAATATGTCATCTACTGTAGTCACAGACAGGGAAATATGGTGAGCCATGAGGCTATGTTCACATGTATTTTTGCTACATTTTTTGCAGCATTTTTCATGAGCATTATGCAAATAAAAGCTGATTTTTACAGTACGAGCAAAAGCTAGGAAATGTCATCAATATAATTCACACTATTGTTTTTCTTTTCCTTACTGAAATGAAAAACTGTAGCATTTTTTAATGACACAGCATATCAACTTTTTGAATTTTTTTGCAGCGTTCTTTCAACATTGAAAGCAATAAGAAAGTGTGAACATAGTCTAAGGGGAGGAGGAGGCTGGTTTTTTTTCTTTTTTCTTTTGCTTTATATACAAGTCATTTTACAGGAAAGAATACTTCTTAATATTTTTCCTGTAAAATCCATTTTATCTTTGATTTTGTATGGTTTTTTGTCAGCCTATAAAAGTCGCGTAATTCCTTGTTACAGCAGTGACCTGGGAGTCAGAGATGCATTCAGGCGTCTTCCCAATGCTGTTTCCATTCCATTTGAATGCAGTTTCCTTCAATTTTGGCAAATTTCCTACCACCTCTGCTGTTCTGGTAGGGTCAAAATGCTCAAGCTTCCCATTGAATTCCATTAAACTCGTTACTTGAACGGAGTCAGTCAGAACGTCCGACCTGCTTGATTCGAGTATCGAGCAGTCTAGCATTTTATTGCTCGCTCATCACTAGTAGTAACATATGACTGCATGATCAAAGTATCAGGATTTGTTTTTAGTCTGCAATGATGGAGATTAATAGATCTGCATGGTAGCTGTGTATGCAAAAAAGTATGATTGCAAGCGTGTGCATAACCTTTAAATTGACATAACAGAAAAAACACAGATGATAGATGCTGGTGTCACTCTGTGCAATAAATCAATTTTTTCTATATTTTGGGCTAATGTTTTGTCCAGCTTATGTTTCTTTAAATTTCAAGAGTTAAGTTTTTATGTTGTTCATCTCAAGTTTGATTAAATCCAGTCTTGTCTCTTCCTCTTTAATAATCAGCTTAATTAAATTTATGGAGCATTCCAACAAAATATTATTCAATTCTGAAAAAAGAAAATTCTGAAAAAATATATGTGGGTACTTTTTTTTTAACCAAAGTCCCCTCTGTATCATGTTCCTTTCAACATGTGTGTAATGTATTTCTGTCCCACCAGGTATGCTCTTGGCTACATATTTTTTCCAACTTGTGCATGAAATCCTCTAATTAAAGAGTGATGGTTGGATCATCATGGGTATTGACAATATTGCCAAATACTTCCTAATTAGTGATGAGCGAGTACCAAAAAGCTCGGGTGCTCGAAGCTCGGGCCGAGCCTCCCAAGATACTCGTGTACTCGGCCCGAGCAACGAGCCCAATGTTATCCTATGGGAGACCCGAGTATTTTTGTGAAATGACCACCGGCAGCATGTAGAAACCCTAAAAATGGCACAAAAGTCTCCGAAGAGTGCTCAAATGACATGGCAACAGCATGGGGAAGACCCCTTGAAGCATTTATCACTCAAAAGTCACAGCTGTGAACAATTTTGTCCGCGTTTTACGCCATTTTTACGGACTCACCAGAAAACCTTCCAAAATGACACCAAAATGAATTTTCATGGCGGAAATGTTAAGGGCACATACCCAATAGTGAGATAGAGCTAATGTATGTTACTTTTTTAGATCAATACATGAAAGATTTTACGTAAAACATTGTGTGGCACTCCGATGTCCCTGAGAAGAGACGTACATAAAGGTCTCTGAGTCTAATGTGCCCATTTTGAGGAACTGAGTCTTTGTAGTATTTTCCTTTGCCAGGGCAGTCCAAAATTTTGAGGTTCACCAATGACCCTGCATACAGACGTGCATGAGGGCCTGTAAACCTGAAGTGCCCATTGGAAGGAAGTGGGTCTATTGTAGTATAGCCCTTTGGCAGGGCAGCAAAAAATTGGGAGGCTCCACGTTGTCCCTGGATAGAGACGTGCATGAGGGCCTGTAAACCTGAAGTGCCCATTGGAAGGAAGTGGGTCTATTGTAGTATAGCCCTTTGGCAGGGCAGCCAAAAATTGGGAGGCTCCACGTTGTCCCTGGATAGAGACGTGCATGAGGGCCTGTAAACCTGAAGTGCCCATTGGAAGGAAGTGGGTCTATTGTAGTATAGCCCTTTGGCAGGGCAGCCAAAAATTGGGAGGCTCCACGTTGTCCCTGGATAGAGACGTGCATGAGGGCCTGTAAACCTGAAGTGCCCATTGGAAGGAAGTGGGTCTATTGTAGTATAGCCCTTAGGCAGGGCTGCCAAAAATCGGGAGGCTCCACGTTGTCCCTGGATAGAGACCTGTTAGGTTCTTAGTGCCTCCGTGCTTGCATTTAAAAACCGCACGTGTGTGCCTGTTGGTGGCAGCTTTCCGCTGCATTTGTGTGAGTTTTGCAAAAACTTGGATATAACGCACAAGTCTAGTGAATACACATCAGCACAGCATTGCAAAATGCGCAAGGGCGTTGTCAACGAACAAGGAAGTGGACGTGATGGTGGTGCAGGCAGAGACCGAGGTTGTGTGCAAGCTCTAATTTCGCCACAACAAAGGGCCACATCTACTCGCTCGCACGTCCTGTACCAAATTCTTGGGGACCGCAGCAGTACACCGCTCTTGAACCAAGACCAGTGTCAACAGGTTGTTAGTTGGATAGCGGATAATGCTTCCAGTCAGATTGGCACCACCACAAACACTCTGTCTTCCACACGGTCAAGTGTCAGTAGCCGTGATACTGCACCGCACATTTCAGAACCTGATCCTCCTTCCTACCACCAGGCCGAGTACACGTCCACGGACATTACTGATCCCACACTTGGACACTCGGAAGAGCTGTTCGTTCACGTTTCCATTCACACATTCTGGCCTCTCGCCAGCTCCTGTTGAAGTGGGCCATGACGAGATTGTATGTACAGATGCCCAAATATTTGAGCAGCCACGTTCTCACGAAGTTGGCAACGTGTCTCAACAAGGGGTGGACGATGATGAGACACAATTGTCAGGAAGTCAGGAGGAGGAGCAGGGTGCGGAAGAGGAAGACGACGTGGTGGATGATCCAGTAACTGACCCAACCTGGCAGGAGGATATGCAGAGCGAGGACAACAGTGCACAGGGGGAGGGAGGCGTAGCATCCCAACAGGCAGTAAGAAGCAGAGTGGTGGCCCCAGGCAGACGTCAGGCAACTGTTCCCCGGAACAACACGACACAAGGTGCCTGTACAAATGTTAGGTCTTCCCGAGTCTGGCTGTAATACTATTGTATGTATTGAGGATTTCGATTGCGTTAGGGCAATGACAACCAGAGACGAGTTCTTGGTGCAAGACGTTTATAATATGCAACCAGCAAATATGTACATAAACGGAACAAAAACACAGTAGAACATAAGTACAGGAAATACCTTCCAGGGACGGAGCGAAAGGGAATTCACGGGACCGTGCACCGGACTCCCCCAGGGAGACCACCAAGAGCGAACCCCTATACAGGGACTGTCTGGCAATCACCCCAGAAGGCCTAAATGCGCAGCAGCCGGGACACAAAAGGGCAATAGGTAAGTCCAAAAATGTCCGTACGTGATGTGAGTCCAGAGTGGTATTAAACGGAAGGAACCGGGCAGAAGTGCCGACCAAAGACGGCAAACGGAGTCCGGGCACAGCTAGATGATACCAGATGAAGTCCAGAGTCGGTGTCGGTTGTTTTCCAAGAGGATCCGAATAACAATCAGGAACCAAAAGCAGCAGGGCAGGAGCACACAGGAAGCAGTATACTCAGGCACTGGACTAAGCTTTAGGGGCGGCTTTTAAACAGATGGACAGGAAGTAGGGCAACAGAACAGAAAACTCCATGTTAACAAAGGGCAAGCTCTTTCAAAAGAAAACTGGAAAACCAGGAACTCTGACACTGGCAGTTTTTTAAGTTGGCTCCAGATGATTCTAAAAAGGCCGTTTGCAACACCTGCCATGCCAGCATCAGCAGGGGTACCAAAACTAGCAGCCTGACCACCACCAGCATGATCAGGCACATGTCAGCCAAGCACCCGACTTTGTGGGAAGTACAACAGAGTCGAGGAGCAGTGTTTGCTGATGTCACTGCTACGTCTTCGCTGGTTGTGCATGCGAGCCAATACCCTGTCCATGCTGCCTGCGAACAAGCCTCCTCCGGCCCTGCACCTGCAGTTACCCACGCAGAAATAACACCATCATCAAGCACGTCCTTGTCCCAGCGCAGCGTTCAGTTATCCATTCAGCAAACCTTTGAACGCAGGTGCAAATACACTGCCAATGCCCCACATGCCACACTTCTAAATGCTAACTTTTCGCGACTGCTTGCGCTGGAAATGTTGCCTTTTAGGCTGGTTGAGACAGAAGCATTCCGCGACCTAATGGTGGCAGCTGTCTCACGTTACTCGGTCCCCAGCTGCCACTATTTCTCCCGGTGTGCCGTCCCCGCATTGCATAACCATTAACCACGTGTCACAAAACATCACACGTGCCCTGAACAACGCTGTTTCAGCCAAAGTCCACCTAACCACAGACACGTGGACAAGTGCATGTGGGCAAGGCCGCTACATCTCGTTGACGTCACACTGGGTTAATATTGTGGAAGCTGGGACCCAGTCTGAGCGAGGGACGGAACACGTCCTTCACACACCAAGTTTTGCAGGCCCTATCTAAGTCAGGGTTTCACCCACACTCTACAGCTCCGGAATGTCATGCTCCTCAGCCTCCTCCTCCTCCTGCGCATCCTGATCCACTTTACCCTCCACACCAGTCCCAAGCTGGAAGTGTCGCGGGCGGAGGAGGGGACGGTGCGCTCTCCCACTGCTCGGGTCCGGCTGCCGCTGCTCTACGGCTGCTGCTGCTCGTTGGCTCGAGCGATGGCCGGATCCCGGGGACTCGAGCGGCGCTACTCGCCCGTGAGTGAAAAGGGGTGGTTTGGGTTTTGGGGATATTGTCCGTGACGCCACCCACGGTTGTGGTGATTGTGTGGACACCACCGCTGCTCTGGACGGGGATCCCGGGAGCCTGTGACAGGGAGCAGCTTTGTTGTTATTTCTCCCCTCCGTGGGTAGGGGGGTTGGTTGTCCCGGGGCCCGGTGATGGGGTAGAGATGGATGACAGGCGGGTTGCGGGGCCTGATGAGGTGCAGGGTCGCAGGGTCAGCGCTGTGCCGCACGGCACGGAGGTACTCACTCAGCCCAATGATGATGACACAGTTCACGGTAAAACAAGTGGCTGGATGGACGGGTCCCTCGGACGGCTGCGGTTGTTCCTCCCTGCAGGTTAGTGATGACTGTCTCTCCCTGCACCTAAGTTCAGTGTTGGTAGTGATGGTTTCCCACCGGTAACCCGCTCCCCGACCTGGATATGGGCCGGAGGAGCCCCTTTTGCCCACAGGCGCTGGCCCTGGGAGACGGTTGCCCTTGGCGGTGGCAGTGTCTCCCCTTCACGGTTGGACGGTTGCCTTCTATCGGGACTTGGCTGTTTGGAAACCCTGAGGTCCCCTTCACTAACGGATTTGGCAAATTCACGGCGACACCAAGCCTTGCCGTTATCCGAAAGTCCTCTGCCAATGGTGCTGGCTTCTCTTTGTATACCGGTCCGGTACGGCCGGGTCACCACCGGTCCACGGTCCTTACGGCAGACTCCAATCGGCCTCCACTGCAGACGGTCACCACATCCTGCCAACCTTGCTGTCCTGTCCGGGCCACACACCCGGACCAACTTCAGGCTCTTTGCTGTCACTTTTCTCCTCTCTACTACTTTCCTCCTTCCACTTCCTTAGCTTAACTCTCACTGCCTGTGTTTTCCCTCCTCCTTGGTGGGTGGAGACCAACCGCCCGGCTCCACACCCTGGTGTGGAAAACAGCCCCTGGGGAAGGCAACAAGGATTTTGTGTTTTGACTATGATATGCCTGCAGGGAGTGTGGGGTGTTTAAGTGTTGTGCTCTGTGGCCCCTGGCTTGTCCAGTGCGACACAGAAGCACTGCAGCACTGCCTCGGCGAAGCGGCAACAGGCAGTGCTGAAGCTAATCTGCATAGGTGACAAACCCCACAATGCAGAAGAGGTGTGGACAGCTCTGAAACAGCAGGCAGATCACTGGCTCACAACTCTGAACCTAAAGCCAGGAAAGGTCGTGTGTGACAATGGCCGGAACCTGGTGGCGGCTTTGAGGCGAGGCCAGCTGACACATGTTCCATACGTGGCCCATGTGCTCAACCTCGTGGTTCAGCGGTTTCTAAAGTCATACCCAGAGCTGTCTGATCTGCTGGTAAAAGTTCGCCGCCTGTCTGCACATTTTCAAAAGTCACCTACTGCTTCAGCCGGCCTTGCCGGCTTTCAGCGCCGTTTGCATCTTCCGGCTCACAAACTGCTGTGTGATGTCCCCACGCGTTGGAATTCAACTCTGCACAAGTTGGTCAGGATATGTGAGCAGAAGAGGGCAGTTGTTGAGTACCTGCATCACCTAAGCCGTCGGGAAATGGGTCAAACTCCACACATAACACCTGAGGAGTGGAGATGGATGTCCGACCTATGTACCATCCGCCAACACTTTGAGGACTCCACCAAGATGGTGAGCGGCGATGACGACATTATTAGCGTCACCATACCGCTTCTCTGCCTTCTAAAATGGTCTCTGCTCAAAAAACAACCATGATGCATTGCAGGCGGAGCGCGATGAGTTTGAGCAAGAAACAGTAGTGGGTGTGGGTGATAACACACAGCCCAGCCTCGTCTCATCACAACGTGCAGTGGAGGACTATGACGAGGAGGAGGATAAAGACATGGAGCAACTCTCTGGCCAAATTGAGGATATGACATGCAGTCATATCCTCGGTTCAGCGTGGCTGGCCAGAGGACCGGGTAGATGAGGAGGAGGAGGAGGACAGCATGTTCAGTCATCGTGTTGGTCAGGATACTGAAGTGATGGCTGTTAAGAGTCTGGCACACATGGCTGACTTTATGGTAAGCTGCCTGTCTCGTGACCCTCGCGTTAAGAACATCTTGGCCGACAATCATTACTGGTTGGTAACACTGTTAGACCCACGCTAAAAGGAGAAATTTATGTCTCTTATTCCCGAGGCGGAGAGGTCAGGCAAAATGCAGCAGTTCCAGAAGGCCATAGTCACGGAAGTAAGCAAAGCATTCCCCTCACAAAACGCTAGCGGCATAGGTCAGGAATCAGTGGACAACCAAGGCGTACAGCCGAGAGGGGCACAAGTCCAATCCGCCAGAGGTAGGGGAACAGTCTTTAAGATGTGGGACAGTTTTCTCAGCCCCTCACATACCACAGCCCCTGAGGTGAGGGGTGGTGCCACAAGAAATCCTAAGTTTGCCCAGATGCTCAAGGAGTACCTTGCAGATCAAACAACTGTACTCCGACATTCCTCTGTGCCTTACAATTAATGGGTATCCAAGCTGGACACGTGGCATGAATTGGCTCTCTACGCCTTGGAAGTCCTGGCCTGCCCTGCCGCTAGCGTTTTGTCAGAGCGTGTTTTTAGTGCCGCAGGTGGAATCATTACAGATAAACGCACCCGCCTGTCAACTGTAAATTCTGACAGGCTGACTCTGATCAAGATGAACAAGGGTTGGATTGGGCCAGACTTCACCACACCACCAGCAAATGACAGCGGAATTTAAAGTTTGTAACGGGAATTTGCCATGTACCTCCACTCACCCATGGTAACACACTTCTGGACTTTGGCTAATCGCTGGACTGCTCCTCCTTCTCCTCATGCGCCATCATGATGACCGTTACAATAGTTAAGCCGTTGTTTCAGGTATACCCCCAGTGGTAAATTTTTTCGACCATTCTTTCAGAATGGGCATTACAACAACAGGAGACCCGCTCCTTTGCAATGGGAACAATGTTTTGAGGCCCTCATGCACATCTCTATCCAGGGACAATGTGGAGCCTCCAAATTTTTGGCTGCCCTGCCTAAGGGCTATACTACTGTGAAGCCCCACAGGTGCAGTGTCGGTGCATTACCTTCAGGGACTCTACTCGGCTGGATCCTGTCACAGGTAGGAGATCTTCTATTTGTCGTGACGCCACTCTCAGAATTGCGGTCAGTGGGGACCGCCACTGCAGATTGAGGGACGCCTGGGGCTGATGGTGGGTGCAGTCAGTTGTAATAGCCTCCTGAGAGTGAGGCAAGCCCCAGAGCCCTGTGTAGGTGTGTAGAACCACAAGGCGCAGAATAACTCCACACAAGCAGAAAGTCTTTCAGGGGTTTTACTCACAGAAGGTGGCAGAGTGAGTAACCCGGGCGTAGCTGGGATGAACCAGGCTGGAACCAGGTATCCTTCAGGCTGACTGATGAGGGTGACTACCGACTCGCCTTCCTTAGCCCTTTGCGTTTTGGGGTAACCCCGACTTTTAGTCCCTATGGGGGTCACCCAGGGAAGTTGCTGAAGCCTCTCTCCCCTTCGTTTTGTCCGTTTGCTTGTAGCCTGGACCAGGACACTCCGGCTGCTTGCCTCCTGTGAACTATGGGCCCTAACTGTGGCGACGTGGCTGCGGACTTTTTAGTGTGTTCTTGGGGGTGTAAAGTGCCCCCTCAAGCAGGTTTGGCAAGGAAAGGTGGATCTATCCCTGCACTGGGACCTACTACCCGTTTGGGCCTGGTAACTCCCTAGCAGTCTCCTTACTTCCCACTCCGTTGCTCTCTCTTTAGCTGAAGATGGATTTCGGGTAGCACTACTAGGTGACCGTTCTCCCCCGTCTGTAGCCACTGCGCGGACGCTGTCAGACTGCCACAGCCCCAGGGGTCTGCTCCTGACGTCTGCTCCCCCTGAACTGCACACTGAACCGGCTCACTGCTCCTCCTCTCCTGTTCTTG
This sequence comes from Anomaloglossus baeobatrachus, assembly GCF_048569485.1. Taxonomy (NCBI): domain Eukaryota; kingdom Metazoa; phylum Chordata; class Amphibia; order Anura; family Aromobatidae; genus Anomaloglossus; species Anomaloglossus baeobatrachus. The sequence goes on from NC_134357.1 coordinate 326,010,369, forward strand.
CCTACGCCACCTAGCAACCAGGCTCTCCACCACACCCCTTGAGTGGAGATGGAGGCTTTTTACCCCCTCCACTATTCCAGTGGAGGTGAAGGCTTTGCCCCCTCCTGGGATCCCCAGGGGTCCTCCCAAAGGTACATGTGTGAGACCTGATCACTATGCGCCTGTGTAGTCACACCTCGGTCAGCCTTCTGGATTACCTGTATTGTACTGTCCCCAGCATGGGTGCAGTACTCAGTGGTGCCTGACCAGGTCAGGGGCGCCACATTCCCCCTTATTTATCACCAGCACGTCCTCGGGCTGCAAGACAACATTTTAAAATGCATAAAACATTAAAACATGGTAAAACATTTTAAAACCACCAGGTACCATACATCACCACCCTCCACCCACAAGTCCGTTAACCCACCCAAACCCTTTCAGGAGGCAGGTCACCGGTCCTTTTGGTAACCAGATCTGGGCCATCTACTTCCCCAGACCTTTCCTCCAATCTGCCTCTCCCGTTGGCCGCGCCTTCAGCCACTTCTGGCAGGATGTAGAGGCGGCCTCCACAGTTGGTGCTGACCAGGTACCCTCTTTGTGGTGGAAAGCCAGGCCCCATAAACAGGCATGCTCTCTGGTTGCAGGTAAGCCAAGGCCCCATCACGGACGTGCTCCCTGGTTGCAGGCGAGCCAGGCCCCTAAACAGGCTGGCCCTGGTGGTGGTACCCTCTGGTGTAACTATTTACACTGCGAGAGTTTGTGGCTATAGCCAGTTCATAGCCTTAAGGTTCATTTCTCACATTAGTTTATGTGGGCACATGCTTAAACTTATAAACGTTGCAAAAACTTCAAACTGGTCAAAACAGTAACTTGTCGTACTTCTGACTTTACTTTCCTCTACTCCTCCATACCAGGGCTTGGGCCTGTAGGGCTGCGGCACCTGTTGGTTTCTCGATCTCTTTCATCGTCCGTGGTGGTCTCCTCAGTGGGTTCTTTATCTCTCCTTTCTTCTTCTGTGTCTGTTTCTTTTGCAGGACTGCTGTAAGGCTTTCTGGTACATGGGGTAACATCCAATGCATACCAGCCTCTTTCTCCCTGGTGCATGGTAAATTCCACTGTATCTCCCATCTGTAAGTTCCTTCCCGGATGTCCTCTGGGCAAATGAGCTCTAACGTCTCTTCTATTCACGAATATGCCTTCTTTCATACCAGGAGCTACGATAAACCCATATCCACTCTTCAAACTGAAGTCTTCCACAACTCCACGACAAAGTGGTCCTCTAACCTGGGATTTGGCTCTTCTCAGGAACCGTTTCTCCTCCAGGTCTCTGGCCGTGACTTCATCTTTATTCTCTGGAGACTGCGGTGCAGGGGAAAACTTGGTTCTACTGCGGCGCCGGGTTTTGCGGGCTTGATCCTGCTGTGTGGCTGCTTCACTACTGGCAGGCTCCCAGGTGAGGTTGCTGGACAAATCTTCCTCTTCATCCCAGCGGGAATACGGCAGCATCTCTGGCTCTGGGCATGGATCCACTGCTGATGGCTCCGGGGTCAGCTCCTCAGCTTCCTGGCCTCCTCTCCCCCTTAGTTCTTCTGAGCACTCCTTTGGTGGCAGCGCTGGGGATGAGTGTTCATCAGCTGGCCCGGGCGGTGGACTTTTTGGCGTGGACATCTCCAGAGTCTTCTGAGAGGTATGTGGAGGGAGCAGATACCGGTCCACCATCTCCTTTGGGAACTGGGCCTCTAGGTCAGCCTTCAGCTTCTGGTATTCGGGGTCCTCCCCCAGCGTAGACTTCCTAGCAGGGACCTCCTTAGACTGGGGAGCGGTGTCTGCTCTGGCCTTGCAGGCCGGGGTAAACAGTGGTACATTCTTGTCTTGGCGGGCCGCGCCTGACATGGCGGCGGCCTGGTCTTGGCGGGCCGCGCCTGACATGGCGGCGGCCTGGTCTTGGCGGGCCGCGCCTGACATGGCGGCGGCCTGGATCAGCGTTGCAGTTTCAATCAGGGTCGCAGCTGGAGTCTTAGCGGGCGTCGCTACTATGGCCGGTTCTTGGCGGGCCGGGCAGGGCATCGCTGCGGCGGCCTGGATTGGCGTCGCAGCTGCGATGGGATCTGTGCAAGCTGGGCTGGGCGTCGCTGCAGCGACCGGAGCTTGGCGGGCCGCACCTGGCGTGGCTGCGGCCTGGTTCAGCACCTCGCCTGCGGCGTGGATGAGCGTTGCTGCTGCGGTGGGGTCTTGGCGGGCCGGGCCTAGCAAGGCGGCGGCCTGGGTCAGCGTCACACCCGCGGCATGGATGAGGGTCGCGGTGGCAGCCGGATCTTTACGGGCCGGGCAGGGCATCTCTGCGGCGGCCTGGGCTTGGCGGGCCGCACCTGGCGTGGCTGCGGCCTGGTTCAGCGTCGCCGCGGCGAGCGCCTCTTCGGGGACTATGGGCGTGGCAGCAGGGGTCGGGGCACTCGTGCTGGCAGGGGCAACACTGGACTCAACCATCGGTAGCAGCATCGGGGTCTGAGTCGTCGCCGCTCGGTCTGGCACTCGTCGCGTGGCCCTCTCCTCGTAGGCCTGTACCGCCGTAGCCATCCCCAGGAGCTCCTTGCATCCCTCGCTGAGCTGCCGTAGAACCCTGGTTTCTAGTTGGTTGCAGCACTGAGCAAGCTCTCGGGCCCACCAGGCAGCGGAGCCTGGCTCGGGATCTCTGCATCCAGACGCCATTTCCTCTAACAGCAGGCTTCTGGCTCCCTTTCTGTCCCGACGTCTCTGAACGCCTCCGCTTTCTTCACTGGCGAGGTCAGGACTCTGCAGGGGATCTCTGGGTAGCCACACCTCTTCGTGGGCGGTAACTTCTCCCAGCGCGGGCTGCTGTTGTTTTTCAGCGCGCTTTTCATGGTGGCAATATGGCGGCGCTTCCAATTTTTCAAGCGGACCGCCCAGGCACATGGTCACCTGTCTGAACAGGTCTAGTCCTTATCCTGTTCGTGACGCCAGATGTGAAGCCCCACAAGTGCAGTGTCGGTGCATTACCTTCAGGGACTCCACTCGGCTGGATCCTGTCACAGGTAGGAGATCTTCTATTTGTCGTGACGCCACTCTCAGAATTGCGGTCAGTGGGGACCGCCACTGCAGATTGAGGGACGCCTGGGGCTGATGGTGGGTGCAGTCAGTTGTAATAGCCTCCTGAGAGTGAGGCAAGCCCCAGGGCCCTGTGTAGGTGTGTAGAACCACAAGGCGCAGAATAACTCCACACAAGCAGAATGTCTTTCAGGGGTTTTACTCACAGAAGGTGGCAGAGTGAGTAACCCGGGCGTAGCTGGGATGAACCAGGCTGGAACCAGGTATCCTTCAGGCTGACTGATGAGGGTGACTACCGACTCGCCTTCCTTAGCCCTTTGCGTTTTGGGGTAACCCCGACTTTTAGTCCCTATGGGGGTCACCCAGGGAAGTTGCTGAAGCCTCTCTCCCCTTCGTTTTGTCCGTTTGCTTGTAGCCTGGACCAGGACACTCCGGCTGCTTGCCTCCTGTGAACTATGGGCCCTAACTGTGGCGACGTGGCTGCGGACTTTTTAGTGTGTTCTTGGGGGTGTAAAGTGCCCCCTCAAGCAGGTTTGGCAAGGAAAGGTGGATCTATCCCTGCACTGGGACCTACTACCCGTTTGGGCCTGGTAACTCCCTAGCAGTCTCCTTACTTCCCACTCCGTTGCTCTCTCTTTAGCTGAAGATGGATTTCGGGTAGCACTACTAGGTGACCGTTCTCCCCCGTCTGTAGCCACTGCGCGGACGCTGTCAGACTGCCACAGCCCCAGGGGTCTGCTCCTGACGTCTGCTCCCCCTGAACTGCACACTGAACCGGCTCACTGCTCCTCCTCTCCTGTTCTTGCCTACGCCACCTAGCAACCAGGCTCTCCACCACACCCCTTGAGTGGAGATGGAGGCTTTTTACCCCCTCCACTATTCCAGTGGAGGTGAAGGCTTTGCCCCCTCCTGGGATCCCCAGGGGTCCTCCCAAAGGTACATGTGTGAGACCTGATCACTATGCGCCTGTGTAGTCACACCTCGGTTAGCCTTCTGGATTACCTGTATTGTACTGTCCCCAGCATGGGTGCAGTACTCAGTGGTGCCTGACCAGGTCAGGGGCGCCACACTACAATAGACCCACTAACTTACAATGGGCACTTCATGTTTACAGGCCATCATGCACGTCTCTATCCAGGGACAATATGGAGCCTGACGCTGCCACCGACTGCCACACACGTGCGTTTTTTAAATGCAAGCACGGACGCACTAAGAACCCAACAGGTTTTTAGGAGCGACAATTACTGAGAAGTTTGCCACTATCAGACACTGCTGACTGACGTGTATTATACACTAGACTTGTGCGTTATATAATAGTTTGTGCAAAACGCACACAAGTGCACCTGTACGCTGCCACCGACAGGCACACACGTGCGGTTTTTAAATGCAAGCACGGACGCAATAAGAACCTAACAGGTTTTTAGGAGCGACAATTACTGAGAAGTCTTACACTATCAGGCACTGCTGACTGACGTGTATTATACACTAGACTTGTGCGTTATTTAATAGTTTGTGAAAAACGCACACAAGTGCACCTGTACGCTGCCACCGACAGGCACACACGTGCGGTTTTTAAATGCAAGCACGGACGCAATAAGAACCTAACAGGTTTTTAGGAGCGACAATTACTGAGAACTCTGACACTATCAGCCACTGCTGACTGACGTGTATTATACACTAGACTTGTGCGTTATATAATAGTTTGTGAAAAACGCACACAAGTGCACCTGTACGCTGCCACCGACAGGCACACACGTGCGGTTTTTAAATGCAAGCACGGACGCAATAAGAACCTAACAGGTTTTTAGGAGCGACAATTACTGAGAAGTCTGACACTATCAGGACTGTTTTAGACTGTGTACACCAGCCCCAGATATGATGAAGGCTGGTATACGGTAACCACTAGGAATGGCTATATACCCTGCCTGCCTGCCTGCCTGTATACTGCTACAATAATCCTGACAAGGACTCTTTTGGTCACTAGCCTGTATTCCGACCTGGCTATACCCTGCCTGTATACAGCAACAATAGTCCTGAGAAGGACTCTGCTACTGTACTCCGACCTGGCTATACCCTGCCTGCCTGTATACAACTAGAATAGTCCTGAGAAGGACTTTTGGTCACACTGTTTGCAGCCCTGCTACGGAAATAGCTATAAAGGGCCGAAAACCTTTCCCTGAAGCAGCGACCCTCTCCCTGCACTGACTGTCTGGATGGCTGTGAGCAGAGCACAGCGCGCCCGCCGGTATAAAGGCTCGGTCACGCTGTGCGGGCCGGCCAATCACTGCAATTCCACAACTAACAGGGCTGTGGCATTGCAGTGGTCTGCCAGCCAATCCCTGCATGAGGGCTGGCTCTCAAAAGAGCGCCAACATGCAGAAATGAAGACCACGAGTACAGCACGAGTATCGCGAGATTACTCGGTCCCCGCCGAGTAGACCGAGTACAGTGATACTCGTGCGAGTACCGAGTAGTAACAAGCATGCTCGCTCATCACTATTCCTAATAGCTAGATCCAAATCAATTGCCCAATATACAAAAAGGTAATTAAAATCACCAACGGGTCTAATAAAATATATAAAATTCAGTTGGAAGGCATACCAGGTCCATAAACAATGGCAAAAAAAGGAGGATTTTGTACGCTCACCAATATACTGAATGAATAGATTGCCTGTGGTATGTATCAATCCAGGATCACACTCCTTAAACCGCTGGCCTGTGGTAACATAGTGAAAGAAAAGGAGATTCCAGATCCTTATGAATAAAATCACCTATATGTTGTTCTATGGGGGTTTTTTCTCTTCCTTTGTATAATATTATGTGTTCAATAAATTTGTATTATGAGGGGCTGCTGATAAGTCGTTGGCTTTGTGATTTTTTTTTTTTTCTATGATAACGAATGAAATGAAAACCTTTTGTGTCTAATATATGTTTTCAAAATGTTGTGTTTGTTGCTTATGTCAATAGTGTTCTATGCACACGGGAAAACAAAATGGCGGAGTCTAATGCAATATTCACAGCAACTGAGAGCAACGAAGGAGTGGAAAAATTCTTGTTTCTGCAAGGAAAGTCCGTGAAGGATATTCATAGTGATATGTTGCAAACATTGGGGGATCAATGCCATTCATATTCCACAGCTAAGAACTGGGTTGTCAAATTTAAAACGGGCCACTTCAGCACCAGTGATGAGGAACGTCCTGGACAACTGAGAGTGTTTGTTGTTCTGGAGATCGTCGATGCTGTGCACAACCTCATACTGGAGAATCGACGAATTTCAGCTAAAGCAATAGCAGACATCATGAGGATTTACCGTGAATGTGTTTGCGTCATTATCCATGAACATTTGGACATGAGGAAGCTATCTGCAAAGTGGGTCCCCAAATATTTGACAACAGATCAGAGGAGCATGCGTGTGAAAACTTCCCGGTACGTTTGTCCGCATTTCCGGAATGATGAGAACTTCCTGGATCGACAGGGCACTATGGATGAGAACTGGATTTATTTGTCTGATCCTGAAAACAAGAAGCAGTCAAAAGAGTTGAGGCACAGTGGTTCTCGTCCAAAGAAATTCAGGGTGCTAAAATCAGCAGACTAAGATGATGGCGTCTGTGTTCTGGGATAAGTAGGGTGTGCTGCTAGTGGACTACCTTCAAAAGGGTTCAACCATCAATGCAAGATATTACACTGAACTTTTGGACTAATTGAAGGCAGCTCTGAAAGCCAAAGGGCGCGCAAGCTGTCCAAAGGAATCTTATTCTTGCATGACAACGCCTCTACTCACACTGCACAAGTAACCATGGCAAAACTGGCAGAGCTGAGCTTCCAGCTGGATGACCACCCACCTTATTCACCACATCTAGCTCCCTCCAACTATTATCTGATTCCAAAGCTGAAGAAACACCTCAAGGGTACTAAATTTCACACCATTTCTGATTCCATGGGTGCTACGGATACCTGTTTTGAGGCACAACCGAAATCCTTCTTTTAGTTAGGCTTACAGAACTTGGAATACTGATGTAAGAAGTGTGTTGACATCAGTGGAGAGTATGTGGAATAAATGTAAAGTTTCATCATCCTATCTCGTTTCTTTCTGGGTAAAGCCAAAGACTTATGAGCAGTCCCTCGTGTAAACAGCATATGTAGCTTCCTGAGCTGTGCAGTTTCCTTTGATAATCATCTGTGATCAAATATCTATTAAATGAGTTTGTTCCAATGTCGACACTTAGGGGTACTTTGCACGCTGCGACATCGCTACTGCGATATCATCGAGGTCAAATCGAAAGTGACGCACATCCGGCGCCAGTAATGACATTGCAACGTGTAAAGCCTAGATGCACCGATAAACGATCGCAAAAGCATCGTAAATCGGTGATCTGTGTAGTGTCGGTCATTTCCATAATTTCGCTGCAGCGACAGGTACGATGTTGTTCCTCGTTCCTGCGGCAGCACATATCTCTTTGTATGAAGAAGTAGGAGTGAGGAACTACTCCTACCTGCGTCCAGCAGCTATGCAGAAGGAAGGAGGTGGGTGGGATGTTTACGTCCTGCTCTTCTCCGCCCCTCCGCTTCTATTGGCCCCCTGCCGTGTGACGTCGCTGTGATGCCGCACAACACGCCCCCTTAGGAAGGAGGCAGGTCGCCGACCAGAGCAACGTCGCAGGGCAAGTAAGTGCGTGTGAAGCTGCCGTAGCGATAATGTTTGCTATGGCAGCTATCACAAGTTATCGCATGTGTGATGGGGGCGGGGACTATTGCGCTCGGCATCGCTATCATCAGCTAGCAATGTCGCAGCGTGCAAAGTGCCCCTTAGTGTTTTTATAAGTCTTTTCCATGCTATGCCTACTGTTATCCAGTGATAAAGGGCATAAGCCTGAAACACAATTGGATATGAATTTTTCTGCTAAACATGGATTTTAGGCTATGTGCGCACTGGAAATGAAATTTCCTTGCGTAAATTCCGCAGGCTCTCAAAGATGTTATCACCTGCAGAAAAAATCCGCACCAAATTCCGCACCAAAATCCGCATGCGGATTGTCGCGTTTTGTTGCGGATTTGGTGCGGAATAGGTGCGGATTTGGTGCGGTTTTTCCGCAAGCTGTTCCCTGCGTGATTTTTACATTAGATTAGGGAAAACCCGCAGCTACCTGCGGAAAAGAAGTGACATGCACTTGTTTTTGCTGCGGGATTTCCGCAGCAAAACATGCAGCTGTCAAATTCTGCCTAGTGCGCACAGGATTTTTTTTCTCCATAGGATTTGCTGGTGATTCACTGCAGAGATGTTATGAACATTTTCTGCAGCGAAACAAGCAGCAAATCCGCGGAAAATCCGCGGCAAAATCCGGTAAGTGCGCACATAGCCTTAATGAGGTTTAATTAAAGGTGATTTTATTCATAAGGATCCGGAATCTCCTTTTCCTTCGCTATGTTACCGCAGGCCAGCAGTTTAAGGGCTCATGCGCACGTAACTGCTGAATATTCTGCAGCAATTTGACAGCACATGTGTGCGTCAAATCACTGCAGAAACACTGCATAATGGATGCAGTTTTTTTGTACAAAAAAAGCAGATTTCATGCGCTCTGGCTGCTGCCCCCACCATAGACAGAGTGGGAGCTGCATCCAGAGCACACAGAATAATTGACATGCTGCTTTTATGAACGCACGGATTTGAGTCAAAATGTTAGCACCCAAATCGCTGCGTTCATAAAAGCATTGGGCGCATGTATCATGCACAATCTACATAGATTGTGCAGGGGATGCAGGACGCATGCATTTACGCTGCAGTGCAATACGCAGCGTAAATGCATATAATTACGCAATGTGCGCACAAGCCCTAAGGAGTATGATCCTGGATTGATACATACCACGGGCGATCTATTAATTCAGTATATTGGTGAGCATACAAAATCTTTCTTCTTTTGCCATTGTTTGTGGACTTGGTATGCCTCCCAACTGAACTTTATATATTTTATTAGACCCATTGGTGATATTAATTACCTTTTTGTATATTCGGCAATTGTTTTGGATCTAGCTAATATGAAGCAGAGACTAAGTAGATTGACAGATGTTTTTGGCAATAACCATGATGATTTGACCATCACTCTTGAATTAGAGGATTTGATGCATAAATTGGAAAAAATATCTAGCCAAGAGCTCCGTACCTGGTGGGACAGAAATACATTACACACTTATGTTGAAAGGAACATAATACAGAGGGGACTTTGGGTAAAAAAAAGTGCCCACATGTATTTTTTTCTGAATTTCTTTTTATCAGAATGGAATAATACTTTGTTGGAATGATCCATAAATTTAATAAAGCTGATTATTAAAGAGGAAAATTAAGATTGTATATATACAAACCTGAGCTGGACAGTATAAAAACTAGTTCATCAAATTTAAAGAAACATCAGACATCAGTAAGCTGGACAAAAAATTAGCCCAAAATATAGGGACTGCATGGACTATAAGTTCGACAAGATATATTTTTGAAAAAAGGATCCACTAAGGAATTTTTCGAAAGCCCCGAATAGGCACTCTTGATCTGAACATAATGATTTAAACCTTTCAAAGAAAGTAAGCTTTTCTTCAAGCGATGGTGAGACTTCAGATTCAGTTGGAGGGGTTCCAGACGATGGATTGGATAATAGCTTGGCAGATATTTTTTCATCGGGGCCAAAAAATGCCAGAGGAGGAGGAAGACAAAAATATTACAAAGAACCACAGGACCTTCGGCAAAATCCAAGGAGAGGCAGAAAATAAACTGCACATCCAACGTGGTATTGACTTCTACAGTGTTGTCTGAACAGGAACTTGCGGTACGTAATAGGGGAATGAACTTTGTTCCCTGTCAAGATTTTGACCTATTTCAAACTTTACTCAATATCAACAAATTCTCTAGATTACTTACTGTAAAAAGGCATTTTTTGAAGACACTGTTGATTCTGTTCCTGTGAGAGAAGAAATGGTATCTGATACTAATCTTTATAATTCTGAATTTACCTTCTAGGAACAATGCACACATCTAATGCTAGAGTGTTTAGCACATGAGAATACTCATGAAGTCTTGATGGTAAAAAGTCTCTACTCAATATTTCTAATCCCAGTTACTATCCTCGGGAATTTAGAGGTGATGTACTGTCTGTTTTCCAACATATTATTGAAAGGAACTTACGGATCTCCACAGTAGCTTTGCAGAACCGCATTATCACAGTCACAATCTGTCTAAGGAAGAATGGAAAACTATTTCCTCATTAAATGACAAAACCAATTTGGTGGTGAAAAAATCCTATAAGGCAGGTTGTGTTGTGATGATGGACTCTGGTTTATACAAGAGACAAGTATATTAAATTCTTAGTGACAATATCACATATAAAAAAGTTCCATTTGACCCCTCAGAGGCCTGTAAAATTATTCTTACAAAATTAGTGGAAGAGGGAGTACAAAATGGGAATTTTTGATCAGAGATACATTAAATCAATTATTCCAGATCGAGTTATTTCAATCTTCCATGGTCTCCCTAAAACTCATAAGTCCATTTTTCCTCCTCCATTGAGTCCTATTATCTCAAGTATAGGGTCTCTCAATGAAGGTCTAAGTAGATGGGTAGACCACCATCTCCAGCCCCTCATTGGGAGAACCCCAGGTTATCTTAAGGACACCATGGCTGTTATCAATTGTACTAGAAGGTGGCCCGATTCTACGCATCGGGTATTCTAGAATTTACGTATTGTGTAGTTCATGTATGATTTTTGTGAAATATATATATATATAGATGTTGTGTGTAGTTACCAAGTTTTTGTGTAGGGCGCTGTACATGTTCTGGGTGTTGTCTGGGTGTGGCGGGGGGTGAGAGCGGTGTTGTATGTGTGTTGCGTGTGTTGCGTTGTTTGTGGAGCGCTGTGTGTCTGTCGCGTTGTGTGTGTGTGTGTTGCGCGGTTTGTGTGGGTGTGGTGTGTTTTGGGGGCAGGTATGTTTTGTGCAATGTGTGTGTTGTGCGGTATGTGCGTATATTTATGTATGCCGCGGTGGTTGTGTGTTGGGTGTTGTGTGTGTGCGGCATTGTCTGTGTGTGTGGGTGTCTGTGTAGGGCGGTGTTTGAGGTTCCCAGTGTGTGTGTGTGGTGTGTTGTGTGTGTGTTGGGGGGAGGTGTGCACCTCCCATCGTGCTCCATCCCCCATGCTGCGCACCCCCCATCGTGCCCCATCCCCCATGCTGCGCACCCCCATCGTGCTCCATCCCCTATGCTGCGCATTCCTCATCGTGCTCCATCCCCGATGCTGCGCACCCCCCATCGTGCTCCATCCCCCATGCTGTGCACTCCCCATCGTGCTCCATCCCCGATGCTGCGCACCCCCCATCGTGCTCCATCCCCCATGCTGCGCACTCCCCATCGTGCTCCATCCCCCATGCTGCGCACTCCCCATCGTGCTGCATCCTCCATGCTGCGCACTCCCCATCGTGGTCCATCCCCCATGCTGCGCACCCCCCATCGTGCTCCATCCCCCATGCTGCGCACCCCCCATCGTGCTCCATCCCCCATGCTGCGCACCCCCCATCGTGCTCCATCCCCCATGCTGCGCACCTCCCATCGTGCCCCATCCCCCATGCTGCGCACCCCCCATCATGCTCCATCCCCCATGCTGCACACTCCCCATCGTGCTCCATCCCCCATGCTGCGCACTCCCCATCGTGCTCCATCCCTCATGCTGCGCACCCCCCCATCGTGCTCCATCCCCCATGCTGCGCACCCCCATCGTGCTCCATCCCCCATGCTGCGCACCCCACATCGTGCTCCATCCCTCATACTGGACACCCCCCATCGTGCTCCATCCCCCATGCTGCACACTCCCCATCGTGCTCCATCCCCCATGCTGCGCACTCCCCATCGTGCTACATCCCCCATGCTGCACACCCCCCATCGTGCTACATCCCCCATGCTGTGCACCCCATCGTGCTCCATCCCCCATGCTATAATAGTTCTCCTATTATACTCAGAGAGGAGTATAATAGGAGGACTATAATAGGAGGAGTAGTCCTGGGGGGAGAGGAGTATAATGCCGGCTCCCTGCACATGTGTACCGGGATCCGGTGTACGCTGGTAACTATGATACACATCGGGTAACTAAGGGATCTTAGTTACCCGATGTGTATAATGGTTACCAGCGTTCACCAGCTCCGTCACGATCCCAGCATCGCAAGGGTATGTCTGGCGCTGCTGGGATCGTGACGGAGCCGGTGTACACTGGTAAGTATGATAAACATCGGGTAACCAAGGGACCTTAGTTACCCGATGTGTATAATGGTTAGCAGCGTTCACCGGCTCCGTCACGATCCCAGCATCGCAAGGGTATGTCTGGCGCTGCTGGGATCGTGACGGAGCCGGTGTACACTGGTAACTATGATACACATCGGGTAACCAAGGGACCTTAGTTACCCGATGTGTATAATGGTTAATGGTATTTCTAATCCCAGTTACTATCCTAGGGAATTTAGAGGTGATGTACTGTCTGTTTTCCAACATATTATTGAAAGGAACTTACGGATCTCCACAGTAGCTTTGCAGAACCGCATTATCACAGTCACAATCTGTCTAAGGAAGAATGGAAAACTATTTCCTCATTAAATGACAAAACCAATTTGGTAGTGAAAAAATCCTATAAGGCAGGTTGTGTTGTGATGATGGACTCTGGTTTATACAAGAGACAAGTATATTAAATTCTTAGTGACAATATCACATATAAAAAAGTTCCATTTGACCCCTCAGAGGCCTGTAAAATTATTCTTACAAAATTAGTGGAAGAGGGAGTACAAAATGGGAATTTTTGATCAGAGATACATTAAATCAATTATTCCAGATCGAGTTATTTCAATCTTCCATGGTCTCCCTAAAACTCATAAGTCCATTTTTCCTCCTCCATTGAGTCCTATTATCTCAAGTATAGGGTCTCTCAATGAAGGTCTAAGTAGATGGGTAGACCACCATCTCCAGCCCCTCATTGGGAGAACCCCAGGTTATCTTAAGGACACCATGGCTGTTATCAATTGTACTAGAAGGTGGCCCGATTCTACGCATCGGGTATTCTAGAATTTACGTATTGTGTAGTTCATGTATGATTTTTGTGATATATATATATAGATGTTGTTGTGTGTAGTTACCAAGTGTTTGTGTAGGGCGCTGTACATGTTCTGGGTGTTATCTGGGTGTGGCGGGGGGTGAGAGCGGTGTTGTATGTGTGTTGCGTTGTTTGTGGAGCGCTGTGTGTCTGTCGCGTTGTGTGTGTGTGTGTTGCGCGGTTTGTGTGGGTGTGGTGTGTTTTGGGGGGAGGTATGTTTTGTGCAATGTGTGTGTTGTGCGGTATGTGCGTATATTTATGTATGCCGCGGTGGTTGTGTGTTGGGTGTTGTGTGTGTGCGGCGTTGTCTGTGTGTGTGGGTGTCTGTGTAGGGTGGTGTTTGAGGTTCCCAGTGTGTGTGTGGTGTGTTATGTGTGTGTTGGGGGGAGGTGTGCACCTCCCATCGTGCTCCATCCCCCATGCTGCACACCCCCCATCGTGCCCCATCCCCCATGCTGCGCACCCCCCATCGTGCTCCATCACCCATGCTGCCCAACCCCCATCGTGCTCCATCCCCTATGCTGCGCATTCCTCATCGTGCTCCATCCCCGATGCTGCGCACCCAGCGTCGTGCTCCATCCCCCATGCTGTGCACTCCCCATCGTGCTCCATCCCCGATACTGCGCACCCCCCATCGTGCTCTATCCCCCATGCTGCGCACTCCCCATCGTGCTCCATTCCCCATGCTGCGCACTCCCCATCGTTCTGCATCCTCCATGCTGCGCACTCCCCATCGTGCTCCATCCCCCATGCTGCGTACCCACCATCGTGCTCCATCCCCCATGCTGTGCACACCCCATCGTGCTCCATCCCCCATGCTGCGCACCCCCCATCGTGCTCCATCCCCCATGCTGCGCACCCCCCATCGTGCCCCATCCCCCATGCTGCGCACCCCCCATCGTGCTCCATCCCCCATGCTGCACACTCCCCATCGTGCTCCATCCCCCATGCTGCGCACTCCCCATCGTTCGCCATCCCTCATGCTGCGCACCCCCCATCGTGCTCCATCCCCCATGCTGCGCACCCCCATCGTGCTCCATCCCCCATGCTGCGCACCCCCCATCGTGCTCCATCCCTCATACTGCACACCCCCCATCGTGCTCCATCCCCCATGCTGCACACTCCCCATCGTGCTCCATCCCCCATGCTGTGCACCCCATCGTGCTCCATCCCCCATGCTATAATAGTTCTCCTATTATACTCAGAGAGGAGTATAATAGGAGGACTATAATAGGAGGAGTAGTCCTGGGGGGAGAGGAGTATAATGCCGGCTCCCTGCACATGTGTACCGGGATCCGGTGTACGCTTGTAACTATGATACACATCGGGTAACTAAGGGATCTTAGTTACCCGATGTGTATAATGGTTACCAGCGTTCACCAGCTCCGTCACGATCCCAGCATCGCAAGGGTATGTCTGGCGCTGCTGGGATCGTGACGGAGCCGGTGTACACTGGTAACTATGATACACATCGGGTAACCAAGGGACCTTAGTTACCCAATGTGTATAATGGTTAGCAGCGTTCACCGGCTCCGTCACGATCCCAGCATCGCAAGGGTATGTCTGGCGCTGCTGGGATCGTGACGGAGCCGGTGTACACTGGTAACTATGATACACATCGGGTAACCAAGGGACCTTAGTTACCCGATGTGTATAATGGTTACCAGCGTTCACCGGCTCCGTCACGATCCCAGCAGCGCCAGACATACCCTTGCGATGCTGGGATCATGACGGAGCCGGTGAACGCTGGTAACTATGATACACATCGGGTAACCAAGGGACCTTAGTTACCCGATGTGTATAATGGTTACCAGTGTTCACCGGCTCCGTCACGATCCCAGCAGCGCCAGACATACCCTTGCGATGCTGGGATCGTGACGGAGCCGGTGTACACTGGTAACTATGATACACATCGGGTAACCAAGGGACCTTAGTTACCCGATGTGTATAATGGTTACCAGCGTACAACGGCTCCGTTACGATCCCAGCAGCGCAAGGTTATGTCTGGCGATGCGTGCGGAGGGCCGAGGCGAGCGGGCAATCCATGCGGAGGGCCAGGCCGAGGTGAGCGACCAATCCGTGGGGGGGCGGAGCCGAGGCGAGGCGAGCGGCCAATCCGTGCGGGGGGCGGGGCCATGGCCAATCAGCTTTGTGTCACCGTAAGGACACAATTTTGGAGCAAGACAGACAGACAGACAGACAGACAGAATAAGGCAATTATATATATAGATGGAAAAGGTCACATGGAATAGCCAGATGCGTTTTTTGTCTTGTGATGTCAATAATTTATTTTCTAGCGTTCCACATGATCAGGCTATCACAACAATTGCATATCATTTACAACACTAAAGTTGTTAGGATGGGGAATTAAAATAAATTATTTTACGAGGAATTGATTTTCTGCTAATACATAATTTTTTACATTTAAAAATATTTTTTTTTGGTAACCAAAGGAGCACCAATGGGCTCACGATTTTCCCCTTCCCTAGAGTCACTCTATGTGGCATGGTGGGATAAGTGTGCAATTTTTTCTCAGAACAATCCTTATAAAAAAACAGATTTATTGGTATGGGAGGTATGTCGATGACATCATATTGATTAGGGATGGTGACGTCATGGATATGTCTCTCTTTATCGAGTATATAAATCGTATTGATGTGTCTTTACAAATTTCCCCAACTGGTTTTGACAAAATTGATTTCCTGGATCTTACCTTGTGTGGGGATGAAATCACACACAGGGAGAATTATTATAATTACAGGAAACCTATTAGTGGTAACACCGCACTTAGGTCAGATAGTAATCACCCCAAACATACAATTAGATCTATCCCTTTGGGGGAATTTACACACGTGGGAAGAAATTGCTCCAAAGAATTTTAATTCCAACGTGAATATGGAATCAATTCTGATAGACTGTTACGGAGGAGAGGTTATAAGCAAGCAGATATTGACAATGCTTAGTTGACTATTAAAAATAAAAAAAATTCAGGTAAATCGGTGACCCCTCCCAAAAGAAAAAACACCAATATAAACAATTCTTTAATTCTCAATACCCCTGGCAATTTACGTTAGAATATAATGTAAATTAAGAAGTTATATTATAGTTAAGAATATAATTGATAGATACATACTTATCCTTTACCAGGATCCAATTTATAATAAGGTTCTGAAAAATGGGGTGTCGGTGGTAACAAGAAGAGGAAGATCTTTGGGGAATAAGTTATCGCCGAGTTTATATGTAGAACCTAAGAATAAAAATAATGGATGGTTGTCTAGCACAAGCTTTTTTAAATGTTCAGGTACCAAATGTAATATGTGCAAATATGCCAGCAAAACCAACAATGTGGATGGAAGAAAGATTAGGTCTTCTATAAATTGTGACACCAAATACTCTGCATATTGCATAGCATGCACATTGAGCGGCTTGTGTTATGTAGGTTGCAACATCCGCAGAATTAAGAGGAGGATAGCTGAACATGTCGCAAATAGTCTTAATAAAAATGCTAAATATTCTGGTGCCACTAGACATTTTGTAAAAAGCTATAAGGGAAGCCTTGTAACGCATTTGGGTATGAATTTTTCTGCTAAATATGGATTTTATTGAGATTTCATAAAATGTAACTTTATTTATCAGGATCCGGAATCTCCTTTTCTTTCGCTGTTTTGCTGAAATGTTCAACATCATTTCATCTTCATCATCTTGGTACATGTAGAGCGGTCGAAGCACAGGGACGGCGGTAAGACTGGGATGCGCTTAGTGTACACGCTGCCAAGGGGATGTAAAAAGGGCCGGAGCATGTACCGATATGAAATGACTCTAGGGACATACACTCAGATTCAGTGTGCATGCCTAGGCACCTGAGGGGCAATGCACAAATGCGGGATTATAGTTAAGATTGCTGTGATGTCAGGCCAGGTTAATTTTACAGCAGGACAATGATTACAAGCATACAAGCCAACGGCATTTAGAACAATTGTATGTAAAGTTGGGTTGGTTGGCATATTTTACAGAATTTGCATTGGTGTTAAGGAGCTTAAAGTTATGCTTAACAAAACAACACTTTTGAATATGGTTTCCTCTTGTGTCATTTACATAAGCCTTATTTTATTGCCTATTCTGGTTTGCTACACAACTTACATATTTAGTTACTTCAATTTGTAAAGATAACATAGCACGTTGCAGGTCATAGACTCTTAAGAGGTGATTTATTGTAAGTAGGTGTGTCAGTCTTTCCAAATATAAATCTGATACCAGAGAAGACAGGGAGGAGATACTGGTAAAAGAGTCGCGGTGAGCAATGAATGACAGATCACACGGAAATATAAGACTCTACTTGTCTTACCTAAGAACCAGTTATGGACTCCTTTTTGTATCGTATGCCATACGCAAGGAATTTAGTTATTAGTTATTAAGTACTAATTACAAATCTGCCTTACGGGAACAGCAGTCAGAAGTGACTATGTGAAATATGTTGTAGCGTGACAGCTCATCCCAGAACCATGCATCATGTCTGGAGTTTCTGTTGTTAATGATTTTAGCATTTTAATTCATGACATTTGGCAAGGTTGAGAGAGGTTTTGGCTAATTATGATATATCTCTTGACTTACAGGGTACTATTTAGGTGGAGATAGTCGGGTATGTTTTGCTGCCAGGGGGAGCAGTGATAAGTCACTTTTGCAAAGGCAGATATAAGGTAGTAAACTGACTATTTTTAATTTAATTAGGACAGTGATATTAGTCACAGCACTGTCATTACTGCACAGAGCCAGAAGCAAGGAATAAACAGTGTGAGAGATAAGAAGGAAGCCATTGAAGCCAGGCCAGAATCTAGTAAGATACAATAATGTCTAGTAAGATGATCTGAGACTGCCATAGGAGAAATTCCGATTGGGCCCACCTTAAAAATTAATTAATTAATTAATTAATATTTGTAAGGGTCACATAAGAACACATCTCACAACTTTACAGGCCTTAAAAATAATTTCCTCCTATTGAAGCCCCTTTATTCCTCTTTCATTACAGTCATAAAGTATGATGTCAACAAAAGTGCCCCACAACCACTATATGCAGAGGCGTAACTACCGTGGTCGCAGAGGTCGCCATTGCGACCGGGCCCGGCAGCTTAGGGGCCTGCTCTGCAGAACATGCGGCCGCTGTATGTAAAAGTGCAGCCGCCGCTGACACAGGGCCCCCTGCCCGGTGTCATCGGCAGCGGTACAGGGCTCCCCTGACCGGTGTCATCGGCGGTGATACAGGGCCCCCCTGCCCGGTGTCATCGGCGATGGTACAGGGCTCCCCTGACCGGTGTCATCGGTGGAGGTACAGGGCCCCCCTGCCCGGTGTCATCGGCGGCGGTACAGGGCTTCCCTGCCCGATGTCATTGGCAGCGGTACAGGGCCCCCCTACCCGTTGTCATTGTCGGCGGTACAGGGTCCCCCCTGCACGGTGTCATCGGCGGCGGCATCGGGCCCCTTCTCCCGTCATCGCGCACAGCAATGATGAAGCATAAAGCAGCGCTCCATGCTACGTCATTCTCCCCCTGTGCGCGGTGACGTCCCTCCTGTGCGACCGCTGTGCAGAGAGCACAGAGCATAGGACGGGAGGACAGTGACCGGAGCAGCAGGGGAACAGAGGACAGAGGTCAGGACGGAGCAGTGGTGAAACGAACTTGGTGAGTAATTATTTTTTTTTTAATCAGTGAGTGCACAGTGGCCAGAGGCCTGGGGGTGGCTGCGCTATACACAGGGAGGCCTGGGGGAGGCTGCACTATACACAGGGAAGCCTGGGGGAGGCTGCGCTATACACAGGGAAGCCTGGGAGAGGCTGCACTATACACAGGGAGGCCTGGGGGAGGCTGCGCTATACACAGTGAGGCTTGGGGGAGGCTGCACTATACACAAGGAGGCCTGGGGGAGGCTGCATTATACACGGAGGCCTGTGGGAGGCTACATTATACACAGGGAGGCCTGGGTGAAGCTGCATTATACACAGGGAGGCCTGGGGGAGGCTGCACTATACACAGGGAGGCCGGGGGAAGCTGCATTATACACAGGGAGGTCTGGGGGAGGCAGCATTATACACAGGGAGGCCTGGGGGAAGCTGCATTATACACAGGAAGGCCTGGGGAGGCTGCATTATACACAGGGAGCCCTGGGGGAGGCTGCATTATACACAGGGAGGCCTGGGGGAGGCTGCGCTATACACAGGAAGGCCTGGATGAGGCTGCATTATACATACATGTAAGGGAACACATAAGGAACATAGAAAAGGCTAAAACAGCAAAAGAGGGTGAACATCTAAAGTCAATCCCTAGGCATTTCCAGAAATTCCACCAATGTAACCCCAAAGGTCTGCGAATAAAAGCTATTGACCAAATAAATTTAGGCCCGAGGGGAGGCGATACATGCATGGCACTGGCCCGTCTAGAAAGTAAATGGATTTTCAGACTAGGAACCGTAGCTCCGCAAGGACTTAATGAACATTTTGGCTTCAAGTCTTTCTTAGAATAACCCGGGAATCAAGAGTCTAGAAATAGTTTCTCTTTTAATTAGTTTTTAGAATTAGTATGATCGTATCAAACATTCATATGATGAGAACAGATAGTATATAGTGTATGAAGGACTCTGGTAAATATAGGTCAAAATATAGTCGGTATAGGACATCTGCAAGTGTATAAGGGGATATATAAGTATATGAATATTGGCATTATGTACTAACTGCCTGTCTTTGAATTTGTCCTAGTAAAATTGACTCCCATAATCTAAATTTTGGACCTGGATAGTGGCAAGTAATTAAAAGACCGTCATATCATAATGAAGTGGAATGGAAGAGAGAGAGAAAGGGGAAAACACATCCTTGACTACAATCAACAAAAAAGAAAAAATAAGGACATTTAAACTGGGTCGATCTATACATATGATGTCGTTATTATGGATCTTAAATATGATGTTGATAAAAGTTGAGATAGGGGTACATTTATGAATGAATATAGGTTGAGGTATAACAATAGGGGTACAGTAATAGCCTTAAGGATAAACAGGGTAAAATTCTTACGGGATAAATAATAAATAATAATAATAATAAATATAGTATAGAGGTTACTCTCCCACCCCCATTCCCGATTCCCCCTCCCTCCCCCTCCCACAAAATTCCTCCTTCTCTTTTCCCTCTTCCCCCCCCTTTTCCTCCACTCTCCCCTTCCCCCTTCCCCCTCCCCACCCCTTCCCTCCCCCCCTATTCCATCATCTTTCCCCTTCTCCCCTTCTACATTCCATTTTCAATAGCTCTTGTATAGTAATTCCAATTTATTATATGATATAAAAATTATATAATTATTATAGTTTTGTAATTTCATGATTATAAATTACTCAGTGGAATTATTTTTGAGTCCCCAAGTAATCTTGTCATAACGTCAATCAGGGGATTATCACCCGACTTTCCGACGGCTTTTTGACTCTAATATATACAAACAAATGATTCCCTTGTACGCGGGTTCACCTGACTAACCGGGCGCCAACTCCATTATTACGGTAACTTTGTAGCGCACGAGTGAACTCAGTCGCCACGTTAACAGTACCGAGACGGCTGATACACAGCATGCGTTCCAACCACCGGAACTTGGAGGAGGCCAGGTTGCACCCGGAAGTCTAGGCATTCTCGCGTCAAAAACAGGGAATGACCACATACACGTCACTACACACGTGATATTAATCCAGAGTCACATGTATCGCTATAAAAAGGCATACTTTTCAAAGATGCCTACACACGTCCCCTGAAGAAGTGGGAAACGTGCGTCGGGATAAAGGACACAGGCCAATCATTACAGCATTCAGGTCAGTAAAGACGCTGCATTTAGATCCTTTAAAACAGGTGGTTCAGCGGTTGGTACAGGGGGGGAGCGCTCCTCTGTCAAATGCTGAGCCCATAACACTGAACATAGAAGTGCAATAGATATTACTGGGGGACTTAAACATTGCTCTAGTGGGAGCACCCAGTGGGGGAAAATTTTGCCAACACCACATATCCTATATAAATTGCATAGAATGATTATAACTGTTATTGGGCTAGATATTGGTTATGTGATTAGGCAGCTGGTTATTACTGTGATAACTTTGGCATAATGACATGTCCAGTGTGATATTTCTGATGACTCTATCGTTGATACATATGGTTGTTAAATGATTTTTTATATTTGATAGAATAAAATTAAAATTTTAAGGTTATACACCGTCCCATATGGTCTTTTGTGGTAATATAGATTTATTGGTGTGACCCCTTGATACAGGGGCTATGGTCTAAGGACAAATGATGCAAATTATACACAGGGAGGCCTGGGGGAGGCTGCACTATACACAGGGAGGCCTGGGGAAGCTGCATTATACACAGGGAGGTCTGGGGGAGGCTGCATTATACACAGGGAGGCCTGAAGGAAGCTGCATTATACACAGGGAGGCCTGGGGGAGGCTGGATTATACACAAGGAGGCCTGGGGGAGGCTGCATTATACACAGGGAGGCCTGGGGAGGCTGCATTATACACAGGGAGGCCTGGGGGACGCTGTGTATACAAAGGGAGGCTGCGCTATGCACAAGGAGGCCTGGGGAAAGCTGCATTATACACAGGGAGGCCTGGGTTGGCTGCATTATACAAAATGAAGGACACCTTATACATGGACTATAGAGGTGCATTTACATGAGGGAGTATGGGGCTGTATAATACAATATGAAGGTTTATGGCGCTGCATTATAATACATAAAGGACTATGGGGGCTACATTATAATATATGGAGGATTATAGAGGCTACCTTATACATGGACTATGAGGGTGCATCATAAAACATTGAGGGCTATGTGGTGCAGTATAATATATTGAGCCCTATGGGGTAAATTATAATACATAGAGAACTATGATAAATGCATTAGAATACATGGAGGACTATGGAGGTGCATTCTAATATATGAAGGGTTATGTGGGACCCTTTATACTATGTGGAAGGCTATGTGGGGGCCATTACAGTATTTGGAGACCTATATATGAGGGGGGACAAAGATACAAGCAAGGGATGGGAACGTTTTGTGCTGAGGGAAAAGGCTCTTTCCCTCAGCATCCAGCTTTCCCATGCTCTGCTATAATCTTCTCTCAGCACCCAGCTTTCCCATGCTCTGATATGGGAAAGCTGTGTGCCGATGACAAGATACATATCAGAACATAGGAAAAAAGAGGTGCTGATATAGGGATTTCAGATCATGGGAAATCTGGGTGCTGAGGGTAAAAGCCAAGTGTCAGTGTCATTATCCCGTACCTCGAGTGTCAGTGTCATCCTGTACCCCAAGTGTCGGTGTACGTGCACCAGGGCCCATTAATCTCTATCTACGCCACTGACTGTATGAGCTACCCCCACAGTGGATTCCTCCATACGCACAGTATGATGAACTTACTGTACCCACCCTTAACTATCTCGTCATAGTATGAGGACCCCAACACAATATGATCCCTGAAATGTGACCCCTACACAGTCCTCCATTCAGTATAATGGGATTACTTAGAGTATAATGGTCTCCACACCTCTTCACACGGTATAATGGCCCCCACACAGCCATCCACACAGTATGATAGACCCCACACAAACCTTCACTGTACAATTGCTTTCATACAGTATAATGGTCCTAAAATAGACCTCCATAACACGCACGTCACCACACCTTCAGGGCATAGCTTAAGGACCCACTCAGAGGTTTGCCGTGAAGTGGCAGTGTGTTCAGAATGTTAAACCAAGAACCTCATGTTCAGGTATTTAATTTTTGCCTGGCGGCTTTAGATCAAAGTGTGATTTTGGGATGTGCGATTCATGTCTTTTTCTTCAATTGTTGCATATCTAAAAAAAAAAAAAAAAAATTTTATAATGCAGTTTGGAATATTTGATGCCTTAGTGCACATTGGTGCTGGCTCTTTGTTGTTTCTTTGTTGAATTGGTCGGTGGTTGACCTCCACCTTGCTATGCACCCCAATTTGGGATGTATTCCATCTGTATAGATTTTGGCGTTTGGTGACTGTTCACATTGAGTCATCAGGCTTTGTCCACAGGCTATATATATACTTCATGCAGCATTTGCTTGGACCTGTCCCGCCCACAGCCATGACTCAGTCATGGGTACGGGACTGCAATAGACCAGGTGAGTGCTGCTGAGAGCAGTTCTGCTATTTATATGTGAGGCCGCATGGCACATTTTATAAAAATATTTTAGTGTAGGACTGCTTCAAATGAGATTTGCCGTGACGTGGCGAAGCAGCTCAAGAAATTGCAATTTTTTGCCAAAAATCTCAAAAAAAAAAAAAAAAAAAAAAAAAAAAAAAAAAAAAAAAAAAAAAAAAAAAAAAAAAAAAATCCCCCAAACCAACCACCCCTTTCACTCACGGGCGAAGAGCACCGCTCGAGCCACCGAGCACCAGCAGCCGCAGCAGCGCCGGACCCGAGCGTTAGCGCGCGACCAGCAGCAGCGGCGGCGTCCTCCCCGCCCGCGACAGCTGCTGCGGCAAGCTTGCGGTGGGTCCCCCACATGTCAGCTTACTTGTACTGCTGACATGTGTGTCTCACACCGTGATCACATCCGTAATCCACCCTGGGCCTGTTAGTCCTTAGATTATGCTGTCGAAATGTAACAGCGCAATGTAAATGCCCGCAGCAGAGGGAATGTGCCTTTCTCTGCTGCCATTGGAGGCCCTGTGATGTGATCACGGGGAGCCGATGGTTGCCATGGTAGCACAGAGTCATGTGATGACTCCTGTAGCTATCATGACTCACTTCCTCTTACTGCCGGAAGAGCGCTGTCTGTATAAGAAGAGCAGCAATTCTGCAGATCAGTGCTCTGCAGATGTGATCTACAGAAATGAACAAGCAATCAGACTGCTGATCCTTATAGCCCCCTAGGGGAAGTAGTAAAATAAAAGTTAAAAAAAGTTTTAAAAAATTTAAAAAAAGAAAAAACCTAAAAGTTCAAATCACCCCCCCCCATTCTCCCCATTGAAAATTAAAGGGTTAATAAAATAAAAATGTAGACATATTTAGTATTGCCGTGTTTAGAAATGCCCGTAGAGGCAAAAAAATTCTAAACGCCAAAATTATGTTTTTTGGTGGCCACAAATTTTGTGCAAAATGCAATAACAGGCGATCGAAACATAGCATCTGTGCAAAAATGGTACCATTAAAAACATCAGCTCAAAACGCAAAAAATAAGCCGTCACTGAGCCCCAGATCCCAAAAAAATAAGAATGCTACAGATTTTGGAAAATGGCGCAAAAAGTCCGCCACTTATTTTGGACTTTCTTCTTCTTCTTTGGGACGAGAGCCAGTAACATTTTAGGGTCACTAAGAGAGGGTTAGATGTGGTCTGCCCTTGTTAGGGCAGAAGCTATTGAGGTGACAGGTACTAAGAGTTTCCCTAGGGATGTGATAGGGTCAGTTTGAAGCTGTGGCTACAAGGACCCATACTGAGGAAACCTAGTACACCTCAAGCTGGAAGAAATGGGTGAGATCGTTGACAAC
Source organism: Anomaloglossus baeobatrachus (assembly GCF_048569485.1). NCBI lineage: Eukaryota > Metazoa > Chordata > Amphibia > Anura > Aromobatidae > Anomaloglossus > Anomaloglossus baeobatrachus. The sequence continues at coordinate 326,035,068 of NC_134357.1, forward strand.
TCATTTTAATATCTTGCTATAAGTGGATTCCTCGCTGAGGACCACTACACACCTTTGGGTTGATTATACTGAATTATTTGTGATAATTTATTTTATACTCATATACTGGACCACTGTCCACTGTGAGCGAAATTTTCCACTCAAATTTCTGTTATGTATGTTGTGTTTTTCTGTTAATTTTGTTATATGTTTATTGGCTCCCTGGGTACACGATTGGGCTGAAACTGTCAGCAATCCTAGGAGCTTGTGGGTTACAATTATACCTAATCTAGGCTTTTAATTAATATAGGATTAAAAGTTTTATATTTTAGCCTCTTAATATTGCTCATTATACACATATTTTGGACAAACTTCTGACATTTTTTTAATCCCTTAGATAAAAGTAAATGTACCGCCCCCGCGTCAGCAGCCTGCCACTGCTGCTCGGATCCGGATCCTAGGTGGCTCGAGGGGTCTTCGGACCCGAGGGTCGGGGTCGCGCGGCCACTCGGAATAAAGGGGGGATTATTTACAGGGGATTTTAGGAATAGTTTGTGACGCCACCCATGGTGCGTGCTAAGGTGTAGCACTACCGCTGCAATGGGGAGTACCCGGTGGCAATGGTTTGGGCAGCCAGATGTTTAACCCCTCCACGGGTAGGGGGAAATGCCCCGGGACTCGGTGTTGGTGGCAGGGAAGTGCCGTTGGGATGATCATGGATCGTTTTAGTACTCACTCAGTCCAATAATGCTGATACCGACAACCGTGGTAAACCAAAGTTCGTATTACCGCTGCAGCAGGGCGAGAGCACGCCTGGATCCCCTGCCCGATGGTGTTGCTTATAAGCCTGTGGCTTTTTCCGTGGCACCTTTCTTCTAAATGGTCCCTCTAGCTTAGAACTATCAGGTCCCGCTCGTCAGTATGGCCAACTGGGTGAGTTTGCTCTCAGGGTTCACGCTTGGGATTTTCTGGACTATGTAGTGGGAAAGTCTTATCCCCCTCGTTGCGCTAGTACCCTGTTTTTTGGAGCGGGTGGAGAACAGATCTTGAAGACTCCGTCCTCATCGGGTAAGTTCTCAAGACGCTTGAAGCTCCTTCTCGACCAAGGGTCCTCGTACCCCATCGTGCCCTGGCCCCTGCCCGGTGATAGCACAAGATGGCCGGCTGTCCTCCTGGACAGTCTGTGTCCCTTTTCACGATCCCCCTAAGACCGGGGTCCAGCTCCTACCAGGCCTAAACCAACGTCTTCCACCTAGTATACCAAGGAGCCCAGCTCCTGATCTCACACTTTCGCCTCCAACACTGTCTGTCTCCTAACACTCCTGTCCTCCCCTTAACCAACCCCCCAAGTGGGCGACCCTATTCCCTTCAGGTCAGCCACTGGTGTGTCTGGTGGGTGTGGTGCAGAGTGTTCCTAGGATTTTTATTAGCCTGTTCTTAGCAACACCAAAGGTCAGGGATCCGTAACCAAGGAGGAGGTGGATACTGTGCAGAAGGGCAGATTGCACAATACCCTGTTACGACCTGATAGGCCAGGGCGTCACATTCCCCCTTGGTTAAACGTAGCTCGTCCCCGAGCTACAGGACACCAGGTGTTTATTTTTTTTTATTTTTTTTAACTGTAGAAAAAGGGTTAACATTTTTATTTCCACATTTTCATCCCACGCAGGGGAGGCTTGTTACTTAAACGTTGCTAACGTTTTAAAAAGTTAATCTCCTCAAAGGTGGGACGCTACTGGTTTCTGTGGTAGCGGAGACTCAACCTGCTCCGTTGCAGCCTCTACCCACGACAGTCCAGTCCCAAATTCCCGAATCCTATTAACCCACCACCCAAATAACCTGAACCCCTGCAAACCTATAGTGGGTCTGTGACCAGGTTAAGGACCCAGGGCATTGTTTTAGACGACTCTGGTGAGCACAGGAGGTGCAACTATATACAATACACAAGTTTGTGTTGGTCACGCCAGTCCTGTGACCGTGGTCCATGTTTACTATATATAAAACTTTAAAGGAGTCCATGTACCGGGTGTACACATCTTTAGCAATTTTCTAGCAAATCTGGTAATTTTTCACTCTGTTCATTAAATCTGTCAATTAAGCATTTATTTACTAACATTTCTATATGAAAAACAATAAACTGTGAAAAATAACAATTCTATGGCATCGTTAAACTACTGGCATTTTGAACACTCTTTAACACTCTTCTCTGTACCTCTCACTGGGAGGCTGGTAGTTGACTGCGGCAGCTGGCACAACTTGCTCATTCACCATAGCGAGCCGTTTTACATCTAGGGTGTACCAGCCCCACTCGCTCCAGTGCCGCGTGTAAGTTAGCACCTCCCTTGGCTCCAGATTATGGCCCGGGTGATCCGTCGGGAGATGCTGCTCGATATCCCCTCGAGCTACAAACACCACTTCAGGGAGACTTGCTTCCCAGAGGAAACCCTACCCCTTCTCAGGGTTGAAGCGCCGCACGAGGCCCCTCCATTGCGGCCCTTGAACACGAAAGGTGGCTTTCCTCAGGTTTTCTTTCTCCCTCCGTGTACGGGCAACGATCTCCCGCTGCCGCTGGTCTGGAGTTGTCATCGCTGGTGTCAGCTTTCTCAGGTGGTGTCGTTCCCAGTAGGGGGCATCAGCATCCGGCTTCAGCTCCCTAGCTGGCTCTGGTTTCATGTGGACTCTTGCAGCCCCAACAGCTATCGGGATGCCGCGCAGTAGTGGAACCGGAAGATCTTCAGGCTCCAATTCCGCCTTTTCAGGTTGAAGAACCGACTGATCTGCAGCCGGGGTTGCAGGGTCCGGGTGCTCCGCATCTGAGGACGTTCCCGGTGATGTAACCAGGTCTGGTCTGGAAGGGGACCGGGTGACCGCTGACATGACAGGGATGAGGGACAGCATCGTGGTTTCTGCAGCTGGAGCTTTACTCAAAAACACCAAAGGTTCCGCTGTCGAGGTTGATGCGGGCAGCTCGGCGTCTGCCGAGGATGGGGTAGGTGATGGTGAAGGGCCGTGAGCGGGGGCGGTCCAGATCCCTCAGCCGCTGTGGCCGGATTTGGGCAATCAGTAGGGACTGGGTAACCGCCAGGGCGTCACATAAACCTATAAATGTTTGGTGTTTATGAACTCACTAGAAGGTGGCCCGATTCTACGCATCGGGTATTCTAGAATTTACGTATTGTGTAGTTCATGTATGATTTTTGTTATATATATGTATATATATATATATATATATATATATATAGATGTTGTTGTGTGTAGTTACCAAGCATTTGTGTAGGGCGCTGTACATGTTCTGGGTGTTGTCTGGGTGTGATGGGAGGTGAGAGCGGTGTTGTTTGTGTGTTGCGTTGTTTGTGGAGCGCTGTGTGTCTGTAGCTTTGTGTGTGTGTTGCGCAGTTTGTGTGTGTGTGGTGTGTTTTGGGGGGAGGTATGTTTTGTGCAATGTGTGTGTTGTGCGGTATGTGCGTATATTTGTGTGTGCAGCGTTGTCTGTGTGTGGGTGTATGTGTAGGGCAGTTGTTTGTGGTTCCCAGTGTGTGTGTGGGGTGTGTTGTGCAGTGCGCGCGCGTGTGTGTGTTGGGGGGAGGTGTGCACTTCCCATCGTGCTCCATCCCCCATGCAGCGCACTCCCCATCGTGCTCCATCCCCTATGCTGCGCACCCCCCATCGTGCTCCATCTCCCATCCTGCGCACTCCCAAACGTGCTCCATCCGCCATGCAGCGCACTCCCCATCGTGCTCCATCCCCCATGCTGCGCACTCCCAAACGTGCTCCATCCGCCATGCTGCGCACTCCCCATTGTGCTCCATCCCCCATGCTGCGCACTCCCAAACGTGCTCCATCCCCCATGCTGCGCACTCCCAAACGTGCTCCATCCGCCATGCTGCGCACTCCCAAATGTGCTCCATCCGCCATGCTGCGCACTCCCAAACGTGCTCCATCCGCCATACTCCGCACTCCTCATCGTGCTCCATCCCCCATGCAGCGCACTCCCCATCGTGCTCCATCCCCTATGCTGCGCACCCCCCATCGTGCTCCATCTCCCATGCTGCGCACTCCCAAACGTGCTCCATCCGCCATGCTGCGCCAGCATCAGCCTCTCTACCCGCAGCATCAGCCTCTCTGCCCGCAGCATCAGCCTCTCTCCCCGCAGCATCAGCCTCTCTGTCCCTAGCATCAGCCTCTCTGTCCCCAGCATCAGCCTCTCTGTCCCCAGCATCAGCCTCTCTGTCCCCAGCATCAGCCTCTCTGTCCCCAGCATCAGCCTCTGTCCCCAACATCAGCCTCTCTGTCCCCAGCATCAGCCTCTCTCATCCCAGCATCAGCCTCTCTGTCCCCAGCATCAGCCTCTCTGTCCCCAGCATCAGCCTCTCTGTCCCCAGCATCAGCCTCTCTGTCCCCAGCATAAGCCTCTCTGTCCCCAGCATCAGCCTCTCTGTCCCCAGCATCAGCCTCTCTGTCCCCAGCATCAGCCTCTCTCATCCCAGCATCAGCCTCTCTCATCCCAGCATCAGCCTCTCTCATCCCAGCATCAGCCTCTCTGTCCCCAGCATCAGCCTCCCCATCCCAGCCTTCCCCAGGATCAGCCTCTCTCCTCCCAGCCTCCTCCAGCACGCCATGCTCCTCTGCCGACACTCACAGATCCGATCGCATACACTCACACACACCGACACACACCCGATCGCATACACTCACACACACCCGATCGCATACACTCACACACACCCGATCGCATACACTCACGTACACACACATTGACGATATTGCACATACGCGCTCATACTCGCAACATCCGGAGATACCACATGCTTCTGGCCATGTGATCCTCCGGTAGGTCCTGGAAGGTCACAACAGCACAGTATCAAGGCCGAGAAGCAAGCGATATCGCCGGATGCTGTGAGTGTGTGGATGCGATGTGTGTGTGAGGTGTGTGTGAGGTGTTTGTGAGAGTGAGTGTGATCTGATGTGTGTGTATGTGTGTGTGTGTGCTGTTATGTGTGTGCGTGTGGATCTTCCGCCGCTGCAGGACCTTGATGTGCTGGTAACTATGCTAGCATGGTTACCAGCTGGTAACTATGCTAGCATGGTTACCAATGTATCCCGTCCCCCGCTCGCACGGGTGCCCACACCAGCATACGGCGGCAAGGCCAGCAATGCAAGGGTAAGTGTCGGCTGGGTTGGCGGCGTACGCTGATGTGGGCTCCCGTTGGGGGGGGGCGGGGGGGGGTACAGTACTCACCTGGGAGTCGTGGCTCCGTGACGTGTCAGTTCGGGGAATGCGCGGGGGGGCGGGGCCAGAGCTAGCGTGCATTGCGTGAGGGGGGCGGGGCGGGGCGTGGCCGAGTTGCCAATGCCTGCAGGGTGCCGGGGCAAGAGGCCAATCTGTGGGGGGGCGGAGCCTGGGCGAGCGGATGGCCAATCCGTGTGGGGGCGCAGCCTGGGCGAGCAGCCAATCCGTGTGGGGGGGCGGGGCCATGGCGAGCCCAGCGGCCAATCAGCTTTGTGTCACCGTAAGGACACAATGTCACCGTAAGGACACAATTTTGGAGCATGACAGACAGACAGACAGACAGACAGAATAAGGCAATTATATATATAGATACCGACCTGAGGCATCACACCGACACTTCAGTTTTACCATATAGGGAACATGGTGAATAAAATATCCCAAAACTAATTGTGCAATCACACTTTTTTTGCAATTTTTCTGCACTTGGATTTTTTTTTGCCTTTTTCCAGTACACTATATGGAAAAACTCATGTTTCATTTAAAAGTACAACTCGTCCCACAAAAAAACTAGCCCTTATATGGCAAGATTGACGGAAAAATAAAAAAGTTACGGCTCTCGGAAGAAAGGGAGCAAAAAAAAAACAATCGGAAAAATGGAAAATCGTCCGTGCTGAAGAGATTAAATTGCGTGAAAGATATACCTCTAATCTTTCATTTCATTTCTTTATGTTTTAGCATTTTCAGTGTAATTAAGACAGCCTTCCTTAGGGAAGGACAGTAGCTCTTAATTAGTTTTTATTCTTTTAATTGACCAAAATGGACAGTCCCAATTTGTTACCAGCAGCTCCCCTGACTTTTACCAGTAGTGAAGCGCTAGTGACTCCGTTTTTACATAACTTTATATTTGGACCTGTTGATGTTGGCCACAATTTATCAAACACGCTTGCAATAATTAGCTTGTGAATGTGGTGTCTACACAGCAAACTCACTAGTTTTTTCTACAGTTTCTTTTTCAAGAGGACGCATGCACCAGCCTTTGTAGCAGTATTACTACTGCTCGTGTCGAATTACATATTTTATCCAAGACATGCCAGTCCTGCAGAACCTCAAATACAGCTTAGCTTGTGCTGCTTCTGTGCTGTTAGGTATCTCTGGGACCGACAACAACTTCCCAGTTTCTCCTCCTGACACTAGTACTGCCATTCACTCAGCAGTTTTATTGCAGCTCTGGCTTGCCAACCTTTTCCAATCCCAGTGTACAGTCAGTGGACCACTACTATTGAAGGAAGCTTTGATAGCATTTGCTGCAATCTCTTCATGCTGGCGACGAGCCTGTCTGAGGCTATGTGTCCACGTTGCTTTTTACCTGCTTTTTTGCTGCTTTTTCAACTGCAGCGTTTAATGCCAAAATGGTTGTGTTCTGCTTTTCAAGCAAAGTCTATGGGAATTTGGGTTTCTTGTGCCCACTATGCAGTTCAAACTGCAGCCTTTTTCTGGCAGAAACTAAGGCAAAAACTCTGCTTTGCAGTTCAAAACGCAAATGGCAAAAACAATTGACATGTGAATTATTTTTGCCATTTGGGTTTTGCACTGCAAAGCTGAGTTTTTGTGTTTCGCCCGGGGACCAGGGGGTACTCAGATCCGGGCCACAGAGTCACTTCTGTGGGTATCACGATGGCGTGACCCGGTCTGTGATCCCAGGCTCCACAGTAAAAGGGGTTTTGTTAGGGGAGATTGTCCGTGACGCTACCCACGGTTGTGGTGATGGTGGAACACCACCGCTGCTCTAGAAGGGGATCCCGGGAGCGATGACCGGGAGCAGCGTAGTTGTTATGTCCCCTCCGTGGGTAGGGGGGTTGGTTGTCCCGGGGCCCGGTGATGGGGTAAGCAGGGGGCAGGGCGCAGTGCTGCAGTGCGGTGCCCGAGGGCACGGGTGTACTCACAAGAAAGTCACACGGAGTCACTGGTGAACTAAGAATTGCCATTGTCCGCGGCCTCCGGAACGGGGGTGTTAGTGTCCCACACACGGTGCAGCAGCCCTGGTTGTTCCTTCCCTGCAGCAAAGTGCCTTTTCTCCAAACACTCTTCCTCTTTCTCCTCAGCCGGGAACGGGGAATCCACTCCCCTGTAGTGATCCGGGTACCCAGGTACCGAGGGGCCACCGCCCTGCTCCGGCTACCTGTTCTGGCCCCTTCCTCACTACGGCCTGTCCCGGCCCTTTTGGAGAACGCTTCACTCCCAGCCTGGGAGCTAAACTCCAGACTTCTGTCCTGTCTGCTCTCCACACACTCTCTGCTCCAGCCCCTCCCCTCTCCTCTGCTTTTCCCTTACACTGGGGGCTGTGCTTTGTCATGCTGCACCGGTGTGAGATCAGATTACCAAGGAGGATTAACTCTTTCTGTGACAACCTGGCTGTGCCAGGGCGTCACACACCCCCTTGGTAAAACACGGCCCGTCCTCGGGCCGTCTAGGCACCGACATTTATTAAAACTGAAAAAAGGATAAAACATTTTAAACATTTTCAATTTTCCCACAGCGGGATGCACATTGCTTCAACGTTGCAACAACAAATAACACTTTTAATAATGTCAACGTAACGGGTCCTTTAGTCACCCACCCAAACAACCTAGCCTTGGTGCTGCCCCTAAAACCCAGGCAGCACCCCTTGACCCCAGTCCAGAAACGGCTCCAAATTGGTCAACGGGACCGGTACTTCGCTGCCGTTGCGGCCGGGCAGACTGCCGGAGCCGTCGTCATCTCCGTCGCGGCCGGGCGGACTGCCGGGGCCGGTGGCAGGGCGGTGACAAAGGTGAGGCCTGGGGACCCCTGGTCTGGGTCCTCCCCAACAGGCGCTGCGGGCTCCGCTACCGGTAACAGGGGTAACGGGTCGGTGCATCGCTGCGGCAGCCTCTCCAGGAACCAAAAGCTGGCAGAGTCCTGGCGTCCCTGCCTTTACAGTCCTTGTTACATAAGCTGCGGTTCCTTCTTCCTGCTCCCCCTTGGTACTCGGGAGCAGTCCTTCCAGCAACTTTTAAAGTTTCTCTTTCGCTTCCGGTCCTCCGGAGCTTCACTTCCGCCCGCGTTCTCAGGGGGCGGAGCCTATTTTTCGCGCCCCCCGCTCGGAGAAGAAGGCGCCAAGTTGTTGTTTTTGGCACCTAAAATGGCGGCTAAAATGGCGGACTTCGGGATTTTTCCTCAGCGGGACGCCGCTGACGGACGGGGCAAGGCGCACTTCCTCCAGGTGACTGGATGGGCTCGATCCTGTTCGTGACGCCAAATGTTTCGCCCGGGGACCAGGGGGTACTCAGATCCGGGCCACAGAGTCACTTCTGTGGGTATCACGATGGCGTGACCCGGTCTGTGATCCCAGGCTCCACAGTAAAAGGGGTTTTGTTAGGGGAGATTGTCCGTGACACCACCCACGGTTGTGGTGATGGTGGAACACCACCGCTGCTCTAGAAGGGGATCCCGGGAGCGATGACTGGGAGCAGCGTAGTTGCTATGTTCCCTCCGTGGGTAGGGGGGTTGGTTGTCCCGGGGCCCGGTGATGGGGTAAGCAGGGGGCAGGGCGCAGTGCTGCAGTGCGGTGCCCGAGGGCACGGGTGTACTCACAAGAAAGTCACACGGAGTCACTGGTGAACTAAGAATTGCCGGTGTCCGCGGCCTCCGGTACGGGGGTGTTAGTGTCCCACACACGGTGCAGCAGCCCTGGTTGTTCCTTCCCTGCAGCAAAGTGCCTTTTCTCCAAACACTCTTCCTCTTTCTCCTCAGCCGGGAACGGGGAATCCACTCCCCTGTAGTGATCCGGGTACCCAGGTACCGAGGGGCCACCGCCCTGCTCCGGCTACCTGTTCTGGCCCCTTCCTCACTACGGCCTGTCCCGGCCCTTTTGGAGAACGCTTTACTCCCAGCCTGGGAGCTAAACTCCAGACTTCTGTCCTGTCTGCTCTCCACACACTCTCTGCTCCAGCCCCTCCCCTCTCCTCTGCTTTTCCCTTACACTGGGGGCTGTGCTTTGTCATGCTGCATGGGTGTGAGATCAGATTAGCAAGGAGGATTAACTCTTTCTGTGACAACCTGGCTGTGCCAGGGCGTCACATTTGTCCAAAGTTCTGCCAGAAAAAGGCAGCATTTTGAACTGCATAGTGCGGACAAGAAACCCAAATTCCCATAGACTTTGCTTGAAAAGCAGAACACATCCATTTTGGCATTAAACGCTGCAGTTGAAAAAGCAGCAAAAAAGCAGGTAAAAAGCAGGTAAAAAGCAACGTGGACACATAGCCTGATAGATTCCCTGTTCAACATGAGACTGAAAAAGTAGCAGCAGCAAGCAGGTAGGTCGCTTTTCTATTGTGCCGCCCCCTTGCCAGCAGCCGGGCTGCTCGGATCCGGGTCCACAGTGTGGCTCGAGGAGGGATTCTTCCGGACCTGGGGGTCGCGCGGACACTTCAAATAAAAGGGGACGTATTTGTACGGGATTTGCTGTGAACTGTCTGTGACGCCACCCACGGTGTGTGGTGAAGTGTGGCACCACCGCTGCTGTTGTGGGACACCCGGGGGCGATGGGATAGCAGCCGGATGTTAAGCCTTCCGTGGGTAGGGATGGATGCCTCGGGGCCCGGTGTCTCTGTGTTGTAGGTGGTAATTGCAGGGGCCGGCGTGCCTGGTCAGACCGGGGGATGTTACTCACGATTAAATAAATCAGATGAGTCCAGTGGTAAACCAAAGTGATGGTGGCCGGCTGCCGTGGCCGGGTGTATTCAGGTCCCACACCCGGGCTGATGGTCTGTGTCATTTTCCTCTGCACTACTGTGAGTTCTCTTTGGGCTCTCCGGTATGGAACACGGAAGCCCGTTCCCAGAACTACAGGTAGGAGCCGTGCCCGCTGACGCTGGCCGTTGGGATCTCAGTGGGTGTTTGCGGATACCCTAACCCCCGCGGTGGGCTGTTGTCTGCTTTTGGGACTTTGGCTGGGACAGGACCTATAATCCTGCCCTCAATTGGTTAATTAGCTAGGCCATTGGTTCCAGTCCTGGCTTTAGGGTCCAAGTACCCCCTCTGTCCACGGTTTCCGGGTTGGTTCTCCGGTGTCGGTACCGGCGGGCTCCAACCCTGTCCCAGTCCACCTCGGATCTCTCGCAGCCGTCTTCCCATCTCCTGCTTGACACAGACTAATGTCTGCCACCTAGCCAGCACGCCGGGGCTCCAACCCCGACGCCACTGCTCATTGTCTTCCTCCTCACTCTCTCCTCTCAACTACTCCACTACACTCCAACCTCCTCTCCACTTGAACTACAACTTGAACTTCAACTGGAACTTCAACTGTTCCTTTTCCCGCCCCGAGCTCTCTAGACCCCCAGGTGGGCGTTCTTCATCCGCCTGGTCCGGCCCACTGGTGTGCCTTTCCTTCCCTGGGGGGGGGGGGTGACTAGGATTTTGTCAGCTGTGTGTATCCCTTTGTGGGACAGTGTTATGTGGGAGCCTAAGTTGTGGGACTACCTGGCTGTCACACTATCACTGGCACCACTTCTGTCTAGAGCTGAAGCAACTTCCTCCTGAGTTAGGCTGGAGTTACACTTGCGAATCGGTCCGATTCTCATGCACGAGAGTAGAAAGATTTTTTCTCACTTGTCATCCATGTGCTGTCAGTGTGCTGTTAGTGTGCTGTCTGTGTGCTGTTATTGTGCTGTCCGCGTGCAATCCATTTTTTTCTCACACCCATAGACTTGCATTAGTGAGACTCCTTTGCAATCGCAGCATGCTGCTATTTTTTCCTCTGTCCGATTGGAGCTGAGAAACAAAAGCAGATCGGAGCTGCCTCAGTAAAGTTGGTTCGAGGCCAATGTGAGATTGTCTCACATTGGACTCGTGTGAGTCATATGCAAGAGTGACGCCGGCCTTACAATGTTGACAGGTCTTACTGACATAGATTTCTTTGGACTAAAATACCCTTCGCCTTCACACTATCGTTGTTGTGCCGTTGTTGCTCCAACTGCTACTATTACTGCAAAGTTCAGCCGATGCTGTCGACTGCTGAACTCTCTCAGTTTCCTTTTTTCTTCGTTTTTCTGCCTGTAGTTTGTGACGCCCTGGGCTAGCCAGGTAGTCACAGATAGATCCCCGCACTACACCTGTCCCCCCAATAAGGTGTCATCAGCCAACCATTAAAACCTAGTCACCTCCCTCAGTGCTTGATGGACACACCAGGGGGCAGAGCCAGGTGGTTGACAACGCCCAACGAGGAGTTCAGAGAGCCTGAGGCAGGAAAAAATAAACAGATCAGTTTTAGTGTTGAGGAGTGGAGGAGGTCAGGCCTGTAGGATAGGCCTGTGACAGTCTGACAGGTGCCGGCGTTGGAGCCCGGGCACCTTTGCCTAGGAGGCAAATGGTGGCCTTAGCCTGCAGGAGCCGGGAAGATGGCTCGGTGGAACCGTGTTGGACCGGGACAGGGTAGTGGCCCGCCGGTACCGATCCGGGGAACCGACTCGAAAACCGGAGAACACTGGGGGTTACTCAGACCCTGAAACGAGGTCCAGAATCCACTGGACTGAGTTAATTAACTGATTGCGGTCTGGACTATAGGTCCTTTCCCACCCAAGACCCGACTGAAGACAACAGCCCACCGAGGGGGATAGAAAGCCACCGCACAGGCAGTGAGATCCCATGGGCCAGCGTCTGCGGGCAAAAGGGCTCTCCCGACATTCACAAAGCTGGGGAGCGAACTCCCGTTGCTGAAGCGCAGGCAGTCCACAGATACATAACACAGTGCAGGAAAAAGGCCAAGACCACCGAACCGGGTGGGGGACCAGACGCAGCCGGCTGCGGGCACCGACCACCATCAACTTGGTTTACCAGAGACTTGTGTGTGTCAATAACCGTGAGTACAACCGTGCTATCTGGCCACGCACCGCCCTGCACCGCCCAGCTATCCCCAACGGGTCTCGGGGCCATCATCCCTACCCACGGAGGGGTTAATATCTTGCTGCACCACCATCTCCCCTGAGTGCCCAGTAATCGCAGCGGTGGTGTCCAACTTCACCACGACCCGTGGGTGGCGTCACAAACTCAAGCACAGCTCCGGCCGTGCACCTACCTAACCCCCACCAAAAGCGCCAGCACCCCCTTTCAGAGCGAAGTGACCCCGGGTCCGGAGGCGCTCGAGCCACCCACCACCGAGCGGTTCGGCTGCAGCCGAGCATGGGGCGGCACATAGTTCGCTCATAAATCTTTCCTTGACCTTGCCAGTTTTCTGTCTAATGGTCATGTCTAATGTCTAATGCTTCCACAATGAAGTTTTTCTCTTTGAGCAAGCAATAAGTCACAGTCTTCCTGAAGTTTTATAAGTTTCATGGTATGAGCATTAATGTCATCAAACAAATCATCACGTGTATTAACTTTCAGGCAAAAATTTAATTAGACAGTAAAAGAAACATAGTGGGAGTGATGGAGGCTGCTGCGGAAATATTTAGAGATTAGACTTACCTAAAACCGTGAATAATACTGAATGCTGTCTGTAATCTGGCAAGTTTACTTTGAAACTAGAAAAATAAACTAATATTAAAGTAGTTGTCCGACATAAACTCCAAAAAAATGTTTTAAGCTAATCTGTGCTGTATTGTCATATAAAACACGCTGACATTATTTTTTTTTTGTTTTCCAACTGTTGTTCCTCTTGAATTATCCCTTTATTCTCTGCAACTCTTTGTTTACCTTTAGCTCAACCTAACATGACATCTTCCTATGCCAAACCGCACAGTCAGAGCTGGCACCGCCTAGCCTAAAGGCCACTTTACACACAGCGATATCGCTAGCGATGTCGGTGGTGAAAGCACCCGCCCCCGTCGGTTGTGCGTCACGGGCAAATCGCTGCCCGTGGCGCACAACATCGCTAGGACCCGTCACACATACTTACCTTCTAGCGACATTGCTGTGGCCGGCGAACTGCCTCCTTTCTAAGGGGGCGGTTCGTGCGGTGTCACAGCGGCGTCATCAAGCAGCCGCCCAATAGAAGCGGAGGGGCGGAGATGAGCGGGACGAACATCCTGCCCCCCTTCTTCCTTCCTCATTGCCGGCGGCCGCATGTACAATGTTGTTCCTCATTCCTGCGGTGTCACACATGTGCTGCCGCAGGAATGACGAACAACCTGCGTCCTGCAAAAGCAACGATGTTTGGATTAGAACAATGTGTCAACGATCAACGATTAGGTAATTTTGATCGTTAGCAGTGGTTCATGCGTTTTACAAGCAACGACGTCGCTAACTAGGCCGGATGTGCGTCACGAATTCCGTGACCCCAACAACATCTCATTAGCGATGTTGTTGCGTGTAAAGCCCCAAGTGTCCATGTGACGCCCTGGATTATCCAGGTCATCCCAGGTAGACACAACAACACTACACACCCCCTTCCCAGTTAGGTAACAGCAGTCAAACTAAAAGCCTTGTCACCACCCTCCAGGTTTGATGTCCACACCAGGGGGGTGGAGCCAGGTGGTTGGCTCCACCCGCCGAGGAGTTCACAGCCCTGGAGGCGGGAAAGACAGAGTAGTGGTAGCTAGTGTGAAGTCTAGCTCAGGCTCTGGAATGAGTCAAGTTCAAGTCCAGAAGCAGACCTGTGCTCAGGCTTGCCAAAGACTACTCCGGTTGCTGGGTTGGAGCCCAGTCACCATTGGCAAGGAGGCAGACGCAGTGGCCGCCTGCAGGAGACCGGGAAGACGACTGGTGGAACCATAAGGGACCGGGACAGGGTAGTGGCCCGCCGGAACCGAACCGGGGAGCCAACTGGATACCGGAGCACCAGTCAGGGTACTCAGACCCCGAACTAGGCTAGAAGCCACCACCATTGGTCACCAAATTAACTGATTGGGGTCTGGACCTCAGGGGTTCATTCCCACCTAAGTCCCGATTGAAGGCAACAGCCCAACCCTTCCAGATAAGTGCCACCGCCAAGGGCCAGAGATCCAAAGGGCCAGCGTCTGCGGGCAAACGGGCTCCTACAACAGATACACGTCGGGGAGCGGACTACCGGTGCCTAGGCACAGGAGTCAAGATTCACATACAGAGGTGCAGGAGAAAAGCGGACATTACCAACCTAATCTGGGAACAGCTGCAGCCGGCTGCGGGCCCCGTTCATCACTCCGTTTGGTTTACCAGCGTCTTGTGTCAGAGTGAGTACACCAGTGCCATCCGGCACCGCACTGCGCTGCACCGCAACACTACACCCTGCACCCAGGCCCCGACCCCGGGACCAACATCCCCTACCAACGGATGGGTCAACACCTAGCTGCACTACTACACCGCTCCCGAGGGCTCCCACACCTTCACCGCAGCGGTGGTGTCTACAATCACCACAACCCGTGGGTGGCGTCACGAACTATCACGAACTATCACTTCAAACCAAACACCCAAATCCCTGCGTGTAGCGCCAACTTCCTTGCAGAGCGACGTGACCCCCGGGTCCGTGAAAGGCTCGAGCCACCACCCGCAGTACGAGCACGGATCCAAGCGGCTCGGCGGTCGTAGCCGAGCCCGCGGGGTGGTACATCTACCCCGCCCTCTGCCCTCTGCCCGTCCTCTGCACACTCATTGGCTTTCAGTGTTCTGCCCCAGCACTGACCATTACTACATAATAAGTGCGGTGCATATGAGGTGATCTGTCACAGATGAAATATCACTGCTCTATATATCCAATCATTGGTAGTACAGAGCAGTGATCCTCACATCCACTGCACATATAATGTAGTAATGTCCCCTTTCCGTGTCCCCATACTATAATAATATGCCCCATCCTTGTGTCCATCCCTGTCCCCATACTATAGTACTGTGCCCATCCCTGTCCCCATACTATAGTAATATCCCCTTTCCTTGGGCTCCTCTTGTTGTAGCAATACTCTCCTGTAGAATTGCCTCCTAGTCTGCCAGTCTTTACACACACAAAAAACCCCCACATTTTTCTCACCTGTCCTCATTCCCTCGGTGCCCTGTGTCCTGCCTCTTGTGGCCACAGCCCCCTCCTTGCTGATCGCTGCCTGTGCAGAAGCCGAACTCTGTATGCAGCTAGTACAATGATCCGCTGCTGGCCTCTGATTGGCCGGGGGCTGATCATTGCAGTAGCTGTATACACCTGCACAGGCAGCGTTCAGCATGGGGCACTGCCTCACGCCGCCAGTAGCATCAGTGGCTGCATGCAGCGTACAGTCAGCGAGATCCCTGCACTATGGAATGTGGGGAGGGGAGGCGGTGATTCCGGCGCCATGTACCCATCCAGCAGGGGGCTACGTGATGTCGGCTGTGATGCCCGTCGACAAGGCAGCATAAGCGCATGCCCAGTCGTCGTGACATCACAGGAAACTGCAAAATCACGGCAGGAGCTGTCACATCATGAACACTCTGAGTCGAGGAAGAGGGGCTGAAAGCAGGGCAGGTAGGTAGTTACTATCTACTTACCTGCCCCAATGTATCCCAATAGTGTAATAAATGAAAATAAGCAAAATAAGCCGGATAACCCCTTTAACTTATGCACATACCCTTAATGTGCTGTATTCTTTCACCTACCATAGTTTTTAATGTTTTGTCATCCTGTTTTGCCTTTTTTTATATATATGTCTGTGTGCCGCCCCCGTGCCAGCAGCCGCTGCTGCTCGGATCTGCACCCGCTGTGTGTGTGGCTCGAGGGATCCTCAGGACCCGGGGGTCACGCGGACACGCCAAAAAAAAAGGGGGACGTACGGGCTTGGCCGTACTCAGTTCGTGACGCCATCCACGGTGTGTGGTGAAGTGGGACACCGCCGCTGCTGTTGTGGTGTGGCGCCCTGGACAAGCCAGGGCATCACAAATACAGCAACAACACACCCCACACCCCGGTTAGGAACATCAGAGTCACACACAAATCCTTGTTGCCTCCCTCCAGGGGCTGATGTCCACACCAGGTGGGGTGGAGCCAGGTGGTTGGCTCCACCCACCGAGGACTTCACAGTCCTGGAGGCGGGAAAAAGAAGGAGAACAGTGAGAGAGAGGGAGAGTGAAGGAGTGAAGTGGTAAAGGAGCAGTCTGACCGTGTCCGGGTACGTGGCCCGGGCACAGAAACAGCAAGGTTGGCAGACGGTGGTGACCGTCTGCTGGCGAGGCCGATTGACGCACAACCGTAAGGACTGGGGATGGGCGGTGGCCCGCCGGTACCGAACCGGGGAGCGAAGAGAAGCCAGCACCACTCGGCAGGGCCTACGGACCCCGACCAGGCTTGGAGTCGCCGTTAAACCGGTCAAATGCGTCAGCGATGGGAACCTCCGGGGTTTCCCAGCAGCAAAGACCCGACTGAAGGCAACCGCTCAACCGTGAAGGGAAATACAGCTACCGCCACAGCTAGAGTTCCCAGGGCCAGCGCCTGCGGGCAAAAGGGGCTCCTCTGGCAAATACACCGCTGGGGAGAGGGTCACCGGTGGGAAGCCATCGGGGCCGAAAACACATCAAAGGCGCAGGGAGAGACAGTCACCGCCAACCTACCGGGAGTGACCACCGCAGCCGTCTGTGGGACCCGTCCATCCAGCCGTTTGTTTTACCAGAGACTCCATGTACGTTACTGGCTGAGTGAGTACCACCGTGCCGTCTGGCACTGCGCTGCCCCCGCGACCCTGCACCTCCCCAACTCCTGCCATCCACCCTCCAGTCGCTATCACAGGGCCCCGGGACCACCAAACCCCCCCCCTACCCACGGAGGGGAGAGAAACACCTCAGCTGCTCCCTGTCATCGCTCCCGGGATCCCCGTCCAGAGCAGCGGTGGTGTCCCATTATCACCACAAACCGTGGGTGGCGTCACGGACTGACTTCCCAAACCCAGAAATCATCCCCTTTCACTCACGGGCGAGGAGCGCCGCTCGAGTCCCCGGATCCGGCCCACCGCTCGAGCCACCGAGCAGCAGCAGCGCCGGACCCGAGAGTGGTGAGCGCAGCGTCCCCTCCCCGCCCGTGACAACTTGGCGTCACGAACAGGATCTTACATTCTACCGCCTGGTAGAATTGCGCCTTGTGTCCCGCCGGAGGTGTCCGGACGAAAATTTTCAGAAGCCGCCATCTTGGGCGTGAAAAGATCCCCGCTCGAGCGTCTTCCCGAGCAGTGGAGGCGCGAAAGCCAAAGCTCCACCCCTGAAGAGGAGGTGCCGGAAATAAACCAAGGGGCCACGGATGGCGTCTGGCCGCATGTAAGCCGCGGCTATAAAAGCAGGGACGCCAGGACTCTGCGGCCATCTTTTGATTCCTGGAAGAGGCCGCCGCAGCGATGCACCGTCCAGCCAGCAACACCGTAGCCCCCGCGCCCGGCACCGCGGCGTGGGTGGAGGTCCGGACCGTCCAGCTAAGCAGCCGTCTGCAGGTCCGTGTGCAGCTCCTCCTGGAGGAGTGGGAGGCCGACATGGCGGACGTGGTGGCGGCTATGCGGAGACGCGGAGTGGAGGAAGAGATGGAGAGGCGGGTAAGCGACCCACGCCCCTGTAGTCCGAAGGGATCGGCCCACCACTCGAGCCACCGAGCAACAGCAGCGCCAGACCCGAGCATGGTGAGCGCAGTGTCCCCTCCCCGCCCGCGACAGTGGGACACCCGGGGGAGATGTAGTGGCATGTTAACCTTTCCGTGGGTAGGAATGGTTGCCTCGGGACCACTGTCTCTGTGCAGGGTATGGCGATGCCAGGGGTCTGCACGTCCGGATGTGCAAGGGGATGTTTGGTTACTCACAAGTAAATGAATCACATGAGTCTTTTGGTAAACCAAGGTGCTGGTGGCATTCTGGTCCCCCACCCGGGCTGGTGGTCGCTGTCCTTTCCTCTGCACTGTTTTTGTGTATTGTGGACTGCCTGGTCTGGAACTCAGGAGTCCGCTCCCGGCTTGTTGTGAGCCTGAGGAGCCGTGCCCGCTGACGCTGACCCGTGGGAACTATAGGCCCTGGCGTTTGCCCTATCCCTCTCTGTGGATGGTTGTCTGCTTTGGGGACTTTGGTTGGGACAGGACCTATAATCCTGCCCTCAATCGGTTGATTAGCTAGGCTGTTGCTTATGGTCCTGGCTTCAGGGTCCGAGTACCCCCTCTGTGCACAGTTTCCGGGGCAGTTCTCCGGTGTCGGTACCGGTGGGCTACAACCCTGTCCCAGTCCACCTCGGATCTGCCGAGCTGTCTTCCCGTCTCCTGCTGACAGAGACCACTGCCTGCAACCTAGCCAAGGTACCAGGGCTCCGATCCTGGCACCGTTCTACTTGAGCTTCTCCTCCTGCTGGAGCTACACCTAGCCCCAACCTCCACTCCTCTCAACTTGAACTCCACACTTCAACTAGGACATAACTTAACTGAACTGTTTTTCCCACCCCGGGCTATCTAGACCCCTAGGTGGGCGTTTCCTAACCACCTGGTCCCACCCACTGGTGTGCCTGTCTTTCCCTAAGGGGGGTGACTAGAGTTTCAGGTCGGCTGTATGTAACCCTGTGAGGGAAGGTGTTTTGTGGGGGCCTATGTGTGACTACCTGGTTTTGCCAGGGCGTCACATCTGTGCATAGCCAATTTTGTTATTAAATAAAATACATATTGTATTTTATGCTTATTTGGTCTTTACTGGCCTCTTTATAGAACGTTTACTGTTTCTTTATAGCTTCTGAAAATACAGCGTTTAGAAATATAGTGGTAATCGAAGTTGTTTAAATTCAGAGCATATCATCGTAATCTCAAAATGACCTAAATTACAGCTTTAAACAGCATTAAATAATTACATACTGTAAAACATTCCGTAGCTTTCATTTATAATCACTGAGTACAGTATATAAAAATACTATTGAAAAGGTCACCAAACAGAGTAAACTTTCATATTTTAGACTCTTTTGGCCTCATTGAGTTAGTGGAATCATCTAGGGAATTTCTGAATATTTTTTTTGGGCATTCATATAGAATCTCCAGCTGGAATGCTGAATGGGTGTAAGAACATAGGGTGGACGCAGCCCAACAGTATAAAACAAAGTAAAGCAAAACAAAACAAAGTAAAGCAATATATACTATAACATATTACATTGCTGGACCCTAAAACGTTATTCACCTTGATTAGATTAGTGATTAGTGTTGTTACTTTAACTAACATTAGGAAACTCGAATGGCATTGCTAAAGTTCTACCTTAGTCCTGATCTTTCAGGATACATAATTTATCTGCTCTTTTTTGCTACATACCATATTTTTTGTTTTATAAGACGCATATTATAAGGGGCACCCCAAATTTAGGGTAGGTAGATAGGAAAAAAATATTTTTAATGTTAAAATGAGGGTCCGTCTTATAATCTTAGTGCGTCTTAATCCTAATGCTCACCGAGGGGAGAGCTGGGGGTGGTGGAGTGGCTCAGGAAGGTCACAGGAGGCAGGGAAATGCTGCGAGTTCAGAGGAGGGGGAGTTGCAGCTCAGGAGGGTCGGTGATACTGTGGGCTCGGGGGTATCGCTGCAGCGGTAAATGCCATTGATTTGCTGACGGGCTGCGGGGGTGTCGTGGTGGCGGGTGCCATTGATATGCCAGCGGGCTGTGGCGGTGACACTGCAGTGTAGCAACTCAGGAGGGTCACAGGACAGAGGGTCACAGGATGGGGTATCTTGACGGAGGGTGCCATTGATCTGACTGCAGGCTCTTTTGAATCACCCACAGTTGAGGAGATGAACTTCAAGACAATGGCTGCGGAGGCGGCGTGTTCACAGATAGGACTCCGCGGACATTTTCTTGACGTCCATCATGTCAAACTGCGCACGTGCTGCCTCTGTAACCATTTTCTTGAAGTCCATCGCGTCAACTGTGGGGAATTCAATGGAGCCTGCAGTCAGCTCAATGCATCCGCCACCGAGACACCCCGTCCTGTCAACCCTACAGAGTCAATCCACTACAATGACACGGCAGATCAATGGCGCCCACCACCACCGTGATGCCCCCTCAGCCCGCCCGCCCGCAGATCAATGACGCCCGCCGTGACACACCTGAGCCCGTCCTGTGACCCTGCCTCCTATGACCCTGCCCCCTCACCGCTGCACCGGTAAGCCATATCTGTTTTGTAAGATGCAACCCCATTTTACCCCCAGTTTTGGGGGGAAAAAGGGCGTTTTACAATCTGGAAAATATGGTAATGTGCCCTGCAATAACACATATTTTATACTAAAATAAATTAATAGCAACTAGACTTTTTCCAAAAATTAAAACTAACTATTATTGTCTTAAAGATCCTGGTGCTAAATCAATCATTACAAATAAGAGACCCATCACTGAAATCTGTGTTTTAACTTTTACTTTTTTTTTATCTTCAGATTACATAGCAAAAACCTGTTGACCGATTCCCTGTTATAGTATTGGTTGATAAGATTATGGTGTTTCCCAATATATAGTTTTTGCTTTTATTTTTGTTCACTTCCATAAAAGTGTAATGAAAAGGGATTTCTGCTGTATAATTGAATGAAAGGTACAAACATCGTGCCTTCAATGGCCATTTGCACAGTCATTCAGTAATGTCTTAATTTCACTAGCTGCCAGTTACCAATGAGAACTTTCATTTATTTAAAGGGAATCTGTCACCGGGTTTATGCTATCCCATCTCAGAGCAGCATGATGTAGGAGCAAAGACACTGATTATACTGATTTATCACTTACTGGGCTACATGTTGTACTTTTTATAAAATCTGCTGTTTCTACTGCAGATCTACCGAGGTCATTGAATGCTGACATCTATACAACCCCACCCACACCAATGATTGACAGCTTTTTTAAAAACACTGCATAGGCAGAAAATTTCCAGTGGTATCAGTAGTGGGGATGGGGTTATACAGATCTAAAGCATATAGGAGACTACATGGCAGCAAGTTAAATAGTTCTTTACTATTAATCTCCTGCTGATAAAACTTTGATTTTATGAAAACTTCTGCAAGCAGCCCAGCAAGTGGCATATTACAGGAATCATGTTTTTTGCCCCTCAGATTAGGTGGCAAAAAACAGATTTGTTTTAACATAACACAGTGATACAATAACTCATATAATCACAATGAGATAAGACAACTCCCTTATAGCATTTCGCACTTATTCTAATCTCATCTAAGTATATGTCTGGCTTTAGATTATGTGAATTACTAAAATATATACTTTAGATTTATCACTCGGCACAGCCTTAAATATGAAAACAATTTAGATAATTACATCTAGGAAACTACCAGATATTAATTTGATGATTACTGAACTAATATAGCGCTAATATAATGCATAATTTCACAACTACTATTTGCATAAAATAAAGATTAAAACCTTTCCTCATTTCTTTCTTTTTTATCTGCCGGAAATATTGCCTATTTGCATGTAAAATAATGAGATCTGGACTTACAATATTAAAACCTGTATAGACAGGGTTATTGTTAGACTACGAAAAACACTTCTATTTTCCATTTAGAAGGTTAATGATATAGTCAAACAATGTTTAGGGATGGCTGCTATTACGGTTATTTAGGAGCTGTTTTCATGACAATTAGGGTCAATTACAAAGGGCAGGTGGACTGTAGGCAAGCCACGCGACTGCTATGGGGCCTGTAAGTCAGAGGGGCCCATTGCTAGTGTCACGCCCTGGACTAGCCAGGTAGTCACAGGTAGTCCTCCGCACCACACCTGTCCCCCAATAAGGTAACATCAGCCAGCCATAAAAACCTAGTCACCTCCCTCAGAGCTTTATGAACACACCAGGGGGCGGAGCCAGGTGGTTGGCCACGCCCACCGAGGAGTTCAGAGGGCCTGATGCAGGAAATGGAGTAAGTTCAGTTCAGTGCAGTTGAGTAGTCAGTGAGTGAGGAGTGAAGGAGTCTGACAGGTGCCGGGGTTGGAGCCCGGGCATCTTTGGCTAGGAGGCAAACGGTGGCCTTAGCCTGCAGGAGCTGGGAAGATGGCTCGGTGGAACCGTGGTGGACCGGGACAGGATAGTGGCCCGCCTGTACCGACCCGGGGAACCGACTCGGAAACCGGAGCACACAGGGGGGTACTCAGACCCTGAAACGAGGTCCAGAATCCACTGGACTGAGTTAATTAACTGATTGCGGTCTGAAGACAACAGCCCACCGAGGGGGGTAGAAAGCCACCACACAGGCAGAAAGATCCCATGGGCCAGCGTCTGCGGGCAAACGGGCTCTCCCGACATACACACAGCCGGGAAGTGGACTCCCGTCGCTGAAGCACAGGCAGTCTACACATACACTACATGGAGCAGGAGAAAGGCAAAGACCACCGAAGCGGGTGGGGGACCAGACGCAGCCAGCTGCGGGCACCGACCACCATCAACTTTGTTTAGCAGAGACTTGTGTGTGTCAATAACAGTGAGTACAACAGTGCCACCCAGCCGCACACCGCCCTGCACCACCCAGCTACCTCCAACGGGTCCCGGGGGCCATCATCTCTGCCCACGGAGGGGTTAACATCTTGCTGCACTACCATCTCCCCCGGGTGCCCCATAACTACAGCGGTGGTGTCTACACCTTCACCACATCCCGTGGGTGGTGTCATGAACTCAAGCGCAGCTCCGGCCGTGCACCTACCTAACCCCCACAAAAAGCGCCAGCATCAACTTTCAGAGCGAAGTGACCCCGGGTTCGGAGGTGCTCAAGCCACCCACCAACGAGCCTGGATCCGACAGCTCGGCTGCAGCCGAGCGCGGGGCGGTACACATCGACTCTTCTGGCATCACAAACAGGATACTTACCTATTCACTTACCTAGTGAAGTGTGCCTTGAAGTGAAGTCAGCGGTGATCCGTTGCGAAATTTGCAGTATCCGCCATCTTGCGCCATCTTTTGGCGCGAAGATTCCCGCCAGAGTCTTCTTCCCCGCAGAAAGGGGGCGAAAGCCGAAGCCCCACCCCCTGGGAACGTGGCCGTGCAGCAAAGCAAGTGGTCGAAAAGCGAGACTGCCCAGCATAAGAAGCAAGGGCCGCGAAAAGACCAAGGGGGCGCCCGCAGGTGTGCCAAACAATGGGAATGTGGCGGCGCTCGCTACGGTCGCAGGAGCAGGGGAGGCCACGGCTCCGACGGTCACCCAGGTAATGCCAATCTCCTTGCACTACGTGCCCACGTGTCAGGGCCAGGTGGACGGGCAGACCCAGGAGGTGGATCCACTGGGCCGAACTCCTAGATGGTGGTAAAGGGTCCGGTAGCTGGAGCACTATAGGCAGCAGAACAGTCCGTGCACACGAGTATAACGGAGAAGTCCCTGGGACCACGGAGTCACTGATGGTAGTCCGGGTGACGCAGCTCAGGTTCGGAAGCCGAGAAGATGTCAGGCGGGGTCCGGAACCTTTGGAGCGAGATGACGGGTCACCGCAGGGATCCGAGATGGTACGGACTGTCAGGATGGCAGATGGACAGCGTTCGGGGTTCGGGATTCGGCAGGACCGGATGGCGAGGCAGGCACGGCTCTACAAGAGAGATAGGTGAGTATATCACAGAGACACCAGGAGACCTGACTCCTAGCTTAAGAAACACGAAGATCAGGCCCCGCCCCCTTGGACATTAAACCCCTTTATACCCTGTACCTGTTTGCATCATTTCCTGTTAATGGACGCTAGCCCTTTAAGAAAGGGTCAATGACCGCGCGCCCTAATGCGCATGCGCGCGGCCCGAGTGCCAGAAGCCAGAGCAGGAAGCTGCGAGGAGGAAGCAGCAGGGCAGGGCTGGGGCTGAGAAGCCGACGGGCGCTGGGAGCGGGGACCAGGACGCCGGGGACGCGCCGGCAATGGAGGCTGGAGAGCGGGGAGCGGCGGTGACCGGACCGAGGACCCGGGAAGCGAGGCAGGGGACCCGGGGAGCGTGACAGGTGAGCCGGAGGGCAGCGCAGGGGACCCGGGGAGCGTGACAGTACCCCCCCCCCACGCCCCCCTCCCCGCAAACGGGACAGGAAGGCACGGATCAGCGGAGTACCCACATTCTCCCGGGGCTCCCAGGACCTATCCTCAGGACCATACCCTGCCCAGTCCACCAGGAAGAACTGTCGACCCCGTACGGTCTTCATGGCCACGATATCCCTTACCGCATAGATGTCGTCATCGGCAATAGGAGGAGGAGACGAACTGGCAGCAGCGGAGAAGGGACCAAGGACAACCGGCTTGAGCAGGGAGACGTGGAATGAGTTGGGTATCCTCATCGTGGCCGGGAGCTGTAGCTTGTAGGAGACCTCATTGATCTTGTTGAGGACTTTAAACGGCCCGATGTAGCGAGGACCCAGCTTGTAGGATGGTATCTTCAATCGGACGTACTTGGAAGCAAGCCAGACTAGATCTCCAGGAGAGAAACACGGAGGGTCCAGACGTCTCTTGTCTGCGTGTCTCTTCATCCGCAGGGAAGCACGCCCAAGGGACGCCTTGACAGAGTCCCAAATGGTTGCAAAGTCACGGGCTACAGTATCAGCAGCAGGGACATCCGAAGAAGGGGATACAGGCAATGGGACGGAAGGCTGAAGTCCGTAAACGACATGGAAGGGAGAACTGGAGGATGACTCACTGATGTGGTGGTTATGGGAGAATTCAGCCCAAGGAAGAAGCGTGGACCAGTCGTCGTGATGGGCGTTGACATAGTGACGTAAGAAGGAGGTCAAGATTTGATTGACCCTCTCCACTTGGCCATTAGACTGAGGATGGTAGGCAGAAGAAAAGTCCAGAGTCACTCCCAGATGTTTGCAGAGAGCCCTCCAGAAGCGGGAGGTGAACTGAGTTCCTCTGTTGGATACGATGTGTGATGGAAAGCCATGCAAGCGGAAGATGTGATGTATATAGGCGTCCGCGAGTTCCTGAGCAGAGGGCAGTCCAGCCATAGGGACGAAATGAGCCATTTTAGAGAACCGATCCACCACGACCCATATGACTGTGTGTCCAGAGGACAATGGCAAGTCCGTAATAAAGTCCATCGCTATGTGTTGCCACGGAACTGAGGGTATCGGCAGAGGCAGAAGACGGCCATATGGCAGGTGTTTGGGCGTCTTGTTCCTGGCACAAGAGGAGCAGGGAGAGACAAAAGCAGCGACGTCCGTGCGAAGGGATGGCCACCAGTAATGACGTACAATCGCACCCCATGTTCTCTTCTGACCAGCATGACCGGCTGTTTTCGAGGCATGACCCCAGTGTAACACTTTTTGCCTGTCAGTCTCAGAGACATAGGTCTTCCCGGGCGGTATCTGGGCCAGGGTGACAGGGGCCACCGGAATGATTTTGCTAGGACAGATGATGGGTTGGGTAGTCTCCTCCTCCTGCTCCATGGGCATGAAAGACCTGGACAAGGCATCAGCGCGTACATTCTTGTCCGCAGGTCGGAAATGGAGCTGGAAATCAAACCTGGCAAAGAATAAGGACCACCTGGCTTGCCGTGGGTTCAGTCGCTGAGCGGACCGCAGGTATTCCAGGTTCTTGTGGTCCGTGTAAATAATCACGGGGTACACTGCTCCTTCCAGAAGGTAGCACCATTCCTCCAGAGCCAGTTTGACTGCCAAAAGCTCTCGGTCACCGATGGTGTAGTTGCGTTCAGGCGCTGAGAAGCTCTTGGAGAAGAATCCGCAAGTCACCATCTTCCCGGAGGAGGACTTCTGCATGAGCACTGCTCCGGCTCCCGAGGAGGAGGCATCCACCTCCAAGGTGAACTGGCGGTTTAACTCCGGACGGTGGAGTACAGGAGAGGAGGCAAATGCCCGCTTCAGAGAGCCAAACGCGGCGTCGGCCGCAGGGGACCAGTCCTTTGGATTAGCCTCCTTCTTGGTCAAAGCGGAGAGAGGAGCAGTCAGAGCAGAGAAGTGAGGGATGAACTGGCGGTAGTAGTTGGCGAATCCCAGGAAGCGTTGGATTGCCTTCAGTCCAGAAGGAGGAGGCCAGTTGAGAATGGAGGAGACCTTCTTTGGATCCATCTGCAGTCCGGTATCAGAGATGATGTACCCCAGGAAGGGGAGAGAAGACTGCTCAAAGACACACTTCTCGTACTTGGCGTACAGACGATTCTCTCTCAGCCTCTGTAGAACCAGCTGTACATTCTCTCTGTGGGTCTGGAGGTCCGGAGAGAAGACAAGGATGTCATCCAGATACACTACCACACAGACGTAGAGAAGGTCCCGGAAAACGTCGTTCACCAGTTCTTGAAAGACGGCTGGGGCGTTACACAGGCCGAAGGGCATCACGCAGTATTCATAGTGCCCATCGCGAGTATTGAACGCGGTCTTCCATTCATCCCCAGAGCGGATGCGTACCAGATTGTAAGCACCCCGAAGATCCAGCTTGGTGAACACACAAGCTCCTCTAAGCCGGTCAAACAATTCGGGGATGAGCGGCAGAGGGTACTTGTTTTTTACGGTGATTTGATTCAATCCCCGGTAGTCTATGCATGGGCGTAAGTCGCCCTCTTTCTTCTTGATGAAGAAGAAGCCTGCTCCAGCAGGAGAGGAGGATCTCCGAATGAATCCCCTTGCCAGGCTCTCTGTGATGTAAGTAGACATGGCCCTTGTTTCGGCTGGAGACAATGGATATATCCGTCCTCGAGGTGGTGTTGTTCCTGGGAGCAGGTCGATGGCACAATCGTAAGGACGATGTGGCGGAAGTACCTCAGATTCCTTTTTATCAAAGACGTCTGCGAAGGACCAATAGGCCGAGGGCAGTCCTGGTAGGTTCTCTGGAACCGGAGGTCGTCGGATGGGTTGTATTGTCTTTAGACACTTCTCCTGGCACGAAGAGCCCCATCGGGTGATTTCGCCAGTGCCCCAGCTGACTGATGGTTCGTGTGTCCGCAACCAGGGAAGTCCCAGCAGGATTTGATGGGACATGTGTGGGAGGACGTAGAGAGCGATGTTCTCGGTGTGCAGGGCACCGATACGCAGTTCGACCGGCCTGGTGATCCAGGAGATGGTGTCAGAGAGGGGTCTCCCATCCACAGAGGCAATCACTAGGGGCTTGTCGAGTGGAGTAACAGGCACCTGGTACTTGTCCACCGTGGCCTGCTGGATGAAATTGCCTGCTGCCCCGGAATCGAGGTATGCCTCAGCCGTGAACCGCGTCTCTCCCGTTGTCACTTGCACAGTCCACGTAACCGGGTCTGAGAGAGTCCCACCACCTAGGGTGGCCTCTCCTACCAACCCTAGGCTTTGGAGTTTCCCGGCCTCTCTGGACAGGAGCGTAGCAGGTGTGTGCCCTCTCCGCAGTAAAAGCAGAGACCCTTGGCGAGCCGCTCTGCTCGACGTTGTTCAGACTGCCGCACTCGGTCGATCTGCATGGGCTCGTGGACGGGGGCCCCAGCTGTCGATGACTGAAGTACGGAGGGCTTCTGCGGAGGAGAGGAATGCCGTACCGGACGTCTCTCACGGGACACTTCCTTGGATCGCTCCTGAAAGCGAATGTCCACTCGAGTCGCTAGGGCAATCAAGGCATCCAGGGTGGTCGGTACGTCACGACCCGCCAGCTCATCTTTAATTCGCCCCGAGAGTCCTTCCCAGAAGGCGGCGGTTAGGGCCTCGTTGTTCCACCCGAGTTCCGAAGCCAAGGTGCGAAACCGGATTGCGTATTGACCCACCGTCAGAGTCCCCTGACGTAACCGGAGAAGAGATGAGGCAGACGCGGAGGCGCGTCCGGGCTCATCAAAGGTGCCACGGAATGCCTGCAGGAACTCCTGGATGTTCGTGGTCACAGGATCCCCCTTCTCCCACAAGGGGTTCATCCACGCCAGTGCCTCACCCTCTAGATGGGACATGATGAAGGTGACCTTGGCTTGGTCGGAGGCAAACAAATGCGGCAGCTGCGTGAAATGGAGGGAGCATTGGTTTAAGAATCCCCTGCAGGTCTTGGGGTCTCCGGCGTACCGGGGTGGTGAGGCCAAACGAAGTCTGGAAGTATCTGAAGAAGTCGCCACGGGAGCTGGAGCCGTGGATTGACTAGTGGAAGCCCGGGATGTTGAAGACGTAACTGCCGCTTGTAGCGTGTTCAGGCGGGCGTCCACAGAAGACATGAATTGCAGCATGCGGGTCTGAGTCTCACGCTGGCGTTGGAGTTCCTCCTGTACGGCTGCTAGTGCTGCAGCGGGATCCATGGCCTGATCTTACTGTCAGGGCCAGGTGGACGAGCAGACCCAGGAGGTGGATCCACTGGGCCGAACTCCTAGATGGTGGTAAGGGGTCCGGTAGCTGGAGCACTATAGGCAGCAGAACAGTCCGTGCACACGAGTATAACGGAGAAGTCCCTGGGACCACGGAGTCACTGATGGTAGTCCGGGTGACGCAGCTCAGGTTCGGAAGCCGAGAAGATGTCAGGCGGGGTCCGGAACCTTTGGAGCGAGATGACGGGTCACCGCAGGGATCCGAGATGGTACGGACTGTCAGGATGGCAGATGGACAGCGTTCGGGGTTCGGGATTCGGCAGGACCGGATGGCGAGGCAGGCACGGCTCTACAAGAGAGATAGGTGAGTATATCACAGAGACACCAGGAGACCTGACTCCTAGCTTAAGAAACACGAAGATCAGGCCCCGCCCCCTTGGACATTAAACCCCTTTATACCCTGTACCTGTTTGCATCATTTCCTGTTAATGGACGCTGGCCCTTTAAGAAAGGGTCAATGACCGCGCGCGCGCCCTAATGCGCATGCTCGCGGCCCGAGTGCCAGAAGCCAGAGCAGGAAGCTGCGAGAAGGAAGCAGCAGGGCCGGGCTGGGGCTGAGAAGCCGACGGGCGCCGGGAGCGGGGACCAGGACGCCGGGGACGCGCCGGCAATGGAGGCTGGAGAGCGGGGAGCGGCGGTGACCGGACCGAGGACCCGGGAAGCGAGGCAGGGGACCCGGGGAGCGTGACAGGTGAGCCGGAGGGCAGCGCAGGGGACCCGGGAAGCGTGACACCACGGTGCTGCCTGGCTACCCCAGTATGATGGGAAGCCTGACGCCTTGCAGGTGTTCCGGAAAAAGATATGCACAATTCTCAATTTGTATGCCATGACTGGCAAGCAGCGTGCAGCGGTAGTGCTAGGGCAGCTGACCGGTGCGGCCGAGCAGGAGGTGGAGACTTGGGCAGACGCGGAACGGGTCTCGGTAACTGCCATTTTTAATAAACTCCAGGTCGCTTTTAAGACCCGCATGGAAGCAGAGTTACGGATGCAGTTTTACCATTGTCGGCAACGACCAAAGGACAGTATAAGAGACTATGCCTTGCGGCTGCAAACAGCCTTGCGTACACTAAAGCGGGTGGACCCCATCAATGAGACTGATAGCAACAAGATGCTAGTGGAGCAGTTCCTGCAGGGACTGGGGTCCGTCGAAGATCGCAAACAACTGCGTCTGTGGTCTTTGGAGCACCCAAACTGGACTTTGCAGTGCTGAAGGAGCGGGCCATCAAGGCCCTAGAAACATCAGAAGCTGGCACCCCCGATCCGCCATCTTGGCCGGTTGATACCGCTCCCATCTCGGTAGCGCCCCCCTTGCTGGCCCTGCCGGCCCCTGCTGCAGCCACCGGAGCTCCGGAAGATCTGACATTGCAAGTCTGGCGCCTGAATGAGGACGTCACCCGGATCCTCGCCGCTTTCCAGCTACCGACGAGAGTCAAGCCCGCGGAGAAGATCCAGCTCCCCGACAGGCCGGAAGACGTCCCTTGGATGCAGCGGAGGAGGAACAACGACCCACGATATGGACCGCCTGTCTGCTACAAGTGTATCAAGACCGGTCATTACTCCAGACGGTGTCCGTGATACGAGCAACCCCTGAGGCCAAGGGCCAATACTCAGGAGTAGATCCTCAAGGCCCAACTGATTGGTGGGATTGGTACGTTGGAGGCCGCCCCATCATCTCCCTGGCGGTGGATGGTGTCCCGACTATGGCCCTGCTAGACACAGGTAACGACTATGCCTTACTCGTTGTACCAGCGATATTGGGCTGATAGTGAACTTGCCCCTCCGGACGATGGCTTAACTATCATTGCGGCCAATGGGCTCCCTATGATCCAGGTGGGGTTCAAGGAGGTGACCCTGACTGTGGGACAAACAGAGCTGAGACGTCAAGGGATGATTGTGGTGGTGAATGATTCCAGTGACCGTAACCCAAAGGTGGTCCTCGGGACCAACATGATTGAGCACTGCATGGGGGAGGTGTTGAGCCTGTTGCAACAATTGTCTGCCACTGTGGCAGGGGGTTGGCAGAGGGCACTGCAGCGTGAGATCCGGGCCCTCCTACAGCGACAGCAGGTGAACATGACAGGTGGAGAGATTGGTGGTGTGCGGGTGATGGATGCCGCGCCTTTGGTGGTGCCACCGCGGAGTGAGATGATGATTTGGTGTAGGGCAGCAGTAGGACCACAAGGACAGGATTACCCGGCAATTGTAGAGCCCTTGCCTTTGGAGAACTGGCCCACAGTAATGGCAGCCAGGGGAGTGATTGATGTCAAAAAGGGGAGAGTGCCCGTGAGAGTGCTGAATTGTGAAGAGGAAGAGGTCAGGCTTCCCCGCTACGCCACCATAGCCAAGTTATTCACCATAGATGCACATGCTATCCACGAAACAACCCCCACACCACACTCAGGCAGTGACCTTCCACCTGTAAAATTAGAGGAGTGGTGACGGGAGTTGTATGTCGGCACCGAGGCTACACCCATGCACCACAAGGAAGGGGTATACAGGGTAGTGCAGGAGTACGGGCAGGTTTTCAGCAAGCACCCGCTAGATTTTGGGAGAGTTAAAGGGGTTCAACACCATATTCCCACGGGTATACATATACCCATTAAAGAGAGGTACAGGCCAATCCCACCTGCACATTACCAGTGCGCCAAAGACATGTTGAGGAACATGAAGGAGGCAGGGGTCATCCGGGATAGTTGTAGTCCCTGGGCACCTCAATTGGTGCTGGTGAGGAAGAAGGATGGTACCATGAGAATGTGTGTGGATTACCGGAAGATCAACCAGATAATGCATAAAGATGCCTACCCTCTTCCCCGCATTGAAGAGTCGCTCGCTGTGCTGAAGACTGCTAATTATTTCTCTACCCTTGACCTTACTAGTGGCTACTGGCAGGTGGCGGTTGCACGGGAAGACCGCGAGAAGACTGCGTTTGCTACCCCCATGGGACTCTGTGAGCTCGACAGTATGCCGTTCGGGCTGTGCAATGCCCCAGGGACCTTCCAGAGGCTCATGGAGTGCTGTTTGGGGCATCTCAAATTCGAGACTGTTCTGCTGTACTTGGACGACGGGATTGTGTATTCCAAGACGTATGAAGCCCACCTGGAGCAACTGGCAAAAGTGTTTGCGGCCCTCGCCAAGTACGGGATGAAGTTAAAACCATGTAAGTGTCATCTGTTGAAACCCAAAGTGCAGTACCTCGGGCACGTGGTGAGAGCGGAAGGCATAGCCCCGGATCCTGAGAAGATTACCGCTATCCAGAGCTGGCCGAAACCAACTACGGTGAAGGAGGTGAGGCAGTTTCTTGGCCTAGTGGGCTACTACTGCCGTTTTATCAAGGGGTATAGGAAGATGGCCACGCCCATGCAAGACCTCCTCGTGGGACAGACCAAGAATGGTTGATCTCCTGGACCCCCGTTTGTCTGGGGTGAGAAGCACGAGGAGTCCTTTCAACAGCTGAAGTCGGCCCTGACGGGGAAAGAAATCTTGGCTTATCCTGATTACGGCCTCCCGTTCATCCTTTACACCGACGCCAGCAATGTGGGCCTGGGTGCGGTCCTGTCCCAGGTACAAGATAGAAAGGAGAAGGTGATCGCCTACGCCAGCAGGAAGTTCCGGCCAACAGACAGGAACCCCGAGAATTACAGCTCCTTCATGCTTTCATGCTCCAGTTCTTGGCTCTCGTGTGGGCGATAACAGAAAGGTTTAAACATTAGTTCACGGCCTACATGGACAACAACCCGTTAACACATCTGGATACAGCCAAGATGGGTGCCCTTGAGCAGCGGTGGATGGCTCGACTGTCCAATTACGACTTCACCATCAAGTACAGAGCTGGCCGCAAGAACACCAACGCGGATGCGCTGTCTCGGATGCCACACTTGCCCGATGAACGGATGGAGGAAGACAGCCTGAAGGAGATCGAGCTACCCGCATTCCATCGGCCACGGGGTGAGAAGCCCTGCGTTATCCAACAGCAGTCGAACCTTGACCCGCTGCCCAGCCAGGGGTGGCAAGAAGCCCAGGATCAGGAACCTGCAGTTCAGCTGGTCAAAACAATGATTGCCCAGGGTTCTTTCAGGATGAACCCGACAGCCCCCTCCAAAGCTCAGCGGTTGTGAAAAGAGAGAGACCAGACGGGGAAGCTGTATAGGGGGTTGATCAACCCGAAGACCCATAAGAAAATTCGCCAACTGCTGGTGCCCCAGGCATGCGTACCCAAGGTCCTGCAGGCCTACCATGATGGCGCAGGGCACTTTGGCTGGAATAAGCTGGAGATGCTGCTGAGGGAGCGGTTTTACTGGAGTGGGATGCGAGAGTCCGTGGAGGCCTGGTGCCGAAAGTGTGGTCCCTGTACGCTGAGAAGACGGGACGAAGCCAGCCAGGCCAGAAGGCCCTCTACAGCCGATTGTCACCCACCAGCCGCTAGAGTTGGTCGCCTTGGACCACGTCAAGCTCACGCCCAGCCGAAGCGGGTACACCTATATCCTGACCATTGTCGACCACTACTCAAGATTTATGGTGGTTGTTCCCGTTAAAGACATGACAGGCCGCACCGCAGCCAGAGCTTTCCAGCCCTACTTTTGCCGGCCGCACGTCTACCCCGAGAAGGTGCTTACAGATCAGGGCCCGACCTTTGAAGCAGACTTGTTCCAGGAGTTCTGTCACTTGTACGGGTGTAAGAAGATCCGGACCACACCCTACCATGCCCAAACTAATGGGATGTGTGAGAAAATGAACCATCTGCGCCCAGGGATGCACCTACACCACGCCCCCGCAAGTCTCTACCCACCATACCTGACACTCAGGAAGAGGGACCAGCTGTCCCCTCTCCCCCATTTCCTCCACCAGAAAGCATTGGGCCTAGGAGGTCCACGCACCCTAATCTAGGTCAGCCCCCCGCTTAAATACAGGAAAACTGCCATCTAGGGGTGCAACATTCTGATTGTGTAAATAGATGTATGAATAAATGCCAATCACCCGAGACTCTCACCTGATTCTAAGACAGTTGAGCAAAGTAGCGGTTCCCGGCTACCAGACTGCCCGCCCCCATTGGGACTTTGTTTGATTCCCGCTGTTTACCCCGTTTTAAAATGAACATGGCCGAGAACTTGCAGGCCACCCAATAACTTTTGGGTTTGTAAATAGTCCCGTACCACCTTTCCCGTCCTACAGTCTCCGGAGAGGCTGGTTGGATGAAGGGCCTGCGGCAGAGGAGGCCGAGGTCCCGTCACCATTGGAACCGGTGACAACCCTCTGGATCAGGGGTCCCCTGGACGTGGGGCCTCTGAGAGACCGCCGGGTAAGGAACGTTTTACCTGGCCCGTATGGGCAATACCCGGACCTGAACCCGATTCCTGGACTGGGGAAAAGGGGTGCTGACCTGTTTTTAGAGGCAGCATCAAGGTTTAGGTTTGCTTGGGTGGGCAAATGGAAAGGTCCCGGTCCCGTCCCGTTCCCGTTAATAAAAATGTTTTACATATGTTTGCAATGTTTAAGTGACATGCCTCCCACAAGGGACGAAATATCATATGCTTAATTGTAAATACTGTTATTATAATTCTCCTTTTTCATCTTTTACAGTTACAAAAGAAAATAAACGGTGGTGGTCGGACATCCCGCGGATGGTCTGTAGTTAACCAAGGGGGAATGTGATGCCCTGGACTAGCCAGGTAGCCACAGGTAGACCCCCGCACTACACCTGTCCCCCAATAAGGTAACATCAGCCAACCATAAAAACCTAGTCACCTCCCTCAGAGCTTGATGAACACACCAGGGAGTGGGGCGGAGCCAGACGGTTGGCCATGCCCACCAAAGAGTTCAGGTGGCCTGAGGCAGGAAATGGAGTCAGTTCAGTTCCGTGCAGTTGAGTAGTCAGTGAGTGAGGAGTAAAGGAGTCTGACAGGTGCCGGGGTTGGAGCCCGGGCACCTTTGGCTAGGAGGCAAACGGTGGCCTTAGCCTGCAGGAGCCGGGAAGATGGCTCGGTGGAACCGTGGTGGACCGGGACAGGGTAGTGGCCCACCGGTACCGACCCAGGGAACCGACTCGGAAACCGGAACACACACTCAGACCCTGAAACGAGGTCCAGAATCCACTGGACTTAGTTAATTAAGTGATTGCGGTCTGGACTATAGGTCCTTTTCACCCAAGTCCCAACTGAAGACAACAGCCCACTGAGGGGGATAGATTGCCACCGCACAGACAGAGAGATCCCACCGGCCAGCGTCTGTGGGCAAACGGGCTCTCCCAACATACACACAGCCAGGAAGTGGACTCCCGTCGCTGAAGTGCAGGCAGTCTACACATACACTACATGGAGCAGGAGAAAGGCAAAGACCACCGAACCGGGTGGGGGACCAGACGCAGCCGGCTGCGGGCACCGACCACCATCAACTTTGTTTACCAGAGACTTGTGTGTGTCAATAACCGTGAGTACAACCATGCCATCCGGCCGCGCACCACCCTGCAGCGCCCAGTTGTCCCCAACGGGTCCCGGGGCCATCACCCCTACCCACGGAGGGGTTAACATCTTGCTGCACCACCATCTTCCCCGAGTGCCCAGTAATTGCAGCAGTGGTGTCTAACTTCACCACGACCCGTGGGTGGCGTCACGAACTCAAGCACGGCTCCGGCCATGCACCTACCTAACCCCCACCAAAAGCACCAGCACCCCCTTTCAGAGCGAAGTGACCCCGGGTCCGAAGACGCTCGAGCCACCCACCAACGAGCCCGGATCCGAGCGGCTCGGCTGCAGCCGAGCGCGGGGCGTACAATAGCACTGGCACTGGGCCCCCTGCTGTGGATCACACCTTCAATTGTAATTGTATCGGCATTGCAGATGCCAATACAATTGAAAGCAATGATAAGAGAAGGAGCAGAGAGCTCCCTCTCTCATCATTCTCCTGCTGTGTCTGCGCTCTGACGTGTCAGCACAGTGGAGCACGGTGATGTCACTACTGAGCGCCACTGTGCTGAGATGTGCAAAGTGGCAAAACAGTGGACACGCTGAGGAGAGCACAAGGAATGAGAGATCACCATGTATTTAATCATGGTGGCCAGACGACTATGGGGGCTGCATACTACTATAAGGGGGTTGCCTAAAAGTATATGGGAGCTGCATATTACTATATGGGGAGCACAATACTATATGGGGGCACACAATATTATCTGGGGCTGCATACTAGTATAAGGGGGCTGCGTACTACTATATGGAGAAATATAAGGAGTTCGTAATAAAATATGGAGGAATATAAGGGACGCATTATACTATATGGTGGAATATAAGCGATGAATTATATTATATGGAGGAATATAAGGGGTGCATTATACTATATGTAGGAATATAAGAGATGCATAATACTATGTGGAGGAATATATGGGGTGCATAATACTATATGGAGGAATATGGGGGCTGGATAATACTATAAAGGCTGGATACTACTATATGGGGGCTGCATAATGCTATATGGGGGCTGCATAATAATATATTGTGGAATATGGGGCTTCATTATATTATATGGAGGAATATAGGGTGCATTATAATACATGGAAGACTATGATGAGTGGATTAAACTATATAAAGGACCATGTGGTGCATTATACAAGGAGTATGAGGTGTGCATTATAATATATGGATAACTATGTGGAGTGCATTATAATATATGAAGGACTGTGGGGTGCATTAAACTATATGGAGGACTATGTGGGTGCATTATAATATATGGAGGGGTGCATGCATTGTACAATATGGTGGACTATGTGGGGCTCATTTTACTGTATGAAGGATTATGGGGGTGCACATTATACTATATGGAGAACTATGTGGTGCCCATTACTCTATGGAAGACTATGTGTGGCCCATTATACTATATGGAGGGCTATGTAGAGCCATTATATTATTTGGAGGCCTATGAGGGAGCCTTTATACTTTATCTACAGTTATTTGAGGGCCATTATACTGCATGCAATGCAAGCATATATAAAGTGTGAAGATTTGTGTGGGATCTATCATACCATGTGGAGGGCTGGGTGGTGGTCACTGTTGGGGGTCTTACTGTGTCGGCCAAGATCATCATTCATTGCCAGGGTAGTTGAAGGATGGTACAGTAAGGTGATCATACTCTGCTTGTGGAGGATACCGTGGAGGCATTTACAGTGTGGTATCATACAGTGTTTGTGAGGCGCTTTTTATTGCCATCATACCTTATGGCTAGCATTAAAAAGGAATCTAGGGGCTTCAAAGGAGGAAAATTAATTTGTAATACGTGCTGTAAGGTTGTGAAGTATGCTTCTGTAACCCAGCCAAATATTATTATTGTTTGTTTATTTATTTATTTTGAGGGGTCCAATTAGAAATTCTGCTTTGGGGCCCCATAATTTCTATGTACACCCCTGGTTAGGAGTATTGTTGTCTGAGATAGTTCCAACCTATAAGTAGGGAATGGGAAGATTTGTATTTAAAGATGCTCTGCCTCTGGTTATGGTGGGGCATTTTCCTCTGTGACTAACCCTGAAGGAGAAAGCTGTACCTGCTCATATGGAGTGGAGGAAATAACCACCCTGAGTATATTTGCATAAGCTACCACCTTGGAGCGAGAGCCAGATAATCATGTACAGGTTTTCTTGAGTGCCAGAAGAAGAGTGACGCAGCTGCAGAAAGGGCGAACAAACTCAAAGTCACTTGAGGTATAACACTGAAAATGTGGCATAAGGTTGTCGCCTGAAGTGCTGATAAGCTGGAAGTGCAAACATTTTGCCCAAACCTCGAGAGTACTGTTGATTAGGGGATTACCAGGGACTGGGGCTCCTAGACTGGCCCTCAGGTTGTTAGGTGAAAGGCCCTAGCTGTCCCTTATCCCAGAGGTACTTGTGATGGTGAAGAAGTCTGGACTGCCAACATAGCCCTGCTCCTGGCCAGCCCTGCTGTAATAATGGGGCTGCATAATGGTATATGGAGGCTGCATAATTGTATATGGGCGTTGTATAATACTAATTCGGGGCTGCATGATACTATATAGGGGCTGCAAAATACTATATGAAGGACTATGGGGGTGCATTAAGCTAAATGCAGCACTATGGGGGTGTATTAAACTATATACAGGACTATGGGGAGTGCATTATAATATATGAAGGACTATAGGGAGTGTATTACAATATATGGAGGATTATGGGGAGTGCATTATAATATATGGAGGACTATGGGGGTGTATTATTATATATGGAGGACTATAGGGGAAGCATTATAATATACTAGCTGTAGTACCGGGGCGTTGCCTGGGATAGTAATTGTCTCGCTGTCTCTCTCCCATTCTCTGTCTGTGTGTTGCTGTCTGTCTGTCTCTCTGTCTGTCTCTTTCCTTATCTGTCTGTGTCTGTCTCTGTCTGTCTGTTTCTATCTCTCTGTCTGTATTTGTATCAGTCTATCTGTCTCAATCTCTGTATCTATCTGTCTCTCTCTATGTGTGTGTTTTTCTTTCTCTCTCTTTCCCCGTCTGCCTCTTTCCAGGGCTGTCTCTTTCCAGGGCTGCCTCTTTTCAGGGCTGCCTCTTTCCAGGGCTGTCTCTTTCCCAGTCTGTCTCTTTCCCAGTCTGTCTCTGTCAGGTTTCCAGGTTTTCCAGTTCTCTTTTGAATGAGCTTGCCCTCAGTTAACATGGAGTTTAAGGTTCTGTTGCCCTACTTCCTGTCCAGCTGCTTAAAAGGCCGCCTCTCAGCCCAGTCCAGTGCCTGAGTATACTGCTTGCTGTGTGCTCCTGCTTTGCTGTTTCTACTTCCTGATTGCCTTGGATTCTCCTGGAAATCTACCGACCGACTCTGGACCATACCCGGTTTTCGTCAAGCTGTGCCCGGACTCCGTCTGCCGTCTTGATCAGCACTCTGCCCGGTTCGTAACCACTCTGGACAATCATCCCGTACGGACACTCCTGGACTATACCACTTGCCCCTTGTGTACCGGCTGCTGCGCATTTAGGCCTTCCGGGGTTGATTGCCGGACAGTCCCTGTCCAGGGGTTCGCTCTGGTGGTCTCCCTGGGGGAGTCCGGTGCGTGGCCCCGGGAATCCCCTTCGCTCCGTTGCGTAAAAGTGTTTTGTGTGTTTGTTTTACTGTGTTTATTCCCGTTGTGTATCTACCGTGTGTACATATTATATAACATCTTGTACCAAGAACTCGTCTCTGTTGTCATTGCCCTACGCTATCGAAATCCTCAGAACATACAGTAGTATTACATTATACTCAGGCCATAAGAGGATTTCGCTGGGGCAATGACTGAGACACGAGTAGATCAGCTCTTTTCCATGATCAACTCCTTGCAGCAGGAGATGGAGGCGGTGCAAACTAAACTCAGAGATGTGGAGGCACAGCTGGGCCATGATCACCAGGTACTGGGTCCGGCTATTCAGGATTTGCAAGTCAGAGTGGAGGCTCAGGAAGCCGTCCCCACTACGTCCGTATCAGCTGCCGGTATGCCTAGGTTACCCCCATTCCGTTTCAATGGTGATCGTAGTCAGTTTCGTGGATTTGTGAACCAATGTATACTGTTTTTTGATGTACATGCTGATTATTACCGTTCTGACCGGTCCAAAGTGTTATGTATAATCATGTTATTAACCTCACGAGCACTGGCTTGGGCTAATCCTATGATAGAGAATCGGGACATCCGTTTAAATCACCTGGATGACTTTCTGAACGCAATGGCGCAAATGTTTGATGATCCGAATCGCCGTGCTACCGCTGAATCGGCTCTCCTTGCCTTACGTCAGGGAAAGCGTTCTGTCGTTGAATACGCCACTGAGTTCCAGAGGTTAGTGGTAGACACCGATTGGGGAAACAATGCATTATTGTCTGTTTTCAGAAAAGGTTTGTCCGGTACCATCAAGGACGAGTTAGCTCGTTCCGAATCTCCAGGGGATTTTGAACTGTTTCTCCAGCACTGTGTGCGTATTGATACCCGCTTGACGGAGCGTAGACAGGAAAAATGGGCAGCTGTAAACCGTGTAAACAACTTTGCGTTTCCTTCTAGAGAACCCGCTCTCAGGACACCACGGGAGGCCGAGGACGTTCCTATGCAAGTGGACTCTCTGCAAAAGCGAGAGACCAACGAACGTCGCGAACACCGGCTCCGTGAGCGTTTGTGTTTCTATTGCGGTCAATCGGATCATTTCTTGATCGACTGCCCGAAACGTCCGAATCGCCCAAATAAGGTATTGGCAGCCATGGCAGAGTGTGACAACACGGACGCAGAGTCCGATATCTCTGAGGCAAGTGGGCACTTGGATGCGGTATTTCCCTTGACTGTAATGTCAACCTCACCGAAGGACTCAGAAGGGAAATATACCCATTGCTCGCTCCCCATTCAGATCCGGTGGGAGGGGCATCTAATACCTACCTCTGCAATGATAGATTCTGGGGCAGGGGGAAATTTCATGGACTCCTCTTTTGCCAGGAAACACGGTATCCGGACTCAGCAAAGATCCTCACCGGTTACCATGGAGACGGTAGACGGATCTCCGTTAATCTCTGGACCAGTGGATCGGGAAACAGTACCACTAGAATGCGTGATGAAGCCAGGTCAGCAGGAGACCCTTGTTTTCATGATAATTTCCTCTCCTCATTTTCCGATTATTTTAGGTATTCCGTGGCTACGGTCTACGAATCCGGTCATCGATTGGGAAACTAAGGAAATATCCTTCCCACCGCAGAGTGGTCCGACCATTAGTCCAGCTGTTCCGGTTCCAGTAACACCGAATGCGGAGGGCACTGTACAGGTACCTGTTCTACCCCCGGTTTATGATGACTTTGCTGACATATGCGACAAAAGAAAAGCCGATCGGCTTCCCCCGCATAGACCGTATGATTGCCCCATAGACTTACTCCCAGGGGTGGAGATTCCGTTTGGCCATGTCTACCCGTTGGCGGCACCTGAGCTAGAAGCACTAAAAGAATACATTGAGGAGAGCCTAGCCAAGGGATTTATTCGCCCGTCTACCTCACCAGCAGGGGCACCCATCTTTTTCGTGAAAAAGAAAGAGGGGACTCTGAGACCCTGTATTGACTACCGGGAACTGAATAAAATAACCATCCGGAACCGGTATCCGTTACCGTTGATTCCTGAGCTATTGGAGAGGGTCCAACAGGCAAAAATATTCACCAAATTGGATCTCCGTGGGGCATATAATCTACTTCGCATACGTCCCGGAGACGAGTGGAAGACCGCGTTCCGATGTCGGTATGGACATTTTGAGTACCTAGTGATGCCTTTTGGACTTTGTAACGCTCCCGCGGCTTTCCAACATCTAGTTAACGATATTTTTAGGGATATCATGGACCTATTCATGGTGATTTATCTGGACGATATCCTAATCTTTTCTGATTCCCTACAGGAACACCAGGAGCACGTCAAGACCGTACTTACCCGGCTGAGGGAAAATCACCTGTACATTAAACTGGAGAAATGCGAATTCCATTGCTCACAGATACAATTCTTAGGGTATGTCATCTCTCCTCAGGGACTGAACATGGAGTCTGGCAAGATACAAGCAATTCTGGACTGGCCGGAACCGGGTAACGTCAAAGAGGTACAACGCTTTGTCGGTTTTGCCAACTTTTACCGACGTTTTATCCGTAATTTTTCAGAGATCGTTCGTCCCATCACTCTGTTAACCAAGAAAGGACAGAAGTTTGTGTGGTCCGCCCAGGCCCAGGAAGCCTTCCATCGTCTCAAGGTTTGTTTCACCTCAGCGCCTATATTGGTACATCCGAATCCCGCACTTCCCTTTATCGTGGAAGTCGACGCTTCCGACTACGCATTAGGGGCCATCCTTTCTCAAAGGACTGGGGACAAGAGTCTCTTACATCCGTGTGCTTTCTTTTCCCGACGGTTGTCCCCTGCAGAAAGGAACTATGACATTGCGGACAAGGAATTATTGGCGATTATTTCCGCTTTCAAGGAATGGAGACACCACTTACAGGGAGCCGCGCAGCAAGTGATAGTACTCACAGATCATCGTAATCTGGAATTCCTTAAGTCTGCCAGGTGCCTGTCTCCACGGCAAGCCCGTTGGAGCCTATTTCTTAACCAATTCAATTTTGTCGTTACATACCGTCCAGGTTCACGTAATGGGAAAGCCGATGCCTTGTCCCGAATCCACGCCGTGGACTCCGTGCCTGGAACCCCGTCTCAGACCGTGTTATCGGATGCCAATTTCGTTGGAGTAATCCAGGACCAGGACTTGTGGAAGGACATCAAGCTGGCCTATGATGGTGACGTATTTCTTGCTGCCCCCCCGAATGATGTAACTCTTGTTCTTCGGAATGGTGTGTGGTTGAGAGAGCGACGCATTTATGTCCCGGAGGCCGTAAGACTTCGAGTTCTCAAGTTGGTCCATGACTCCGTGTTGGCTGGTCATAGGGGGGTACAGAAGACGCAGGAGTTTCTGAGCCGTTTCTTCTGGTGGCCTACCTGTGTAAAGGATGTAAAGGACTATGTCCACTCATGTGTGGTTTGTGCCCGGTGCAAGGTCCCTCGTGTGGCTCCTACGGGACTCCTCCAACCGTTACCCGTTCCATCTCGCCCTTGGGGATCCATCTCAATGGATTTTATTGTGGAGTTGCCAGTCTCCGGCGGTCACAATACCATTTTAGTGGTGGTGGATCGGTTGACAAAAGCTGCTCACTTTATTCCGTGTACCGGTCTTCCCTCAGCCGCAGAGACAGTGGATTTGGTTATCCAGAACGTATTCCGATTGCATGGGGTACCAGACGAGATCATCTCTGACCGGGGCGTGC
The DNA here is from genome assembly GCF_048569485.1 of Anomaloglossus baeobatrachus. Lineage (NCBI taxonomy): Eukaryota > Metazoa > Chordata > Amphibia > Anura > Aromobatidae > Anomaloglossus > Anomaloglossus baeobatrachus. Next base: position 326,077,189 of record NC_134357.1, read on the forward strand.
AGTTCACGTCTAGGTTCTGGAAGGGGTTTTGTACGGCACTCCAGATTGATGTCTGTTTGTCTTCTGCATACCATCCTCAGACAAATGGGCAAACAGAACGGACTAACCAAACCCTGGAACAATACCTTCGATGTTATGTCAGCCATCTACAGGACGATTGGTTGAAGATGCTTCCGTTGGCGGAGTTCTCGTATAACAACACTCAGAGCAGCTCCACTAAGGTAACGCCCTTTTTTGCTAACTTGGGTTACCATCCGCATGTTTTGCCTAGGTCACCGGTTGCGGTTTCGGTGCCGGCGGTGGAGGACAGATTGACAGAGCTTCGACAGAATCTGGAGGTTCTAAAGGACACTGTGGCTACGGCCCAGGAGCGTTACAAGAGGTCGGCGGACACACACCGGAAACCGGCACCCATGTATAAGGTAGGGGACTCTGTATGGTTATCCACCAAAAACCTGAGATTGGGTGTTCCTTCGCAGAAGCTGGGACAAAAATTCATCGGTCCGTTTAAGATCACCGGGATCGTGAGCTCTGTGGCCTGTCGGCTACGGTTGCCGCACCATCTAAAGGTACACCCGGTCTTTCATGTGTCTCTCCTCAAACCTGTCTCCCCTAATACGTTTCGTGGTCGTGTTGTGCCTCCTCCTCCGCCTGTGATGGTCGACGGCGAGGAGCAGTTCGTGGTTGAGGACATTATTGACTCCCGGCTCCATCGTCGTCGGCTTCAATATCTGGTACGTTGGCAGGGGTACGCCCCCGAGGACGTTTCCTGGGAACCGGTGGGTAACATTCGGGCACCCCGGAAGATCGCTCAGTTTCATCGACGGTTCCCGGACAAGCCGGGCCCTGATCCGTCCTGAGGCCGTCTCTGGGGGGGGGGAGTCATGTCAGGTTTCCAGGTTTTCCAGTTCTCTTTTGAATGAGCTTGCCCTCAGTTAACATGGAGTTTAAGGTTCTGTTGCCCTACTTCCTGTCCAGCTGCTTAAAAGGCCGCCTCTCAGCCCAGTCCAGTGCCTGAGTATACTGCTTGCTGTGTGCTCCTGCTTTGCTGTTTCTACTTCCTGATTGCCTTGGATTCTCCTGGAAATCTACCGACCGACTCTGGACCATACCCGGTTTTCGTCAAGCTGTGCCCGGACTCCGTCTGCCGTCTTGATCAGCACTCTGCCCGGTTCGTAACCACTCTGGACAATCATCCCGTACGGACACTCCTGGACTATACCACTTGCCCCTTGTGTACCGGCTGCTGCGCATTTAGGCCTTCCGGGGTTGATTGCCGGACAGTCACTGTCCAGGGGTTCGCTCTGGTGGTCTCCCTGGGGGAGTCCGGTGCGTGGCCCCGGGAATCCCCTTCGCTCCGTTGCGTAAAAGTGTTTTGTGTGTTTGTTTTACTGTGTTTATTCCCGTTGTGTATCTACCGTGTGTACATATTATATAACATCTTGTACCAAGAACTCGTCTCTGTTGTCATTGCCCTACGCTATCGAAATCCTCAGAACATACAGTAGTATTAGTCTCTTTCCAAGTCTGCCTCTTTCCCCATCTGTCTCTTTCCAGGGCTGTCTCTTTCCAGGGCTGACTCTTTCCAGGGCTGTCTTTTTCCCCATCTGTCTCTTTCCCCGTCTGTCTCTTTCCCCGTCTGTCTCTTTCCCGGTCTGTCTCTTTCCCGGTCTGTCTCTTTGCTCGGCTGTCTCTTTGCTCGGCTGTCTCTTTGCTCGGCTGTCTCTTTCCAGGGCTGTCTTTTTCCCCATCTGTCTCTTTCCCCGTCTGTCTCTTTCCCCGTCTGTCTCTTTCCCCGTCTGTCTCTTTCCCGGTCTGTCTCTTTCCCGGTCTGTCTCTTTCCCGGTCTGTCTCTTTCCCGGTCTGTCTCTTTCCAGGTCTGTCTCTTTCCAAGTCTGTCTCTTTCCAAGTCTGTCTCTTTGCTCGGCTGTCTCTTTGCTCGGCTGTCTCTTTCCAGGGCTGTATCTTTCCCCGTCTGTCTCTTTCCCCATCTGTCTCTTTCCGGGGCTGTCTCTTTGTCTGGCTGTCTCTTTCCCGGTCTGTCTCTTTACCTGTCTGTCTCTTTGCTGGTCTGTCTCTTTGCCGGTCTGTCTCTTTCCCCGTCTGTCTCTGTCTGTCTCTTTCCCTAGCTGTCTCTGTCTGTGTCTGTCTGTTTCTGTCTCTCTCTATCTGTCTTCCCACCGACATCTTATTACCTCACACATAAGCTTCTTATACTAACAGTTTATTTTGTTCCTATAGCAACCACTGACAGTTGCTTTTAATAGCCTGCAGCTCCCAGCTCCATTCACTTTAATGGAAGCAGCATTTTTGGAGAGTAACTGTAAAGCGCGGGGTTAAATTTTCCCGCCCAAATATAGTCTATGACGTTCCCTGAGTCACATGGAGTGTCTGTGCAAAAGTTCGTGATTGTAAATGCGACGGTGCGGATTCCTTTAGCGGACATACACACACACATACATACACACATACACTCAGCTTTATATATTAGATGGAGGACTATGGGGAGTGTATTATAATATATGAAGGACTATGGGGAATGTATTGTTATATATGGAGGACTATGTGGAGTGTATTATGTGATATGCATTGTATGATACAAAGGATTATGGGGGATGCATTATAATATATGGATAACTATGGGAGATGCATTATAATATATGGATAACTATGGGAGATGCATTATAATATATGGATAACTATGGGAGATGCATTATAATATATGGATAACTATGGGAGATGCATTATAATATATGAAGAACTATGGGGGTGCATTATAATAACAGATATTATATCGGGATATCGGAGTATGGGAAAGCTGGGTGCTAAGGGTTAGAGCCAAGTGTCAGCATAATTATCCTGTATCCCGAGTGGGATGGGAGGGGGTTTGCCCAGGTCCAAATTTTGCACCGGGGCCCATTGAACTCTAGTTACGCCACTGCATGAATGATATGCTATACCATGATGTGATTGCTAGGGCCATTGGCCTTTTTTTTGTTCATTTTACCTACTGGATGGGGACACATATTCTGAGTTTTAGGTGAAATAGCACTCAAAGCAGTCCCTCAGTTTATTGCCCTCCTGGATGCAATCAATCATCCAGCTATACTTTTACTCACACATCAGAATTACTGGAAACATTGTTTTCTGTTTTAAAGGGCCAGTCTCAATTTAACAATCTAAAGGTGTTGTTTCCATTACTTTATTGGCTGGTACTGGACATCGCTCCAGCTATTATCACAATTCCATATATCATTGTAGCTAGTAGCTATATATTGAGTGTATTTAAATTGTAATCTGTGCATTTCAGGGCAGCAGAATGCATTGACTAGCTACATTATCCCTAAGGCCTCATGTGCATGCTGCATTTTTTGCCGCATTTTTTGGTTGCCTTTTTGGTATCAAAACTGCATGCATTTCCTTCCCCAGCAAAGTCCATGAAATTTCAGTTTTTCTGTCCCCACATTGTAGTTATTTGTGGCTGCATCTTTGTGGTGACCACAAATATGTATCATGTCAATTCTTTCTGCGTTTCTGCCAGCATTTTTAATCCTTCCAGGCAGGGCCGTATTTACCATTAGGCACCCGTGGTCCCGTGCCTAGGGTGGCAGGATGCAGGGGGCGGCACCTTCTAGCAATAAAAAAAAAAAAAAAAAAATTATTTATTTTTTTTTTTTACACATTCATTAAATCCTCTGTATTTTCAGAGGGGGGAGAGGCGCACCTTTATTTATTTGTATCTGCGTCAATTAAGATGCGAATGCAGACAAACTGCGGCGGCCGGGCACAGAGAGCTGATTGACCCCGGAACTGCCGGCGCCTGCACTTCCGGGGTCACAGGCGCGCCAATCAGCTCCTTCCTCTGTGCTGTGTTCAATGCTGTGTGGATTTCACATGCAGAGCTCACAGCAGGACGCCGCAGAGGACGCCGCGATGGAAGCCAGTGTCAGAAGAGGATACTCACGTGAGCCAGGAAGATGACGGCGGGCCCTGGAGCAGGTAAGTGCTCGCAGAGCTGAAGATTCATAAGGAGCGTGGGGGTGTCTCTAATGCAGACTGGAGATCTGCGTATGGGGTGGGAGGAGAGAGGCTGATACTGGGGGAGACTTGGGGGAAGAGAAGCTGATACTGGGGGAGGCTGGGAGGAGAGAGTTTGATGCTGGGAGGGGGGAGGCTGATGTTGCGGAAGGCTGGGATGGGGGGAGGCTGACGCTGGGGGAGGCTGGGAGGAGGGAGGCTGATGCTGAGGGAGGCTGATGCTGGGGGAGGCTGGGAGGAGAGAGGCTGATGCTGGGGGAGGCTGGGAGGAGAGAGGGGGAGGCTGGGAGGAGAGAGGCTGATGCTGGGGGAGGCTGATGCTGGGAGAATTTGGGAGGAGAGAGGCTGATGCTGGGGGAGGCTGGGAGGAGAGAGGCTGATGCTGGGGGCGGCTAGGAGGGGGGAGGCTGATGCTGGGGGAGGCTGGGAGGAGGGAGGCTGATGCTAAGGGAGGCTAATGCTGGGGGAGGCGGGGAAGAGAGAGGCTGATGCTGGGGGAGGCTGGTGCTGGGGGAGGCTGATGCTGGGGGAGGCTGGGAGGAGGGAGGCTGATGCTGGGGGAGGCTGGGAGGAGGGAGGCTGATGCTGGGGGAGGCTGGGAGGAGGGAGGCTGATGCTGAGGGAGTCTGGGAGGGGGGAGGCTGGGAGGAGAGAGGCTGATCCTCGGGGAGGCTGGGAGGAAAGAGGCTGATGTTGAGGGAGGCTGATGCTGGGAGAGGCTGATGCTTCGGGAGGCTCGGAGGAGAGAGACTGATGCTGAGGGAGGCTGATGCTGGGGGAGGCTGGGAGGAGAGAGTCTGATGCTGGGGGAGGCTGGGAGGAAAGAGGCTGATGCTGAGGGAGGCTGATGCTGGGAGAGGCTGATGCTTCGGAAGGCTCGGAGGAGAGAGGCTGATGCTGAGGGAGGCTGATGCTGGGGGAGACTGGGAGGAGAGAGGCTGATGCTGGGGGAGGCTGATGCTGGGGGAGGCTGGGAGGAGGGAGGCTGATGCTGAGGGAGGCTGATGCTGAGTGAGGCTGGGAGGAGAGAGGCTGATGCTGGGGGAGGCTGATGCTGGGGGAGGCTGGGAGGAGGGAGGCTAATGCTGAGGGAGGCTGATGCTGAGGGAGGCTGGGAGGAGAGAGGCTGATGCTGGGAGAGGCTGGGAGGAGAGAGGCTGATGGTGCGGGAGGCTCGGAGGAGAGAGGCTGATGCTGAGGGAGGCTGATGCTGGGGGAGGCTGGGAGGAGAGAGGCTGATGCTGGGGGCGGCTAGGAGGGGGGAGGCTGATGCTGGGGGAGGCTGGGAGGAGGGAGGCTGATGCTGAGGGAGGCTGATGCTGAGGAAGGCTGATGCTGGTGGAGGCTGGGAGGAGAGAGGCTGATGCTGGGGGAGGCTGGGAAGAGGGAGGCTGATGCTGAGGGTGGCTGATGCTGGGGGATGCTGGGAGGAGAGAGGCTGATGCTGGGGGAGGCTGGGAGGGTGGAGGCTGATGCTGGGGGGGCTGATGCTGGGGGAGGCTGGGAGGAGTGAGGCTGATGCTGGGGGAGGCTGGGAGAAGAGAGGCTGATGCTGCGAGCAGAGAGGCTGATGCTGGGGGCAGAGAGGCTGATGCTGGGGGAAGCTGGGGGGGAGAGGCTGATGCTGGGGGAAACTGGGGGAGAGAGGCTGATGCTGGGGGAAGCTGGGGGAGAGAGGCTGATGCTGGGGGAAGCTGGGGGGGAGAGGCTGAAGCTGGGGGAGGCTGGGGGGAGAGAGGCTGAAGCTGGGGGACGCTGGGGGGAGAGAGGTTGATGCTAGGGGGCTGGGGGGAGAGAGGCTGATGCTGGGAGAGGCTGATGCTTGGAGAGGCTGATACTGGGATAGGCTGTGAGGGGGGAGGCTGATGCTGGGGGAGGCTGGGAGGGTGGAGGCTGATGCTGGGGTGGCTGATGCTGGGGGAGGCTGGGAGGAGTGAGGCTGATGCTGGGGGAGGCTGGGAGAAGAGAGGCTGATGCTGGGGGCAGAGAGGCTGATGCTAGGGGCAGAGAGGCTGATGCTGGGGGAAGCTGGGGGAGAGAGGCTGATGCTGGGGGAAGCTGGGGGAGAGAGGCTGATGCTGGGGGAAGCTGGGGGAGAGAGGCTGAAGCTGGGGGAGGCTGGGGGGAGAGAGGCTGAAGCTGGGGGACGCTGGGGGGAGAGAGGTTGATGCTGGGGGGGCTGGGGGGAGAGAGGCTAATGCTGGGGGAGAGGCTGCTGGTGAAGGCGGGGGAGAGCGGCTGCTGCTGGGGGAATGGGAGAGAGGGGCCAATCCTAGAGACAGAGGACAAGGGTTGAGGGATAGTGCAGTGACAAAATCGATGGGGGGAGTGTAAGGACTCAGAATGAGAGGGGGGCAGCATTGGGAGCTCATTATGGAGAAGGGGCAGCATGTGTGGGCTCAGTATGGAGTGGAGCAATGTAGGGGAGTCAATATCAAGAGTGGGGTAGTGTGTGTGTGTGTGTGTGGGAGAGGTGTCTCAGCATAAGCGTTAGTGTGGTGGTCTTAGTATGATGAATGGGGCAGCATGGAGGTGTCATTATGAAAAAGAGGAAGGCAGCATTAGGAGCTCATGGAGAGGGGCAGCATGCACGGGACACTGTGAGGAGGGGGCAGCATGCATGGGACATTGTGAGGAGGGGGCAGCATGCATGGGAAACTATGAGGAGGGAGCAGCATGCATAGGACATTGTGAGGAGGGGGGAGCATGCATGGGAAACCATGAGGAGGGAGCAGCATGCATGGGACATTGTGAGGAGAGGGCAGTATGCATGAGACACTGTGAGGAGGGAACAGCATGCATGGGAAACTACGAGGAGGGAGCAGCATGCATGGGACATTGTGAGGAGGGGGCAGCATGCATGGGACATTGTGAGGAGGGGGCAGCATGCATGGGAAACTATGAGGAGGGAGCAGCATGCATAGGACATTGTGAGGAGGGGGGAGCATGCATGGGAAACCATGAGGAGGGAGCAGCATGCATGGGACATTGTGAGGAGAGGGCAGTATGCATGAGACACTGTGAGGAGGGAACAGCATGCATGGGAAACTACGAGGAGGGAGCAGCATGCATGGGACATTGTGAGGAGGGGGCAGCATGCATGGGACATTGTGAGGAGAGGGCAGTATGCATGGGACATTGTGGGGAGGGGGCAGCATGCATGGGACACTGCGAGGAGGGGGCAGCATGCATGGGACATTGTGAGGAGGGGGCAGCATGCATGGGACATCGTGAGGAGGGGTCAGCATGCATGGGACATTGTAAGGAGGGGGCAGCATGCATGGGACATTGTGAGGAGGGGGCAGCATGATGTGAGGTCAATGTACAGATCATATTTCATAATTGAGGAAGGTGTGGTGGGTATAATTTATAAGGGAGGGCAGTGTGTAGTTTATTAGGGGCAGAGTGACAGTCACAGTATATAAGTGGGGACGGTGTGGTGGGAATATTTTATACTCATGCTATGTTTTGATGTGCCCGTGGTGATCCCCATTGGGGGGGGGGAGTTTAGTGCCCTTTGTTTCTCATTGATACTTTTTCAAGTGTTTTACAGAGTAGATCCGACTTAAACAGATGTCGTGTGCGAAACTCAGTGTTACGTTGTCACTAAGGGGCGCGACCACTTAAAGTGCCTAGGGCAGCATGAAGGCAAAATACAGCCCTGCTTCCAGGCAATATATTTCACTTAAAAAATGCATTGGATAAAAACATATAAAAAATGCATGCATTTTTTGCCATGTTTTTGCAGTTTTTTGGGCCAAAAATGTACATCTTTGTGGTCACCAAAAAGATGCAGCATGCACACATACCCTAAAGTGGAGTGATTATCTGCATCTGCTCTGCTGTTTCAGATGTTGATGCTTTCTTGGTTATTTTGTAGAGATGATACACACATAATATGCGCATTGTTAAGCTTATTTACTTATATTTTCCATGAACTAAGCAGAGGATTGTTTTTTGTAGGTTGTCTAAATACTCAGTAAAGATAAGTCAGGATTCTAAGAAATTTATTTACATATCTCGAATCACTGAGCAAATGATCACTATGAAAACATATTGCTCAGAAGTAACGCAATATAATTTTAGGAGCATTTCATATCTTAGGTCTATGCATTTGTGAGTCTATACGCTAAAATCCATAATTATATTCCCCATGCAAATAAAAGTACTGGATCACTTTAATTTATTGATAAATTGACAACTAGGTGTTACCAGATGGGTATGTGTTGTGATTCAACACGCTCTGATTCTATCCACGATCAAGTTCTCTATTGCAACTAGAGATGAGTGAAATGGACGAGGCTCGGTTTGGTTCAGATTCGCCAAGCTCGCATGTGTTCGCCAAACGATTCGACGAACCTAACCAAACCCATTGAATTTAATGGAAGACAAAAGAAAGACATAGACAACACCTTTAGGGAGGCCCAAAAGCTATCAAAACAGCTCAAACCACTCTACAGTGGAGCCATACTCTTGTGGCACAGCCATTATTTTCCTAGATTATTAACATAAAAAATATTGGATGAGTGACAGGAGTAGGCCTCTTGCTCTGATAGCCCTGCCAGTACAGGCAGGATACAACTTGGAGACCCAACTTGGAGTCTCCATATTTCCAAAAATTAGAGGTAGACAGCAGGACAGTGGCATCAATTCCCCCACAGTACAATAGTGTCTTAGCGCTGCAGTCAGGTATGAGCCATGCACCACACAGGGTCTGGCCCAGCATTTACAGATTTAAATCAAGAGGTTGGTGGATGGATGAGTGACAGGTGTAGGCTTGTTACTCTGAGATACCTGCCACTGCAGACAACACACTACTTGGAGACCCAACTAGAAGTCTCCAGATTTCCAAAAATTATGGGAAGACAGCAGGTCAGTGGCATCAATTGCCCCACAGTACCCATAATGTCTTTGCACAGTAGTCAGCCATGGACATCGCACTACAAAGGTTGTGGCCCAACATTTTCATTTTTCAAATGAAGAGGTGGGTGGATAAGTGACAAGTGTAGGACTCTAATTCTGAGACCCCGCCACTACAGACAACACACAATTTGGAGACTCAGCAAGGAGTCTCCAGATTTCTACAAATTAGGGGCAGACACCAGGACAGTTTCATCAACTGCCCCAGAGTACCCATATTTTTTTTGTCTTAATCATGTTTTTCAGAGATTTACACGGAATCATGGGAGTAAGGCTCAGCTTAAAGCACAGGACAAATAGGACCTGCCCCATACAAGGCTTGTGTAATTAAAATGACCTAAAAAAATCAAAATATTGTGTGTGTATGTGACAACTGAAGACCACATAAAAGCGTTAGATAGAATAACGGAAATCGTCTCCCCATAAGCCTAGTTTTTCATTGTGGGCAAAGGCGGTGTAGTGTAAATGAGTGGTGACAGACTTGATAGCTGAAACAGATAATTTAATTTGCAAAAAAAGACATTGTCTATGGACATTCATAATAATGATCAGTTGGAGATCAAAACATTAAAACTGTTTTTATTAGCTTAGCAAGTTGAAAGCAGATATGAGGACAGAAGTGATATCTCATTTTCTTGAGAGCAACACAATCACAAGATAATAGTATTGCACATGAGAAGTAACATATATAGTTGAGATTGTTATATATCTACAGTGTATGTATATATATATATATATATATATATATATATACACATACAGTGTATATATATATATTGTGACGTTGCACCTTGCAACATAGGGGGTTACTCGCTCAGCATGAGGGCTTCAGGTAGACACAGGAGGCACAGTTTCTTAAGATCACAGCCTGCTTTATTCAACTCCATAAAGCACCGCGCTGGTACGGATATCACATGGCATGTACAGGCAGGAAAACAGGTACATTCCCAAACCTCAGCCCTTCAGATTATGTTCAGTCCATAAGTCCCTGCAGAGCCTTCTCAGATGCTGTTTCCTTACCTCCACCCACAAACACACCCGGCTACTTCCTCCAGCACAGGAAACTCAGAGCAGGGCCATGGGTGTGTCCAGAGGCCTGACTTTCATTCCTGGGACCACACCCCGAGGTGGAGATATGGTGAACAGCCGTCCCACCTATCTCATTAGCTGTCCACAACAGAGCCGGCCCAGGTAACACACCTTAACCCTCTCAGCACAGTACCAGTGATTATATCACAATATATATATATATATATATATATATATATATATACATACTGTATATATATGATTAAATAAAATTGCTAGTTTATTGGGAGAAATTGTATAGCAATAATATGATGTACTCTGTATGTGGTCTGCATGTAATATGAGATATTCTAATAATAAAAATTACTAAAATAGAAAACTGTATACAGTCGTTTCTTCTGCTTAAAAACCAGACAAAGCGGCAGTGTACCTTGAAAGACAAAAAAAAAGAATTTTCAAATATTTGGCTTCATTACATAAATATATTGATTGGCCTTTTACCGTTTTTAAAGGAGGAGCGGGATAACAGAGAGAATGACGGTAAGGTTGTAGAACAAACCCCCACACACACAAACTAAAGCCCTCATTCACCCTTTCATTTTTTTTGTTTTATAAAAAAGGTCCGCCGTAATCCATAGTGAGGACCCATGATGTTCCCCATAGTGCAGGTTGCAGGCGGGGTCACCTCCTGCACTCACCTAAGGAGGTTCCCTGCACTCTCTAACATCCTCATGTAGGTTCTTTCACCCTGTTGCCGATCATGTCACGCTTGCCATGAACTCACCTTGGCTAGTGAGAATGCTGGTGAGAGCACTTGTCTCACCACTACAATAATCCAACAGAAGGGTAGGTAGACAGACAGGGGGAAATAGACACAAAAACTCAAACTCCAATGCAGCTAACACCACGGCTGCAATTATCATGAAACTTCAGCTGCTTCAAAAGACAAGGTCCTTCCAAAGTGGACAGCTTAGGTATGAGAAACTATAGCCGACATAAATAGGATGTTAAGACACCTGACTATTTATAGCCAAGGGGACTAGTCACAATGAGCTGCACCTGGTATTAAGGTTCTAAAAGATAGCCCAGTGGGAAAGATTTCTTAACCCCTACATCACCAAAGGAAAACAAATACATTTAAACATAAGATGCAGACCTGCACACAATACGATGCTGTGATGTTCTGGTCCCAGACTTGCCAGAGATCCACCCAGAGCGGGACACCCCAATGACAGCAGATTTTCCTAAATCATCCAAGCTATATATTTATCCAGCTTCTGCTTGAAAATTTCCATTGATGGATAGTTCACTACCTCCCATGACAGCCTGTTCCACTCTATGACTTCCCTGATTGTCAGAAAGTTTCAGGACTGAACTTGAACATGAATATACGTCTGAATGCCAAACCCCATATAAGTCTATGGGAACCAAACATTGTGCTGTAAAATAATGGAAGAAAGTGCTAGGGGACTGCAAAGCAGGACAGTTATGCTTATTGAGTCTCCCATGTGGCTGTCACATGGCTTCCTAGACCGCTCATTAGGTCTCATGCACATTCATTGTTATCCCTGCCCTCCCTCTGTGACAGTGTCTGTGATTGGTTGCAGTCAGACAGCAGGCATTTCTGCGTTTCTGATTGATTGTGGAGTGTAAAAATAAATAAATAGTTGAAAAAAATGACATAGGGTCTCCTGTATATTGATACCCAGCACAGATATAGCAAATGGCTACAGGCTGCAACCCTCAGCTGTTCGTGTTATCTTGGCTGTGTATCAAAATACGAGAGACCTCATGCAGATTTTTAAATTACTTAAATAAACAATTTTAAAAAATGATGTATGGCCCCCCAATTTTGATTCCCAGCCTAGCTAGAATGGACAGCTGGCAGCTGGTATTCTCATGCTGGGGAGGAGTTTGGTTATTGCCTCCCCCTCAGTCTAAAAATAACAGTCCGCAGCCACCCTGGATTTGTTGCACTCATTAAATGTGAAAATTCATGCGCTTTACCTGGCTCATCCAGATTGCCCTGGTGCGGTGGCAATCATGGTTATATAAGCCAGAGAATGCCAGCCCCCAGTTGTCGGGTTTTATCTTGGCTGGGTATCAAAATTGGGGGGGCTGCATATAAATTACCACATAATGGCGAGCATAGTCGCTCGTCACTAATCATTAGCCATCTTGGTCACTGCTTATACAGAGCTTAGCAGGGGTGTGATAACTTTGCATTGGCTACTGAGGTCTGTATAATCTGTGACTGAGAGACTGAGATGATAAAGCTATTTTGATTATATAGAGACTGCAGACCGCAGCAGCCGATACCAATTTCTTCTTGACCACTGCATACTGCATTGTACTGTAATGGGCAGAAGCGACCAAGATGACAAAGCTGCAGGGTGGTGACTCACTGCATCCGTGCAATGCTTCCCCAGCACTAGTCCTCCTGAAACATATGAAAGTGATGGCGGGAGGGGGCAAAATGTTGTACCCTTATTGAAATTGGCACCTCAGGCAACTGCCCCTGTTGTTCCCAACACTAAGTCACTTCTGACCTGTTAGTTGCCAACACCCCAGTTATGGAGCAGTGTTGATCTGGGAAATTGGGTGAAAGGATTATATATTTTTATCTGGTGTTGCTTTACAGCCATAGTTCAATGTAAATGATAATGTTTCCACCACTTATTTAGTTGGCTGAGGCTGAAATATTGCCACTCTAATACTGTTATCCCAGTGCTACGCATCATTGCAGAATGAATTGACTATCTACATCACCCCTCAAGTATAGTGATTGTCAGCATTTGCTCTGGTGTGCCAGGTGTTGGGGCCCATCATACATGTCGTACAGATGATTCACACATTAGATGACTATTGTTAACCTTATTTACTTATATTTTCCATGAATTAAACAATGGTGTTTTTGTTAAGATTAACTAAATACCCAGTAAGGATGATCAGTCAGGGTTCTAGGAACTCATACTGACATATCTGTAGTGATCTGGACTCTTTAAGAAAACTATCACTAAACAAGGTGAAACCTTGTATGTTTATACCTGATAATGCACTAGAATTGTAAGGCCCAATTCAGACATTAATTTTTCTCGTAAAAGTGCTCTCCGTGTTTATCATGGATAGCACTCGTTCCTATAAAAGTCTATGATGCTGTTCACATGTCCATGATTTTTTTTTGAGGACTGAGTGGTCTGCGCAAAAACGCGTAGACATGTTCGATATTGATTCACGTGTCAGATCAAAAGCGGCAATACAAGGGGATATGGGTGGATGAGATCCAATTTTCACAGACTATTAGATAGGAAAAGGTGGAGAACCTTTTTGGTTAATTTGACATTAGAGAAAAACTGATGAAATTCAGATGAAACTGATGAAATTCTGACCGAAATCGTTGATGAAACTTGGTTACTTTATCCGTCCGTCCATCAAAAAAGCTAACATATGAATGAGCTCTCAATGTGGACCTGCCATCTCTCATAAATTGTTTGGTTTGAATTAATTATATTTCCCATGCATGTGTGTGTATATACATGTGTTCTCACCCTTGAAATTGTTCTAGAAAAGTGAAGTATTTCTCCCAGAAAATTATATATATATATATATATATATATATATATATACAGTACATTATATACAGTTAGGTCCAGAAATATTTGGACAGTGACACAATTTTCGCGAGTTGGGCTCTGCATGCCACCACATTGGATTTGAAATGAAACCTCTACAACAGAATTCAAGTGCAGATTGTAACGTTTAATTTGAAGGTTTGAACAAAAATATCTGATAGAAATTGTAGGAATTGTCACATTTCTTTACAAACACTCCACATTTTAGGAGGTCAAAAGTAATTGGACAAATAAACCAAACCCAAACAAAATATTTTTATTTTCAATATTTTGTTGCGAATCCTTTGGAGGCAATCACTGCCTTAAGTCTGGAACCCATGGACATCACCAAACGCTGGGTTTCCTCCTTCTTAATGCTTTGCCAGGCCTTTACAGCCGCAGCCTTCAGGTCTTGCTTGTTTGTGGGTCTTTCCGTCTTAAGTCTTGATTTGAGCAAGTGAAATGCATGCTCAATTGGGTTAAGATCTGGTAATTGACTTGGCCATTGCAGAATGTTCCACTTTTTTGCACTCATGAACTCCTGGGTAGCTTTGGCTGTATGCTTGGGGTCATTGTCCATCTGTACTATAAAGCGCCGTCCGATCAACTTTGCGGCATTTGGCTGAATCTGGGCTGAAAGTATATCCCGGTACACTTCAGAATTCATCCGGCTACTCTTGTCTGCTGTTATGTCATCAATAAACACAAGTGACCCAGTGCCATTGAAAGCCATGCATGCCCATGCCATCACGTTGCCTCCACCATGTTTTACAGAGGATGTGGTGTGCCTTGGATCATGTGCCGTTCCCTTTCTTCTCCAAACTTTTTTCTTCTCATCATTCTGGTACAGGTTGATCTTTGTCTCATCTGTCCATAGAATACTTTTCCAGAACTGAGCTGGCTTCATGAGGTGTTTTTCAGCAAATTTAACTCTGGCCTGTCTATTTTTGGAATTGATTAATGGTATGCATCTAGATGTGAACCCTTTGTATTTACTTTCATGGAGTCTTCTCTTTACTGTTGACTTAGAGACAGATACACCTACTTCACTGAGAGTGTTCTGGACTTCAGTTGATGTTGTGAACGGGTTCTTCTTCACCAAAGAAAATATGCGGCGATCATCCACCACTGTTGTCATCCGTGGACGCCCAGGCCTTTTTGAGTTCCCAAGCTCACCAGTCAATTCCTTTTTTCTCAGAATGTACCCGACTGTTGATTTTGCTACTCCAAGCATGTCTGCTATCTCTCTGATGGATTTTTTCTTTTTTTTCAGCCTCAGGATGTTCTGCTTCACCTCAATTGAGAGTTCCTTAGACCGCATGTTGTCTGGTCACAGCAACAGCTTCCAAATGCAAAACCACACACCTGTAATCAACCCCAAACCTTTTAACTACTTCATTGATTACAGGTTAACGAGGGAGACGCCTTCAGAGTTAATTGCAGCCCTTAGAGTCCCTTGTCCAATTACTTTTGGTCCCTTGAAAAAGAGGAGGCTATGCATTACAGAGCTATGATTCCTAAACCCTTTCTCCGATTTGGATGTGAAAACTCTCATATTGCAGCTGGGAGTGTGCACTTTCAGCCCATATTATATATATATAATTGTATTTCTGAACATGTTTTTGTAAACAGCTAAAATAACAAAACTTGTGCACTGTCCAAATATTTCTGGACCTAACTGTATATATAGTTTTCTGGGAGAAATACTTCACTTTTCTGGAACAATTTCAAGGGTGAGAACTAGTGATGAGCGAGTATTAAAAAGCTCGGGTGCTCGAAGCTCGGGCCGAGCCTCCCAAGATACTCGTGTACTCGGCCCGAGCAACGAGCCCAATGTTATCCTATGGGAGACCCGAGTATTTTTGTGAAATGACCCCCCGGCAGCATGGAGAAACCCTAAAAATGTCACAAAAGTCTCAGAAGAGTGCTCAAATGACATGGCAACAGCATGGGGAAGACCCCTTGAAGCATTTATCACTGAAAAGTCACAGCTGTGAACAATTTTTTCCGCGTTTTACGCCATTTTTACGGACTCACCAGAAAACCTTCCAAAATGACCCCAAAATGATTTTTCATGGCGGAAATGTTAAGGGCACATACCCAATAGTGAGATAGAGCTGGTGTATGTTACTTTTTGAGATTAATACATGAAAGATTTTACGTGAAAACATTGTGTGGCACTCCGATGTCCCTGAGAAGAGACGTACATGAAGGCCTCTTGAGTCTAATGTGCCCATTTTGAGGAAGTGAGTCTTTGTAGTATTTTCCTTTGCCAGGGCAGTCCAAAATTGTGAGGTTCACCAATGCCCCTGCATACAGACGTGCATGAGGGCCTGTAAACCTGAAGTGCCCATTGTAAGGAAGTGGGTCTATTGTAGTATAGCCCTTAGGCAGGGCAGCCAAAAATTGGGAGGCTCCACGTTGTCCCTGGGTAGAGACGTGCATGAGGGCCTCAAAACATTAAGTGTCCATTGTCAGGAAGTCGGTGTATTATAGTATAGCCCTTAGGCAGGGCAGCCAAAAATTGGGAGGCTCCACGTTGTCCCTGGGTAGAGACGTGCATGAGGGCCTCAAAACATTAAGTGTCCATTGTCAGGAAGTGGGTGTATTATAGTATAGCCCTTAGGCAGGGCAGCCAAAAATTGGGAGGCTCCACATTGTCCCTGGATAGAGACGTGCATGATGGCCTGTAAACCTGAAGTGCCCATTGTAAGGAAGTGGGTCTATTGTAGAATAGCCCTTAGGCAGGGCAGCCAAAAATTGGGAGGCTCCACGTTGTCCCTGGATAGAGACGTGCATGAGGGCCTGTAAACCTGAAGTGCCCATTGGAAGGAAGTGGGTCTATTGTAGTATAGCCCTTAGGCAGGGCAGCCAAAAATTGGGAGGCTCCTCGTTGTCCCTGGGTAGAGACGTGCATGAGGGCCTCAAAACATTAAGTGTCCATTGTCAGGAAGTGGGTGTATTATAGTATAGCCCTTAGGCAGGGCAGCCAAAAATTTGGAGGCTCCACGTTGTCCCTGGGTAGAGACGTGCATGAGGGCCTCAAAACATTAAGTGTCCATTTTAAGGAAGTGGGTGTATTATAGTATAGCCCTTAGGCAGGGCAGCCAAAAATTGGGAGGCTCCACGTTGTCCCTGGGTAGAGACGTGCATGAGGGCCTCAAAACATTAAGTGTCCATTGTCAGGAAGTGGGTGTATTATAGTATAGCCCTTAGGCAGGGCAGCCAAAAATTGGGAGGCTCCACGTTGTCCCTGGGTAGAGACGTGCATGAGGGCCTCAAAACATTAAGTGTCCATTGTCAGGAAGTGGGTGTATTATAGTATAGCCCTTAGGCAGGGCAGCCAAAAATTGGGAGGCTCCACGTTGTCCCTGGGTAGAGACGTGCATGAGGGCCTCAAAACATTAAGTGTCCATTGTCAGGAAGTGGGTGTATTATAGTATAGCCCTTAGGCAGGGCAGCCAAAAATTGGGAGGCTCCACGTTGTCCCTGGGTAGAGACGTGCATGAGGGCCTCAAAACATTAAGTGTCCATTGTCAGGAAGTGGGTGTATTATAGTATAGCCCTTAGGCAGGGCAGCCAAAAATTGGGAGGCTCCACATTGTCCCTGGATAGAGACGTGCATGATGGCCTGTAAACCTGAAGTGCCCATTGTAAGGAAGTGGGTCTATTGTAGTATAGCCCTTAGGCAGGGCAGCCAAAAATTGGGAGGCTCCACGTTGTCCCTGGATAGAGACGTGCATGAGGGCCTGTAAACCTGAAGTGCCCATTGGAAGGAAGTGGGTCTATTGTAGTATAGCCCTTAGGCAGGGCAGCCAAAAATTGGGAGGCTCCACGTTGTCCCTGGGTAGAGACGTGCATGAGGGCCTCAAAACATTAAGTGTCCATTGTCAGGAAGTGGGTGTATTATAGTATAGCCCTTAGGCAGGGCAGCCAAAAATTGGGAGGCTCCACGTTGTCCCTGGGTAGAGACGTGCATGAGGGCCTCAAAACATTAAGTGTCCATTTTAAGGAAGTGGGTGTATTATAGTATAGCCCTTAGGCAGGGTAGCCAAAAATTGGGAGGCTCCACGTTGTCCCTGGGTAGAGACGTGCATGAGGGCCTCAAAACATTAAGTGTCCATTGTCAGGAAGTGGGTGTATTATAGTATAGCCCTTAGGCAGGGCAGCCAAAAATTGGGAGGCTCCACGTTGTCCCTGGGTAGAGACGTGCATGAGGGCCTCAAAACATTAAGTGTCCATTGTCAGGAAGTGGGTGTATTATAGCATAGCCCTTAGGCAGGGCAGCCAAAAATTGGGAGGCTCCACGTTGTCCCTGGGTAGAGACGTGCATGAGGGCCTCAAAACATTAAGTGTCCATTGTCAGGAAGTGGGTGTATTATAGTATAGCCCTTAGGCAGGGCAGCCAAAAATTGGGAGGCTCCACGTTGTCCCTGGGTAGAGACGTGCATGAGGGCCTCAAAACATTGTTCCCATTGCAAAGGAGCGGGTCTCCTGTCGTTGTAATGTCCATTCTGCAAAGAATGGGCGAAAAAATTTACCACTAGGGGTATACCTGAAACAAAGGCCTAAGTATTGCAATTTGTAACGGTCATCATCATGGTGGCGCATGAGGAGAAGGAGGAGCAGTCCAGCGATTATCCAAAGTCCAGAAGTGTGTACCCATGGGTGAGTGGAGGTACATGGCAAACTTTAAATTCCACTCTCATTTGCTGGTGGTGTGGTGAAGTCTGGCCCAATCCAACCCTTGTTCATCTTGATCAGAGTCAGCCTGTCAGCATTTTCAGTTGACAGGCGGGTGCGTTTATCTGTAATGATTCCACCTGCGGCACTAAAAACACGCTCTGACAAAACGCTAGCAGCAGGGCAGGCCAGGACTTCCAAGGTGTAGAGAGCCAATTCATGCCACGTGTCCAGCTTGGATACCCAATAATTGTAAGGCACAGAGGAATGTCGGAGTACAGTTGTTCGATCTGCAAGGTACTCCTTCAGCATCTGGGCAAACTTAGGATTTCTTGTGGCACTACCCCGCACCTCAGGGGCTGTGGTACGTGAGGGGCTGAGAAAACTGTCCCACATCTTAAAGACTGTTCCCCTACCTCTGGCGGATTGGACTTGTGCCTCTCTCGGCTGTACGCCTCGGTTGTCCACTGATTCATGACCTATGCCGCTAGCGTTTTGTGAGGGGAATGCTTTGCCTACTTCCGTGACTATGGCCTTCCGGAACTGCTGCATTTTGGTTGACCTCTCCTCCACGGGAATAAGAGACAAAAAGTTCTCCTTGTAGCGTGGGTCTAACAGTGTTACCAACCAGTAATGATTGTCGGCCAAGATGTTCTTAACGCGAGGGTCACGAGACAGGCAGCTTACCATAAAGTCAGCCATGTGCGCCAGACTCTTAACAGCCAGGACTTCAGTAGCCTGACCAACAAGATGACTGAACATGCTGTCCTCCTCCTCCTCCTCCTCCTCCTCATCTACCCTGTCCTCTGGCCAGCCACGCTGAACCGAGGATATGACTGGTGTGCATGTCATATCCTCAATTTGGCCGGAGAGTTGCTCCATGTCTTCATCCTCCTCCTCGTCATAGTCCTCCACTGCACGTTGTGATGAGACGAGGCTGGGCTGTGTGTTATCATCACCCACACCCACTACTGTTTCTTGCTGCAACTCATCGCGCTCCGCCTGCAATGCATCATGTTTGTTTTTCAGCAGAGACCGTTTTAGAAGGCAGAGTAGCGGTATGGTGACGCTAATAATGGCGTCATCACCACTCACCATCTTGGTGGAGTCCTCAAAGTTTTGGAGGATGGTACATAGGTCTGACATCCATCTCCACTCCTCAGGTGTTATGTGTGGAGTTTGACCCATTTCCCGACGGCTTAGGTGATGCAGGTACTCAACAACTGCCCTCTTCTGCTGACATATCCTGACCAACATGTGCAGAGTTGAATTCCAACGCGTGGGGACATCACACACCAGTCTGTGAGCCGGAAGATGCAAACTGCGCTGAAAGCCGGCAAGGCCGGCTGAAGCAGTAGGTGACTTTCGAAAATGTGCAGACTGGCGGCGAACTTTTACCAGCAGATCAGACAGCTCTGGGTATGACTTTAGAAACCGCTGAACCACGAGGTTGAGCACATGGGCCACGCATGGAACATGTGTCAGCTGGCCTCGCCTCAAAGCCGCCACCAGGTTCCGGCCATTGTCACACACGACCTTTCCTGGCTTTAGGTTCAGAGGTGTGAGCCAGTGATCTGCCTGCTGTTTCAGAGCTGTCCACAGCTCTTCTGCATTGTGGGGTTTGTCACCTATGCAGATTAGCTTCAGCACAGCCTGTTGCCGCTTCGCCGAGGCAGTGCTGCAGTGCTTCCAGCTTGTGACTGGTGTGGAGGGTACAGTGGATGAGGATGCGCAGGAGGAGGAGGAGGCTGAAGAGCATGACATTCCGGAGCTGTAGAGTGTGGGTGAAACACTGACTGAGGTAGGGCCTGCAAACCTTGGTGTGGGAAGGACGTGTTCCGTCCCTCGTTCAGACTGGGTCCCAGCTTCCATAATATTAACCCAGTGTGCCGTCAACGAGATGTAGCGGCCTTGCCCACAAGCACTTGTCCACGTGTCTGTGGTTAGGTGGACCTTGGGTGAAACAGCGTTGTTCAGGGCACGTGTGATGTTTTGTGACACGTGGTTATGCAACGCGGGGACGGCACACCGGGAGAAATAGTGGCGGCTGGGGACCGAGTAACGTGGGACAGCTGCCGCCATCAGGTCACGGAATGCTTCTGTCTCCACCAACCTAAAAGGCAACATTTCCAGCGCAAGCAGTCGCGAAATGTTAGCATTTAGAACTGTGGCATGTGGGGTGTTGGCAGTGTATTTGCGCCTGCGTTCAAAGGTTTGCTGAATGGATAACTGAACGCTGCGCTGGGACAAGGACGTGCTTGATGATGGTGTTCTTTCTGCGTAGGCAACTGCAGGTGCAGGAGTGGAGGAGGCTTGTTCGGAGGCAGCATGGACAGGGGATTGGCTCGAATGCACAACCATCAAAGACGTAGCAGTGACATCAGCAAGCACTGCTCCTCGACTCTGTTGTACTTCCCACAAAGTCGGGTGCTTGGCTGACATGTGCCTGATCATGCTGGTGGTGGTCAGGCTGCTAGTTTTGGTACCCCTGCTGATGCTGGCACGGCAGGTGTTGCAAATGGCCTTTTTTGAATCATCTGGATCCAACTTAAAAAACTGCCAGACTCGGGAAGACCTAACATTTGTACAGGCACCTTGTGTCGTCGTGTTGTTCCGGGGAACGGTTGCCTGACTTCTGCCTGGGGCCACCACCCTGCTTCTTACTGCCTGTTGTGATGCTACGCCTCCCTCCCCCTGTGCACTGCTGTCCTCGCTCTGCATATCCTCCTGCCAGGTTGGGTCAGTTACTGGATCATCCACCACGTCCTCTTCCTCTTCCGCACCCTGCTCCTCCTCCTGACTTCCTGACAATTGTGTCTCATCATCGTCCACCACTTGTTGAGACACGTTGCCAACTTCGTGAGAACGTGGCTGCTCAAATATTTGGCCATCTGTACAGACGATCTCCTCATGACCCACTTCAATATGAGCTGGCGAGAGGCCAGAATGTGTGAATGGAAACGTGAACAGCTCTTCCGAGTGTCCAAGTGTGGGATCATTAATGTCCGAGGAGGACGTGTACTCAGCCTGGTGGTAGGAAGGAGGATCAGGTTCAAAAATGTGCGGTGCAGTATCACGGCTACTGACACTTGACCGTGTGGAAGACAGAGTGTTTGTGGTGGTGCCAATCTGACTGGAAGCATTATCTGCTATACAACTAACAACCTGTTGACACTGGTCTTGGTTCAAGAGCGGTGTACTGCTGCGGTCCCCAAGAATTTGGGACAGGACGTGCGAGCGACTAGATGTGGCCCTTTGTTGTGGCGAAATTAGAGCTTGCCCACGACCTCGGCCTCTGCCTGCACCACCATCACGTCCACTTCCTTGTTCCTTGCCAATGCCCTTGCGCATTTTGCAATGCTGTGCACTGCTGACGTGTATATTCACTACTTGTGCGTTATATCAAAGTTTGTGGAAATTGCACACAAGTGCACCTGTACGCTGCCACCAACAGGCACACACGTGCGGTTTTAAAAACCAAGCACGGACGCAATAAGAATCTAACAGGTTTTTTTGGGGAGCGACAATTACAGACAAGTCAGACACTATCTGGACTGTTTTACACTGTGTACACCAGCCCCAGATATGATGAAGGCTGGTATACGGTCACCACTACCCTGCCTGCCTGCCTGCCTGTATACTGGTACAATAGTCCTGACAAGTACTCTTCTGGTCACTAGCCTGTATTCAGACCTGGCTATACCCTGCCTGTATATAGCAACAATAGTCCTGAGAAGGACTCTGCTACTGTACTCCGACCTGGCTATACCCTGCCTGCCTGTATACAACTAGAATAGTCCTGAGAAGGACTTTTGGTCACACTGTTTGCAGCCCTGCAACTGAAAAAGCTATAAAGGGCCGCAAAGCTTTCCCTGAATCAGCGACACTCTCCCTGCACTGACTGTCTGAATAGCTGTGAGCAGAGCACAGCGCGCCGGCCGATATAAAGGCTCGGTCACGCTGTGCAGGCCGGCCAATCACTGCAATTCCACAACTAACAGGGCTGTGGCATTGCAGTGGTCTGCCAGCCAATCCCTGCATGAGGGTTGGCTCTCAAAAGAGCGCCAACATGCAGAAATGAAGACCACGAGTACAGCACGAGTATCGCGAGATTACTCGGTCCCCGCCGAGCAGCCCGAGTACAGCGATACTCGTGCGAGTACCGAGTAGTTACAAGCATGCTCGCTCATCACTAGTGAGAACACATTGTGTCATGACTGTATAATCTCCTGGTAAACAGGAAAAAAAATCCAAGTATGGTAAATGTGGAAAGAAACACAATTTCCTCATTGTGTTTTGGGTTTTGCTTGTACAATATTCAATGTAAATATGATGGAGAAACATGATTTTCTAGGCCAGTACAATTACGGTGAGACCAAGCTTGTATAGGGTTTATTTTTCTTAAGTTGTTACAAAAAATCTGAAATTTTGTCAAAGAAAGTTTTAGGTTTTTTGCCATTTTCTCAGACTTGTAACTTTTTTATATCGATGGAGCTGTGTGCCGGCTTGTATTTTGTGTGGTGAACTGACGATTTTATGGATACAATTTAAAGTACATATGACATTTTGATTGCTTTTTTTAATATATTTTTTAGGGAGCTAAAAAGAATGCAATTTTATTGTTTTATCGTTTTTCTCATTACAACGTTTACAGTTCAGGATATTTAATTTTACTGTCACGATTCCTCTGTGTGGAGCATCGTGCACTCAGCTGATACTCTGCTGCACTACAGAACTGGCAGTGACATTATTCCTCTGTGCAGAGCATTTTGCATATTTGGAGATGCTCTGCTGTGTTTCTCTGAGTAGTTGCTGGCAGGTTGCTTGACAGCACAGGATTCCATGCAGGTTCTAGGTGGTGCTGATTACTCAGGTGTTCCACTTTCCTGTAATTGCTCTGTTTCTTTAATTGGCATGCTCTCCCAGAACCTCGCCAGTCAAACTTCCTGGTTCTGCAGTTGTGCTCTTGGCTTGTGTTTGTGCTTGTTCTGTTCTGAGTTTCTTGACCCCAGACCATTATCTTACCACGTCTCTGCCCACTCCCTGTTTTTGTCTTTACCTATTGGCTTTGGACCTTGGACTGCTCCCTGACTACGTCTCTGTTTGCTCCCTGAATCTATAGTTACTCTCCTGGAATTCTGACCCTTGGCCTGTGACTTGATTGCACTTCTGTTTAATCCCTGTGTCCTGGCGTGTCCTCCTGTTACCTGACCCTGGCTTGTCTGACTAGTCTTCTGTCTATACTACCCATAAGTAGTGACTAGCATTACATTTACATTGTGATAGAGTGGACATTTATGGATGCAGCAATACACCAAAAGGCTGTAAGCCAGACTGCGCACTATGTATCTGTGTGACTGGCGTACAATACAAGCCTTTTCCATGTGCATATACTGTATATACTGAAAGCAATCACCCCCTCCTGTGTATGTGCATTGCAAGTTTATGGTAATGTCAGTCACGACACACACTTTAGGCCAGGTTGGCTGTGGCGCCCCTGAGGCTTCCGTCGCCACAGGTCATTGCACCCCATCAGCGGTGTGATGCCCCATTCTGGGAGAGGAAGAGAGTGAACTCCGGTCCCCTGGTAAATCCACACTACACCCATTGCTAGGGACACACAGGACCAGGGAAAGTGGCAGGCAACCCTCCCATGCTGCATGCTGAGAGGGGCTGTAAGACCCATCCCTGCTCCCATAGGGTGGTAGCTTAGCAACTGGGGAGGTGGGAGGAGCCACCAGAGAGCAGATAGAGAAAGGAAGGTCAAGTTAGTTTCAGTTTACCTCAGGGAGTGAAAGAGTGAGGAGCCAGCATGTAGTTGGAGAAGAAGAACGAGAGCAAGGAGGGAGGAGGAGGCCTGCTGGAGGCAGGCAAGGAGGAAAGAAAGAAAGAAAGAAGGAAAGAAAGGCTCCAAGTCAGTCAGGAGCAGAGGAACTGAAGGAGACGCTTCCTGGTGAAGAACCTGGGACCCAGAGGTCCAGGTGACACCACGCAGAGAAAGAAAGGGTCGCAGGGCCGCGGGTAGTCCTGTAGGTACCACGAGCAGTCCTTGTTGGGTACCGAAGCCGAGGGCCCAGAGGCGCTACGAGTAGCTGCAGGCTGCGGTGGCCTGTTCCACAGTAACACCGGTGGAGTGATTAAGCTGCGACAGGGGACGGTCCCTAGAGACTGGAGGAGTGCAAAGACAATCTCCAAACAGTAAAAACCGAGGCCCAGGGACGTTGTAAGCTCCCAGGGCCAGAACCCATAGCAGACCTTCAGAAAAGGGGTAATCAGCCGACAGGCGACCCCCCCAGCCTGGAGGCTGTAATGGAGGCCAAGCCAGGTCCATCCTAACTAAGGCAAGGCTAGTGAAGACAGCAGAGAAGGAGACACTAAGAGGAGGGTACCGGATTTCACGCTCTGAATCACCCGGAAGGCGGAGGTCCCTGACAGTGGTCCCAGCAGTCCGAGGGTCCTGCTACCTGACAAGAACTGTGAGTAAAGAACTTGAACTGCACCCTTGGAGTTGCCTCTGTTATTCCATCTGCATAGACACTCACAAGCACCAACTGTTCCCCGGGCATTGCTCCACCTGTGGGGAGCAGTACTACCATTGCTGCTATAACATCATCCCGGAGGCCTCACCCAGCAGCGGCGGCTTAATAGCCGCATACCACAGGTGGCGTCACGAACACAACCATTAACAAGTAAGCCACATATTTTACTGACACCCACCAGGGCCACGGAGCCGGGCCCAGCCACCACTGACTACCACCGGACTAGTCCGGCCCGGCACCGGGTGTCCCATAGCCCTGGGGTGGGCGAGTCAACTTTGGCGTCACGAACAGGATTTCGTGCCCGGTCTAACCGGGTACTGTGCGCCTGAAGAACCGTGTGACAGACTGTGTACTTTACTGAGAAACCGCCGCCATCAGCGCTGCTGAGAGCGGGAAGAAGGGGGGCGTGCAAGAAGAAAGGGCGCGAAGAGAAGCCCCGCCCCCTTGTCCAAAAAAAAGCGCGCGAAGCGGTGCCCGCCATAGAAGGCGGAGGAAGAAAAGATGGCGCGTGAAGAAGCTAAAAGGATGGACGCCGAGCAACGAGCGGCCAGAGGAGGAGTGGCCGAGCCGGGACACGCACCTCAGAACCGGGTTGTGTCCTGCGTCCTGGAGAGCGGAGAAGATCCAGCAGCCGCTGCAGAGCCGGGTAAAGAGAGTGACACCCCCAGCCGGCGGAGCCCGGATTGCCAGGTGGGGTTCCTGCCCGGTCCTCCTGCAGGCGCGCGTGCCACGACCGCAGCTCCGATACCAGCACCCTGCAGCAAGACAGCGACCACCAGAACACCGGAGATGCAACTGAGGGGTGAGTCATTTAATGCCCCTGCCGGCGCGAGAGCCCCAACCCCCGCTGCCATGCCCGCGGTCCCTGGAGGGACGCCCGACACGGCGACGCCGATCCGGGCCGCAGCTACGCCAGGTGCGGCCCGCCAAGATCTCACCGCCGGAGCGACGCCCATCCACACCGCAGCAGCGACTCCAACCCAGGCCGCCGCCATGCCAGGCGCGGCCCGCCAAGACAAGGAGGCAGCCCCAGAAGAGCCAGATTGGCGCCGTATGGCTGGTAACCCCCTACAAGCCAGCAGCCTCGCGCCAGCCAGTAACCCTGTGCAAGCCAGCAGCCTCGCGCCAGCCAGTAACCCTATGCAAGCCAGCAGCACTACCTCAGAGCAGGCCCAGGCCGCAGCATCTTGCAGCAGGCCTGCTACAGCCACGCAGGAGACGCAGACTGTGCTGACCGCTGTCTACCTGCTGCCAAGTGGGGAGCCGGAGAAGAATCCCTACATGTAAAGAAGTAAGGAGATGCTGAACCGTGTACAGCCCCTGTCTACCCCTCATTCTTTTTGAAGAAGTCCCTTGTGTTCTGCCCCTCATTCTTTTCGAAGATGACACCCTTTCCTGCTGTACTGTCCCTCATGCTTTTTGAAGACTTCACCCCCATGTTTATGTGCTACCGGGCCACTGAACTGGAATGTGCGCCCCAGTGGAAGTGTATGTGTTATGTCCTACCAGGCCACTGGACTTAGTGGCTGGTATGTTGTTTATGTGTCCTATGTAACCAGGCCATTGGACTTAATGGCTGGTTGATTGTCCCATTATTGTCTGATGGAAAGAAACGAACTGCCGGGCTACTGGACTTGTTGTAGCCGAAAATATATATAGTTGCATCCGTTGTGCCCCCTACCAGAATTATGGGGGATGTGCCCAAACCGTGCAATGGACTGGAAGTGCACACATAGTTTCTTTATAAGAAGTTTGCAACGTTTACTGATATGTGCCTCCCATAAAGGGAAGAAGTGTTTTATTGTTTTATTACTTTGCATACAAAAATGTTTTGCAGTTTCTTCACATGTTTTTGTTGTTTTTCAGCCCGAGGACGTGCTGGGATTTGCTGTGGGGGAGTGTGGCGCCCCTGAGGCTTCCGTCGCCACAGGTCATTGCACCCCATCAGCGGTGTGATGCCCCATTCTGGGAGAGGAAGAGAGTGAACTCCGGTCCCCTGGTAAATCCACACTACACCCATTGCTAGGGACACACAGGACCAGGGAAAGTGGCAGGCAACCCTCCCATGCTGCATGCTGAGAGGGGCTGTAAGACCCATCCCTGCTCCCATAGGGTGGTAGCTTAGCAACTGGGGAGGTGGGAGGAGCCACCAGAGAGCAGATAGAGAAAGGAAGGTCAAGTTAGTTTCAGTTTACCTCAGGGAGTGAAAGAGTGAGGAGCCAGCATGTAGTTGGAGAAGAAGAACGAGAGCAAGGAGGGAGGAGGAGGCCTGCTGGAGGCAGGCAAGGAGGAAAGAAAGAAAGAAGGAAAGAAAGGCTCCAAGTCAGTCAGGAGCAGAGGAACTGAAGGAGACGCTTCCTGGTGAAGAACCTGGGACCCAGAGGTCCAGGTGACACCACGCAGAGAAAGAAAGGGTCGCAGGGCCGCGGGTAGTGCTGTAGGTACCACGAGCAGTCCTTGTTGGGTACCGAAGCCGAGAGCCCAGAGGCGCTACGAGTAGCTGCAGGCTGCGGTGGCCTGTTCCACAGTAACACCGGTGGAGTGATTAAGCTGCGACAGGGGACGGTCCCTAGAGACTGGAGGAGTGCAAAGACAATCTCCAAACAGTAAAAACTGAGGCCCAGGGACGTTGTAAGCTCCCAGGGCCAGAACCCATAGCAGACCTTCAGAAAAGGGGTAATCAGCCGACAGGCGACCCCCCAGCCTGGAGGCTGTAATGGAGGCCAAGCCAGGTCCATCCTAACTAAGGCAAGGCTAGTGAAGACAGCAGAGAAGGAGACACTAAGAGGAGGGTACCGGATTTCACGCTCTGAATCACCCGGAAGGCGGAGGTCCCTGACAGTGGTCCCAGCAGTCCGAGGGTCCTGCTACCCTGACAAGAACTGTGAGTAAAGAACTTGAACTGCACCCTTGGAGTTGCCTCTGTTATTCCATCTGCATAGACACTCACAAGCACCAACTGTTCCCCGGGCATTGCTCCACCTGTGGGGAGCAGTACTACCATTGCTGCTATAACATCATCCCGGAGGCCTCACCCAGCAGCGGCGGCTTAATAGCCGCATACCACAGGTGGCGTCACGAACACAACCATTAACAAGTAAGCCACATATTTTACTGACACCCACCAGGGCCACGGAGCCGGGCCCAGCCACCACTGACTACCACCGGACTAGTCCGGCCCGGCACCGGGTGTCCCATAGCCCTGGGGTGGGCGAGTCATGGCCCTGACTAGGCCTGAGACATCTCTACGCAAAAACAGAGAGGTCCCGAGCCTAGTTGCTGCTTGAAGTCCCAACCTAATGTGAAGATGTTAGCGTTCCAGTGCGCAGCAGTGGTAATAAAAGGTGCCAAGACCCTACAGAAGACAGTGAGCAGCAAAGGTGATTGGTAAGGTTAGATTAGTTGTTTTGCAGAGAATAAATTCACTGTGAATTGAATTTTACAGTCAAATTAATGCAAGTTGGGGAATTAGAATTTAGTGAGATCTGCTCATCTTCAGTCATTAACTGATATTAAATTGGAGGTCAAATTACATTTTGTTGTGCCATGATATCCCAGTGCTGTCTGAAATGAGTCAAGATAACCTTTCTACATCTGTAGACATAAAACTGAAAAATTATGATTAAGAAATTCTCTTTTGACACTTAAGGCCACTTTACATGCAACAACGCATCTAACGATAATTCGTCGGGGTCACAGAATTCGTGATGCACATCCGGTCTCGTTAGCGACGTCGTTACTGTGACACATACGAGTGACCGCTAACGATCAGAAATACTCATCTAATTGTTGATCGTTGACACATCATTCATTTTCAAAATGTCGTTGCTCGTGCTGGATGCAGGTTGTTAGTCGTTCCTGAAGCAGCACACATCGCTACGTTTGACACCCCGGGAACAACGAACAACAGCATTCCTGCATCCTCCAGCAACAAGGTGGGCGTGTCATTAATGCAGCTGGTCTCTGTCCCTCCGTTTCTATTGGTGGCTCGCTGTGTGACGTCGCTGTGATGGCGCACAAACCTCCCCCTTAAAAAAGAGGTTGTTCGCCGCCCACAGCAAAATCGCTAGGAAGGTAAGTACGTTTGACCTGTCCTAGCGATATTGTTCGCCACGGGCAGCGATTTGCCCGCAATGCATAAACGACGGGGGCGGGTGTGATTGCTAACGACATCGCTAGCGTTGTCGCAGCGTGTAAAGCAGCCTTAAAGCCAAATTTGTCATATTTTTTTTTGCATCATATAGATCTTGGGCCGCCAATGTGCCATAAACTGACATCAGTTATAGTAAATTTGCACATTGTATTCAGCTTATCTCTCACATTAATCCCAGACATATTTTTTAGAAAATGGGTGAGGACATAGGAAAATGGCTTCTGCAAAGTAGGCGCATTTTTGTAGCCACAATTGTGATGCATCCCTTTTCATACAGTTTATTGCCCCACATCATCATGATGATCCTTACACATTTTACACACATATGAATGGGAGTTTTAGCAGCAGCATATATTTCTATTGATAAGCCTTCCGTGTTTTTCTTGGCACCGCATGATATAGGGAGACACTCCCTGAATCTGTTGAGCTTCCATTGCCAAGAAAAAGTATAAGCAGGACCAAGAAGTCATTTGACATTCACCGCAGTTAGCAACACGATTGGTTTGTTTTCTTTTTATAGCCACTTTCTACACAAACCACAAAAACCTTGTACAGTATAAGACAACTATTATCCACAGTATACATCTCTGCTAATGCACTCATTAATAATGGAAAATATCGGCATGTGTAGCCTTGAATAGGTGCTCTAAACACATTGTAATAGATTATATTTGTTTTTCATACTTTTCTTTACATTGATTTTTTTTTTTTTGTCACCTACCTGTTTTACCTTCTATTTAATATTTGCCATGTGAATTAAGAAGGAAGAGTAAAAAAATAAGTATCCAAAAGCAAATCTCCAAATCCAAATGGTCAGCAACATTGTAGTATGCATGTTGGCCAAAAAATGTGTTCACATCTGGTGGCCATTGCATAAAAGTCTAAGGGGTACTTTGCACGCTGCGACATCGCAAACCGATGATAGCGATGCCGAGTGCAATAGTCCCCGCCCCCGTCGCACATGCGATATCTTGTGATAGCTGCTGTAGCGAACATTATCGCTACGGCAGCTTCACATGCACTTACCTGCCCTGCGACGTCGCTCTGGCCGGCGACCCGCCTCCTTCTTAAGGGGGCGGGTCGTGTGGCGTCACAGCGACGTCACACGGCAGGCAGCCAATAGAAGCGGGTGGGCGGAGATGAGTGGGACGTAAACATCCCGCCCACCTTCTTTCTGCATAGCCAGTGGAGGCAGGTAGGAGATGTTCCTCGCTCCTGCGGCTTCACACACAGCAATGTGTGCTGCTGCAGGAACGAGGAACATTGTATCTCCTAGTAGTGCGACATTATGAAAATGACCGACACTACACAGATCACTGTTTATCGGTGCTTCTAGGCTTTACACGTTGCGACGTCGTTACCGGCGTCGGATGTGCGTCACTTTCGATTTGACCCCGATGATATTGCAGTAGCAATGTCGCAGCGTGCAAAGTACCCCTAACACTTCATCAAATTTAAGTTTGCTTCCATAGAGGAAGGTCTATAGGGCTGCAATACAATTTTTGGATGTTTGGCTGTGGAGAAAAGCCACTTATTCACGATATGTGTCACAAAAGTTGTATTGATGAGCTTCTCACTACATGGAAGCTTGAAGCCTAGTGTTCCTTGGGTAAGGTCCCATGCAGGGCTGACTCAAAGTTTTTGTGGACCCCAGAGTCTAAGTTGGCCCCAACCACACAAAGACACACACATACACAGATACATACACATACAGGCATGCGTACATATACATATTTAAAGACAAAGTCAGAAAAACGCATATAAATAGACATAAATTAATACACCGTCATATACAGTGACATACATAGATATACACATCATACAAGACACTTTAGAGATTTAGAGATATTTTTAGTATGGTGAAGCCGGCAGCAGCCTGACTCACCTCCCTTGGTTGTCTGCCATCCAGCTCCTCCTGGGCATGTGACTGTGCCACGCTGATTGGTGGCCGTCACTAACAGACATGGTAGCTCAAAGTGCACACTGACACTGCTATATATACATCACAAGAGAGTCTGGGGACATACTCATTACTGGGGGAATGCACATTAGTGGGGCAGGGGGCATACAGCAATGGGGGGCATACAGGTCTAGAGGGGTGCATTTAACTCTTGGCCGGGTGAACATATAGCTTTGGGGGGAAACATACAGCTCTGGTGGTATACAGCACTGGGGAGGTATGCAGCACTGGGGTGGGGACTGACATGCAGCTTGGGGAGGTATATTACACTGGAGTTGGGGGACATACAGCTCTGGAGTATTATACAGTACTGTGGTTGGAGTACATACATCTCGGGGGGTATACAGCACTGGGGGTATACAGCATTGGGGTAGAGGGGAAAAACAGCTCGGCACTGGTGGGAAGCTGCCCACAGATGAACTTTAATGCCCCTGCATACAGTGTTCAGCAGTGAATTCTACATACAAGTGCGGATTTAAAAGGCTGGCAGCCAGAAAAGTGCGGCTGCCAACCCAAGCACTTCGGTCCCTTTAAATCAGCCCGGGGACTACAGAATACATCACTGTCCTTGCATACTGCGAGTGGGCCCCAATGGCTCCCAGGGCCCCGGCAGCTGCCTGGGTGTGCCGGGTGCTGATGTTGGCCCTGGCCCTGGCCTCATAGCTTGTTTGATTGCTAGATGGCCAGACACCAACTGAAACAAGTGCCTGCTCATTGCAGTTGATCTGTGGCTATTTTGTTTTAATAGACCACTTCCAATTTTGGCACATACGGGGATTTCCTAAAGTATGACTTCTGTAAACAGGGCATAGTTACTGTGGAAAGGAAAATACATGCTATTTGTTCTTATAACATCATTTATTCCTTTTTCATGGCACATAAAGAATAACTCTAACAATGTAATTCACATTCATTTACATACGAAAATATCCTGTATAAATATAAGGAAGAAAAATACATGTATAACTAGATATAAATTCTGAATGGGCACTCCGTTGCTGAGATAGAGGTGTTTCCAGGATTTCTTGTCAAGCAAATGTAATGTATGTCTTGAAACATTTCAGGTCATATCCACGGGACCTCAAGAATTGTACTTCCCTTAATGTATTTGATCTTATTGCAGGAAAAGTTGGCCTCCAATTGTAGCTTCCCATTCTTAAATGGCACACAGAAGACCCTTACAAAGCCACGTCGGCCTGGAAATATCTGATCCATTCTGAATGGGTGAGAGATAAGAAACAATGATAAAGTAAAGGTGATTGAACATGATGAATATATGACATATGATCTATCTATAATGAGAGATTTTGAAAATGTTTCTATAAAGAGAACCTTATAGGAGATTAAGGCTGCATGAACTATAGGCAGCAAGACACAAGGACAGTCTCTCTTCACAAACAGTTATAGTATACTGGATCACAGCAGCATTCTAGAGATCGTAAACGCTATTTAAAATTCATATAACAATGCCAAGATAGAAAAGTCATGGAATTATGGAAATCACCAGATTGAGAGACATGTTAGTGTAGCGCCCCATGGGGCAAGTGTTTTAACCTACTCGTTGCCGGGCCGGGAGTGCAGATCCTCTGCATTGTCACGGGGTGGTCTGGCCCGGTTCCGTTACCCCGAGGCGTACAGGAAGGAGGGTTGGAGGGTGGTAGGGAGGATAGAGGTAGTAGTTGGAGGTTAGGAAAGTCTTTTAAGGTGATCGTGACGCCACCTGTGGTACGCGGCCAGGGATGGGCCGCCACTGCAAGGTTTCTCACTGGGGCAGATATTAAATGCAGCCGGGATGGTGTCGCTCCCCACAGGCGGAGCGGGATTACCCCAGGGAGGATGGCGGGGGTGGTGGTAGTCCCCGTTGGAGCCACAGCGCTGGCCAATGGTTAAAGGAGAGGCAGAGCCTGCGGTTCCAGGTGTTTTTACTCACAAGTCTTTCAGATGCTGCAAGAGGTACCTGTAATGCTGCCACCAGGGGGAGCCAGAGCTCTGTAGCATAATACACTACACAGAGCAAAGAGAACCAGGAAGTGAATTCACAGCGTTCTCATACATTACCTCAAAGCACAGCTGAGAAGCAGAGCTGCAGAGCATGGAAGGATTAGTCAGACAGGCTGGATCAAACACCGTACGGGCAGAAGCAGGACCGGAGGAACGAGCAAAAGTGGAGTCAAAGTCAGGCCAAGGTCAGTACCAGAGGAAGCAACCGAGTGGGGAAATAGGAGAGGGGACAGAGGACAGGAGGGACGACCAGGGGATGGAACACAGCCAAGGGCACGGGGACACAGGAACAGACAGATCAGGATATCACTCACAGCACCAGTAATCACAGGCAAAGCAGTGCTAAGCTTATAGCCGGCACTGGTTCACTGGAAATGCCAGCTTTTAAAGGCATCCAGGGTCTGGAAGTGAGGCTCGAAAGAAGGCTCTGCCCCCTAGCCATGTGGACAGGGAGGCAAACCATGACAGTACCCCCTCCTCAAGGGGGGGCCACCGGACCCCCAGGCTTCCCAGGATACTTCCGGTGGAAAGCCGCAATTAACCGATCGGCCCGAAAGGATCGAGCCGGCACCCATGACCTGTCCTCCGGACCGTAACCCTTCCAATGGATCAGATACTGGAGGGAATGACGAACCCAACGAGAATCGATAATACGCTGGATCTCGTACTCCTCCTTACCGTCCACCAATATCGGAGCCGGAGGGGTCTGAGAATCCACCACCGATGGAACAAATGGCTTAAGCAAGGAGGTATGAAATACGTTAGGAATACGCAAGGTCTGGGGCAGTTGCAACCGAAAGGCCACCGGGTTGATCACTTCGATGATCTCATAGGGACCTATAAACTTAGGACCCAACTTAGCAGATGGAACCCTAAGCCTAATATTCCAAGTGGACAGCCACACTTTGTCCCCCACCCGAAAGGGGGGTCCCAGAGAACGGCGTTTGTCCGCTTGGCGTTTCTGGGACTGTTGAGCCATCTCGATGCACCGTTGTACCTCCTTCCACACCTTCCCCAGATGCTGATCGACGGACTCGGCCCCTGGACACCCCGAATCCACTCTAGAGAAGGTCCCGAAGTGAGGGTGAAACCCGTAATTACAGAAGAAGGGAGAAGTTCCTGTAGACTGATGGACTCTGCTATTGAATGCAAACTCTGCAAGGGACAAAAACATACACCAATCCTCCTACTGAGCAGAAACCAAGCACCGCAGGATTTGCTCAAGGGTCTGATTCGTCCTTTCCATCTGCCCATTAGACTCGGGATGATAGGCGGACGAGAAGGACAATCAATCAATTCCCAACCGCCTGCACAAGGCCCTCCAAAACTGAGAAATGAATTGTACCCCCCTGTCAGACACAATATTCAGGGGCAACCCATGTAACCGAACCACCTGGTCAATAAAGTGGTTGGCAAGGGCAGCAGCATTAGGTAGACCGGAGAGGGGAACAAAATGTGCCTGTTTACTAAAACGATCCACCACCACCAAGATCACAGTCATACCATTTGAGACAGGGAGGTCCGTAATGAAATCCATGGACAAGTGGGTCCATGGTCTTTCAGGAACAGGTAATGGAACCAGTTCCCCGGCCGGCCGGTTACGACATACCTTAGCACGGGCACATGTAGCACAGGCAGACACAAACCGAGCAACATCTGAGTGAAGAGATGGCCACCAAAACAGTCGAGCAACAGCCCTGCGAGTGGCTGTAATTCCAGGATGGCCGCTTAGTACGGACTCATGGAACTCTTGAAGTACCCGTAACCGGAGGTGCAAAGGGACAAACAGTTTAGTGTCTGCAGCAGAAGATGGCGCTGAGGACTGGGCCTCTCTGACCTCAGCCTCCAACTCTGATGACAAGGCAGCGACCACCACCCCTCGCGGAAGAATGGAGGAAGGAGGCTCTGGAGGTGACACCGGGTCCAAACTACGGGACAGTGCATCTGCCCTCACGTTTTTAGACCCCGGCCGAAAAGTAATACAAAAATGGAATCTAGAAAAAAAAAAAAAAGCCCACCTCGCTTGTCGAGGCGTCAATCTCTTGGCGGACTCAATATACGCGAGGTTTTTATGATCGGTGATGACAGTAATACGGTGAACAGCACCCTCCAAAAAATACCTCCATTCTTCAAATGCCAATTTTACTGCCAATAATTCACGGTTACCCACATCATAATTCCTCTCAGCCGGAGTGAATTTCTTGGAGAAGAACGCACATGGTCGCAGATTAGTCAGAGTAGCAGGGCCCTGAGAGAGAACAGCTCCCACCCCCACCTCTGAGGCGTCCACCTCCACAATAAACGGCGCCTCGAGGTCAGGCTGTACCAGGACCGGGGCGGACATGAACCGGTCCTTTAGCTCAAGAAAGGCCTGGACAGCCATTTGCGACCAGTTCTGCAGATCCGCCCCTTTCCGTGTAAGGTCAGTCAATGGCTTGGCAATTTGAGAAAACCCCTTAATGAACCGTCGATAATAATTTGCGAAACCCAAAAAGCGTTGTAGCGCCTTGATATCCCTGGGTTGCACCCAATCCACGATAGCCTGCACCTTTCCTGGGTCCATTTTAAACCCATCACGAGAAAGGAGTAACCCAAGAAAGGCTATTTCCTGAACAGAGAAAACACATTTTTCAAGTTTGCAAACAGATGGTTATCACGTAATCTCTGTAATACTGAGCGAACATGCATAATATGCGTATCCTTATTGGCAGAACAAATCAAAATGTCATCGAGATAGATGACCACAAAACGACCAAGAAAATCAGAGAAGATATCATTGATGAAATTTTGAAACACCGCAGGGGCATTTGTTAGACCAAAAGGCATCACCAAATTTTCGAATAACCCCTCTGATGTCAGAAAGGCCGTTTTCCACTCATCCCTTTCTCTAATACGGATAAGATTATAGGCCCCCCCTGAGATCTAGTTTAGTAAACCACCGGGCTTCAGAGAGTTGGTTGTAGAGATCAGGGATGAGTGGAAGCGGATACGTGTTTTTCACAGTAATTTTGTTCAATTCTCGGAAATCGAGACATGGCCTTAATCCTCCGTCCTTCTTCTTTACAAAAAAGAACCCTATGGGAGATAAAGCCTATAGAGGCCGGCTATACTGTAATGCTGCCATCAGGGGGAGCCAGAGCTCTGTAGCATAATACACTACACAGAGCAATGAGAACCAGGAAGTGAATTCATAGCGTTCTCATGCATTACCTCAAAGCACAGCTGAGAAGCAGAGCTGCAGAGCATGCAAGGAATAGTCAGACAGGCTGGGTCAAACACCGTACGGGCAGAAGCAGGACCGGAGGAACGAGCAAAAGCGGAGTCAAAGTCAGGCCAAGGTCAATACCAGAGGAAGAAACCGAGTGGGGAAATAGGAGAGGGGACAGAGGACAGGAGGGACGACCAGGGGATGGAACACAGCCAAGGGCACGGGGCCACAGGAACAGACAGATCAGGATATCACTCACAGCACCAGTAATCACAGGCAAAGCAGTGCTAAGCTTATAGCCGGCACTGGTTCACTGGAAATGCCAGCTTTTAAGGCATCCAGGGTCTGGAAGTGAGGCTCGAGAGAAGGCTCTGCCCCCTAACCATGTGGACAGGGAGGCGAACCATGACAGTACAGTTCTCTGCCATGATTGGCTCCAGCCAATCCCGGATCTGTGAAAAGTCAAGTCCGCTGTGTGTGTCAGGCTGTGAGCTCCCTCCCCCTTTTATGCACTAAGTATCGAACCCCCCGTTCCGTGAAGCACTTGAGGGTCCCGGTGTCAGTAAAGTGTGTCCCGTTCTGTATGCTGATAGTGCGGTTTCATTATGGGGCCAGTCCTCAACCCTGGATCCTATGTGCCATTTGCTGTAGACTCGTGGGACGGGTCCGGTGACTTTTTGTAGTCGTTCCCTGTGACCCTTGCAGAGTTGGTAGACAACGTGAAGTATGCCTGCCCTAAGATTCTGCATCCTGACAGCGCCAGTCCTGTGGAAGCAGCTGCCCTGCTTCTCCCCAGTGACTGTGTTGAACGCCTTGGCCCAAAGAGCTGCTCCCGGCTCGTCCGCTCTGCTCTGTGTCTGAAGCTGAACTCTCAGTAGTTGTTGTGTTGTGTGGTCTGAGCTGTTGCTCCCAGCCGCTGCCACCGGCTGGTTCACTACTCTCACTAGGTCAACCTGCTCTTCCCACTGTGCTCCTAACTCCCCCTGGTGGTTGCTTCTCCCTGACCCTGAGTCCCCAGTCCAGTGGATCTGGGGAGCCCCTGGTGCAGTTGCCTCCTGTAAACCCACTGCTGTAGTGACCCCCTACTGTGATCCGACCTCGGCCCGGTCCCCATAGGGGAGGGCAACCCAGTGTCTGAATGTTTGTGTATGTGTAGACCTTCCTCGGACCTAGGATGACTACTACACCCTAATGGGGGTGCAGTACCCTGTGGTGCCTGAAGGCACAGGGGCGCCACATTAGCAATATGCAAATAATAAACAAATTAGGCAAAAAATCTCAATATCTTGACTTTTCAATACTGAGTATGAGTGCCACGCACAGAATTTACGCACTTACATGCTTTCGCATGCTATCAATGAGGTTACTAATGATTATATGAGAAATGTTCTAGCATGCCGATTTCACTTTAGTACGCACATCATCAAGATCCACTGCTGGCAGTTCCCTTTGTCACTGCTGACCAATGACATCCCAGATTTGCTCAAAGGGAAACAAGTCCAGAGATGCTGCAGGCCATATTAGCACATTTAGGCCACACAGGCTGCTCACAATAGAACTAGCAATATGCGGACTGGTGTTGTCCAGTTGAAAAACCGCTTCTGAAACACCGTGGAGAAATGGCCATACCACTGGTTGCACAACTAAATCAACGTTACACCGAGCTCTTAGAGAGGCTTGCTACTCCAGATTATGCCTCCCCACACTTTAATTTTAAAAGCATAACTGGTATAGTGTTCTCTTGTGAAGGCCGTTTCATTGACATCATGCCATCGCTCACAAAGGGTATCAGGTTGTCAAAGTAGAAAACAAGATGGCAATGTAGTATGAAATGAAGATCTATCCTCCTCAGTGATGAGCGCTGCTTTTTTTTTTCGAAGCAATGATAGCTAGATACTAGTCTGGAGACCTTCAAGAGGGAACATCACACTGGTCCTACTCTCAATATTAAAAACACAAGTAACGGAGCTTTAATACTTTAACACTAGAAGTCCCAGAAATTTCGAGCTCCCCCCTGAAGTCCCGAAAGAGGGTCAAATGACCCTTAGTCCAAACTGAATAAAACTAACTAGAAACTAAATGGCTAAACTCAATGGAAAACAACAACCTCCTGTGGTGCGACAGCAATGGCCTTAATTACAGAACAAAAGTCGGTGATTATAGGATGTTAGCTAAAATCCTTCAGGTCATTCGACCCAGCTCTGGGTTCCAAAGGTAGAAATGTTAAATGACCCCTCTCTGGGACTTCTAGTATTAATAGCAGTTGATACTTGATAAAGCTCTGTTCACACTGGCTGGATAGGAATGATATCCATCATTCTAAAGGAATTTGGTGCATTTTACCGACTTGTAGTGAGTCCATCAATTTTTCCATTTTACTACTGGCCACAATATTGCATTCTTCTACACTATTTTTTGAAACTGATATCTGACAGAGAAGAATTAATGGAAGTTTGTAAACAAACACTTCTAAATGTGTTTTTTTAAGTTTTTTTTTTTTGCTTTTAATATTTATTGTAGCTCAAAACAAGTAACAAACTGAATTTACAAATGGCATAGAAAGGTATAAGGACCTGTGCTGTAGCTTATAACGATATAGAATATTAACTCATTTTCAAAACACAATATACAAAATGGAAAACAATGAAAAAAAGAAGGCAAAACTTACTGTACTCTGACGGGGCCAGCCGGGAACAGACCTGTACCTTCTGCTGTCATTACACAGTTACTTAATATCTCATTGAAAGGGTTGGAGAAGGATAAAATCACATTAAGTGATTTATTGAGCTGTGGAGTACCAAAAACCTAAAGTGATGAAAACAAAAAAAGGTAACAATAAATGATCTTTTTGCTTTTTTATTTTTAACTGTTTTTCTACTCCAAAACCACATAAGCAGTAAGATTTTAGTACATGACCATTAATTACCATGTACTTTTTATATTTACAGATACTGATTGATGGTGGTCATTCATATAAAGGACAAAATGTGATATAATCTGAACATATGAACTACAACCATCATATACATATAAATATGGTTTATCAAATACGGATTCTTCTGGTCAACAGAGTGGAGTACACTATCAGCTATATCCAAAACTGACAAATTTTTCCATTGGTTTTACAAAGTTGTGAGAAAATGCTCACTAGTGAATGGTGAGGAAAAGGGTTGTCTGAAAGTGAACATAACACACTTGTCGGCAGGAATAATCACAGTCTGTGTCTCTTAAATGCTTTCAGAGGAAATGTACTTGGAAGAACCGGCTGGGGACCATAGCAGTAGACCAGACTAGTTCACCTCTGCCCGCGGCTGGCTCTTCCAAGCACAGCCCCAGGTGATTAATAGGTCTCTCCCTATATACATGCAAAACAGTGCTGGAAAGGCCATGGGCAAAGCCGGACTAATCTTGTCTCTCCCTATGGCCCAACTGGATTTTCAAAGCATATTTTATCTGAAACATCAGATAATTTCAAAGAGTAATATACAGTACTGGTCGCAATCGTGTCATTTGGCAACATGAATCGCACAACATGGTGCCCATTAACTCCATTTGTTTACTACGAGTATCTAAAGAACATTTATTATGTATGACTAGTATAGGCAAAGGGTTATCTTTGGTAAACTTGACCTAGCATATTTTATACGTTTTGGACATTTTCTTGGATTTATATTTAAGAGTTATAAGCTCTATAATGAATTGATTGTGAGCTCAATGAGAGAGATTCATCAAATACGAGTAAATCAAGTCGTGACTTTTATCTTCTAATATTTACAAGAATGAAAAGTGAAATTTAACAAATTTGACCAGTGTTTTTTCAGCAAGAGAATGACGCTGTGCTACTAACTAAACAACACTGACAATCTGAATATAGAATTTAGGTATCATAGAGCAACACCCGGCGCACCTGTGCAAATGCCAGGGCCCTGGACAGCTGGGGGGCCCACTTGCATTTGGCAGGAGCAGGTCATCACTAGCTTTCTTGCGGCCCCCGGGCAGACTCCCGGAGACTGCGGACAGTGCTCCAGCAGGCATCTGGCCCTTTAAACTGGCTGAGCACACATTCACATGTGGGTGGAGCCAATGTCCTCCAATGATGCCTGCTTATGTCCCCAGCATTCTCCAGTGTTGCTACCTGCCTGCATATGCCAGCAGGGTGCACAGGGCCAGTATGTATGTCCCACAGGGCCCCAACATCCCCAGTGCCAGTATGTGTACCCCACAGAGCCCTAGGTGCTCAGGGCCAGTATGTATGCTGCACAGGCCCCCAGCATCCCTAGTGCCATTATGTATGCCCCACAGGCCTCTAGCATCCCCAGAACCAGTAGACCAGTATGTATGCTCCACAGGCTCCCAACATCCCCAGTGCCAATATGTATGCCCCAAAGGCTTCCAGCATCTCCATGGCCATTATGTATGCCCCACAGGCCCCCAGGGCCAGTATGTATGCGTCACAGGGCCCCAACATTCCCAGTGCCAGTATGTATGCTCAACAGTCCCAGAGCATCTTCAAGACCAGTATGTATGCTCCACAGGCCTCCAGCATCCCCAGTGCCAGTATGTATGCCCTACAGGCCCCTGGTGTCCTCAGGGCTAGTATGTATGCACCACAGGCCCCCAGTACCAGTATGTATGCCCCACAGGCCCTGAGCATCCCCAGGGCTATTATATATGCTCCACAGGCCCCCAATATCCCCAGTGCCAGTATGTATGCCCCATAGGCCCCCAGCAACTCCAGGGCCAGTATGTATGTTCCACAGGCCCCCAGGGCCAGTATGTATGCTTCACTGGGCCCAAGCGTCCCCAGTGCCAGTATGTATGCCCAATAGACCCCCAGCATCTCTAGGGCCAGTATGTATGCCCCACAGGCTTCCAGGGCCAGTTTGTATGCTCCACAAGCCTCCAGCATTCCCAGTGCCAGTATGTATGCCCCACAGGCCCCTAGTGTCCCCAGGGCTATTGTGTGTGCTCCACAGGCCCCCAACATTCCCAGTGCCAGTATGTATGCCCCACAGGCCCCCAGCATCTCCAGGGCCAGTATGTATGCCCCACAGGCCTCCAGTATCCTCAGGGCTAGTATGTATGCCCAAGAGGCCCCCAGTGCCAGTATGTATGCCCCAAAGGCCCCCAGCGTCCCAGGGCTATTTATGTTCCACAGGCCCCCAACATCCCCAGTGCCAGTAAGTATCCCTCACAGGCTCACAGCATCCCCAGTGCCAGTATGTATGCTCCATAGGACTCCCAGCATCCCCCAGAATCTGTATAAACCCCAGGCCCCCAGCATCCCCCAGTAATGTATATTCCCTCAGGCCCCCAGCATCCTCGAGTAATGTGTATGCAACGCAGGCCCCATCATACCCCAGTAATGTCTATGCCCACCAGCGTCCCCCAGTAATGTGTATGCCCCCCACTGACTCCAGTAACGTGTATACCCCCACTGACCCCAGTAATGTGTATGCTCCCCAGCATCCCCCAGTAATGTGAATGCTACCCACTGACTTGAATTGTCAACGCGATTCTCTTCTCCCACTCTTGACATACCAAGAGCAATACTGCAGAAGAAATGCTACCACACGCCTCTTGTATCCGTTGTTTCAGGTGCCCCACATCCTGGATCCTGGATCTGCGGTATTGAGAATCGCGTTGACAATTCAACACAATGGGCAGCACTTTGATCACATCCTTTAGTGGGTTACTGTTAAGTTAAAAATAAGCACACCATTGTTTTTCTTGTGCAATTCTCTATGTGTTTGATATGTCACATGACCCCCTTCCCATTAAAAAAAAGTAAAGTTGAATTCAAAATGGCGGCTTTGCAGATGGCGGCCATGGGCGTCACCCGGCCTCAAATGTTTTGCCCCTCCCTGTGCTAATATGCCACAAACAGTAAGGTGATATCAGCAACCACTTCCATTTTATCACGGTGTATCCATACTAATGGTCCACCCTGTAATTTAATATGAATGGTAGGTGGTTGTATACCAGATTGCAGTCTTTCCATCATTCTGTACATCACATACATTCTTACAAATAAAACATCAAAAGCATGAAATCTACTTTAACCTAAAAAAAGTCTTGA
This sequence comes from Anomaloglossus baeobatrachus, assembly GCF_048569485.1. NCBI lineage: Eukaryota > Metazoa > Chordata > Amphibia > Anura > Aromobatidae > Anomaloglossus > Anomaloglossus baeobatrachus. The sequence goes on from NC_134357.1 coordinate 326,119,410, forward strand.
AGGAGGTGTTCGCCACCAGTCTTTGTTCATTTTTTTTATAGCAGTCACATGATGTCTCCTGCCAAGACCGCTGCAGACAAGTACTAGCCTCAGATGGGATGCTGAAGCTAATGACACTAAACTGCTGGGACAAGTGGTTAGCTGCAGTGATCACGTGTGGATAGCACATGACCTTAGCATAGAAATAAACAGAAACACGAAGAGCACTGGAACAAAGACATTAGAGCCACAGGGGACGTATCAGGTAAGTAATGTGTTATTTTGTAACATTTTCTATCTTTAGCCAATTTTTGTTGATTCTGGAAAACAGCTTTAAAGTGTACCTATCATTTCAAATAGTTTTATATAAATTATACCTGATAAGGAGAAATTCCATAGTTTCGGAATTCTCATTCTTAACAGCGATGTCTGCTGAAATCTCAAATCAAACGTTACTGAATGCTAGCAAGGAGAGAATTAAACCACGCAAAATGTAATTGGTAGAAGCTCCTCACTTTCCTGATACCAGCAGTAATCAGAAAACAGACTCTTCCGTCTTAGTCAATTAAAAAAGAAAGTTTGGTTATAGAAAAGCATATAGAAAAATATAGAAAAAAAATATATATATATATATATATATATATATTCTAACAGTAAAAAGCATATAGAACAATATTTTGTATTCTCACATACCCACTTACATATACTGCTGATAGGCAGAGTTCAGGTCTTAAGACCTCTATCAATCACTCAAAAACTACTGTGAAGTGTGAAGCTGATGAGACCAAAGCTCTCAGCTCCTGAACTGCCAGAAGAGGGCGGGCACCACAAAAATATTGGGGATCTAAACCAAAGCACATAAAAAACTTGACTTCTATGACAAAAAAGGGCAGGTGGATGTGCATAAATTGGGATCACCAGATTAAGTAGAATAAACAAATTTTATTTAACAAAGAACAAAGTGTAGCACACAATAAAAACATAAAAAGCACAATGCTGGATCTAGGGGAACAAAGTTGGGTGTACTAGATAATACTACACCTGACAGCCAATCCCTATAGAATAGTAAGCTATACTTACACCCCAGATAATATCTGCAGCGGTATATGCAGACAATTAATAAAAGGTGACTAAACGTAAACCAAAACAATAATAAATTGGCTGGGCAATATGATACACGTAGAAAACCATTAACGCATAGCTGAAATGACACGAGTGCCAAAATACAAAACACAGCATGAACAGGAACACCATATACAAATATGCTGAGCACAGAATTCCAAAGAAATAGATGGAAGGTAAGGGGGAAACCTGCACGAAGAACCTAATGGTAGCCCATGGAGATGCAAGCAGTGACCCAGTTGATAAAAGGGGTGGGAGGAAGGTCCCTCGCGTATCACTGAGCTGCGGTAGCTTCCTCAGGGGAAAAAAAATTGCAAGTGTCTCAGTTCTCAGCTCCTACATCACCATATACACAGAGTGGTACATGGGCGGAATAGAGAGCCTATGAATCTATGCACAGCTACTCAGGTCCATTGGGCTGTACAGTTTGGTATGATGAGCTATGCACTTTTGAGAAGTTTTTGTTGAACATTGAGAATCTCAGAACCTTGGAGTGTAGTGTAAGTTATTAAAAAGCAAGGTGAAATGATAAGTTCAGTATATAAGGAATCAGTCATTGGGATCAACCCTCCTAAGCCACCTATATAGGCCTGCAGGTCATAAACTATTGAATACAATGAAACCTTATTTGCAATCTGATGTCTTGTTTCAGAGAAATACATGTGTTTCATATGTGCAAATGAGCTGTTAATATCTATGGCCTACACTATCTGTTCCTTAGTATTACTTTTGATTCCGCAATAATAGCTTGTTCCTACATACCCATGTAAATTAGTGCATTTTATTTTATTTTTATGGTTGTGCAATAATGACATTCCATACTGATGATAAAAATAAGACTACATACTTAGAAGAAGGCCAGACAGAGGAGAAATGTAGGGAATGTTCAGTGTCTGGGTCAATACTGCAACAGTTCCTCTTTCAGTATTCTCATTGAAAGCCATAGCAACCCATCACATCTCATGTTATTGACTGTGCTAGTAAAATAACATTATATTGGTTGTTATTAGGCCATTTCTTCTATATTAACTTTGAAAGGTTAGAGTACCAGAGCAAACAGTTTTGCACTAGCCATAAACCATATTAATGTCTACCCTCTGATAGTTAAGGAATCTGTAATGCTTTTGCGTAGTGTACAGGTTCGAGATTTCCAGCCGCGCACCTGACATCATAGAGACACCAGGGAAGAGAAGGGGAGGAGGAATCCTGTATAATGAAGACAAGAGGCAGGCTTATATTCCAGACAGCAGATGCCCCATAGACCGGAAGATAGAAGATATAAAAGAGGATTTTTGGCATACGACCCCTCATCCAGGAGACATACAGGTATGGTTAATTTCACCTCTATGCTACCTGTATGCCCATATTAATAACTAGAAAAACGCAAAAGGGTGACAGATTCCCTTTAAAGAGATCTTTCTATTGATAAGGTTTTCTGAAGCAGTTTTTACAGAGGAACAAATTGCATGTGAAAGAGAGTGATTCTCCCCATCCCATTGGGTATAGACACAAAGGTTACGTGGCCAGTGCAACAATTATTAAAACCTTGTAAAAGTTGACATACTATAACAACTTATCACATATCCAAAAAACTATTGCAGAATTTGAGCTTTCAGCAGAATCTTCAGCACTCATGTGTGGGGGTGACTGAGCTCCTGCCCCTGAAAACAACCACATTGTAATGTACCTTGTACCTATGTACAGTATATGAGGTTATGCATACAGTATAAAATAGAGTTGTTATGTACTGTAGGAAATGTCGCCATCTAGTGGCTAGGTTAGATAGCGTTTGTAGCAATAGCTAACGGGATGGAAAGTGGTTAAGTTGTGGATCAGCCCACTGGGAGTGGAGCTAGTGTAGCACCCACGGGGCAAGGGGTTAAATACTCGTTGCCGGGCCTAGTGATGTCGGGTCTGGGAATGTCACAGGTGGCCCTACCCGGCTTCGTGGCCCCGAGATGTACAATAAAGAAGGGTTGGGGTTATGATGGAGGCTGTTTCGTGACGTCACCTGCGGTACGCGGCCAAGGAATAGCCGCCGCTGCTGTCGCTGTCCTCCGGAGCAGCCAAGATTTTTCTGCTCCCCACAAGTGGAGCAGGCCCCGGGGAGGATGATGAGGGGAGTAGTAACGGCAGGCGCCAGCGCTGACAAGGACAGGCGGACACCGTCTTTGCGGGTTCAAGGTTTCTTTACTAACAGTCCTGGTTTACCTGGGAGATGCCGGTCACCGCCGTGATGGGCCCCAGCCGATGCCAAGCAATTTGAGGTCACCGCTGGTGTTCCCACTGTGAGTCCTTTCTGGTCAGAGTCCCTCCAATTCCGGTGTATGTGGAATATGGAACAGTCTGTGGCTGTTTCTTGCACTCGCCGCAGACCCTGGAATCCCGTGTAGCTGTAGAGAACCTGGGCTGAGCTGTATGCTCCAAGCCACGGGTCCTTTGGCGTTCCCAGAAGTGTGAGATAAAAGAAGATTGGGTCGAGGTTCCAGGTGTGTGTGTATGCTCCTTACCTTTTCCCCAAGTGGTGCCCGCTCCCCAGGTGGCTGTTTCAGTGACTGGGAAAGTTCCATGCTTCATGATGGCCACCCCCTATCTACCCCAGGCTGTTATGATCCGGAACCATGGAAGACCACCACAAATCATTGGCAAAAAAGGTGACAAGAGCATTGGCAACTAATCTGGCCGCCATCCCCTTACTAACCAACACAACTAGAAGTAGCCGAGGGGTGAACTAACATCCTGTGCACCGCGAACCCAGCCGGAGAACTAACTATCCTAAAGGTAGGAAAGATGAATAACTCTCTGCCTCAGAAAATAGACAAGAATAGCAAGCCCCCCACATTCAAAGACTGCGGTGATATAGGAAAAACACACTACACAGGTAGATGACAGGATTGGCAAAAGGTGAGGCCCCCACTGACTAAAATAGGAAAGGACAGGAAAGGGACTGATGGTTGCCAGAGAAAAACCCTGCAAAATACCAACTTCCTGATAGTACAAAAAGGCCCTCAGATCGCTGGATCTGAACTCCGTCCTATACCAGGTGCCCTTGTCATACCAATGAACAGAAAACAAGAATTATAACAAATTCAACAAGCCACAAACACATGGACCCAAAGGAGCTATACTCCACACAGAACTGCAGGGAGTTCCTCAACAATCCACTGAGGGGGAAAATCCCTGGAAGGAAATAAACTGAAATCAACCACAACAAATGACAAACCCAGATAAGCAAAAGAACCAGACATTAAATAAAGAACAAGCACTTATCTGGAGTAGATGTGGTGTAGAGCAGGATTAAGCAGGCTAGAGATACAAAGAACAACTGACATCCGGCAACAGCCTGCAATTAGACCAGGACTTAAATAAGCAGAGAGTTAGCAAAGGAAACACCCACTGCACAACACACCTGGTCTCTGTCCAAACCTTTCCTGGCCACCAGAGGGAGCCTCCCAGCAGCCAAAACATAACTAACATTCACAACACCAGGCCATCCCGCCGGTTGGGAAAGCACCTAAATGTGTGCTTTGTGTAAATGTGAGAAACACCAGTGATTAACCTCTCCTTACCCGGGATGAGTACTACATCTTAAGGGAGATGCAGTACCCTGTGGCGACTGAAGCCTCAGGGGCGCCACACTAGTCCATGGGAGTTTAGGGGGGACTTCATCTTAGTTCAGTAGAGAGTAGTGTGGTGGTGACAAGTGACAAGTCGTGTAATATACCAAGGCCACAGCTAGTGGGTGATTCTGGCAACTACAACCGTAACATTTAGTGGACAGAGAAAGAGAGTAGAGCTCCTAAGAGGAATTCAAGAAGTAAGGGAGTAAAGAGAACTAGCTTCATCCCACTCTAAGTTACTCCAGGCCCTGGACTCTTTAGAGACTTTTCTGTTGTTGAGCGGTCTACAATAGTGTGAGTCCACAGGAGGACATTCAGCATAGACCTTGGTGAACTGGAGTCTGTGTCGGTGACTCTCCTGCGGATGGGTCCTGGTTTCTTAGAAACATGGTATGTCCTGCACCCTGGAAGACCACACACTCAGTCAGGACAACTGCAATCATGAACCCCCTCCCTCTGTGGTGATGGCTGGGATGTGGAATATAGAGGGATCCCATTGTTCCCCCCGAGACATTCTAAGGGGTACTTTGCACGCTGCAACATCGCAGGCCAATGCTGCGATGCCAAGCGCGATAGTCCCCGCCCCCGTCGCAGCAGCGATATCCTTGTGATAGCTGCCGTAGCGAACATTATCGCTACGGCAGCTTCACATGGACTCACCTGCCCTGCGACCGTCGCTCTAGCCGGCGACCCGCCTCCTTGTTAAGGGGGCGGGTCGAGCGGCGTCACTGCGACGTCACACGGCAGGCGGCCAATCAGAGCGGAGGGGCGGAGATGAGTGGGATGTAAACATCCCGCCCACCTCCTTCCTTCTGCATATCCTAAGGAAGCCGCAGTGACGCCGGTAGGAGATGTTCCTCGCTCCTGCGGCTTCACACACAGCGATGTGTGCTGCCACAGGAGCGAGGAACAACATCGGACTGTCGCGTCAGCGTAATTATGGATTACGCTGACGCTGCACCAATGATACGATTACGACGCTTTTGCGCTCGTTAATCGTATCATCGAGCCTTTACACACTACGATGTCGCATGCGATGCCGGAAGTGCGTCATTTTCAATTTGACCCCACCGACATCGCACCTGCGATATCGTAGTGTGCAAAGCCCGCCTTACACTCAAACTGAATTACATTATCACAACATGGAGGATACAGTCAAACCTAACTCAAACAAACCAAAGAGGTACAGTATGAACAAAACTCTAAGATCACGGCACCATCTGCTTTCTGATCAACACAGAACCTAAAAAATGAAAGATTTTTGAACCGATGTTGGTTTCTTAATTCCGCCTCCTAAAGATTGTACTAAGGCTAAATTCACATTTAGCCTGCTTTCTATGCTGCACACTTCCACCGTGTTTAATGTGTAAAACTTTGAAACATGTAATTCAGACAATACCCCCAACCGGAAAGTCACTATAATGTATTTTTGAGATGGAGATGGAAACCCGGATGTAAGTGCGCAGAGAAGAGTACAGGATAACTGTGAGCCAAAATGTTTTGTACCACAAAATGCTTTGAATAAAAAGTTTAAACTCAATGCACAAATATGACGCAATCAGGTCCATCATTTGTTAACAGAAATGCAGGGGTGTGTACATGAGACGCCCCTGGACTAGTCAGGTCGTCACAGGGTACTGCACAATCTTTCTCTTCTAGTGCAGGACTCAAACCCCCATGGTTCTGGGAACCCAACCTGTAGTACTGCCTCCACCTGCATTCACAAATCCTAGATACACCTTGCACCACACCCTGTCAGGCACACCAGTGGGCTGCTTAAGCTGGAATAGAGCCGCCCACCTAGGGGTCAGGCAGGGAGGTGGAAGGTGTCAAGGCAGTTCAGTGGTAGCCCTCGAGCTGTGAGGAGCTCTGAGGAAGCTGGGAGTTTTAGCTCCCAGGGGAGAAGCAGACTAAAGGCCGCTTTACACGCTACAATTTATCTGACGATCTCATGAGCGACGTGACATGCCCAGATCGTAGTTACGATTTGCCGAGATCGCTCATAGGTCGTTTATTAGCTGTCACGCGTAACGATCTCAAAAACGACGCAACAGCGATCAGCGATATATTGTTTGACTAAGGCGAAAACGACAAACAATATTTTGAAAATGAACGACGTGTTAGGCATCAGCGATTTTCAACCTATTTTCGATCGTTCGGAGTCGCACGTAGGTGTCACACGCAATGACGTCGCTTCCGATGCCGGATATGCGTCGCGGAAACTGTGACCCCGCTGACATATTGTGAGATAAATCGTAGCGTGTACCGCTGCCTTTAGTCGCAGACGGTAGTCTGGACCTAGAGGAGTCGGACCCCCGGTCACAGGGGATTGAGGCTAGGTGCCTGGGACCTGTCTTGGAGGACGGTCGGCAGTCTGGGCCTAATCACCGGTCCGGGACCGAAGGCACGACGGGGTACACGGACCCTAGGTCGGGGAGAAACTTCAGGCGACCCAGCAATTAACCTGCGGAGGACAGTGCCTTTATGGACTGTTTCCACGAAGCTCAGAGATCAGGGGCACTAGCACAACGAGGGGGATACGGCTTTCCAAACAAGCGGCCCACTGAAATCCCAAGCGTGAGCTCCTGAGAGCAGGATCTCCTACTTAGCCATAGTAGGGAGCGGGGCCCGGAAACCTCCAAACTGGCGGGCCACAAAGGACATTCTAAATTACTGTGCCAGGAGGCAAGTTACAGACCACCAGGCAGTGCTGCAGGAGACGGAACCCGGACGAGCTTCCCCAAAAGGGCAGCGGTACCCAGAGACTTGGTTTACTACGTTGTCAGCATCTGCTTTGTTGCTGAGTGAGTACTTGATTAACCCCTGCAACCAGCGAACCTGCGATCCCCCCCTGCACTGCCATCATCCAGAGTCCCGGGGCCTTTCCCTACCCGTGGAGGGTAACGTCATCTTGCTGCCCCACTCCATCACCCCGGGTACTCCCAACGGCAGCAGCGGTACTCCCAATTACCGTACACCACGGGTGGCGTTACGAACAATATATCTCCCCTGTAAATACCCTCTTCTTCATTCGGGTGTGACCCTTTAGCCCCCGGGTCCGGAAACCCTCGAGCCACGAGTAGCGACGTCCTTATCCAAGCAGTTTGACCGCTGCTGGGTCGTTACATACACATTACTGGCAACACAAAGTCTCTGGAAAAACAACACAGCTCCCGCCAAAAGTAATCCAGTGAAATCTGCACTACCAAATCCTTTCTCCATTTTGAGCCCCGCAGTGTGTGTAAACTGCAGCTAGCATTCACGTTTGGCAATACAAGGAGAACCCACTTAATTAATGGATTGAGTGTCTCCAGAAACACAAGCTGGTCATAATACCATGTATACTACAAATGTACAAGACACTACAATGTACTGGGCACTACAATGGCATATTTGGAATTTTGACTTTGCAACATCCACTGCGTGTTGGTTTATGGAAATCACCGATGGAGTCAAAATCACTGCACCTGTAAATGAAATCCCAGAGAGATGTAGTTTCCTAAAGGGGGTCACTTGAGGGTGGTTTCTGCTGTTCTGGCACTTCAGGCTCTGCAAATGGAGTCTGCCATCTATTTTAGGAAAATCTGCTCTCCAAAAGTAAAATAATAATTCTTCTCTCCTCAGTCTTGCCGTGCGGCGTAACAGAGGGGTATTATCACATTTAGAAGAAATTGTGTAACAAATTTTGAGGCCTTTTTTTAACAAATTTTCCGTTGCGAAAATGTAAAATTTGAGGCTAAAACAACAATTTAGTGGCAAAAATGTATTGGTTTTTTTTTCTTCACTGCTCAATTGAATAAACTTTTGTGAAATTCCTATGATGTCAATATGTTCACTGCACCCCTAGATGATGAATTTCTTGAGAGGTATAATTTCAAAATGGGGTCACTTGTGGAGTGTTTCTGCTGTTTTGGCTTCTCAAGGGCTTTCCTAATGTGACATTGTGTCAGTGTAAGGAGATGGTCGGCGGACCAAGTATGTGAAGGATTCCTCCCCCTGAAGACTCCGACCGAAATGTTCTTTTTAGTTGCAATTTAAGACTTAGAAGATTTTATGTTATCTTATATGAGTATGTAGAGAGTGCGGCAAGGCCATCTAGTGGCCGTTGTAGAGTATGACATTGTAGTGTGTTGAATGTAATGTACAGTCATATGTTTTAGGTGTAAAGTGCAATGTTAGATGCAGGGTTGGTGGAGTGGTTCACAGATGTAGCTGAGCTAGGAAAGTTGCTAGATAGATAGTGCTGGTGAAGTGCAGTAGGGCCGAGTAGTTTGGCCACATTGTCACAGCAAAGTGTACCTGGGGTTAATTGTTGGTTTTACCCCTGGGAGGAACTTGGGACCTAGATCCCTGGTAGACCGGAAACATTCAGGGGTTGGAGGTTGGCTGCCTTAGGGGCAGGGTGCAAGGCGCAGTCAGTGGCCCGGGTCCCCTACGAGCAGGTCTGTTGTCGGCAGTCTGCTGGGAGACGTAGGGGATTTGCTGGACCCATTGGGCATAAAGGAAAAGACGTTCGGTAACAGAGTGCAGCCGGATAATTTGAGACAGCCAGAAGTGCTGAGATACAGAAGTCAGGACCCCAGAGGAGAAAACGGGGTGAACCTTGCTGGCTGGTAACATAGCGCAGCCAAGAGAACCAAGGCAGTCAGAGGAAGTGCAGTATAGTGCTAGAGGGCACTGGAAGAGAGGGAAAGAGATAGGAGACTGAAAGCAAAGGATAAAGAGTAACTAAACTGAAAGTGACCATTTAAGATGAAATTTAAAGTGCCCGTGTGCCGCCCCAGCGACGACCGGGGTGTTCGGATCCGGGGTGATCGTGGCTCGAGGGGTCCGGACCCGGGCTCAGCAAACACTCCGATCCTTAAAAAGGGGATATTTACAGGGGAGAAGTTTGTGATGCCACCTGTGGGTTGTGGTAATGGGAGTACCACCGCTGCTGTTAGGAGTACCGGGGCAGATGGAGTTAAGCAGCCAGATGTCAGTCCCTCCACAGGTAGGGAACGCCCCGGCCTCTAGGGTGTTGGTGGATGTTCGTTGGAGACTATTTGGGAAGGCAGGGTGCAGGGATCAGGGTACTCATTGCTGGTAGTCGTGGTGCTGGATGAGCTTTATAAGGTAGACACACACACTGCAGGTAAACCAAAGTCTCTGTGTACCACTGCCACTGCGCGGAGCCCCTCCAGATGTCTGCTCCCACCGGTGTCACTTGGTAATCCGGACCTGCCTCCGTACACAATTTGTTGTCTCTTGTGGTCCCTTGGCATGAAGCTGTTGGTGTCCCGCTCACTTTATGTAGTGTAGCTGTGCTCTTGATGGCTGGCACTTGGGATTTCAGTGGCTTGCTTAATTTGGAAAACCCTATCCCCCACATTGTGCTGATGACTTCAATCTCTGAGCACTTAGGGAAGTTCGTGAAGATACTCTCCCTCCCAGGTTAATTATCAGACGTTTAATCGGTTCTTGACCTAGGGTCCTGTACCCCGTTGTGCTCGGTACCGGTCAGTTATTTTGGTTCTCTGATACCGACAGTCCTCCTGGACTATGTCCGTCACACCCCTTTCCAATGTCACTGCTACCGGTCCCCGACTCCTCTGGTCCCGGACCACCGTCTGAGACCCAACCTAGGTCTAACTTCCCGGGAGCTACTAGTCCAGCTCCTCATTCTTTGAGGGCTACCACTCAACTGCATACTTCCTCCCTTCCACCAGTCTGCCTGACCCTTAGGTGGGTCTATCAAGCTATTCCAGCTTGACCAACCCACTGGTGTGTCTGACAGGTCATGATGTGAGGTGTGATTGGGATTTGTGGTGCTGATAGTAGTAACACCGGTTTCTTAGGAACCTGGAACCATGGGGGGTAGGCCCTGCACCCTAGGGAAAGGGTGCGATTCCCTGTAGCACCCTGATATATTCAAGGGCGCTACACCCACATTTCTTGTATGTGAAGTCTGCCACAGAAACGGCAGTAAGGGTATGTGCACACACTGCAGTTCTGTTCCCCCAGCGAAAAACACACCCTCTGGCAGAAAAATACATCTCTGGCCAAAAAACGCATCAAAAAATGCATGTATGTTTGCCGTGTTTTGGTGAGTTTTTGCCCTTGCATATTTTTATTAACATTGTCAATGGCAAAACGCAGGGAAAAACGCAGAAAAGAAGTGACATGCTGCTTCTTTTTTCTGCAACCAAAACTGCAGGCAAAAAAGAAGCAACGTGCGCATGGCCTTTCGGATTTTTCATAGACTTTGCTGGGGAAGGTCATACATACAGTTTTAGGGGGACTTTAAACGTTGCGACCTCGCTACCGATATATCATCGGGGTCACGTCGTTAGTGATGTACATCCGGCACCGGTAGCGATATCGCAACTTTTAAATCCTAGGTGTGACGATAAACTAGCACAGAAGCGTACAATATCGCTGATCTGTGTAACGTCGTTCATTTCCATAATGTCGGTTTGACCGCAGGTACGATGTTGTTTGTTGTTCCTGCAGCTCCACACATCGCTGTGTGTAAACCCGCAGGAATGACAAACATTTCCTTACCTGCGTCCCGACGGCAATGAGGAAGGGAGAAGGTGGGCGGGATGTTATGTCCCGCTCATCTCCGCCCCTCCGCTTCTATTGGCCGGCCGATTAGTAACATTGCAGTGACGTCACTGTGACGCCGAACGCACCTCCCCCTTGAAGGAGGGATTGTTCGGCAGTCACAGCAACGTCGCCGAGTAGGTATGTACGTGTGAAGCTGCCCTAGCGATAATGTTCGCTGCGGCAGCAATCACCACATATCGCATGTGTCACGGGGGCGGGTGCTATCGCACTGGACATCGCTAGCAATTACTAGTGATGTCGCAACGTATAAAGCCCGCCTTAGACTACGAACTGAGCCTAAGGGGTACTTTGCACACTATGACATCGCAAGCCGATGGTAGCGATGCCGAGCGCGATAGTCCCCACCCCCGTCGCAGCTGCGATATCTTGTGATAGCTGCCGTAGCGAACATTATCGCTACGGCAGCTTCACCTGCATTTACCTGCCCTGCGACGTCGCTCTGGCCGGCGAACCACCTCCTTCCTAAGGGCCAATAGAAGCAGGGAGGCGGAGATGAGCAGGACGTAAACATCCCGCCCAACTCCTTCCTTCCTCATTGCAGCCGGGACGCAGGTAAGGCGATGTTCCTCGCTCCTACGGCTTCACACACAGCGATGTGTGCTGCTGTGTCGCCGGGGACCAGGGGGTACTCAGATCCGGGCCACGAGGTCACTTCTGTGGGTATCACGGTGGCGTGACCCGGTCTGTGATCCCAGGCTCCACAGTAAAAGGGGATTTGGTAAGGGAGATTGTCCGTGACGCCACCCACGGTTGTGGTGATTGTGTGGACACCACCGCTGCTCTTTATGGGGATCCCGGGAGCGGTGACAGGGAGCAGCTTGGTTGTTATTTCTCCCCTCCGTGGGTAGGGGGTTGGTTGTCCCGGGGCCCGGTGATGGGGTAAGCAGGGCGCGGTGCTGCGGTTGGGTGCCCGAGGGCACGGGCGTACTCACAAGTATTTCACACAGAGTCACTGGTAAACTAGGAATTGCCGGTGTCCGCAGCCTTCGGTACGGGGGGGTGTTAGTGTCCCACACACGGTGCAGCAGCTCCTGTTCTTTCCCTGCAGCCAGGTGCCTTTCTCTCCACTCTCTTCCTCTTTCTCCTCAGCCGGGAACGGGGAATCCACTCCCCTGTAGTGATCCGGGTCACTCTAGGTACCGAGGGGCCACTACCCTGCTCCGGCTACCTCTGGCCCCTTCCTCACTACGGCCTGTCCCGGCCCTCTCGGAGCACGCTTCACTTTCAGCCTGGGAGCTACAACTCCAGGCTTCTCTTCTCTCTGTCTCTCCAAACACTCTGCTCCAGCCCCTCCCCTCTGCTCTGCTTTTCTCTTACCCTGGGGGATGTGGTTTGTCCTGCTGCACCGGTGTGAGATCAGATTACCAAGGAGGATTAACTCTTTCTGTGACAACCTGGCCTTGCCAGGGCGTCACACACCCCCTTGGTAAAACACGGCCCGTCCTCGGGCCGTCTGACCACCAACATTTATTAAAACTGGAAAAAGGGAAAATAAACACATTACAATCATACATCTTCCCACATTGGGAGGTATGTTTTCTAAAACTTTAAACTGCGCTGCCACCCCACACCTGCGGAGCAGATGGCCTCCTCCTGAACTTGAGGGCGTTCAACAGGGGTGACAGTCCATAAAACAGTCAACTTTTTAACTTGTGGGTAGCCGTCCATGCTCCGCTACCATTGCCGCTGCCGCCACTCCCAGTACGGGGCACGGGTTCCGTGCTCTGCCTCCTGCTCAGAAGCCAGGCCCACTTGGATGCCCTCGGCGCCGGCTACAACCGGCCTCGCTAACTGCCGAGGGCTCCATCTCTCACTGGCCTGCTCCTCCTCTCTGCAGGTGCACTCCGGCTGCTCCACAGCCGTGACGGGGTACCTGGGAGCGGCTGGCGCCACATCTGGGGCAAACTTCCGATCGGGTGCCACCTCCGTTGCGGCCGGGCGGACTGCCGGAGCCGACGTCATCACCGTGGCGGCTGGGCGGACTGCTGGAGCCGGGTAAGAAGTCATCGGGGTTGCGGCTACTGCTTGTCCAGGAACGGAATTAGGCAAAGTCCTGGCGTCCCTGCCTTTACAGTCCTGGTCACATGAACTGTGGTTCCTTCTTCCTGCTCCCCCTTGGTACTTGGGAGCAGTCCTTCTAGCAACTTTTAAAGTTTTCTTTTCGCTTCCGGTCCCCCGGAGCTTCACTTCCGTCCGCGTTCTCAGGGGGCGGAGCCTCTTTTTCGCGCCCACCGCTTGGGGAAGAAGGCGCTGGGCGGGAGATTTTCGCTCCCAAAATGGCGGCAAAGATGGCGACTTTCAAAATTTTTGCAGCGGATCACCGCTGACAGTCCAGAACAAGGCGCACTTCCTCCAGGTAACTGGATGGGTTCGATCCTGTTCGTGACGCCAAATGTGTCGCCCGGGGACCAGGGGGTACTCAGATCCGGGCCACAAGGTCATTTCTGTGGGTATCACGGTGGCGTGACCCGGTCTGTGATCCCAGGCTCCACAGTAAAAGGGGATTTGGTAAGGGAGATTGTCCGTGACGCCACCCACGGTCGTGGTGATTGTGTGGACACCACCGCTGCTCTTTATGGGGATCCCGGGAGCGGTGACAGGGAGCAGCTTGGTTGTTATTTCTCCCCTCTGTGAGTAGGGGGTTGGTTGTCCCGGGGCCCGGTGATGGGGTAAGCAGGGAGCAGGGTGCAGTGCTGCGGTGCGGTGCCCGAGGGCACGGGCGTACTCACAAGTATTTCACACAGAGTCACTGGTAAACTAGGAATTGCCGGTGTCCGCAGCCTTCGGTACGGGGGGGTGTTAGTGTCCCACACACGGTGCAGCAGCTCCTGTTCTTTCCCTGCAGCCAGGTGCCTTTATCTCCACTCTCTTCCTCTTTCTCCTCAGCCGGGAACAGGGAATCCACTCCCCTGTAGTGATCCGGGTCACCCTAGGTACCGAGGGGCCACTACCCTGCTCCGGCTACCTCTGGCCCCTTCCTCACTACGGCCTGTCCCGGCCCTCTCGGAGCACGCTTCACTTTCAGCCTGGGAGCTACAACTCCAGGCTTCTCTTCTCTCTGTCTCTCCAAACACTCTGCTCCAGCCCCTCCCCTCTGCTCTGCTTTTCTCTTACCCTGGGGGATGTGGTTTGTCCTGCTGCACTGGTGTGAGATCAGATTACCAAGGAGGATTAACTCTTTCTGTGACAACCTGGCCTTGCCAGGGCGTCACACTGCCGCATGAACGAGGAACAACATCATAACCTCAATCCTTCCAAAATTATGAAAATGACCGACGCTACACCGATCATACGATTTCAACACTTTTGCGCTCGTTAATCGTAGTAAAAAGGATTCACAGACTTCAATGTCGAAAGCGATGCCGGATGTGCATCACTTTCGATTTGACCCAACCGACATTGCACCTGCGATGTCGTAGTGTGCAAAGTACCCCTAAAACAGCACCAAAAAAGCAGCAAAAATGCAGCAAAAAAAAAAGCAATGTGCGCACAAGGCCTAAAAGTTGTGTTGAGAAAAAGAGAAACCGTCTGTGTCGTCTCCTGATTATTCCCAAAAGTACAGAAGAAAGAAGAGGTAAGTTACCCCGAAACAGCAAGTAAGTGGACAAAGCCCAAGTGCTCACGGGCCCGATCAGCTGCCTGTAGCAGGGTCCAGGAGGTTGCCTGACACCCTGACCACGACTACAGCGACCCCTATGCCACCTGTTTACACCAGCAATCTATTCTAGCAATAATTGTACACTAAAATTGAAACTACTTCCCTTCCAAACCCTGCTGTTTGCCCAAACAAGAGTTTTTCACCACATATGGGGTATCGGTGTACTTAGGAGTAATAGCATGATAAACTGTGAGATCCAGTTTGTCCTGTTACCCTTGTAAAAATGAAAAACTTGGGGCTAAAGCAACATGTTTATGGAAAAAAATGGAATATGTAATTTTCATGTTCCAATATTATAAAATTCTGTGAAACCAGAGTGGGTCAAAATCTTAGATAAATTCCTTGAGGGGTGCCCTTTTCAAAATGGGGGTCACCTATGGAGGGCTTTGCTGTTTTGGCGCCTTGGGGCTACTCCAAATGAGAACATCTGCCTATATTCCTGAAAAATTTGTGCTCCAAATTTTAAATGTCTCTCTTTGTCTTCAAAGTTCTGCTGTGACCCAAACAGTATTTTCTAACCATATGTGGGATCTCAGGCTACTCAGGAAAAATTGTACAATAAATTGGGGTGTCTATTTTCTCTTGTTACTCTTGTGAAAATGATACTTTTTGTTTTATCCTAAAATGTATGTGGAAAAAATGTAACCTTTCATTTTCATGGCCTATTATTATAAAATTATGTAAAGCACTAGTGGAATCAAGATGCTCACAACACCCCTTGATTGATTTCTTGAGGAATATAGTTTCCAAAATGGGGTTCACTTGTGGTGAGTTCTGCTGCTTGGCATGTCGGGGGTTCTTCAGATTCGACATGGTATCTGCAGTGTATTTCATCTAAAATTGCACTCCTTTATTGAAGTATCACTTCTTTACTTCTGAGCCCTACCGTATGCGCAAATAGTAGTTTCTTACCACATGTGTGGTTTTGTTTTAGTCATGAGAAATTATGCAACATATTGTTCTGTCTATATTTTCCTGTTACTTTTGTGAAAATTTAAAATTTTGTGCTAAAACATTTTTTATGGAAAAATTGAATTTTTAATTTTCACTTTCCAAGGTTATAAAAAATTGTGGCACACCGGTGGGTTCAGTATGCTCACCCCACCAATAAATGAATTCCTTTAGGGGTGTTGTTTCCAAAATGGGGTCACTTGTGGGGTTTTCTGCTGTTTTGGCATGTCAGGGGCTGTTCAAATATGACAAGGCATCTGAAATCTATTCCAGCTACATTGTGTTCCAAAATTCAAATAGTACTCCTCCCTTTCAAAGCTCTGAAGTGATCCGAAATAGTAGTTTCTGACCGCATTTGAGGTATTGTCTTACTTCGGAGAAATTGCAGAACATATTTTATGAAGAAACAAAAACATTATGGCCCCGATTCATCAGTGTTTTTTGGGACTTCTGATGTAAAGACTTTGAGTTCCTCAAATGTTTGCGACTTATGACGTTTACAGCATTCCCAGGCAAATCTGCCATGAGTATGATGGGGCATAGCAAAGCCCACCCAACAAATTCTGGAGTAACATTTCTGACTAATTGTACAAAGGCGCATGACAGTGATAAGATGCACCTAATTCATTTAGTAGCATGTGCCTTTTACTGAATTAAGCACATATATCTCCTGCACACCCATCAACAAAACAGTACAGTATATTATATATGTACCGTATTTTTCGCTTTATAAGACGCACTTTTGTTCCCCCAAATTTTGGGGGAAAGTAGGGGGTGCGTCTTATAAACCGAATATACTGGGGCGGGGGGGTGTATATATATATATATATACTGCAGGGTCCGCTCTGGAGCACTGCTGGGGGCAGGGAAAGCAGGGAGCAGCAGCGTTAGATCTCCTGCTCCCGCTCATATAATATGCACAGCCGCTGTCCATCAGTGTGGTGCTGAAATTGCATCGCGCTGATGGGCTGGGGCAGCGGGGCATATTATATGTGCCTGTGCTCCCTTTGATCGCACATGATCCCCCCTGTGTTAGATATGGCCCCCTTGCTGCTGCCCATAGTAAAATAAAAAAGCTTTACTTACCTCCAGCACTGATCTCCGGTCTCCTGCTGCTGCTGTCTGTGATAAGGCACGCAGAGATGCTATCACTCTGCTGTGCTGATCACATGACCGGCTGCAAGAACCAGGAAGTAAGGAAGCCGGAGCTCAACTGCGAGGAGGGACAGCGCTGAGAAGGTAAGGAAAGAGTGTTTTATTTTATTATGGGCAGCAGCATGGGGGCATATCTAACACAGGGGAGATGTGCCATCTAAAGGGGCCATGGGCAGCTGTATGGGGGCCATATCAAACACAGGGGAGATGTGCCATCTATAGGGGCCAAGGGCAGCTGTATGGGAGCCATATCAAACACAGGGGAGATGTGCCATCTATAGGGGCCATGGGCAGCTGTATGGGGGTCATATCAAACACAGGGGAGATCTGCCATCTATAGGGGCCATGGGCAGCTGTATAGGGGCCATATCAAACACAGGGGAGATGTGCCATCTATAGGGGCCATGGGAAGCACAGGGGGACGTGTCCCAGCACAAGGGGGCTATATTCAATATAAGGGGGCCATATCCAGATTAAGGGGGGCTAATTTTAGGATGGGGGCTATGAGGGACATATACCCTATATGATTTGTTATACGGACACTGGCATTATAAGATGGACCCCATTTAACATTAAAAAAAAAATCTCTTTTCCTTCACCAAATTTGGGAATGCGTCTTATAATCAGGTGCGTCTTATAAAGCGAAAAATACGGTATATACATATTTAGACATTTAGACACATACAGACACTATGTAAACTCCTTAAAGGCTATACTTACTTCTATATCTATTGAAGGAACCTCAAATATGATGTCTTTAGTTGCCAATTTTAGTTTTTTGCTGTTAAGATCTGTGGCGAGAGCAGTGACCCTAATGTTATTACCAGAACGTACAAATCTCTGATAATGAAAAGGATGAAGCTGAAAACTGGTCTCCATATCTAGAATAAAAAAAATAATATAGTTAAAGAGCTGTAAATACTTCATGAACTTTGTCACCAAATGTATAGCTATAGGCAGGTATAAGTCATTTCTGGTGCTTGACGAGATCAAAGACCCTGTCATTTCGGGGACCAGTTGCAGCTCTTGTGCCATACATGTAGGGCACAGATATGTCCTCTTTGTATAGAGATGGTCCAGGAGGTGTGCCCGCTTCATATAGCTTGAGTGCTGGCTATGTTACATGGCCTGCACCTGAGAGTAACTGACACGATTGGAGCATTACAACAGTGTAACCTTTCAAATTCCCGGCAATTGTAACAGCAGCATTTAAAAAGCTTTAATAATCCTAACAGCAATTGTCTCCCCTTTTCCCGGAATGACGCGATTGTGGGCTGCAGATAGATTGCATTGGAAGCTGGGGGATTACTGCAGAGGACCTTTTACTACATTTTTCATGATAAATTAAAGAGGCAAGGCAATAGTGGTTACAGAGCAGATTAATAGTTTTTCATTTTTGTAATCTCTCCTCCTGAAAGGCAAAGAAATTAGAAAAATCTTTAGCTTCTTAGTTAAGGTTTGTTAAGTGCAAGTGCGTGTTAAAAGACAGTTTTCACTGGGACAATGTACCTCTCCCTGTTATGATGCTGACCAATAAGCAAGCCTGTTTTACTCAAATGAAAGAAGATCTCCCCCACAATTGGAGCAGGTCTCAGTGTGTGAGATGTAATCACTGATCTCCTGGTCTAACCTCCTGCATGAGTCAGAATGGTGGGAGCGTTATAATGTAACACAACTAAGCTCATTTGCACTGCTTAGTTTAATTGCAAAAAATAATTAAGACTCAAATACTTAGATTGCTAATATGTCCACAACAGAGAGGTGAATTTAAAAAACAAAAACTACAAAACAGAGGCGTACCTAGGGGGGAATTTTTGGACGAGGAAAAAAAAAACACATTTTTTTTTTAGCCACTAAATTATTAAAAGAGAAACTTAATGTATTTGGTATGGCCATAATCATACTTACCTGGAAACTCAGGATTTTTTTTTTTATGATTTTTCA
Source organism: Anomaloglossus baeobatrachus (assembly GCF_048569485.1). Lineage (NCBI taxonomy): Eukaryota > Metazoa > Chordata > Amphibia > Anura > Aromobatidae > Anomaloglossus > Anomaloglossus baeobatrachus. The sequence continues at coordinate 326,138,448 of NC_134357.1, forward strand.
GTACAATTTGTTTTATAAAAATATTTGGCTGCCTCAATGTAAGAATAAATAAAATTGCGGTATAGCTGGAAAAACTGGAGGAAAAACCTAAAATGCAAAAAGATGGCGCTCTACCATAATGAATATTTTACATAGACTAGAAGTAAAAAAAGAGGTCATTCTTGCAATGTTTTTAGCTGAAAGGAGGTAGAAGGTCTGAGAGTGCCCTCTGCTGTTTATTTTTCACCATATAAAGCCATATTTCTACATTACAGTAGACTGTCAAAAATGTTATAATTTATAATAATAAATGTTCTATGGCTGCACTCTACCACTTTAGATGTAGCAGACTTGAAATAGTCATAGGACCGTGTATGGATTACGTCGAAACTGGGTGATTTGGGGTTAATAGGGGTGAAAGAGGGTTCGGGTTTTTTTTGTATTTTATTTCAAATAAAGGATTTTTTTGTTGTTTGTGTTTATTTCTTTTCACTTACAGATTAGTAATGGGGGAATCTCATAGACACCTCCCATTACTAACGCAGTAAGCTTTTATTAACCCCTTACTACCCCGATTTCCACTGCACAAGGGCAATTGGGATGAGCCACGTAAAGTTCTGGGATTGTCACATCTAATTATTGCGACAATCCTGGGTGGCTAAAGGCTGCTATTTTTAGGCTGGGGGTGCGCAATAAACATGGGTCTCCCCAGTCTGAAATTACTAGCTCCAAGCTGTCAGCTTTATCATGGTTGGGTATCAAAATTGGGGAATGACCACACACCATTTTTTAAAATTATTTATTTAAATCAGTTTTTTTTACAAGCTATATGCGGTTCCTTTTAGTTTGGTACAGAGTGAAAGGTGCCTCCTACTGAAGTAAGCACAAAACAAATGTTTGGGCAGCGTGGTTCGGCAGATACCAAAAGCACATATGTCAATTTTGTCCGTTTATTATGGGTAATGATTTTCTATTGGAATCTGGCCAAATCATTTTATCATGTGGTAATACAATTCTTCACCACTGGGTGGCAATAATAACATTATAATGTATTGAGATAGGAAAAAATTCCATTCATACACTAATTTGGATTTGTATTACCTTTGTAGTGAATATTTAATATTTGGCTCAGTGCTTTCATTATATGCTGGTATATTTTGTTTTGGATCTTTGTGGACTAGCAATCCTTGTTGATTAATTATGATATATGTTGTATTATTTTGACTGTTTGGTAGTTTAATCTAATAAATAAATATATGAGCTTTTATACTCAGTTGGAAATTAGCTTTCTGGTGGGTTTATTACAACTGTGGTATCGCTGCATTAAGAAATGGCCGATCTATCAAAATATAAAATCAATTAATCTGATCAGTAAAGAGAAAAAAAATCAAAATGTAAGAATTATGGTATGGATAATTGGTCGCCACAATAATGCATTAAAATGCTGTAATGGGAGATCAAAAAATCAAAAGCTTCAGCTCTCAAAAAATGAGAACGCTACGAGTCTCAGAAAATGGCGATAAAGACACAAATCTTTTTTTTTTTACAAACTTTTGATTTTTTTCACCACTTTGATAAAAGTAAAAATCAGTTTGGTATCTAACCTGAGGTGTCATATTGCCAGATCACTTTTATCATATAGTGAACTGAACATGGTAAATAAAACCGCCAAAAACAATTATGCAATTGCACTTGTTTTGCAATTTCACCACACTTTGAATTTATTTTCCTTTTTTCCAGTACAATATGGAATTGATGTGGTACCTCATGTGGATTACGTCTGAACTGGGAGTTTTGGGGGTTAATAAAGGGGAGAAAGAGGGTGGGTTTTTTGTATGTTATTTCAAGCAAAGGATTTTTTCTGTGTTTTGCATTTATTTCTTTTCACTTACAGATTAGTAATGGGGCAGTTTCATAGACACCTTCCATTACTAATCTAGGGCTTAGTGGCAGCTGCGCGATGTCATTAACTCCTTATTACCTCAATTGCTACCGCACCAAGGCAATCTGGATGAGCCGAGTAAAGTTCCAGGATTGTCGCCTCTAATGGATGCAACAATTCTGGGTGGCTGCAGGCTCCTATCTTTAGACTAGGGGAGTCCAATAACCATGGGTCCTCTCCAGCCTCAGAATACCAGCCCCCAGCTATTAGCTTTATCATGACTGCGTATCAAAATTGGGAGAGACAGCATGCTGATTTTTAAAATGATTTATTTTAATATTTAAAAAAAGAAAAGCCACATGCAATCCCTGTGATTTTGATACACGGCCAAGATAGTCACACAGCCTGAGGCTGTGGCCTATAGCCGTATGCTATATCTGTGCTGGGTATCATAACGTGGGGAGACCCAATGTAAATTTTTAAATTTATTTATTTTTGCACTAGAGGTATGCACACAGCGTCTGTGATTGAAAGCAGTCAGACACGCTATCACACAGAGTGGGGGTGCATCTGACTGCAACCAATCAGAGACATTGGGACTGCCGGTGGGTGGGGGAAGCAGTGAATATGTATGAGGGATAACGATTGGCCCCAGAAGCCTCGCTGGGGATTAGTAAGTATGACATGCTTGCTCTAATCCTCCTATTCCTTCCACCACCAATTTAAAGAGATTCCGGTCTCCATAGACTTATATGGGGACAGGCATCTGGGCAGATATACGGCATCAATTCTAGGCCGGAACTGGGTTGTTTTTTTTATTTAAACCCGGTTTGACCTGCCGATCCGTGGTATTGGCGGGTATGCCCATCACTACTCACTAGTTGTACCCATCATAAGATGTTTCTTGTGTGGTACCTTGGTAATGAGACATCTTGTTATAAGCCATCAGTTTAACTAGCTAATATGATTTTTCACAAAGTGGCAGGATTGCTTTCAAATTACTGATAGATTTCAGCTGGTACAATGACTTTCCATGGTTTTATACACCTTTTCTTCATATGTTTAATACTTCCCTCATTTTCTCATTATTACACATAACTTAATTTATGGATATCTATGGTTTGGTTTCTTGGTTTGCCTGTGTGGATTAGATGGGTTGTTACAGACATCTGGTGAGAATTTCATGTGAATAGTAACTTATTACTTAGAAATATATTTACTTAGAAAATTAGTGATGTGTTTAATACTTATTTCACCCACTAAAATCGATACTGTGGTCTTTACTGCCACATAAATGTTGCTATGAGGATTCACATATGAGAATGTACACTTAGGTAATTCAATTACCTTTGCCTGGACTAACATCGATTTCTATATTTTCGGTGAAGAATTGTTCCAAAGCTTTACCATTATACATCATCTCTTGACCACTGACAGTTATGCAGAACTTTTTTGATTCAAAGCCTCTATTATGGATATGATATAGAAGGATGATTGTCTTTCCAATAAGAGGGGATTGTGCCAACTTTAAGGATGTATTAAAGTCCAGTGCCAAAATCGAATCTCTTTCCATAAACGGCTTCTTAGATTTCAATTTAGCCACAGCTTTTTCAAACACAACCCTCTCCTCAACAGATCCTATAAAATAAAATGAGAGAGTAAACACCATCCACTACAGAAGTAATACAAATGTTATATTTTCTGTTACTGAGCATTATACTTACCATCCCCATACTTGTATTGGTTCGTTATATCCTCTCTACTATTACTTCCAACACTCTTCGTACTTATAGACTGGCCAATAGTAAGGTTATCTACTTTCACTTGCTCTACTCCACCATCTTGTAGAACCCAGTGAATGACATCACCATTTACCTCTGTAAACACGAACGCAACATCGTAATCTACATCTACATTTCCTTCTTTGATCGCTTTCACAGGGGCTGGACCACAACAATACGTCCCTGGAAGAATACAGAACAAGATAAACCAAATCAAGCATATTCAATTTGAATTCATACAGTATATATGCTTGATGTATATACTTACCTCCACTGATCTCTTGTGGTGTGGGATCTAGAACTTGCCAACCATCATAACCTGAAGGGAGGTCTTTCCTTGCCATCCAACCTTCATCCCAGACATGAAAATTCCTACATGGTTTTAAAACATTGTAATATGAGAATATGCTAGTTGTAATAATGAAAATTTAGAAAAATAATTCAGCATAGTAGATAAATTGGTACTGTGCACTCCAACATGGGTCAACAAACTATATTCATACAGAAAAAAAATGGATAAATAATAAAAAACTACATAAGAAATACATTTAGTCAGCAAAAAGGAAAACAATTCTGGTATTGTGGTATTAGAATTGCTCTAAAATGGCTTCTTCAGGAGTAATCAAGACTTTACCCCTGATCAAGTCAGCTGAAAGTAGTACGCAAGATTTATGTAGATTTATTCAGAATAGTTGCTCCTAATATTTCATTGGGACTCTTAGCTGCAAATTATTGTTCTTGAATAGAAATGATCGAACTGCCCAAAAACTGGGACCAGTGGATCACTGTCAGATTTTAAAGAGAGTCCGATCCACTCCGGAATCCGGTGACCATATAAGTCAATGGGGACCAGAATCTGGAGATTAAAAACGTTTGTGGAGGGGACAGGGAGGTAGGAGCATGCGCAGCATTCTCACCGAGGCGTTGTCATGGCGGAACACTCCTTCCGGGTCACGCTTTTCCCTTCTGGAGCCGACAATTCAATATTCACTACTTTGCCCGCCCACCGGCGCATGTAATTGGTTGCAGTTAGACGTGCCCCCATCCTGAGTGGCAGCGTGGCAGCTGACTGCAACCAATCACAGGCTCCAGGATGGCCGGTGGGCGGGGAATGCAGTGTATCCCTCGCAAGTGTGACTCCGGCTTTTTTTTTTCTTCTTAATTAAATAAATAATTAAAAAAAAAAAAAGCGACGTGTGACCCCCCCAATTTTCATCCCCAGCCATGATAATGCCGGCTGGGGGCTGGTATGCTCAGCCCGCAGCTGCCTGGTATTGCCGCATCTACTGTATTAGATGTGACAATCCTGGTGTGGTGCCAATCGGGGTAATAAGAGGTTAATAGCAGTGCACAGCTGCTACTAAACCCTAAGTTAGTGATGGCACAGGCGTCTATCAGATACCTGCATCACAAACCTGTAAGTGAATGTAAATAATCATACACACAGAGAAAAATCTTTTATTTGGAATCAAGTACAAAACACACCCTCCTTCACCACTTTATTAAGCCCAAACACCCTGCAGCTCCGGCATAATCCACATGAGGTCCCATGACAACACATCCAGCTCTGCTACATCTCAGAGCGAGCAGCCATAGAGAAGACTGCCAGCTTTGAGTGTAGCCTATTACTGAGCCGCAATGAGCGATGACTGCAGGCAAACACTGTCACAGGCTGGGGGGTGCGTCAGGCTGCATCCAATCACAGACGAGAGGACGGCCAGTGGGTGGGGGTGTGGGGTGTATACGATGGACAGTACAGGAAGTGAATGCGCGACCCGGAAGCAGTGTGCCGCCATGACACCGAGTCTCGGTAAGAATGAAAATCTCACTTATTTCTTATTTTCTTTATTTTTACTTTAATTGCCGAATCTGGATCATGCACCCGGAATCCCACGCCCGGGTCCGGCACCCAGGGAGTGTTGAAACCGCGCGTATCCGGACTTTTACAGTCCAGATCCGCTCAGCCCTATTCTTGAATAACTATTTAGAATAAATTGTATATCATCTTTTTTAATAACCCTAATGTCCTTGTACATTGATGGTCAATAGCCTGATATCTACCATTAATTTAGTAAAGCTGAAGAAAGAGAACGTATCATTACTGCTTTGGTTACTTCTGTTTTATTGGTTTAGGATATTTACGTTACATGTATTCATGTGTAAATATACAAAAAGCAGCCTCTCCTTGCATTCTTTTCTTACCAGACACTGTCTCCTTCTGCTGGTTCCAACTTTTTCCCAGTTTCATCATAATACTCGTCAACTGTTAGGCTTAAGTTTGTATCATGCGCAGATTGAAAGTTTGTCACTACACGAGCAGGAATACCCAGGAATCTCAGCACTGTATAGCAAAAAATCAAGACAATTTTAGCTGAAGGCAAAAGATATAGTTAAAGTTGTGCCCATATAAAACAATGCAAGGTTAGGTGAATCCACTGACTGTCTTAGGCCTCTTTCACACGCCCGTGAAAAACCACGCACGTTTTTTCACGGATATGTCAGAGGTGCGTTTTGCCCTCCGTGAGCCGTATTTATTGCCTACGTGTGTTCTCCGTGTGTTATCCATGATAACACATGGAGAACAGGAACTTTCTGCTCACCTGTCCCTGGCGTCGCTGTCCGTGGTGCTTTAATTTGGTCTCCGGTCCTGCCGACTCCCCGCTGCTGCTGCTTCCGACCACAGTGAAGTGAATATGCATTGAACATAATGAGCGGCGGTCGGCAGCAAGTGACAGCAGCAGCAGAGACTGCAGGGCTGGAGACGGTGAGTAAAGTTTTTTTTTTTTCTCGCAGATACATGTGTTTTCTCCGGTGCGTGTCACACAGAACACATCCGTGTGATCCGTTTGCATTCCGTGTGACCCGTTTGCATTCCGTGTGACACCCGTGATGCCGGAGAAAACGTGGACATGTCTACGTGTGGAGCACACGGGCACACCTAAGTACGGAAGGGACACACGTTCCATGCGAAAAGACTTACGTGTGTCCAAAACCATAGGAATACATAGGTCTCCGTGTGTACGTGTCTCCGGTACGTGAGAAAACTGCCAAACACATACCGGAGGCACGTACGTGTGAAAGAGGCCTTATGAGTATGGGGATATTATGATTCTCATTCCATGAGAGATATTGGTGGAAAGGAGCATCATGTTAGATTACATCTAGGATTCATTGCTCCTCTGAATTATTTGCCTTTATTGTCAGGCTATGGTTTATTCCCCTTTCCCCATTGAAAACACATGAATGTTCAGTCAACCTAAGCATGCATGTATATAGCTGGATGGGATAGCTGGAGGCTGAAAAAGCATTTGTCCAACAGCTGTTGAAGGTGTATGGCCACTTAGATGTGGAGATCTTAAAGGGCTTGGCCATCCTGATGAAAAAAAGTCTGCAGTCAGTCTATGGAACTGTAGATTGACAATTCTCTGTCACGATTCCCTGGTGTTCTTCACATGGGCACACCTATGCAATTTGCATGACGCATCTATAAGGGATAAGCAGGTTATCCTGTAAAACACACCCCCCGTACCATATCTACCTAAATGAAGACGAGAACCACGACTTTATTGCAGGAATGGCCACAGTTTTATTTTACCGTATATATGTATACCAAACTTGTGGCCCAACATGCCACTCAATTGTTAAACTTAACCTTATACATATATACCCGTATAACCAGAAACACCGATAGATCCGTCCGAGAGGCAAACCATCATTCCTAACCCCCCGGCCGTAACCTCCAAACCGGCCCAGAGGACCACCTCGGCCGTGACCACCCGGCCCGAGGTGAGGGGTAACAACGTTCCATCGTTAATTACCCCTACCCAGAACCTGCGGGACCTCCGCCCACAAGTTCCCATCCACTCCGAAGCCACTCCCCTTGAGCGACTTCGTACCAACAAGCCGACTGTCGGTACTCCCAACCTCTCAGACGGACCTATCACCCCGCTGTGACAATAAATTAGCAACTCAACCTTGTATTCTCCTTTATTCCTCTTTTTTTTTTTTTTTTTTTTTAAAGTTCTTTTTTTTTTTTGAAAACCATCACCTTTTCACCTTTTTTTTTTTTTTTTTTTTTTTTGAACATATACATATAATTATATATCAGGGCGGGCGGGTGGGACACAAAGATCTATCGACGAAAGGGGAGGTAAACAGCACACCCCCCTCTCTTATACCTCTCCCAACACCCCACCCCTTCCTTGCTCCCCCCCAATCCCCTTACAGCTCCCTACTACCAATCCTGTACTCCCACACATCCCCCATCCCATGCAAACCTATTAACCCTTTCCTAACCTTGCACCCTCCCGATCGTCATGGGGTCCATTCACCCCTATGGGGCTCACTGCCCTTCTTGACGCATCTATAAGGGATAAGCAGGTTATCCTGTAAAACACACCCCCCGTACCATATCTACCTAAATGAAGACGAGAACCACGACTTTATTGCAGGAATGGCCACAGTTTTATTTTACCGTATATATGTATACCAAACTTGTGGCCCAACATGCCACTCAATTGTTAAACTTAACCTTATACATATATACCCGTATAACCAGAAACACCGATAGATCCGTCCGAGAGGCAAACCATCATTCCTAACCCCCCGGCCGTAACCTCCAAACCGGCCCAGAGGACCACCTCGGCCGTGACCACCCGGCCCGAGGTGAGGGGTAACAACGTTCCATCGTTAATTACCCCTACCCAGAACCTGCGGGACCTCCGCCCACAAGTTCCCATCCACTCCGAAGCCACTCCCCTTGAGCGACTTCGTACCAACAAGCCGACTGTCGGTACTCCCAACCTCTCAGACGGACCTATCACCCCGCCACAGGCCGGCCAAGTGACACCCTTACTTGGCCCGGGCCCCCCCACACCCCCAGTGCTTGCTCTAGGCCATCCCTCAAACCCAACATCCATAAATCCAGACCCACATCAGTCAGGTGAACCCCATCTCTCCTTAGATACTGCTCCGTGGACTCCTCCAATTCTCTATGCCGCACCACCAACCCACCATTTCTCGCCACAAACCTGCCAATAGCCCGGTTCAGCTTGCTCCGAGCCCTATTAATACGGTCCACCGACCTCCCAAAACGCCACTGCGTCCGAGCTATAATGTCCGACCAAACGATAACTATGCCCGGGAACGCCCTCCACAAATGTAACAGGTCCAGCTTTATATCCCTTTTCAATTCCCTCGCCGACCTTACTCCCAAATCGTTCCCTCCCACATGCAAAATTAACACATCAGGGACACGATCCATACGGCTATAATAAGCCACCTCAGGGCGCACCCTACCCCAGGTCATGCCCCGAATTCCGAGCCACTTTACTCGAGCTTCCGACACCGACACTCCGAGCTGCCGACCGTCACGCCGCACATCCGCCCGTAACGCTCCCCAATACACATAGGAGTGCCCGAGGATCCACACAAGGCATGGACCTATAAAATACAAAGACCACGAATAAAAACAGCAACAGCACAAGAAATTGCCCACAAACCGGCATCTAACACCAACCTTGAATCCCCCACCCCTGACCATCACCTGACCAAGTGAGGCCTAATGTACAAACGGAACCTGGAAGACTCCCACCTCCCAATCCGCCGGATACAATCCTCACTCAAACCCCACCTGGCGGCCTCCGTTGCCGCCCCAATCCGGAAGGAGTGAGACCCGTACTCACGTGGCTCCTCCCCCACCCTTGCTAGAGCCATCTTCAGCACCGCATTGAATTGATACCGCGACAAAGCCAATCCGTCCGTATGTCTAAGAAAAACACCAGGGTAACCGCCGCGCACCTTTAAAAACTCTGACACATGTAACACTGGGCACAACTGGTGCCCCGGTAAAGCGTACAACACTACTAAGCGCCCCCGGCCCCTCTGATCCGTCTTAGAAAAACGAAGCCGACATTCCACTCTATCCTCCCCCAGCATCACATCACCCAACAGCAAACCACCCATCGCTTGCTTAGTCGGGCTGACCAATTCGCCAATACGAAAGGCCCCAAAAAACGCCAGTACAAAAGCTACCGAGAACAACACCCGCTCATAAGGAGACGAACACAACTCCCCTAAACACCCCACCAAACGCACCAACAATGGCAATGACACCGGCCGCCTACAGTCACGCGACTGAGCCCCTTTTCGAAAACCCTTCATCGCCTGTCGCACCAGAAAATCCTTAGTCGCGTCCCGAACCCCTTGCATCTGGAACAAAAAGGCCAACGCCGCCAACTTGCAACAAATCACCGAAACAGACCTGCCTTCCGAAAAATCCCCACTTATTAACATCAGTACCCCCAACACTCGACCCTGGTAACCCGACTCCATGAACTCCCTACTTTCCCACTCTGCCCATTCCTGCCACACCGCCTGATATCGGCACCAAGTAGCCTCAGACACCGATCTCCGAATTCCCTCAAAAGCTACACCGATGCCAGGTCCCACAGCCAGTTCGGGCAAGGTTCCCCCTCCGCGTCCGCTTCCGGCACCAGCTTCCTGAACCTGCAAAACTGAAACCGTGATAGCGCATCAGCCACCTCGTTGCGAAACCCAGGCACATGCCGAGCCACCACGCAAATGTTTAACTCCAAACAACGCAACACTAGATGCCTTAAATACCCCACAACCGGCGGGGATTTTGCCGACAGTGCGTTGATGGAATGCACCACCGCCATGTTGTCACAATGCATGCAAACCCTTCTTCCAGCAAAAACAGGGCCCCACAACTCCACCGCCACAATAATGGGAAACAATTCCAACAGCGTCAAATTCCTCACCAAACCTGCTTCCACCCACCGCCGTGGCCACTTTCCCACACACCAGCGCGTTTGAAAAAATTGCTCCAAAACCTGTCGCCCCAGCCGCATCCGTGTACAATTCCAGCTGGCTATTGGACACCGCCTCGCTCATCCAAAGGGTCCGACCGTTGTACCGGTCCAAGAACTCCTCCCACACCAACAAATCCCCTTTCATCATTTTTGTCACTCTGACAAAGTGATTTGGAGCTTTTTCCCCTGCGGTTGCGCTCGCCAGTCTCCTATTAAATATCCGCCCCATCGGCATAATGCGACAAGCGAAATTCAATTTTCCGAGCACTGACTGCAACTCCCGCAACCGCACCTTCTTGGCCTGAGACAAGAACCGCACCGACGCCTTCAAATCCAACAGCTTTCCCTCCGGCAACCGGCATTCCATTGCCAGTGTATCAATTTCGATACCTAAGAAACATAATACCGTCACCGGCCCTTCTGTTTTGTCTTTTGCCAACGGAATACCCAGGCTCCGCGCGATCCGCTCTAACGTAAACAACAACAAGGAGCAAACCGAAGAGCCCGCCGGACCCACGCAAAAGAAGTCATCCAAATAGTGAATCACCGAATGGACTCCTGCCACCTCCTTGACTACCCATTCCACAAACGTACTGAATGCCTCAAAATAAGCACACGAAATGGAACAGCCCATCGGCAGGCAACGATCCACATAGTATTCACCATCCCACATACACCCTAAGAGATGAAAGCTCTCTGGATGCACCGGGAGTAAACGAAAAGCTGCTTCCACATCCGCCTTTGCCATCAGGGCCCCCCGCCCCGCTACCCTTACCAGCTCCAAGGCCCTATCGAACGATACATAACATACCGCCGACAATTCCGGTGATATCCCATCATTCACCGACAATCCCGCCGGATAAGATAAATGATGAATGAGCCGAAATTTGTTCGGCTCCTTCTTAGGTACCACCCCAAGGGGGGAAATCCGTAAATTAGAGAATGGCGGGTCCTGGAATGGGCCCGCCATCCTCCCCAACTCCACCTCCTTCTGCAGCTTTTCCTTCACCACCGCCGGATGTTCTTTTGCGGACCGCAAGTTTCCCGGGCGAAACACCGGCGCCTCAGATTCAAACGGAATCCGAAAGCCCTCTGTAAAACCACGTTCCAACAACTCCGCCGCCCGCACATCCGGGTATCTACTTAAATAGGGAAGCATCGCCTCTACCCTCACTGGCGTCCTCCCTTTTTCCAGACCCCTCCCCCGCCTTTCCTTTGCCTTTCTTGAAGCACCTGGCCAGAGGGTGGGACCCTCCACATCCGGAACACTCGTGTCTGAACCGACAAGAGGCCCCGAACTTACACTGTCCCTCGTTATACTGCCAACAAGCTCCCTTTTTCTGTCCAGCCGAGGACCCGCCACTCGCACCCGGGCTCCCGGCACCCCCTCGAAAGGGCTGAGCCGGCGCCGTCATTAACCGCATCCACAAAGAAATATCCTTGTGGCCCCACTGGACTCCCGGCCGCAGAGCCTTCCGCTGCCGGAACTGCTCATCATATCTCAACCACCCCAAACCGCCGTATACTCTATACGCTTCCCCTATCGCGTCCATATATCCAAATAGGGCGGAACAATGCTCCGGCTCCTTTTCCCCGATCACACTGGCTAAGATAGCAAAGGCCTGTAGCCAGTTAGTAAACGTCCTCGGGATCAACCTATACCGCCGTTTTTCCTCATCCTCCTTCTCCTTTTTTGTATCACTAGTAGAGATGAGCGAACCGGTCCCGGTTCGGCTCGAGGCGGTTCGCCGAACGGGGGGTCTGGCTCGAGTTCGGCTCGTCGAACGTTCGACGAACCGAACTAGAACCAATAGGCTATAATGGGAGGCAATCACAAACACATAAAAATGCATTATAAATGTACACAAACAGTTAATAAACATTGCCATAACACTTACCGGTCCTCGCGATCCCTTCTGCACTCTGTCTCCTGCCGCTATTCCATCCGATGATCGCTGAATCCTCCCGGTGACCTGCACTGCCAGCAGAGAAGCAGGACCTATCGTGACGTCAAAATAGCCATGTGACCAGTCACGTGGCTATTATCTCATTGGCTACAGACTGGTCACATGACTATGACACGTCATGTAGGACCTGCGAGTGCATCTCTCCGGTACACGGTGCACATATGTGTATCGCCGTGTACCGGCGACATGCTCTAGCACACGGTCGACTCCCCGTTCCGTTAGGGACCGGCTGACACAGCCGGTCATTAACGGAGATCACCGTTGCCATAGCAACGCAGTTAGCGGTGACGTCACCGCTAACCGCGGCTCCGGGAGCACCGTTGCTATGGTAACGCGTCTGTCAGCGTTACCGCTAGCAGCCAGCAGTGATCACTCACGGAGTGAAGGCTGCACGCTGCTTCCCGATTGTAGTGAGCATTGTAGTTAGGATGGAGGTTCCCCAGCCCCAAGTGATGCCCCTCACTACAATCGTCACTACTACTACACTAGAAAGAAAGAAGACAGAAGAGCAGGATCGTGGAGGGCTGACAGGGGTAATAAAGATGGAGTCTCTAATGTGTCTGTGTATTTATTTCTATTAAAGTATTTTTTCTCTGTGTGGTGTCTTTTTTTAACCCTTTATTGGAGATTCTTAATGGCCGGGTCAAACGTGCCTGACATTAAGAATCTCTGGCTTAATACTGGCTGGTAAAACAAAGCCAGTATTAACTCATGATTACCCAACAAGCCACCCGGCTCCAGGGCTGTTGGAAGAGTTGGATACAGCGCCAGATGATGGCGCTTCTATGAGAGCGCCATTTTCTGGGACGGCTGCGGACTGAAATCCGCAGCAGAGGCGCCCACAAACCTCGGGCTAACCTGTGCTGCGGATTCCAATCCCCAGCTGCCTAGTTGTACCCGGCTGGACACAAAAATAGGGCGAAGCCCACGTCATTTGTTTTTTAATTATTTCATGAAATAAGTGAAATAATTAAAAAAAACGGGCTTCCCTATATTTTTGGTTCCCAGCCGGGTACAAATAGGCAACTGGGGGTTGGAGGCAGCCCGTGGCTGCCAGCTGTACCTGGCTAGCATACAAAAATATGGCGAAGCCCACGTCATTTTTTTGGTGGGCAAAAAACTTCTGCATGCAGTCCTGGATGGAGTATGCTGAGCCTTGTAGTTCTGCAGCTGCTGTCTGCTCTTCTCCATACAGACAGACAGCAGCTGCAGAACTACAAGGCTCAGCATACTCCATCCAGGACTGTATGCAGAAGTTTTTTGCCCCCTGAAAAAATTATGTGGCTTCGCCATATTTTTGTATGCTAGCCAGGTACAGCAGGCAGGTACGGCTGCCCCCAACCCCCAGTTGCCTATTTGTACCCGGCTGGGAACCAAAAATAAAGGGAAGCCCTTTTTTTATTATTTCATGAATTTCATGAAATAATTAGAAAACAAATGACGTAGGCTTTGCCCCATTTTTGTGTCCAGCCAGGTACAACTAGGCAGCTGGGGATTGGAATCCGCAGCACAGGTTGGCCTGAGCTTTCTGGGCCCCACTGCTGCGATTTGCAGTCTGCAGCCGCCTCAGAAAATGGCATTTTCATAGAAGCGCCATCTTCTGGCGCTGTATCCAACTCTTCCAGCACCTGCCTGCTATACCTGGCTAGCATACAAAAATATGGCGAAGCTCACGTCCTTTTTTTGTAGCTTTTTGGCAAAAAAAAAAAAAAATGCTTCCCTGGATTTTCCATTGCCAGTGAAGGTAACACCAAGCAGTGGGGGTTAGCAGCCAGTAGCTGCTTGGATTACCCTTAGCTAGCAATACAAAAAATGCAGTGGGAGCTAACATATATTTTTTTTAATTATTTATTTAAATAACTAAAAATAAAATGGGCTTCCCTGTATTTTGATTGCTGGACATCACAGTGCTGTAAAAATAAATCTTTAAAAAAATGACGTAGCGCTCCGCGGTATTTTTGATTCTCAGCGCAGATAAAGCAGACAGCTATGGGTTGCCACCCCCATCTGCCTGCCGTTACCTTGGTTGGCAATCAAAATACAGGGAAGCCCATTAATTTTTTCTATTTAAAAAATAGTTAAAAAAAAAAAATTACGTTGGGTCCCCCCATTTTTGATAGCCAGCTAGGGTAAAGCAGACGGCTGTAGCCTGAAAACCACAGCTGGCAGCTTTACCGTGGTTGGGGATCCAATGTGGAGGTCCCCTCAGGCTCTTTTTTATAATTATTTTATAAATATTAATAATTACACAATAAAAGTAGGGGACCCCCCAAATTGGATCACCAGCCAAGGTAAAGCGGACAGCTGTGGTCTGGTATTCTCAGGGTGGGAAGGTCCATAGTTATTGGGCCTTCACAGCCTAAAAATAGCAGGCCGCAGGCACCCCAGACGTGGCGCATCCACTAGATGCGCCAATCCTGGCGCTTCACCCCAGCTCATCCCGTGCCCTGGTGCAGTGGCAAACGGGGTAATAAATCGGGTTGATACTAGCTGTAAAGTCACCTGAGATCAAGCCCAGCAGTTTGTGATGTCATGGCGTCTATTAGATACCCAACATCATAAACTGTCAGTACTAACAAAAACAAAAAATCGACAAAAGAAATTTATTTGAAAAAACAGTCCCCAAAACATTTCCTCTTTCACCAATTTATTGTAAGAAAAAAAATAAAGGGGTCCCACGACGACTCTGGACCGTCTAGAATATGGGGGGGGAGACACTCAGGGAACGTATCCCCCATTTTCTAGGAGTGCGGACCCTTCATGTGAGGAGTGTGGGTGCAATGAATCTGCACTCACTCTCCCCGGGTCCACAGCAGCAGAGTCCATGTCGTAATGGTTGCTACCAAAGCTGCAATGCCCTGCTCATGAGGTAAGGGCATGCCTAATCAGGAGAACTACTGTAGAGGAAGCTCTGCTCACTGGTATATAGGTGCTCAGAGGTAATAATAGATAAAATTAGTGAGTAACCTCGGCACTCTATATCTCCCAGACTAAGTCAGTAAGTCACAACGGATAGTAATGCAAAATCACTCTTTATTGGTCCGTATTAAGAAAATTTTTTTTTCATAAGCATATATGTTTTTGTCCAAAACAAGTTACAAATGACGTTTCGGCCTGAGCCTTCGTCAGATTGGACTTATCTGCATGTAATCATGAAAAATGACAATAATCAGTATCACATAAGAGTGAGAGAACAATAACATAAACTCGAACAATGTAGAGGTACAATTGGGATGCAGCAAAAAAATTGCAACACAGCAAGAAATGAAACACATGATACAAATGTCATAATACAGTACAAGGACAATATAGTAATGACAAATATGGGGTCAGAGTAGACTTAGACAGCTCTGGTACGAAAGAGATGTCAATCATAAAGTAACATGTGCAGTAGGTGTAGAGCTACACTATGCATGGCAGAGCTAATGGGTAGACCGACCATAGAAAAAGTAGAGAAAAAGTGGAGAAAAAGTGGAGAATAAGTGGAACATAAGAGGAGAAAAAGTGGAGAAAAAGTGGAGAAAAAAGTGGAGAAAAAGTGGAGAAAAAGTGGAGAAAAAGTGGAGAAAAAGTGGAGAAAAAGTGGAGATTAAGAGGAGAAAAAGTGGAGAAAAAAGTGGAGAAAAAGTGGAGAAAAAGTGGAGCATAAGTGGAGAAAAAGTGGAGAAAAAGTGGAGCATAAGAGGAGAAAAAGTGGAGAAAAAAGTGGAGAAAAAGTGGAGAAAAAGTGGAGCATAAGAGGAGAAAAAGTGGAGAAAAAGTGGAGAAAAAGTGGAGCATAAGAGGAGAAAAAGTGGAGAAAAAGTGGAGAAAAAGTGGAGCATAAGAGGAGAAAAAGTGGAGATTAAGAGGAGAAAAAGTGGAGAAAAAGTGGAGAAAAAAGTGGAGAAAAAGTGGAGAAAAAGTGGAGAAAAAGTGGAGAAAAAGTGGAGAAAAAGTGGAGATTAAGAGGAGAAAAAGTGGAGAAAAAAGTGGAGAAAAAGTGGAGAAAAAGTGGAGCATAAGTGGAGAAAAAGTGGAGAAAAAGTGGAGCATAAGAGGAGAAAAAGTGGAGAAAAAAGTGGAGAAAAAGTGGAGAAAAAGTGGAGCATAAGAGGAGAAAAAGTGGAGAAAAAGTGGAGAAAAAGTGGAGCATAAGAGGAGAAAAAGTGGAGAAAAAGTGGAGAAAAAGTGGAGCATAAGAGGAGAAAAAGTGGAGATTAAGAGGAGAAAAAGTGGAGAAAAAGTGGAGCATAAGAGGAGAAAAAGTGGAGAAAAAGTGGAGAAAAAGTGGAGCATAAGAGGAGAAAAAGTGGAGATTAAGAGGAGAAAAAGTGGAGAAAAAGTGGAGAAAAAGTGGAGAAAAAGTGGAGCATAAGAGGAGAAAAAGTGGAGAAAAAAGTGGAGAAAAAGTGGAGAAAAAGTGGAGAAAAAGTGGAGATTAAGAGGAGAAAAAGTGGAGCATAAGAGGAGAAAAAGTGGAGAAAAAAGTGGAGAAAAAGTGGAGAAAGTGGAGAAAAAAATGGAGATAAAGTGGAGAAAAAGTGGAGAAAAAGTGGAGAATAAGAGGAGAAAAAGTGGAGAAAAAGTGGAGAAAAAGTGGAGAATAAGAGGAGAAAAAGTGGAGAATAAGTGGAGAAAAAAATGGAGAAAAAGTGGAGAAAAAGTGGAGAAAAAGTGGAGCATAAGAGGAGAAAAAGTGGAGAAAAAGTGGAGAAAAAGTGGAGCATAAGAGGAGAAAAAGTGGAGAAAAAAGTGGAGAAAAAGTGGAGAAAAAGTGGAGCATAAGAGGAGAAAAAGTGGAGAAAAAGTGGAGAAAAAGTGGAGCATAAGAGGAGAAAAAGTGGAGAAAAAGTGGAGAAAAAGTGGAGAAAAAGTGGAGCATAAGAGGAGAAAAAGTGGAGAAAAAGTGGAGAAAAAAGTGGAGAAAAAGTGGAGAAAAAGTGGAGAAAAA
Source organism: Anomaloglossus baeobatrachus (assembly GCF_048569485.1). NCBI lineage: Eukaryota > Metazoa > Chordata > Amphibia > Anura > Aromobatidae > Anomaloglossus > Anomaloglossus baeobatrachus. Next base: position 326,155,823 of record NC_134357.1, read on the forward strand.
GTGGAGAAAAAGTGGAGATTAAGAGGAGAAAAAGTGGAGAAAAAGTGGAGAAAAAGTGGAGCATAAGAGGAGAAAAAGTGGAGAAAAAAGTGGAGAAAACGTGGAGAAAAAGTGGAGAAAAAGTGGAGAAAAAGTGGAGCATAAGAGGAGAAAAAGTGGAGAAAAAGTGGAGAAAAAAGTGGAGAAAAAGTGGAGTAAAAGTGGAGAAAAAGTGGAGAAAAAGTGGAGATTAAGAGGAGAAAAAGTGGAGAAAAAGTGGAGAAAAAGTGGAGCATAAGAGGAGAAAAAGTGGAGAAAAAAGTGGAGAAAACGTGGAGAAAACGTGGAGAAAAAGTGGAGAAAAAGTGGAGAAAGTAGAGAAAAAAATGGAGAAAAAGTGGAGAAAAAGTGGAGAAAAAGTGGAGAATAAGAGGAGAAAAAGTGGAGAAAAAGTGGAGAAAAAGTGGAGAATAAGAGGAGAAAAAGTGGAGAATAAGTGGAGAAAAAAATGGAGAAAAAGTGGAGAAAAAGTGGAGAGAAAGTGGAGAAAAAAATGGAGAAAAAGTGGAACACCCTTTGGTACCTTTCATGTGGCACTAAGGGGTGCTTAGCTTTGTATTTAGCCAAAAAAATGAAAAAAAAATGACATAGGGTTCCCCCTAGTTTTGTAGCCAGCTAGGGTAAAGCAGACGGCTGCAGCCTGCAGACCACAGCTGGCAACCTCACCTTGGCTGGTAATCCAAAACTGAGGGCACCCCACGCTGTTATTTTAAATTAAATAAATAATTAAAAAAAAAAACCACGTAGGGGTCCCCCAAAATTGGATCACCAGCCAAGGTAAAGCAGACAGCTGGGGCCTGATATTCTCAGACTAGGGAGGTCCATGGTTATTGGAATCTCCCCAGCCTAAAAATAGCAGGCCGCAGCCGCCCCAGAAGTGGCGCATCCATTAGATGCGCCAATCCTGGTGCTTCGCCCCAGCTCATCCCGCGCCCTGGTGCGGTGGCAAACGGGGTAATATTTGGGGTTAATACCAGATGTGTAATGTCACCTGGCATCAAGCCCTGGGGTTGGTGAGGTCAGGCGTCTATCAGATACCCGACATCACCAACCCAGTCAGTAATAAAAAAAAATACACGACAAACACATTTTTATTTGAAAAAACACTCCCCAAAACATTCCCTCTTTAACCAATTTATTAGATTGAAAAACAAATCCAGGTCTGGTGTAATCCAAGGGGTTGCCATGACGATCCACACTGTCCCAGTCAATGAAGAGCAGGATGTTCCCCATTGGCTGGGAGAGCAGTGCAGTGACCTGAGCTAACATCAATGGGTCAGCCCAGGTCACTGCAGGGGATGACAAGTGCTGCTGTCAGTGAGGTACATTACCTGCGCTGATCTCCAGCACACTGACAGCCCCTGTCACTGAGGTCAATGACCGGCGCCTTCACATCAAGTATCGCGAGAGGTCCGTGACGTCACCGCCAGTGTCAGTCTCGGGTCGGAAGCGAGAGGTGATGTGACAAGCGGCGGCCATGGAGGACAGTGACAGCGCTGAGGTCGGGATGGCGGGACTTCATCACCGCAGGTAAGCCGAGCGAGCGAGCGAGCGAGCGAGCGGGCGGGCGGGCGGGCGGGCGGGGGGGGGGGGTGGATGTGTGTGTGTGTGTGTGTGTGTTTGTGTATGTGTATGTATGTGTACATGCCGCGGGCAGGAGGGGGTGGAGCGAGCTGAGCGGGAAAGTGTGGGCTTCCTGCACGTAACTAAGATAAACATCGGGTTACTAACCAAAGCGCTTTGCTTGGATACCCGATGTTTATCTTGGTTACCAGCTTGTGGCAGGCTGCCAGCGATGGCTCCTGCTCACTGTAGCTGTAAAAAGCCCTGCTTTTTGCTGCTAGAACCGTTCTCGAACGTATCTAGAACTATCGAGCTTTTAGCAAAAAGCTCGAGTTCTAGTTCGATCTCGAACAGCCCAAAAATCACTCGAGCCGCGAACTGGAGAACCACGAACCACGAACCGCGCTCAACTCTAATCACTAGGTTTCACCTTATCCAAATTAAACTTTTCCAAGGGAAGCAGGGAAAAAATTTCCACATACTCCCCCTTCCAAATCTTTTCCCTCACCTCCTTTTTTAAATGAACCCCTAACTGCCCTTCAAAGCACACATAAATTTCACTCCGTGCCCTATCATCCAAACGCACTACCTCATCCTCCTTTTCTTTTTCCTTTTCCGCCTCCTTACTCACACCCACGGAAGCCGCCCCACCAGCCTCCTGTCCCGTACCTGCCACCGAGGTCGTGTCCCCCGCCGCAACATCGCGCACCGGCGCTTCTGTCCGCACCACTTCCGTGGGGGCCACCCACGCCCCCACCGGAGCCCCAGGCCCAGTCCGACTACCCCGTTCCGCAGACAACCCCTGCAACACCCCCAAAAGCTGCCCCCAAAACTCTGGACCCGGTAAACCAGACTGCCCGACCGCACTCGCCCCCAGCGCAACGCGTCCCGCGACGGAACCCCCACCCTCGCCCGCGCTACCCACAGCATGTAACATTTCTGTTGTCTGCTCACCAGGCTGCCGTTGAGTCGACGCCGGAACAGCCGTGCCACGATCTTCCAGCTGCCGCTCCGTCCGACCTGCCGCTGCTCCTTCTTCCTCGCTGGAATCCGATGCGCTGCCGAAATCCTCAGGGGGGACCAGCGAGGGGACAGCCCGCACCTGGCGGCCGTCGACCCCCACGGTCACCGCACCCCGCTCGTCCGGGCGACTCCTGCTTGACCTCTTCCTTTTCTCCCGCCGTGGCGCCCTGCCGCCGTCTCTTCCCGCTGTAATCGTGATATCCTGCTGCGCCGCCCCTTCTCCTGTCGTCCTCAGTGGGCTCCCTCCCTGCCGACTGCCGGAAGGCCGTGCCGAGCTTGCTCCTCGCCGGGACCCACCCCCAGCACGCTCCTCGCCGGGGGGGACCGTGACTACCGATCTCCTCTGTGCCTGCGGGCCACCGTACCCCTCCTCCGATCTCCTGACCTCGCCGCTCACATCCGCTCCCGTCCTCCGTCCTGTTGCTCTCCCCTGCGGCCTGCAGGGAGTCTCCTCCGGCAATCCGGCACGCCGAGCGCCACCCCCAGCCGGCACATCACTGGGGGCTGCCGTCATCCATGCTCCGGTCTGGTGCTGCGCAGGCCGCGGACCGGAAGTGGGGCCTCGCAGAGGCTCCGCCCACCCCCGACCCACGGGATCTCCGTCGCGGATTCCTCCCGGTGGCCGGCTGCTCCCCTAGGTTAGTTGGAGGGCTCCGCCGCTGCTCCGGAGGGTCCCCGCAGGGGCTCCTTGATCTGATTCTCCCCCTCCAGCTGGGGGAGTAGCGCTCCGGCGGTCGCGCCCGCCGGGCACGTAGCCACGGCCCGGGCGCTGGAACAGCAGGCGGCGCCGCTCCAGCCCCACAGACCGCTGCCAGCTGCTGCCTCAGGGCATCCACTCCCACGACCTCGGATGCCCCCCGCACCATCTCCAGGAATTCAGCAAGGGCAGCCATGGCAGGAAGCAGCAGCAGCACTACGTCCTGGGACACAAAGATCTATCGACGAAAGGGGAGGTAAACAGCACACCCCCCTCTCTTATACCTCTCCCAACACCCCACCCCTTCCTTGCTCCCCCCCAATCCCCTTACAGCTCCCTACTACCAATCCTGTACTCCCACACATCCCCCATCCCATGCAAACCTATTAACCCTTTCCTAACCTTGCACCCTCCCGATCGTCATGGGGTCCATTCACCCCTATGGGGCTCACTGCCCTTCTTACTTGAGATCATGTATCGACTGGACTCATTGAGGTTTTTTCAATTCTCTTCTATTGAGAGGAGCCAGGTGATTCTTCTCAACATGTGACCACAAGCATGCAAAACGTACACAGTAAAGACCAAAATTTTGGACACACCTTCTCATTCAAAGAGTTTTCTTTATTTTCATGACTCTGAAAATTGTAGATTCACATTGAAGGCATCAAAACTATGAATGTGTTAACATGTGGAATGAAATACTTAACAAACAAGTGTGAAACAACTGAAAATATGTCTTATATTCTAGGTTCTTCAAAGTAGCCACCTTTTGCCTTGATTACTGCTTTGCACACTCTTGGCATTCTCTTGATGAGCTTCAAGAGGTAGTCACTGGAAATGGTTTTCACTTCACAGGTGTGCCCTGTCAGGTTTAATAAGTGGTATTTTTTGCCTTATAAATGGGGTTGGGAACATCAGTTGTGTTGTGCAGAAGTCTAGTGGATACACAGCTGATAGTACTACTGAATAGACTGTTAGAATTTGTATTATGGCAAGAAAAAAGCAGCTAAGTTAAAAAAAAACGAGCAGCCATCATTAGTTTAAGAAATGAAGGTCAGTCAGTCCAAAAAATTGGGAAAACTTTGAAAGTGTCCCCAAGTGCAGTGGCAAAAACCATCAAATGCTACAAAGAAACTGGCTCACATGAGGACCGCCCCAGGACAGGAAGACCAAGAGTCACCTCTGCTGCGGAGGATAAGTTTATCCGAGTCACCAGCGTCAGAAATCGCAGGTTAACAGCAGCTCAGATTAGAGACCAGGTCAATGCCACACAGAGTGCTAGCAGCAGACACATCTCTAGAGCAACTGTTAAAGGGGTTATCCGGCTTCTTTTGACTTTTTTTTTTTATTACCCTATTGGGCTACATTGGGGCAGGTAAGTAGATAGAGACCACTTACCTGCCCTGCTGTCAGCCCCTCTCCCCCAGCTCAGAGTGGTCATGTGACCGCTCCTGCCGCGATTTTGCTGCTTCCGGTCATTTCATGTCAACATGGGCAGGACCATGTTGACATGCAAATCTGGAACAGCATGTCGCCTCCCTGCTGGACGGCTACAGTGCGATGATCCCTGCCCCCTTCCCTGCACCCTCCCACACATTCCCCTGCACCCTGTACTCTGCCCACAGCCTCCCCCTGCACTGCTGTGGCATCCGTGACCTGGGGGAGGGGCCTGGCGGCGGCTGCCGTGGTGTCAGCGCCAGCACTGGTCCCCCTGCTCAGGATCGCACATTCAAATGTACCGGCATAACAGATCACAGATGCCAGTACATTTGAAAGCGCTGATGAGAAGGAGCGTTGCGCTTCTCATCACTGCCCAGCTGTCTGTGCTCTCTTCAGCACAGCGGTGACGTCACTACTGTGCTGATATGGCCAGAGCACAGACAGCGCGCGAACGTGCAGGAGCGGCGGGGACCGAGGACGGGTGAGTATGTACTCCCTACATGTGTTCCCTATGGGGGTAGGGGAGTCGGTACAGAGCGCCATTTGTGCGTGCGGTGCAGAGCCATATGTGTGCGTGTGCGGTGCAGAGCCATATGTGTGTGTGTGCGGTGCAGAGCCATATGTGTGCGGTGCAGAGCCATATATGTGTGTGTGTGCGGTGCAGAGCCATATGTGTGCGGTGCAGAGCCATATGTGTGTGTGTGCGGTGCAGAGCCATATGTGTGCGTGTGCGGTGCAGAGCCATATGTGTGCGTGTGCGGTGCAGAGCCATATGTGTGTGTGTGTGTGTGCGGTGCAGAGCCATATGTGGGCGTGTGCGGTGCAGAGCTGTGTGTGTGTACGGTGCAGAGCCATATGTGTGTGTGTCCGGTGCAGAGCCATATGTGTGCGTGTGCGGTGCAGAGCCATATGTGTGTGTGTGTGTGCGGTGCAGAGCCATATGTGTGCAGTGCAGAGCCATATGTGTGCGTGTGCGGTGCAGAGCCGTATGTGTATGTGTGTGTGCGGTGCAGAGCCATATGTGTGTGTGTGCGGTGCAGAGCCATATGTGTGTGTGCGGTGCAGAGCCATATGTGTGCGTGTGCAGTGCAGAGCCATATGTGTGCGTGTGCGGTGCAGAGCCATATGTGTGCGTGTGCGGTGCAGAGCCATATGTGTGTGTGTGTGTGCGGTGCAGAGCCATATGTGTGCGGTGCAGAGCCATATGTGTGTGTGTGTGTGTGCGGTGCAGAGCCATATGTGTACGTGTGCGTTGCAGAGCCATATGTGTGCGTGTGCGATGCAGAGCCATATGTGTGCGTGTGCGGTGCAGAGCCATATGTGTGTGTGTGTGCGGTGCAGAGCCATATGTGTGCGATGCAGAGCCATATGTGTGCGTGTGCGGTGCAGACCCATATGTTTGTGTGTGTGCGGTGCAGAGCCATATGTGTGCATGTGCGGTGCAGAGCCATATGTGTGCATGTGGGGTGCAGAGCCATATGTGTGCGTGTGGGGTGCAGAGCCCGATGTGATGTGGGGTGCAGAGCCCGATGTGGTGTGCGGTGCAGAGCCCGCCGTTGTGTGTGGTGCAGAGCCCGATGTGGGGTTGTTATTTGCAATGCTGTAGTGATAACAGGTCAGGTGCTGGGGAAGAATACTGATATGGAATGTGTGTGCAGGGGGCGGGCAGGGGGCGAGGCTGGACACTGAAGAGGGGCTGGACACTGAGGTCGGGCGGTGCCAGCTCTGACTGGGAGGTTTATCACAGGAAGTGGTCAGTTTGCTGGAGCTGAATGTAAACAAAGAGCTGCAGAGAATAAAGGGATAATTCAAGAGGAACAAAAGTTAGAAAACAAAAAATAACAATGTAGGGGTGATTTATACGACAATACAGCACAGATTAGCTTAACAAAAATTTTTGAGTTTATGTCGGACAACCCCTTTAAGAGGAGACTTTGTGCAGCAGGCATTCATCCTAAAATAGCTGCTAGGAAACCACTGCTAAGGACAGGCAACAAGCAGAAGAGACTTGTTTGGGCTAAAGAACACAAGGAATGGACATTAGACCAGTGGAAATCTGTGCTTTGGTCTGATGAGTCCAAATTTTGGATCCAACCACCATGTCTTTTTGTGACGTAGAAAAGGTGAACGGATGAACTCTACATGCCTGGTTCCTACCGTGAAGCATGGAGGAGGAGGTGTGACGGTGTGGGGGTGCTTTGCTGGTGACACTGTTGGGGATTTATTCAAATTGAAGGCATACTGAACCACCATGGCTACCACAGAATTTTGCAGCGACATGCTATTCCATGTGGTTTGCATTTAGTTGGACCATCATTTATTTTTCAACAGGACAATGACCACAAACACACCTCCAGGCTGTGTAAGGGCTATTTGACTATGAAGGAGAGTAATGGGGTGCTACGCCAGATGACCTGGCCTCCACAGTCACCAGACCTAAACCCAATCAAGATTTTTTGGGGTGAGCTGGACCGCAGAGTGAAGGTAAAAGGGCCAACAAGTGCTAAGCATCTCTGGGAACTCCTTCAAACCTGTTGGAAGACCATTTCTGGTGACTACCTCTTGAAGGTCATCAAGAGAATGCCAAGAGTGTGCAAAGCAGTAATCAAAGCAAAAGGTGGCTACTTTGAAGAACCTACAATATAAGACATATTTTCAGTTGTTTCACATTTTTTTGTTAAGTATTTCATTCAACATGTGTTAATTCAGTTTTGATGCCTTCAATGTGAATCTACAATTTTCAGAGTCATGAAAATAAGGAAAACTTTTTGAATGAGAAGGTGTGTCCAAACTTTTGGTCTGTACTGTACATGTGGTCATGTGCCCCCTCAATCATATGGGGCATGCAGGGGATATGTGAAATATCCCAATTCGCAGTCTGCAGTCACATAGAGTGACTGCAAATGTTTCTTAGGAGATCAGTTAAAACCTTTAAAATATATATACCGTGTTTTTCCGAAAATAAGCCCTAGCAGGAATTTTCGGCATAAGCCTTACATATAAGCCCTACCCCGAAAATAAGCCCTAGTCGCGGTTCAATAATGAAGTGTCCATGCAGCTAAAAAGTTCAAGATACTGCAGGACACTTCATTATAGAAAGCAGACATCCCCAAAAGAGTGAAGAAAGAAGACAGAAGACCCCACAATCATACTCACAAGACGCCGAACGGGGAGAACCTGCAATGGAATGCACACCCACACACATCAGATCCCACACCTACATCAGATCGCACACAATCAGATTGCACACCCGGCCACAATCAAATTGCACACCCACACACATCAGATCGCACACTCACACACATTAGATTGCATACTCACATCAGATCACACACACTCACCACATCTGGTGATACTGATTGCTTCTGGCCAGCAGAGGAACCTGGGACGCAGTACAATGGAGCGCGTGGACCTGCAGTGGAACGTATGAAGGACCTGCGGTGGAACACATCGATGCGTTCCACTGCAGGTCCTCGTGCTCCACTGTACTGCATCCCAGGTTCCTCCAGAATCAATCAGTATCACCAAATATAGTGTGTGTTTGTGTAATCTGATGTGTGATTGTGTGTGCGATTTGATGTGTGTATGAGTATGAGTTTGTGTGCGATCTGATGTGTGTCAGTGTTGGCCAGAAGGGGAGGGCCACTTGGATCATACCTGCTGAAAACCCCCGCCAAACACCGCAGGAGGACCTGGGAGCCACGCAGACATCTGGGGTCAGGTAAGAATGACTCTCCTGGAAAGAGGGGTCCGCATTTTTTGGGGAATAAACTTTCCCCCAACCGTGTTTCCCAGAGAATAAGACCTACCCCGAAAATAAGCCCTAGTGCATTTTTAAGGGGCAAAAACAATATAAGACAGTGTCTTAGTTTTGGAGAAAAATGGTACAATATAGCAGATTGTTAAAGTGCAGTAAACCTTTGGAAAAACTATTCATATATTGAAATAAGGAAATGAAAACCTAACCTGGTGTGCTATTAAAAATAAGTTTCTTAAGTGAATATGCTCTGGAAAAGAGAAAACAATATGACTCCCTTATTGTAGTAATATACGTATTAAACTAGAAATAACCCACCCCTTACACATCAGTTTGTAATTGCATTAGTATTTACCTGTACACATCACTCCAGCTAGAACCCAGCATTGTCCATAACGAACGGGCCTGCATCCACTCTTGTGCCACATTCTCAGAATAGTAACACTTCCATTCCAGGTGCTTGGGTTGGCTCCATTCCTGAAGAATTCATCCCAGGAGGACTCTACTACTCCGCGATCATCATTTGAATTGATCTGCATATTTCAAGGATTAACAATAGAAAATAAAGCATTCTATAAATCAGAAAAGAAGAAATCTGTTGTTTAACAAACTGGCCTGGCTCACCATGGCAGAGATGACTCTACTAACGTACACAGGGTCTCCTCTCTTAGAACAATCTAGAGTTGGATTCTTCAGATAATTAGGGCTCATGTCTAATATTCTTAGGCAGATTTCACCCACTCCATCTTCAAACTAAAATTTTAGAAAAAAAATGCATTTCAGTTAAAGTGCTTTTAGTACTATACAGCCAATATTACAAAGTTGTCACGTACTCCATGGCTAGAGTATATTCATTAATGTTTCTATATAGAGGCTTTCACGCAATGATCTATCGAAAGATTAGAGTTACCACTGATTCAGAGGATGGGATGCTTTTATCTAAATACACCAAGGACATGTAAGCTTCAAATATACAGTATATCACAAAAGTGAGTACACCCCTCACATTTTTGTAAATATTTTATTATATCTTTTCATGGAACAACACTGAGGATATGACACTTTGCTACAATGTAAAGTAGTCAGTGTACAGCTTGTGAATTCAACACACAGTCATAAATATCTAAACCACTGGCAACAAAAGTGAGTTCACCCCTAAGTGAAATTCACCAAATTGTTCCCAATTAGCTGTTTTTCCTCACTGTTGTCATGTGACTTATTAGTGTTACAAGGTCTCAAGTGTGAATGGGGAGCAGGTGTGTTACATTTGGTGTTATCACTCACAAAATACCTCAAAGAAAACCCCACCATAAAATTCAACACTTTATTTCATAGATCAACAAGTACAAACTTAAAAACAGAGTTGGTTTGATACCCTAAGTCACTAGTTAAAGGGGGGGGCATACTGGGCCAATTCCCTATTGTGACCCTTCCTATCAGCAGGGGTCGGCACCCTACATATATGACCGTTATGGCGCCCCTGCTCCAACGTGGACTGACCCTTCTTGCCCTATACTGACACTATTATTCGTGCTGCTGATCTCAATGAGAGCTTCTGTATAGTGTTTCGTGAAGTTCTCATGCATCCACCCAAGCATTCAAATAGTGGAATTTTCAATATATGTCTATAATTTGAGGTTTTGAGGCTGGCCACACTTCAATGGTGGATGGATACTGGCGCCAGTATCCATCCACCATTGAAGTGTGGCCAGCCTCAAAACCCATACAATGAGATACCTGACTGATACCTCACTGAGGAAATGGGCATCTATGGCATGTAGGGTGCCGACCCCTGCTGATAGGAAGGGTCACAATAGGGAATTGGCCCAGTATGCCCCCCCCTTTAACTAGTGACTTAGGGTATCAAACCAACTCTGTTTTTAAGTTTGTACTTGTTGATCTATGAAATAAAGTGTTGAATTTTATGGTGGGGTTTTCTTTGAGGTATTTTGGTTCTAAGACCCCCCAAGTGATTGGTTGAAGGTTTCTGGTGTTATCACTCACACACTCTCCCATACTGGTCATTTCCAGTCATGCGCACTATGAAGCCGGGTGTACACGTCCCGGCTTCAGAGAGGTCTAGTGCGCATATACTGATCTCTTTTCCATGTTATAATCAGCAACTTTCTTAAAAACATTTATTAAAGAAAGGAGTCAGGATAGGGAACATTATTAAAGGACGGGGGATATTAGTACAGGTTGGGGGCAGGATGTGGGACATTATTACAGGATGGGGCCAGGATGGAGGACATTATTACAGGATATGGGCCAGAATAGAAAACATTGTTACAGGGGCCCATACTGTACGTCTGACCCTACATCTGCTGATGGAGGCCGCATCCAAATTTTGCACCTCGGCTCATAGGACTCTAGTTACGCTACTGTGTCTCAACATCATGCTGCTGTCAGGTTACATAAAAAAAACTGCCAACAGATTCCCTTTAAAATTAATTTGCCAGCAGTCTTTTTCCATGTAATCTGAGGACAGCATGAAGTAGGGGTTAAAAAGCAGAATTCAGCGATGTGTCACTTGGCAAGCTGGGTGCTGTTGTTTAACAATAATTACATTTTTCTCACCAGGACCTCATCTCTGCCTGGACTATATGGCATCCGGTTTCTAGATTGACCACACTGTTATTCTGAGAAGCAGCTTTTCGTCAATAGACAATATATATATAAGGAGCCTGTTGTGTGCAAGGATACCTTTCTGAGCTCTGTTTAAAGGGAATAAACCATCAAGATTTTCATATATAAAGTAAAGCAAGTGGTATACTGGCACTAGGATGATGAATGTAAGTATACCTTTTGTTCTGAGATTGGATGTTTTATTTCAGAAATATGTGCAAGTAACGTTCAAGCATTAATTTTGAAGATTTTCCAGAAAAATGCTCGGGTTCCCCATTGACTTGCATTAGGTTTGTTATTCATGATGAATGCTAGAATAGAACTAGGTATTCGGTATGAGTAATCCAAACCCAAATATTTTACTATTTGCTCATCACTAGTTCTGACCCTTTACAAAGACATATTAAGATTCTTGTGTCCGGCCAGATGTCCGGGATCAATTCCAGGCTGGACCTGTTTATTTGTTTGTTTTTTTTTGTTTTTGTTTTTTTAAATCCGGTTAGACCCACTGATCCCGGTTATTTGCGAGTTTGCCCATCACTAATTAAGAGATTAATCAGTATGTACCGCCCTGAGAGGGGCTCGGCTGCTCCCTTGCCGGCCGAGCCGCTCGAGGTCCGGGCTCGGGTTGTCGGTGGCACGAGCGCCTCCGGACCGGGGGTCACGTCGCTCTGTTAAGGAGAGGCAGTAGGGTGGTTGTGTGGGACGAGGTCCGCAGCCGGCGGCCGCGTTGTCGTTGGACGGGTCGTGGCGCCACCCATGGGTCGTGGTGACGGGATGCACCACCGCTGCAGCTGGAGTGAAGGGGGCTCCCGGGATCAGTGTTGAAGGTGCAGCCTGGATGTTAGCCCCTCCGTGGGCAGGGGCGGTGTGTCGGTGATGTTGTCGGGGTGCAGGGTGCCGGGCTGCGGTACGGTGTCGTGCCCGTATGGGACTGGTGTACTCATTATTAATTCACACTCAGAGTCACTGGTGAACCAAAGTTCGGGTATGGTCGGGTCCCACAGCCAGCTGCTTGTGTCCCTTGTGAGGCTGATGGTGGCCCCTTTCCCTTGCACCTCTTGTTTTGATTTTTGGATCCCCTGCCTGGTCAGTGGTAGCCCGCTCCCCGGCGTTGAGCTGGCGGAAGAGCCCTCGGTTTCCCGCAGGTGCTGGCCCGTCGGGTGTTTGGCCCTTGGCGGTGTCTCTCACCCGGTATCGGTGGGCTGTTGCCTTCTTTTGGGACTTTGGGTGAGGATGAACCCATAAGATCCAGACTGCAATCAGTTAATTTGCCTACACTCAGGGGCTTCTAAGCTAGGACGGGGTCTGAGTACCCGGTTTTTGGTGCTCCGATTAGCTGTTGACTCCCCGGTTCAGGGCCGGCGGGCTCTAACCCTGGCCCGGTCCCTACGGTTCTGCCGGTCACTATACCGGTACTCCTGCAGGTGACCACCACCGTCTGCCTGCCTGACGTTTTCGGGGATCCCAGGCTCCAACCCGGGTCTCTGACAGTTCTACGCCTCTACACCTCCTGTCACTGTCACTCTACAACTCAATCTATCTGTATTTCCTGCCTCAGGACAGTAGTCTCCTCGGTGGGCGTGTCTTTCCGCCTGAATCCGCCCACCTGGTGTGCCCTACTTGCTCTGAGGGAGGCATCAGGTCTCCCTTTCGGGTGACTGATGTGTCCTCACAAGGGATGGGGTGTGTGTGTGGTATTGGTGGTTGTTGTTACCTGTGACCCCTGGGGTCCAGGGCGTGACAAGTACATAAGGTTAGAGTTAAAACTAAATGTTGTTAAAAGATGGAGATTCGCTTTATTTTTACACATGTCCACTTTTTGGTAAATTAAAAGAGCAGGAGACAGTTACTATTAGGCCCCTTTCACACGTTAGTGATTCTGGTACGTTTGTGCTTTTTTTTAAACGTACCAGAATCACTGACATACACAGACCCATTATAATGAATGGGTCTGCTCACACGTCAGTGATTTTTCACTGCACGTGTCTCCGTGCAGCGTACCCGCGTGTGCGTGATTGCTGCACGGAGACATGTCCATTTTTTTCTGGCATCACTGATGTTCCACGGACCACACAGTGGTGTGGTCCGTGAAGCACGTGCCAGAAAAATCGTGCATTTAAAATAATAAACATTTTAACTCACCCGGCGTCCAGCGATGTCCTCTGCAGCCCGTCCTCCCTGCTGCTTCTAAGCCGGCTGATTACTGTCGCGCATATTCATTATGCGCGACACAGCCGACCCGGAAGCAGCTGCTGCGGGGGTCACCGCCGGCCGGATGCTGCGTCGCGGGAGCGATCAGCACCATGGAGAGCGGGAGCGGGCGCAGGTGAGTTGATTTCTAAGTGCAATCACGGGCCACGGATAACGGAGCCCGGATTGCACTTAGACAACCCACTTGTGCCGTGATTCACGGCACACGCAGGGACATGTGCGTGTTTTAGACGCCAGTGAAAAACGTCACTGTTTTTCACTGACGTGTGAAACGGGCCTTACATTGTATAAACATTATGGACAGAATTTATTATTAACAATGCTATGTCAGAATATTAGTATTGAATACTGTATTCTCAAACTTTAGTGTATACCAAAAGCAGTGACTTTTTAAGTTTTATGCCATTGTCACCCTGTTTCTGAAACGTGAGTAGGGCTTAAAGTGAGGGGCAAATTTACTTCTATGTTTATCGGAATGTAGTTAAAAATAATAGCAATTCGATTTCCTTCTGCAGAAACCTGTGAGACTTGATGGATTTGTGTATTTTACTGAAGTTTACTCTTTACTTAGACGGACGTAGGAAATGTCAGTTAATTCTCCCCTTTGTCTCCACAGCTGTACACTTCCTGAAAGGTCAGATTTTGACAAGACAAACGTTTTGTCGCATTGTCATATAATACACCCAATCCTAATATACATCCTCACCTGTGCTTACTAAATGATCTGTTAATTAGTGGGTGTGTATAAAAAGAAACCCAGCACCCCAGACCTTCACTTGAACTGCAACTTGACCTCTGACAACATGCCAAAAATCCACCCTGCGACCAAAGCCTTGATTATCAAGAGGCTGAAGACCAGATCCACTACAGAGGTAGCTGGCACCTTTAATGTGTCTCAGCTTCAAGTACAAAGAATTAAAAAAAGATTTGAAGAAACTGGAGATGTTTTTGACAAGCCCAGGTCCAGCAGACCCCACAAGACAACTGCTCAGGAGGAATGTCTGTTAGAAAATCCAAAGCCAGCCCCTCTTCCACTGCAGCAGAGCTCCAACAGGCCTGGTCGCCTCAAGTCCAAAACTTTTGTCTTGCCAAAATCTGACCTTTCTGTGTTCATTAAATGATGAATATTTCAGCTTTGCAACAACTTTATTTTCATAACCTAAACAAAATTTGGGAGGGTTTCAGCTTTCAAAAGAGTAATTTATAAAACCAATGGATGAATTTAAAGTCAGGTTATAAGCTTTTTTTACATAACATGGATAAGCGACAGAACTTCTGTCAGGGAGTGTATAATAGGGGTCAACTTCAGGAACAGTGAATGTCCCAGTAATGGACAATGTCTTTTCATATATTACAAAGAACTAGAACTATTTATTAAAAGAGTAGATCCCTTTTACTTTAGTTATATTAACTCTAGAAGTCCCAGGAATTTCGAGCTCCATAGGGTTCCAATGGTAAAAATGTTAAATGACCCCTCTCTGGGACTTTTAGTGTTAAAACAATAAAAAAAATTGTATTCTTTTGTAAATAAAAATTGAAATTCTAACTAAACTTTTTTTTATAACATCTTAGGATCCCTCTCAAGATCTTGCAAACTTCTCCACCCAATCAGACAGCAGTTGTATGACACTCACATGACAGTCGGCTCACGCTGTGCTGCGAGCGTGAGCCGAGTGTCATGCGAGGACTCACAGTAATCCCCGTGTGGCCTCAGCCTAAGTGATGTCCTTGTAGGGGGCTGCCTTTTTCTCTGCATATCCCACCTTTTAAACCTTTAAAAACTTTTCGGACACAATGTTGTCATCACAGTGGGAGAGTAGCCAAAATAGCACTGTTTACTACACTTACTGCTATGATCTCTCAGCTATTTCCTGCCAAACGCATTTGTTCATCTTAATAACTGGCCTGCAGGGGGATGAATGAAACTATTATGTTAATATAATCCCTGTGGTTAGGGTGAGGTGCAGTATGATAAAGTGACAGCTCGACACTTCAAACAGTTGTACAAAAACTTGTTCTCTGAAATCTGATGATATATTATTTTTATAGTTTATGGGCTTCAATCCATGTAACAGCACTGTGATTCATAGGGTTACTCACCAGCAGATCCCTTACTCAAATATAACCTTAAAAAAGAAAGAAATTACATTCTGCAAATATAAGGCTTTTTTGTTGTCTAATAAGATGGACATGCTGCCATGTTTCCCTCTTTGAAGACAAGAATATTGTGGTGATGTATAATGTGTTTTGTGACATGTGTTATTAGTGACAGATGGTATTTTATTGACAGTAGGGAGAGTTAATGATTAGAGAATGCTTGGGACTAGCCAAGAGTGGGAGGGGCTATAGTCAAGGAAGAGAGACAGTTTTCTGTCAAGAGGTTATGTAGGGCTCAGCACGCAGTAGAAGTATATTTAAAATCTGACTAGTGATCAGAACCGCTATACTTGGGTGTCCCTGACATGAGAGGAGACCGGGACCGTGGATAGTGTGATACTGAGCAAAGAGAGAAAATTGACTGAAGGACAGAGTGATCCACTGAATATGAGTTTAGGGACAGTACATGGGATGGGATAGAGAACGTGAGACGAAGAGTGTGCCACGGGCGGCAGTTCCAAAGCATCAGAAGTAAACAAGCTAAGTACCACCCATATTGGCAAAGTAGTTCTTTAAAGTGCGAAGAAAATGCAGAACCTCGAGTTGAGAATAGGACTCTCACTAACTGGACTGTAGTCAGTGACTGAATTTGAGTAAGTAAAGAGATTGTAAGTGTCAAAATAAAGAGACTGTTTATGAAAATGATTCATGTTGCAAAGGAAACATTTGTGAAGCTATGTACCCGCTCTGCATCCCTATCAAGTTATTGTTCACTAAAGAGTTTATTTTTGAGTAGTGGTGTCTCTCATTGAACTGTCCAACATCTGGTCCTGCCAGCCAAAGTCACTGGCATCATGTGGCCTTCAAGGGCATAGCTTTCCTATAGCACAAGTCCAGACACCCAGTCAGAACCTCCACCTTCATGTAACGTGCTGAGGTGTAAGAGCCAAGTAACCTCGCCCATGGCTACTGCCCTGCACCAAGTTAAGCTTGTTAAAAAATTTATTGCGATATCTGATAGTTTAATAAAGTTTTAGAGGGCCAGTCACCGGCCCCCACTCATATTTTTAGAGGGCAAGCAGCCAGCCCTTTCTCATGTGCCACTCCCACGTCAGTAGCAGCCGGGTCCGGATCCGCAGTGTGGCTCGAGGGATTCTCCGGACCCGCGGGTCACGCGGATACTCCAAATGAAATGGGACGTATTCTTACGGGATTTGCCGTAGTCAGTCTGTCACGCCACCCACGGTGTGTGGTGAAGTGTGGCACCACCGCTGCTGTTGTGGGGCACCCGGGTGCAATGGGATGGCAGCTGGTTATTAACCCCTCCGTGGGTAGGGATGGTTGCCCCGGGATCCGGTGACTCGGTGCAGGGGACGGTGACGGCAGGGGCTGGCTCGCCTGGTCAGACCAGGGAGTCTCAGTTTACTCACGGTTAAATAAATCAGACAAATCCAATGGTTAACCAAGGTGCTGGAGGCTGGCCGCCACAGCCTGGTGTACTCTGGTCCCTCACCCGGGCTGGTGGTCTGTGTCACTTTCCTCTGCACTGTGTTGTGAGGTGGTGGACTTCCCAAGGTGTGGAACGCGGGAGTCCGCTCCCGGTACTTCTGTTGGGAGCCATGACTGCTGACGCTGACCCGTGGAATCTACCGGGCCCTGGCAGATGCCCTATCCCTCTCTGTGGGTGGTTGTCTGCTTTTGGGACTTTGGTTAGGACAGGACCTATAATCCTGCCCTCAATTGGTTAATTATCTAGGCCGTTGGTTCCGGTCCTGGCTTCAGAGTCCAAGTACCCCCTCTGTGCACAGTTACCGGGTCGGGTCTCCAGTGTCGGTACCGGCGGGCTCCAACTCTGCCTCGGTTCACCTCGGACCTCCGGCTGCCGTCTTCCTGTCTCCTGACAGACATGGACCACCGGCTGCCACCTAGCCAATACACCGGGGCTCCAACCCCGGCGCCTCTGCTCTTTGTACTTGAGCTTCACTTTCTCCTCCTGCTCCACTCCTCTCCACTTGGACTACTACCTCCACTCTCTGCTCTCAACTCTCTGCTCTCTACCACTCTTTTCCCATCCCGGGTTCTCTAGACCCCTAGGTGGGCGTTCTCCATCTGCCTGGTCCCGCCCACTGGTGTGCCTTTCCTGCCCTGGGGGGGTGACTAGGATTTGGTTGGCAAGGTTTAACCCTGTGAGGGAAGGTGTTGTGCGGGGCCTCTACTGTGTGACCACCTGGCGACGCCAGGGCGTCACATTTCCCCTTGGTTTAAAATAGACCGTCCGCGGGCTGTGCGACCATCAACATTTATTACACTGCATCTGTTTGGATGGGAAAAAGATGTACTTCAACAATAAACATTTAAAACATTAAAACACTTCTTCCCTTGACAGGAGGCACAAATCTTGAACACCGAGACTCTGCTACCTACTCATCCTCTGCTGTCGCTCCCAGTACGGAGTGTGGTCTTCAAGATCCTCCCCCTCCCCCTCACTGCTGGCCACAACCAGCTCCATTCTCGGCTCAGGGCTCCGCTCCATAGCCTGCTCCGCTCCCCGGCAGGTACACCACGGCTGCTCCACAACTGGGACTGGGTACGGGTTGATGCTAAGAATCACAACCGTGACTGACTTCCGGGTCGGCTCTGCCTCCGATGTGGCCGGGGCGGACTGCCGGGGCTGGTCTTGTCATGCGTGCGGCCATCGTTGTGAACGGGGGTGACGTCCTCTTTGGCGTGGCCGGGCTCGGGGCCGGAGGAGATGTCTTCCGGGCTTTGGGCTTGCTCGTGGCCGGTGCAGGTGCTGCAGCAGTGCTATGCTCTTGGCCCGAAGACCCCCTTGCCGGCCCGGAACCAACGGCCTAGAAAATTAACTAATTAAGGGCAGAATTATAGATCCTGTCCCAACCTAAGTCCCAAAAGCAGACAACCACCCACAGAGAGGGATAGGGCATCCGCCAGGACCCGGTAGATCCCACGGGTCAGCGTCAGCTTGCACGTCTCCCAACAGAAGTACCGGGAGCGGACTCCCACGTTCCCCACCTTGGGAAGTCCACCACATCACAACACAGTGCAGAGGAAAGTGACACAGACCACCAGCCCGGGTGAGGGACCAGAGTACACCCGGCCGCGGCGGCCGGCTACCAGCACCTTGGTTAACCATTGGATTTGTCTGATTTATTTAACCATGAGTAAACTGAGACTCCCTGGTCTGACCAGGTGCACCGGCCCCTGCTATCACCATCCCCTGCACCGAGTCACCGGGTCTCAGGGCAACCATCCCTACCCACGGAGGGGTAAACAACCAGCTGCCATCCCATCGCCTCTGGGTGCCCCACAACAGCAGCGGTAGTGCCACACTTCACCAAACACCGTGGGTGGCATCACAGACTGACTACGGCAAATCCTGTAAAAATACGTCCCCTTTCATTTGGAGTGTCCGCGTGACCCCCGGGTCCAGAGAATCCCTCGAGCCACACTGCAGATCCGGACTCTCTGTGCACGGTTTCCAGGTCGGGTCTCCGGTGTCGGTACTGGCAGACTCCAACCCTGCCCCAGTCCACCTCGGATCTCCAGCTGACGTCTTCCCGACTCCTGACAGACATGGACCACCGGCTGCCACCTAGCCAATACACCGGGGCTCCAACCCCGGCGCCTCTGCTCTTTGTACTTGAGCTTCACGTTCTCCTCCTGCTCCACTCCTCTCCACTTGGACTACTACCTCCACTCTCTGCTCTCAACTCTCTACCACTCTTTTCCTGCCCCGGGTACTCTAGACCCCTAGGTGGGCGTTCTCCATCCGCCTGATTCCGCCCACTGGTGTGCCTTTCCTACCCTAGGGGGGTGACTAGGATTTGGTTGGCACGGTTTAACCCTGTGAGGGAAGGTGTTGTGCGGGGCCTCTACTGTGTGACCACCTGGCGGTGCCAGGGCATCACACTCATACTTTTTACAAGGCCAGCAGTTGGCCTGAACGCATAATTTTTAGAAGGCCAGCTGTTGGCCCGTTCTCATAATTTTACACGGATATGGAGTTGAGCCAGATCTGAGGATCACAGGCTGCATTCACTGCTCCCAACTTGGTTAAGTTGATTATGTGTATCTTTAGTGTCACCAGGAGCATTATTACTAATAGGCACATTGCCTGTCAACTGTAAATGCTGCACCACTCCACATCTTCTCCCTCTCATGAAGCTTTCTGCAAGACACATAGGGGTACACTCCAACTAACAATCCTTCTGAAGTGACCATCCACATGGGTGAGTTAATTGTTTCCTTCCTTGCATCTTTCTTTCCAGATATACAGATGGATCATTTGACCTAACTTTTGGGCTCTTTGTAGCCCTAGATTGTTGACAAACTGGTCCTTTTTTAATTACAACTAACCCCCTGTTGGACTTTTATGCTTGACTGAGTCCCTTTTGCATGTCAGCACTTGCCATATACTTTTTGATATGTCAGGCTATTATTTATAGGTCTACTCACCTTGATTACTATGTAGGGTATATTGTGCCAATTTTTCCTCGTTCTCCTGCATTATATATATATTGCTATACTGTATCTTTATTTGACATCCCAATCCTCTATACTTAATAAAAGGGAATTTTTATATGCAACCGATTGGTATTGGGTGGTATTAATTATGTTGATACATACAGTTAGGTCCATAAATATTTGGACAGTGACACAATTTTCGCGAGTTGGGCTCTGCATGCCACCACATTGGATTTGAAATGAAACCTCTACAACAGAATTCAAGTGCAGATTGTAACGTTTAATTTGAAGGTTTGAACAAAAATATCTGATAGAAATTGTAGGAATTGTACACATTTCTTTACAAACACTCCACATTTTAGGAGGTCAAAAGTAATTGGACAAATAAACCAAACCCAAAAAAAATATTTTTATTTTCAATATTTTGTTGCGAATCCTTTGGAGGCAATCACTGCCTTAAGTCTGGAACCCATGGACATCACCAAACGCTGGGTTTCCTCCTTCTTAATGCTTTGCCAGACCTTTACAGCCGCAGCCTTCAGGTCTTGATTGTTTGTGGGTCTTTCCGTCTTAAGTCTGGATTTGACCAAGTGAAATGCATGCTCAATTGGGTTAAGATCTGGTGATTGACTTGGCCATTACAGAATGTTCCACTTTTTTGCACTCATGAACTCCTGGGTAGCTTTGGCTGTATGCTTGGGGTCATTGTCCATCTGTACTATGAAGCGCCGTCCGATCAACTTTGCGGCATTTGGCTGAATCTGGGCTGAAAGTATATCCCGGTACACTTCAGAATTCATCCGGCTACTCTTGTCTGCTGTTATGTCATCAATAAACACAAGTGACCCAGTGCCATTGAAAGCCATGCATGCCCATGCCATCACGTTGCCTCCACCATGTTTTACAGAGGATGTGGTGTGCCTTGGATCATGTGCCGTTCCCTTTCTTCTCCAAACTTTTTTCTTCCCATCATTCTGGTACAGGTTGATCTTGGTCTCATCTGTCCATAGAATACTTTTCCAGAACTGAGCTGGCTTCATGAGGTGTTTTTCAGCAAATTTAACTCTGGCCTGTCTATTTTTGGAATTGATGAATGGTTTGCATCTAGATGTGAACCCTTTGTATTTACTTTCATGGAGTCTTCTCTTTACTGTTGACTTAGAGACAGATACACCTACTTCACTGAGAGTGTTCTGGACTTCAGTTGATGTTGTGAACGGGTTCTTCTTCACCAAAGAAAGTATGCGGCGATCATCCACCACTGTTGTCATCTGTGGACGCCCAGGCCTTTTTGAGTTCCCAAGCTCACCAGTCAATTCCTTTTTTCTCAGAATGTACCCGACTGTTGATTTTGCTACTCCAAGCATGTCTGCTATCTCTCTGATGGATTTTTTCTTTTTTTTCAGCCTCAGGATGTTCTGCTTCACCTCAATTGAGAGTTCCTTAGACCGCATGTTGTCTGGTCACAGCAACAGCTTCCAAATGCAAAACCACACACCTGTAATCAACTCCAGACCTTTTAACTACTTCATTGATTACAGGTTAACGAGGGAGATGCCTTCAGAGTTAATTGCAGCCCTTAGAGTCCCTTGTCCAATTACTTTTGGTCCCTTGAAAAAGAGGAGGCTATGCATTACAGAGCTATGATTCCTAAACCCTTTCTCCGATTTGGATGTGAAAACTCTCATATTGCAGCTGGGAGTGTGCACTTTCAGCCCATATTATATATATAATTGTATTTCTGAACATGTTTTTGTAAACAGCTAAAATAACAAAACTTGTGTCACTGTCCAAATATTTCTGGACCTAACTGTACTCTTGGCACACAAAGTCCTATTCTCCTTCATCTTCTCTTCTACATGTAAGGACGTGCTGGAGCGGCCTTGAGATAGAAACATCAGTGGTTCCACAAGTGCATTTTTCTTTTTTTTAAATGCTGACAGGCTGACTGTTCTCAAAATGAACGAGGCCTGGATTGACCAAGATTTCTCAACCCCAGCGGATGATAGCAGAACAAAAAGCCAATTCAAATGTTTCTTTTGTTTCTAGCATATTCCCATGGACCCCTTCCTACCCACAAAAAGGTATACGATTCATGCTTCTTAACTTTTTTCTCCTCCTCCACCCCCACCACATCAAGACATTCATCACGCGGCATTCACTTATCATTTTAGAGGTAGTAATGTTTTGAACTTTTGACTGTAAAGGGGGCTTTACATGCAGCGACATCGTTAGCGATGTCGCTCGTGAAAGCACCCGCCCCCGTCGTTTGTGCGTCACGGGCAAATCGCTGCCCGTGGCACAATATCAGTAGGCCCCGTCACACGGACTTACCTGCCTAACGACGTCGCTGTGCCGGTGAACTGCCCCTTTTCGAAGGGGGCAGTTTGTGCGGCGTCACAGTGACGTCACACGTCACACTGCAGCCGTCCAATTGAAGCCGAGGAGCGGAGAACAGCCGCATTAACGACACGCCCACCTCGTTGCCCAAGGACACAGGTAAGCTGTTGTTCGTCGTTCCCGGGGTGTCACACGTAGCGATGTGTGCTGCCTCAGGAACGACGAACAACCTACGTCCACAACGACCAATGATATTTTGAAAATGAACGACGTGTCAACGATCAACGATAAGGTGTGTATTTTTGATCGTTAACACTCGCTCGGAGCTGTTACACGCAACGACGTCGCTAACGACGCCGGATGTGCGTCACAAATTCCGTTACCCCGACGAACTATCATTAGATATGTCGTTGCGTGTAACGAGGCCTTTAGCCTCCATATCTTACTATCAACTAGATCTTTGAATTTGACAACATTTTCATTTTATAGACAACCATCTTGACTATCTCATACATAAATTTGACTTGAAACTATTTAGCATATGATTATTTATGCAGATTCCTATCATGTTCCTGTATTTTTACTGTTTTGCTCCTGGTGTTTGGAAAAAAAATCTTTCTGTATACTACAAATTACAACCTGTTGTTACGTTCCCTAACAGCTCAGTGTATTAGTAGACTAATTCTAATGTAAAAGATCACTGGTTCAAATCGAGGAGCAGCTATAAAGAAGATTTCCCAAGAAAAGAGAAACAGTATCTTCATCTTATCGATCGCGGTCACTCAGCCAAAAAAATTGCCAAACAGCATCATGTGAGGCCACGACAGTTGGAAGAATACAGATTGAAGTTCATCCATTCATTTAACCCCTTCACGACCATGGACGGATCTTTCCGTCATGGATCGTGTCCCGGTAAGCCCCGCCCCCTGCCGCGGGCAGGCGGCGTGGATCAGCACACATATCAGCTGTTTTCAACAGCTGACATGTGTGCCTACATGTTCCGAGTGGAATCGCATTCCATCCGGAACATTAACCCCTTAGATCTCGCTGCCAAAGTCTGTCAGCGAGATCTATATGCGCGCGGCCATGTTTTTTACTTACCGCCGCCCCCTCCGGACGTCACATGAGTGATCACGTGACATTTGGTGGTTACCATCGTAGCACAGGGTCATGTGATGACGCCTGCTGCTATGAAGTTTCACTTTCATTCTTCCTCGGCACGGAGCAGAGGAAAAAAGAAAGTGACTATTTCTGCTGTTTACAGCGGTATAGCTGTGATCAGCAGATAGCGATCAGCAATCGGATTGCTGATCGCTATAGCCCCCTAGGGGGACTAGTAAAATAAAATAAAAAAAGTAAAAAAAAAGTTTTAAAAAATTAAAAAAAAAACAAAAAACCTAAAAGTTCAAATCACCCCCCTTTCCCCCATTGAAAATTAAAGGGTTAAAAAATAAATAAATATACACATATTTGGTATCGCCGCGTTCAGAAATGCCCGATCTATCAAAATATAAAATCAATTAATCTGATTGGTAAACGGCGTAGTGGCAAAAAAATTCCAAACGCCAAAATTACGTTTTTTGGTCGCCACAAGTTTTACGCAAAATGCAATAACAGGTGATCAAAACGTAGCATCTGCGCAAAAATGCTACCATTAAAAACATCAGCTCGAGACACAAAAATTAAGCCATCACTGAGCCATAGATCCCAAAAATTAAGAACGCTATGTGTTTCGGAAAATGGCGCAAAACGTGCGCCACTTTTATTGGACAACTTGTGATTTTTTTTTAACCCCTTAGATACAAGTAAATCTATACATGTTTGGTGTCTACAAACTCGCACCGACCTCAGGCATCATACCTACACATCAGTTTTACCATATAGTGAACACCGTGAATAAAACATCCCAAAAACTATTGTGCCATCACACTTTTTTTGCAATTTTTCCACACTTGGAATTTTTTTGCTGCTTTCCAGTACACCATATGGTAAAACTTATGGTTTCATTTAAAAGTACAACTTGTCCCGCAAAAAAAAAGCCCTCATATGGCAAGATTGACGGAAAAATAAAAAAGTTACGGCTCTCGGAAGAAGGGGAGCAAAAAACAAAAACGCAAAAACGGAAAGTGCCCCGGGGCTGAAGGGGTTAAAAGCCAAGAGGTGGACATCCAGGCAAAATATTGTAGTCAGCAAGTTGGCTCATAACAAGGTCTATCAGTTCAGGCACAAGAAACACGGCAGTGGAGATGTCTTGCATGCTTCGTAATAGTGACATCACAGATGTCTATGCAAGCACCATGCGACACACGTTACACAAGTCTGGAATGGTGGCCCAAAAAAGGTGAAGAAGCATCAACTTCAATATCGTGATAAGATGCTTTTGCTCAAGTTTGCAAAGACTTATGAAAAGTGGACAGTAGAAGATTGGAAACAGGTGAGACGAAAGTCAATAGACTAGGATCTGATGGGTACAGATGGGTCTGGAAAGAACAAGAGAAAATGGGGCTAATGGATTGAGAAATTGAAGAAACTGTTAAGTAAGGTAAAGGAAGTATTATGATATGGGGTTGTTACAGCCAAAGGCATTGGATACTTGACTAGGATCGATTTTGCTCTCAGTGCTGACCTATATGTGAGTATTCTACAAGACAAGTAGCTTTGTACACTGAAGTACTATGAGTATGAAAAGGTCAACAGTGTTCCAGAAGGACAACGATCGAAGCATATGTCAATTTTGCTGAAGAAGTAGAGTGACCATGAAGTAGAAGTACTGTATTAGCCTACACAGTCTCCCGACCTCAATCCAATCGAACACTTGTAGGTAGGATTGAAGAAAAAGCTGTATACATACCCAAGTGTGTCGACCAGTATTCACCAACATTAGGACCGTGTGGAAGACACCTTGGATCAGATTTCAGTAGAGACATGCTTGAATCTGATCACGAGCATGCCTAGAAGGATTCAGTCAGTTTTGAAAGGCAAAAGTGGATTTACAAAATTCTAACAAATTAAATGTACATTTTTAGGAGCAAAACAGTAAGAATGCAGTGACATGACAATAATCTGCATAATTAATCATTTGCTAGATAAAAGTCACATTTATGTATGAGATAACCAAGATGATTGTCTATAAAATAAAGATAGTCCCATACTCAAAGCTGTAGTGGATGGTGAGATATGAAGCCTGAAATTCCTGAAAATGGAAAGTTCAGAATATTGTTACCCTTTTGCTTGTCACTGTAATTTTTACAAGGTCAGCCGCCAGTCCTCACTCACAATTTTTACAGGGACAGCAGCTGGCCTGTACTCATAACTTTTAGAAGGCGAGCAGCCACTCTCATTCATAGTTTTTGGAGGGCCAGCAGGTGGCCCTCACTCAACCACCAAAATTTTGAGGAATCAACCAAGATGGTGAGCAGCTATGATGCCATCATCAGCGTCACCATCCTGCTTCTTTGTGTACTCAAATGCTTGCTGCTCACAATAAAAGAGAAAGCTTTGTATGTGGATATTGTGGAGATGGAGTAAGTACATGGGGTGTTACGTGCTGGAATATCCTGACTATTTGCCCTGGAAATGATGACATTTATGCTTGTGGACTCTGAGGCTTTCAGCTACATGATAGCGGCGGCTGTCCTACTTTATTCAGTCCTCAGCCGCCAATATATTTCCCGGGGTGCTGTCCCAGCCTTACACCTGCTTTTCTCCCATAACATCACCCATCCCCTTACCAACACAGTTAAGTTGACTAATGAAGATCACCATACACTTTTATTTCATGCAAGAATAAAGTTTTTAATGGTCAATGTGGCACATTTGTACATGTGAGTATATGACATAAAAACGTTTCGACCACATATATCTTGTTCACAGAGTCGATATGGAATATAGTGCACAGAACTATATACCAGTGCCCTGGAAAAGTCATCTTTTACCATATTCACAACAGATGTGATCTTGTGGCACACAGGGTCTGCTAGCGTATCCGAAGCTTGAGCTGCAGTTAGCTTCCAGCAGCAGTATACTTATAGAAGGACTGTAAAGCAATATACCCTGACAATATGCCTCTGATCCAAAACTATCCCTCCACAAGCAGCCAACCCTACACTGAATGCATAGTTGTATTAATAGGGAAAAAAAAATAGATGTATGCCTAACAAGTACTTTTGGTTTTAGGTAGCACAAGCAAGGTCTGTAAGGCTAGAATCCCTGTGCACAGATCTCTAATACACTAACCCTTCTCCAGAAACTCAGCCTACACTAAATGCAGAATAATAGGGGTATTATAAGATAATAGCATAGATTTTTTTAGCTAGCACAGGCAAGGTCGGTAAGGCTTCACACTGTCCCTGTAGCAGAATTTCTCCCTAAGCTCTTTTCTGTGTAGAGTGCGTAAAACACGGCGTCTCTTGGTCTTATATAGATCCAATGAAGCTATGCGGCCGATAAATCACAGCAATGCAAGTCGCAAAGATGGCTACAGCATTACCATAATTGGCAGGCAATCCCTGGATGTTTACTGGTTGATAAAAAACAGTAAAATATATGGGAGGGACTCGAGCATGGTGTCTGACCAGCAAAGTGCTCGATCGAGTACCGAGCACATTGAACACGCTAGTGCTTGACCCAATACCGGGCACTAAAGCCCACCATTGCCCATCACAATTTGCCAGTCCTGCCAAAATTGATGGAATCAAATTACAGGTTTAGAAGTGTTGCTTGACTGTCAATATTATAGTGGTTCTATGACTGTCACCACTATGGAGTTTATATGGCTGACAACCCTATTGGGACCTTGTGGATTTCACCAAAAAAGGAAAGTTAAGGTGATTGTCCACTTCACGGATAACCCATTCTGAATCTCATTGTTTCACCTCAGTAAGATAACAACACCTACGCTCCATTACAGCCATGCCGGCACTCGTCGCCACATAACTCGTGTGTCATTGTTATGTCATGCAGTCCCTGATATCACTCTCCTCTCCTTCAGACAAATCAGACAGCTGAAGAAAGTGAGAGCTGCTGCTGCTCTTTCACTTCCTCCGGATGTCTTGATTTGCTCGAAGGAGGAGACAGTGAAGTCAATGCTGATTTGTCACAGGGATTGAATGACATAATGTCATGTGAGCCCTGGTAGAGCATGTGTTGACACTGCTGGAACAGCACCTACTTCGGAGGTGAGTATAGGCATTGTTAATTTAGTGGGGTGAAACATAGGGATTCAGAAAGGGTTGTCCGAGTAGTAGACAACCCATTTAAGGCTATAATATTATGGGTAACATGTAGCTGTCATTGCTATTGCGCTCCCATAGCTGTCAACATCATAGGAGTTCTGTGGCTGAAGTTGTTATGGGGGTCGTGACTTTTTTTTTTACATGCTCTCAGTTTCTAGTCATTGATATTTTTTAAACTTGAGACAGAAATTCACTCACTGACTTGAGTTTGCCAACCCATAAACGTGTAGTCTCACTGCTAAGTAATGATACACCCACATAATCTGTAAAAGGTATCCTAGCCATTGCAGACTGATGTGTACAATACAAATTAAATAACTAAAACATTGACATACACAGGTATGCCGCTAATATACATGAATCATGATGCCTCTTGCCAAAAGAAGAGGACAACTAAATATGCTTACAACCAACTCAATTATAATGTTAACAAACATAGACTACATAATATATTAAAACTGCAATAGCAATAAATGGCAATACTTCAAGTTTTTTTTATATCTATTGCATTTTATTTCATTTTTCAAGGTAAAAACTAAATGAATATAAATATGTGGGTGTGAACAATGGCATAAATCCTTATGTGACATACTATACTTATTTCTGTTGAGCGTCTTGTCTGCAATGAAGACAATATTTTTTGTTTTTGGTTTAGCATCTGGTTTAGGTTTTCGCTAGGGATGATCGAATACCTCAAATATTCGGCTTTGCAAATATTTGCTGAATAGGTCGCCACTATTCGACTATTCGCGAATATTCGATGCGCAATGTAAAGCGGGCTTTACACGCTGCGACATCGCTAGCATTTGCTGGCGATGTCGAGCATGATAGCACACGCCCCCGTCATATGGCCAATATGTGGTGATCGCTGCCGCAGCGAACATTATCGCTACGGCAGCGTCACATGCACATACCTGCTCTGCGACGTCGCTCTGGCCGGCAAACCGCCACCTTTCTAAGGGGGTGGTTCGTTTGGTATCACAGCGACGTCACATGGCAGGCGTCCAATATAAGCGAAGGGACGGAGATGAGCGGGACGTAACATCCCGCCCACCTTCTTCCTTCCTCATTACAGCCGGGACGCAGGTAAGGCGATGTTCCTCACTCCTGCGGTGTCACACACAGCGATGTGTGCTGCCGCAGGAACGAGGAACAACATCGATAATAAGCAGAAAACGATTTTTTGTTTCAGGACGACCTCTTCGCGGCAAACGATTTTGACTGCTTTTGGGATCGTTTAAGGTCGCTCATAAGTGTCACACACTGCGCTATCGTTAATGACGCCGGATGTGCGTCGCAAACACCATGACCCCGACGATAATTCATTAACGATATAGTAGCGTGTCAAGCCCGGTTTGGTCTATGGGAAACCCAAATAACAACTGTTCATAACTATTCGGACTCTGCATAGAGTTACATTGAGCATCGAATATTCGCATAGCGGCGACCTATTCATCGGATATTCGCGAAGCCGAATATTTGAGGTATTCGATCATCCCTAGGTTTAGCATTTAAGCCATGGTTATGTTTGTATGTATAAATGAGGAGATCACATTCCGCATCCCAGGTCCATGGTCCAGATTAGTGGTTTCTCGACATGGAAAGGAGTTGCGTGAATTTCCAAAGCTTCCGGGTTCACTTGGGCGGTGTTACTGTATTTAAAGGCCTGGTGTGACATCATCTGTGTAGCTGAGGCTGTCATCCCAGAGGTAAGAGAATTGTGTAGGTCCTCTCCATGTCCACAGAATACTGACAAGGACCTTGGACCGAGGTTGCAAGAAGCAATCCATTCATCTCTATTGGTATTCCTACAATATTTAGAAAATTCCTTAAAGTGAAAAAATCACCAGAATTTTTGTATATAACCTAAAGCCAGTGCCATACTGTCACTATCAGGCTGATTCTATAAATACCTTCAGTGGTTAGCTCAGATGTTTAGGTTTTGAAATCTAAAAAAGTAAAGTTTATAAAATCACCAGCTTCTTGAGTGACAGCAGCAGAGGATCAGATAATAGCTGGGGGGTATTCACAGTTATCCACTCCCCCTGTTAGAATTAGGATAAGTATGTGTCGCCCTGGGCAAGCCAGGGGACACAGATAACAACACACACGCACCCCACATTCCCTGCAGGTACCCCAGCTAACCCAAAAATCCTTGTTGCCTTCCTCCAGAGGTTGATGATGCACACCAGGGGGTGGGCCAGGCGGTTGGCTCCGCCCACCGAGGAGCTCACAACTCTGGAGGCAGGAAGAAACCAGGCAGTTGAGTCCAGGAGGAGGAACTGGAAGGAGTGAAGCCCAGGCAGGGCAAGAGTGAAGGAGTAGTCTAGACAGGGTTAGAGTAAACAGCTAAGTGGAAGAAAAGGAGGAAAGCAGGAGAAGTGACAGAGGAGAAAGAAGCCTGAAGGGTCCAGCTTTGTGAGGGCCAGATCAGCAAGGTCAGCAGACAGTGGTGAAGATCTGCAGTGGGACTGTCTGGAGGTTGCTGGAAGGGCCACGGAGGCTGTGTGTATCCGGGGGCCTGGAGCAGTATACAAAGGGCAGTCAGCACCAGAGCAGGGGCTTTCGGATCCCAGCAAGGCTTGGAGTCGCTGTAAATTGCTAAATCCGTTAGTGAAGGGGACGTAGATCCCCCAACAAGCAAGTCCTGATAGACGGCAAAGGTCCAACCACAACGGGGAAACACCGCCACCGCCAAGGCACCAGTTTCCCAGGGCCGGCGCCTGCGGGCAAAGTGTGGAGCTCCTCCGGCACAGATTGCAGTCGGGGAGCGGGTAACCGGTGGGAATCCACCGCTACCAAACAGACATTTCAAAGGTGCAGGGAAGAGACCGTCACCGCTAACTGCAGGGAACCGCAGCACCGTGAACCGTCCGAGGGACCCGTCCAACCAGCCGTTTGTTTACCGAGAACTGTGTCGTGTTTACTGGCTGAGTGAGTACCTCAGTGCCGCAAGGCACAGCGCTGCCCCTGCGCCCCTGCACCTCACTGGGCCCCCGGGATCACCAACCCCTACCCACGGAGGGGCAACACAACAACTGGCTGCTCCGCATCACCATCCCCGGGATCCCCACATTGAGCAGCGGTGGTGAAATCACCACAACCGTGGGTGGCGTCACGAACTATAACAATCCCCACACCCAACCACAAACATCCCCCTTTCACTCACGGGCGAGGAGTGTCGCTCGAGAAACCCCGGGATCCGGCCCACAGCTCGAGCCACCAGGAGCAGCTGCCGGACCCGAGCAGAAGGGGTGAGCGCGGTGTGCTGACACCCTCCTCCCCGCCCGCGACAACTTGGCGTCACGAACAGGATCTTACCGCTCTGCTGTCAGGTAGAGGTGCGCCTTGTTACCGCCGGAGGCATCCGGCCGGAAAATTTCAGAAGCCGCCATCTTTGGCGCGAAAAGTTCCCGCTCGAGCGTCTTCTCGAGCAGTAGAAGCGCGAAGGTCAAAACTCCGCCCCGAGAGAGGAGGGGCCGGAAAGAGCTAAGGGGGACGCGATGGCGGCTGGCCGCATGTGAGCGTGCCTGTGGAAGCAGGGACGCCAGGACCCTGCGGCCATTTACTGGTTCATGGAAGAGGCTGCTGCTAAAGATGCTGAGTCCGACCAACAACACCGTGGTCCCCGCGCCTGGCATGGCGGCATGGGTGGAAGTCCGGACCGTCCAGCTAAGCAGCCGTCTGCAGGTCCACAGGCAGCTCCTCCTGGAGGAGCGGGAGGCCGACATGGCGGACGTGGTGGCTGCTGTGCGGAGATGCGAGGTGGAGGAAGATTTGGAGGAACGGGTAAGAGACCCACGTCCCTGTATTCCCGAGGGATCGGCCGCTGCGGCTGAGGGGCCCGGCCTACACCCATTCACCCTGCTGCCTCCCCCGCTACCCGCGTTAGCTGCTGCTGCCCCGCCACTAGGCCCGCTACCACCACCACCGGTAGCGGTACCCTGCCAATCCGCCCCGGCGGACCGACCTGCAGCAGAAGCCCGTAACCCCCCTGAATCGCTTCTATGGAAGAAGCTGAAGGCTGAGTCCGCCAGCAAAGATGCACCGGAGGCACGGCGGGGATGCAGCTGCCAGGAGGCAGAGCAGGCCATGTCACAGCGGGGTCCCTCATTACTGAAGGTGTCGGTCGCAGCCGACACGGAGGGACTCTGGCTGGGTCCGTCCCTCGCACACGCTAAACCGGAGCAAACAGAAAGTGCTCCCGGCTGGGAGCAGCGGCAACAGCAGCTGCGCAGGGAGATCGATGCCCGAGAGGGGTGTAGAGCGGATGTGCATGCCCGCATGTGTATGGAAGAAGATCGCCTGCAGCGAGCTACCATTGGGGTCCAGAGCGGTGCACCATGTGAAGGTGGCACTAGAGCCCCACGAGTGAGAATGGACTGTTGAGCCGCAAAAGGCAGCGGAGCACCGTTGCACCGTCCCCGTTGGGACCATCACTGAAGTTGTTGTTTGAAAGTTTGAAATGATAAGTGAAATTACCGAAGAAGTCACCTGATTTGTTTGTTGATTGGCCTTGTGATTGAACCGGCAGGAGCCGGCACCGTTGTCCCCGTGGGGACCGTTTAAAGTTTAATTGGCATGGGAACTATCCATGGACAAGCCCGTGAACTTACAGGGCACCACAAACGTTAAGTGGCTTGTAAATATGTTGGGTACCATTACCGTTTCCGCTATACCGTCTCCGGAGAGGCAGGTTGGAGGGAGGGCCCTGAGCAGAGCAGGCCAGGGCCCAGCCACCAAAGGAACCGGTGGCCACCCTCTGGAGGGGAAGGACAGATCCCGCTCGGGTAACTTGTGCTGGACTGTGGGTCAAGGGGTGCTGCCTGGGTTTTAGGGGCAGCATCAGGGCCAGGTTGCTTGGGTGGGAGAGAGCGGAAACCGTGACCGTATACCGTTGCAACGTTAAAGTAAATGTGCCTCCCGTCTTGGGAAGAGTTTTTGATTAAAAATGTATATAATTTACCGTTTGTAATGTTATACCGTTTACCTTTTCAGAAAAACAAAAAGGAAAATAAAACCGGTGTTGGACAGGCAGCCCGAGGACGGTCTGCGTTTTGCTAAGGGGGAATGTGTCGCCCTGGGCAAGCCAGGGGACACAGATAACAACACACACGCACCCCACATTCCCTGCAGGTACACCAGCTAACCCAAAAATCCTTGTTGCCTTCCTCCAGAGGTTGATGATACACACCAGGGGGTGGGCCAGGCGGTTGGCTCCGCCCACCGAGGAGCTCACAACTCTGGAGGCAGGAAGAAACCAGGCAGTTGAGTCCAGGAGGAGGAACTGGAAGGAGTGAATCCCAGGCAGGGCAAGAGTGAAGGAGTAGTCTAGACAGGGTTAGAAAAAACAGCTAAGTGGAAGAAAAGGAGGAAAGCAGGAGAAGTGACAGAGGAGAAAGAAGCCTGAAGGGTCCAGCTTTGTGAGGGCCAGATCAGCAAGGTCAGCAGACAGTGGTGAAGATCTGCAGTGGGACTGTCTGGAGGTTGCTGGAAGGGCCACGGAGGCTGTGTGTATCCGGGGGCCTGGAGCAGTATACAAAGGGCAGTCAGCACCAGAGCAGGGGCTTTCGGATCCCAGCAAGGCTTGGAGTCGCTGTAAATTGCTAAATCCGTTAGTGAAGGGGACGTAGATCCCCCAACAAGCAAGTCCTGATAGACGGCAAAGGTCCAACCACAACGGGGAAACACCGCCAAGGCACCAGTTTCCCAGGGCCGGCGCCTGCGGGCAAAGTGTGGAGCTCCTCCGGCACAGATTGCAGTCGGGGAGCGGGTAACCGGTGGGAATCCACCGCTACCAAACAGACATTTCAAAGGTGCAGTGAAGAGACCGTCACCGCTAACTGCAGGGAACCGCAGCACCGTGAACCGTCCGAGGGACCCGTCCAACCAGCCGTTTGTTTACCGAGAACTGTGTCGTGTTTACTGGCTGAGTGAGTACCTCAGTGCCGCAAGGCACAGCGCTGCCCCTGCGCCCCTGCACCCCACTGGGCCCCCGGGATCACCAACCCCTACCCACGGAGGGGCAACACAACAACTGGCTGCTCCGCATCACCATCCCCGGGATCCCCACATTGAGCAGCGGTGGTGAAATCACCACAACCGTGGGTGGCGTCACGAACTATAACAATCCCCACACCCAACCACAAACATCCCCCTTTCACTCACGGGCGAGGAGTGTCGCTCGAGAAACCCCGGGATCCGGCCCACAGCTCGAGCCACCAGGAGCAGCTGCCGGACCCGAGCAGAAGGGGTGAGCGCGGTGTGCTGACACCCTCCTCCCCGCCCACGACAAGTATTATACAATCAATTTAATCTTTGACATTCAGGACTTGTGCTGAGGTCATACCTATGTTCCCAGAAGGGGCGGGGCTTCAGCCAACAAAGCTGACACCAGACAGCAACATTTTTCTGTTGGCTGAGGCCCCGCCCCTTCTGGTCACATGGGTATGACCTCAGCACAGGTCCTGCAAGTCAAAAATTAAATCGATTGTATAACACATGCTAATTCTAACAGGGGCGGGGCCTCAGCCAACAGAAAAATGTTGCTTCCTGGTATCAGCTTTGTTGATTTTATTAAATCCTTTGAATCCTATCCTATCAATTTGAAGCAAAATCTTAAAAAACATGTTTTACAAAATTATTTGCAAACAATTTTTTATACTTTTTTAAAAATTAATTAGTTGAGCAGTCTACTTCAAGGAGACAGATATTAGCCCTAACAACAAAACTTAGGGTATAAAATAGTTAATTATGCAAATAAGTTAAAGTTTGAATAGCATTCTCAGACCTGGAACTTTTGATCTCACAATTTAGCAATGGAAGAGGCTCATGTATACTGTACTAACACACATGAACAATGCAACAGTCTGGCATCTGTTCCTATGTATACACCAAGAAATCATCAGCACTAGTCTTTTTGTGACGCCTTGGCAAAATCAGGGTGTCACAGAAGACTGCACCCCTCTGCCAGGTGCAGGATTCTCTCCTCTGGTCCTCCATCACAATCCCCATACTGGTACACAACACCAGCCATCAAAACCCTAGTCACCCCCACATGACAATAGAGACACACCAGTGGGCGGAGCCAAGTGGATGCCGACGCCCACCTAGGGGTTCTGAGGTGTGATGGGAGGGGACGGTTGACAGTTGGGAAGAGAGTTGACAGTTGAGTGGAGGAAGACAGTTGTGAGAAGAGGAGACTGAGGGACGGTGAACAGAGTAGTCAGGAGTTGGAGCTCCTGGGCTGCCGGACAACTTGACAATGGACTAGGTGGAAGTCAGTGGACAGGGCCACAGGCGACGGAGATCCGGTCGCAGGAAACCTTAAGTGGACTACGGCAGGGTTGTAGCCGTCCGGTGCAGACAGCGGGAATCCGGTCCGGAGCCGTGCACAGACAGGGTACCTGGACCCTAGGGCGAGGAACAGCTTTAAGCCCCTTTCCAATTAACCAGCCGGGGACAGGATTTCAGGTCTCGTTCCACAGGAGGCCCAGATAGAGCAAGACGGAAGCCCAATGAGGGGGATAGGGCCCCACAATTGCCTGCTAAGATCCAACGGGTCAGTTCTCACGGGCCACAGCTCCCAAAGGATAGTAACACCGCAGAGCAGACTTCCCCGTTTCATGCAGAGTAGTTTATACCAAGGACTTAAACATAACATGCAGGTGGAAGGGCCCCTGTTCTACCGTATCGGGATGCAGGATCCGAGCACACCCTCCGGAGGCTGCTGGCTACTGGTCATTTACTATCTGGACTCTGTGTCAAGTTATTTCAGAACTGTGAGTACACCAGCACCATCGGGTCGAACGCTGCTGACTGCACTCCGTAACACCATCCCACCTGTATAGGGGCCCTGGGACAACACCTCCCCTACCTGTGGAGGGGATAACATCCACCTGCCCCACTCCATTGGTCCCGGGCATCACCAACAATCACCGCACGCCACGCGTGACGTCACTGAAAAACCTCCCCTATAGATATAAACTCCCCCCTTTTTCACTTGCAGGCGACGGACGGGTGCTCGGGCCCGGGTCTGGCTTCCCCTCGAGCCACCGCAACGACCCCAGATCCGATCGTCTCGAGCAGCCCCCTCTCCCTGCTGCGGTCTGTTCCCCCTGCCTGCAAAATTTCCATGGGTATTTATCTAACCTCCATATTAAGGGGTACTTTGCACATTGCGACATCGCTAGCATCGGCTAGCGATGCCAAGCGTGATAGTACCCGCCCCCGTTGCACATGCGATATCTTGTGATAGCTGCCGTAGAGAACATTATCGCTACGGCAGCTTCACACGCACTTACCTGCCCTGCGACATCGCTCTGGCCGGTGATCCGCCTCCTTCCTAAGGGGGCGGGTCGTGCGGCGTCACAGCGACGTCACATGGCAGGCGGCCAATAGAAGCAGAGGGGCGGAGATGAGCGGGACATAAACATCCCGCCCACCTCCTTCCTTCCGCATAGCCGGTGGAGGCAGGTAAGGAGATGTTCCTCGCTCCTGCGGCTTCACACACAACGATGTGTGCTGCCGCAGGAATGAGGAACAACATCGTATCTCCTATTGGTCCGACATTATGAAAATGACTGACACAGATCACCGATTTTCGATGCTTTTGCGATAATTTATCGGCGCATCTAGGCGTTGCGACGTCGTTACCGGCGCCGGATGTGCGTCACTTTTAATTTTACCCCGACGATATCGCAGTAGCGATGTCACAGCGTGCAAAGTACCCCTAAGTCTGGTCCTTTTCACCTAAGGGCATGACGTTTTATGATTTATTTAAATATATTACAGTACTATGTACAACGTCAGCCAAACTGATGTCTATTATAACTATGGAGGTTGGTAAGGACAACATGACCATTATCACCCAGGACATTCAGACCTTTCCCATCTGGTCCCTGGTGTTTGAACCCCAAATATAATGACGACAGCACGATACCTGTCCAAAGTTCCATGGTGTGGTAAGAATAAAGTCCTTGCTTCCCTGGTATAATAAACCATATTCATTCATCACGTATTCTTGTCTAAAATCTTCATCTCCCAGAAAGACATCATCATCTGGGAAGGAAAATAAATAAATTTAGCGTTAGATACAATTTGTCTTGTAACAAGTGTACAAGCTAGTTATGTACTGTAGGTGTTCATCTTACCAGCCTCTGAAGAATTATGAATATCTTGATTTTAAAATAGTTACTTCCTATGTCTAGAAACTAAAATATATAGTTACCATTATTGATCATTAAAGGGAATCTGTCACCAGATTTTTGATAAATAATCTGAGTGCAACATCATGTAGGGGCAGTGATCCTCATTCCAGTGACACATCATCACTTATTCAAGAACAATATAGAAAAAAAAAATTCAGGGTGTTTCCGTGCGTCGGAGGTGTGACCAGGAGTGAAGAGGGGTGAGCTGAATACCTCCCTTTGTGTGCACATCATCACTTATTGGTATGCTTGTTGAAATGTTGATAAAATCACTTTTCTACCAGTTCTCTGATTACTGACCTGTATAATCTCACCCACACCACTTAATAGTTTTTTGGGTAGACTGTTGTCACACTCCCCGGGTCCCCTGCGCTGCTCCCCGGCTCACCTGTCACGCTCCCTGGCTCCCCTGCCTCGCTTCCCGGTTCCTCGGTCCGGTCACCGCCGCTCCCCTGCTCTCCAGCATCCATTGCCGGCGCGTCCCCGGCGTCCTGGTCCCCGCTCCCGGCGCCCGTCGGCTTCTCAGCCCCAGCCCGGCTCTGCTGCTTCCTCCTCTCAGCTTCCTGCTCTGGCTTCTGGCACTCGGGCCGCGCGCATGCGCATTAGGGCGCGCGCGCGGTCATTGACCCTTTCTTAAAGGGCCAGCGTCCATTAACAGGAAATGAAGCACACAGGTACAGGGTATAAAGGGGTTTAATGTCCAAGTGGGCGGGGCCTGATCTTCGTGTTTCTCAAGCTAGGAGTCAGGTCTCCTTGTGTTCCTGTGAGATACTCACCTCTCTCTCTTCTAGAGCCTAGCCTGCCTCGCCATCCGGTCCTGCCGAATCCCGAACCCCGAACGCTGCCTATCTGCCATCCTGACAGTCCGTACCATCTCGGATCCCTGCGGTGACCCGTCATCTCGCTCCAAAGGTTCCGGACCCCGCCTGACATCTTCTCGGCTTCCGAACCTGAGCTCCGTCACCCGGACTACCATCAGTGACTCCGTGGTCCCAGGGACTTCTCCGTTATACTCTTGTGCACGGACTGTTCTGCTGCCTATAGTGCTCCAGCTACCGGACCCCTTACCATCATCAAGGAGTTCGGCCCAGTGGATCCACCTCCTGGGTCTGCCCGTCCACCTGGCCCTAACAGTAAGATCAGGCCATGGATCCCGCTGAAGCACTAGCAGCCGTACAGGAGGAACTCCAACGCCAGCGTGAGACTCAGACCTGCATGCTGCAATTCATGTCTTCTGTGGACGCCCGCCTGAACACGCTACAAGCGGCAGTTACGTCTTCAGCATCCCGGGCTTCCACTAGTCAATCCACGGCTCCAGCTCCCGTGGCGACTTCTTCGGATGCTTCCAGACTTCGTTTGGCCTCACCACCCCGGTACGCCGGAGACCCCAAGACCTGCAGGGGATTCATAAACCAATGCCCCCTCCATTTCACGCAGCTGCCGCATTTGTTTGCCTCCGACCAAGCCAAGGTCGCCTTCATCATGTCCCATCTAGAGGGTGAGGCACTGGTGTGGATGAACCCCTTGTGGGAGAAGGGGGATCCTGTGACCACGAACATCCAGGAGTTCCTGCAGGCATTCTGTGGCACCTTTGACGAGCCCGGACGCGCCTCCGCGTCTGCTTCCTCTCTTCTCCGGTTACGTCAGGGGACTCTGACGGTGGGTCAATACGCAATCCGGTTTCGCACCTTGGCTTCGGAACTTGGGTGGAACAACGAGGCCCTAACCGCCGCCTTCTGGGAAGGACTCTCGGGGCGAATTAAAGATGAGCTGGCGGGTCGTGACGTACCATCCACCCTGGATGCCCTGATTACCCTAGCGACTCGAGTGGACATTCGCTTTCAGGAGCGATCCAAGGAAGTGTCCCGTGAGAGACGTCCGGTACGGCATTCCTCTCCTCCGCAGAAGCCCTCCGTACTTCAGTCAATGGCATCTGGGGCCCCCGTCCACGAGCCCATGCAGATCGACCGAGTGCGGCAGTCTGAACAACGTCGAGCCGAGCGGCTCGCCAAGGGCCTCTGCTTTTACTGCGGAGAGGGCACACACCTGCTACACTCCTGTCCAGAGAGGCCGGGAAACTCCAAAGCCTAGGGTTGGTAGGAGAGGCCACCCTAGGTGCTGGGACTCTCTCAGACCCGGTTACGTGGACTGTGCAAGTGACAACGGGAGAGACGCGGTTCACGGCTGAGGCGTACCTCGATTCTGGGGCCGCAGGCAATTTCATCCAGCAGGCCACGGTGGACAAGTACCAGGTGCCGGTTACTCCACTCGACAAGCCCCTAGTGATTGCCTCTGTGGATGGGAGACCCCTCTCTGACACCATCTCCTGGATCACCAGGCCGGTCGAACTGCGTATCGGTGCCCTGCACACCGAGAACATCGCTCTCTACGTCCTCCCACACATGTCCCATCAAATCTTGCTGGGACTTCCCTGGTTACGGACACACGAACCAACAGTCAGCTGGGGCACTTGTGAAATCACCCGATGGGGCTCTTCGTGCCATGATAAATGTCTGAAGACCATACAACCCATCCGACGACCTCTGGTTCCAGAGAACCTACCGGGACTGCCCTCGGCCTATTGGTCCTTCGCGGATGTCTTTGATAAGAAGGAATCTGAGGTTCTTCCGCCACATCGTCCTTACGATTGTGCCATCGACCTGCTCCCGGGAACAACACCACCTCGAGGACGGATATATCCATTGTCTCCAGCCGAAACAAGGGCCATGTCTACTTACATCACAGAGAGCCTTGCAAGGGGATTCATTCGGAGATCCTCCTCTCCTGCTGGAGCAGGCTTCTTCTTCGTGAAGAAGAAAGAAGGCGACTTACGCCCATGTATAGACTACCGGGGATTAAACCAAATCACCGTGAAAAACAAGTACCCTCTGCCGCTCATCCCCGAATTGTTTGACCGGCTTAGAGGAGCTCGTGTGTTTACCAAGTTGGATCTTCGGGGTGCCTACAACCTAGTCCGCATCCGCTCTGGGGACGAGTGGAAGACCGCGTTCAATACTCGCGATGGACACTATGAATACTGCGTGATGCCCTTCGGCCTGTGTAACGCACCAGCAGTCTTTCAAGAATTGGTGAACGACGTTTTCCGGGACCTTCTCTACGTCTGTGTGGTGGTGTATCTGGATGATATCCTTGTCTTCTCTCCGGACCTCCAGACCCACAGAGAGAACGTGCAGCTGGTTCTACAAAGACTCAGAGAGAATCGTCTGTACGCCAAGTACGAGAAGTGTGTCTTTGAGCAGTCTTCTCTCCCCTTCCTGGGTTACATCATCTCCGATACCGGACTGCAGATGGATCCAAAGAAGGTCTCCTCCATTCTCAACTGGCCTCCTCCTTCTGGACTGAAGGCAATCCAACGCTTTCTGGGATTCGCCAACTATTACCGTCAGTTCATCCCTCACTTCTCTGCTCTGACGGCTCCTCTCTCCGCCTTGACCAAGAAGGAGGCTAACCCAAAGGACTGGTCACCTGCGGCCGACGCCGCGTTTGGCTCTCTGAAGCGGGCATTTGCCTCCTCTCCTGTACTCCACCGTCCGGAGTTAAACCGCCAGTTCACCTTGGAGGTGGATGCCTCCTCCTCGGGAGCCGGAGCAGTGCTCATGCAGAAGTCCTCCTCCGGGAAGATGGTGACTTGCGGTTTCTTCTCCAAGAGCTTCTCAGCGCCTGAACGCAACTACACCATCGGAGACCGAGAGCTATTGGCAGTCAAACTGGCTCTGGAGGAATGGCGCTACCTTCTGGAAGGAGCAGTGTACCCCGTGATCATTTACACGGACCACAAGAACCTAGAATACCTGCGGTCCGCTCAGCGATTGAACCCACGGCAAGCCAGGTGGTCCTTGTTCTTTGCCAGGTTCGATTTCCAACTCCATTTCCGACCCGCGGACAAGAATGTACGCGCTGATGCCTTGTCCAGGTCTTTCATGCCCATGGAGCAAGAGGAGGAGACATCCCAACCCATCATCTGTCCTAGTAAAATCATTCAGGTGGCCCCTGTCACCCTGGCCCAGATACCGCCCGGGAAGACCTATGTCTCTGAGACTGACAGGTAAAAAGTGTTACACTGGGGCCATGCCTCGAAAACAGCCGGTCATGCTGGTCAGAAGAGAACATGGAGTGCGATTGTACGTCATTACTGGTGGCCATCCCTTCGCACGGACGTCGCTGCTTTTGTCTCTGCCTGCTCCTCTTGTGCCAGGAACAAGACGCCCAAACACCTGCCATATGGCCGTCTGCTGCCTCTGCCTATACCCTCAATTCCGTGGCAACACATTGCGATGGACTTTATTACGGACTTGCCCCTGTCCTCCGGACACACAGTCATATGGGTCGTGGTGGATCGGTTCTCTAAAATGGCTCATTTCGTCCCTATGGCTGGACTGCCCTCTGCTCAGGAACTCGCGGACGCCTATATACATCACATCTTCCGCTTGCATGGCTTTCCATCACACATCGTGTCCGACAGAGGAACTCAGTTCACCTCCCGCTTCTGGAGGGCTCTCTGCAAACATCTGGGAGTGACTCTGGACTTTTCTTCTGCCTACCATCCTCAGTCTAATGGCCAAGTGGAAAGGGTCAATCAAATCTTGACCTCCTTCTTACGTCACTACGTCAACGCCCATCACGACGACTGGTCCACGCTTCTTCCATGGGCTGAATTCTCCCATAACCACCACGTCAGTGAGTCCTCCTCCAGCTCTCCCTTCCATGTCGTTTACGGACTTCAGCCCTCCGTCCCATTGCCTGTATCCCCTTCTTCGGATGTCCCTGCTGCTGATGCTGTAGCCCGTGACTTTGCAACCATTTGGGACTCTGTCAAGGCGTCCCTTGGACGTGCTTCCCTGCGGATGAAGAGACACGCAGACAAGAGACGTCTGGACCCTCCGTTTTTCTCTCCTGGAGATCTAGTCTGGCTTGCTTCCAAGTACGTCCGATTGAAGATACCATCCTACAAGCTGGGTCCTCGCTACATCGGGCCGTTTAAAGTCCTCAGCAAGATCAATGAGGTCTCCTACAAGCTACAGCTCCCGGCCACGATGAGGATACCCAACTCCTTCCATGTCTCCCTGCTCAAGCCGGTTGTCCTTGGTCCCTTCTCCGCTGCTGCCAGTTCGGCTCCTCCTCCTATTGCCGATGACGACATCTATGCGGTAAGAGATATAGTGGCCATGAAGACCGTACAGGGTCGACAGTTCTTCCTGGTGGACTGGGCAGGGTATGGCCCTGAGGATAGGTCCTGGGAGCCCCGGGAGAATGTGGGCACTCCGCTGATCCGTGCCTTCCTGTCCCGGTTGCGGAGAGGGGGGCGTGGGGGGGGGGTACTGTCACGCTCCCCGGGTCCCCTGCGCTGCTCCCCGGCTCACCTGTCACGCTCCCCAGCTCCCCTGCCTCGCTTCCCGGTTCCTCGGTCTGGTCACCACCGCTCCCCGCTCTCCAGCATCCATTGCCGGCGCGTCCCCGGCGTCCTGGTCCCCGCTCCCGGCGCCCGTCGGCTTCTCAGCCCCAGCCCGGCTCTGCTGCTTCCTCCTCTCAGCTTCCTGCTCTGGCTTCTGGCACTCGGGCCGCGCGCATGCGCATTAGGGCGCGTGCGCGGTCATTGACCCTTTCTTAAAGGGCCAGCGTCCATTAACAGGAAATGAAGCACACAGGTACAGGGTATAAAGGGGTTTAATGTCCAAGTGGGCGGGGCCTGATCTTCGTGTTTCTCAAGCTAGGAGTCAGGTTTCCTTGTGTTCCTGTGAGATACTCACCTCTCTCTCTTCTAGAGCCTAGCCTGCCTCGCCATCCGGTCCTGCCGAATCCCGAACCCCGAACGCTGCCTATCTGCCATCCTGACAGTCCGTACCATCTCGGATCCCTGCGGTGACCCGTCATCTCGCTCCAAAGGTTCAGGACCCCGCCTGACATCTTCTCGGCTTCCGAACCTGAGCTCCGTCACCCGGACTACCATCAGTGACTCCGTGGTCCCAGGGACTTCTCCGTTATACTCTTGTGCACGGACTGTTCTGCTGCCTATAGTGCTCCAGCTACCGGACCCCTTACCATCATCAAGGAGTTCGGCCCAGTGGATCCACCTCCTGGGTCTGCCCATCCACCTGGCCCTAACAACTGTATATAGGCAAAAAGCTGCCAATCAGAGAATGAGCTTGATTAGACTACTTGCAGTAGGTTTACTAGTCCTCTAGTGAAAAGATGCTGCTAAAAAAACAAACAAACAATTTTATCAAAAATACTCTAAGCAACTCAGAAAGTGATACATCACTGAAATCAGGGTCTCTGTCTCTACATCATGCCTTTCTTTGATTACGTAGCAAAAACTTTCTGACAGATAACTTGTAAAGGTTTAGTAATGATTATGGAAGTTATCCCCTATCCATAGAATTAAGTATAACAGTGATTGATCATATGCACTTCCACTGCATTCATTTCCACACAGGCAAAGAAATCAAACCATAGATCTACATAAATTAAGTTATGTGTAATAATAAGAAATGACACAGGAAAAAAGGATTGAACACATCAAGAAAAAGAAGAGAGGAGCAAAAAGCCATAGAAAGTCACGATACTAGGTGAAATCGATCGGTTATTAGAAAGCAATCCTACCACTTAGGGAAAAATAACATCAGCTGGTTCAACTGATTGCAGCCTTATTGTTGCAAAACCTACTGATGGCATTGGTTACAGAAGAATTTCTAAACTACTGAAGATTCAAGTGAGCACTGTTGGGGCCACAATCCTGAAGTGGAAAGAACATAATTTCACAATAAATCAGCCTCAGGCAGGTGCTCCCCACAAGATTTCAGACAAAGGAATGAAAAGAATTAGCAGAAGAGTTGTCAAAGAGTCAAGGACTAACTATGGAGAGCTACAGAAAGTAATGCATTCAACCTCCTCTAGTTCTTGACCAAGTTTGCACACACTGCAACAGGGATTTTGGCCCACTCCTCCATACAGATATTCTCCAGGTCTTTAGGGATTTGGGACTGTTGCTGGGCAACATTGAGTTTCAGCTCCTGCCAAAGAATTTCTATTGCGTTCAGTCCTGGAGACTGTCTAGGCCATTTCAGAGCTTTGGAATGCTTCTTATGGAGCCACTCTTTAATTGCCATGACTGTGTGTTCTGGGTCATTGTCATGCTAGAAGACCCAGCCACGACCCATCTTCAATGCTCTTACCGAGGGAAGGAAGTTTTTGGCCAAAATCCTGAAATATATGACCACATCCATCCTCCCTTCAAGGTGTTGTCGTCCTGTCCCCTTTGCAGGAAAGCACCCCCAAAGTATGATGTTTCCACCCCCATTCTTCAATGTTTGGTACAGTGTTCTTAGGGTTGTTCTCATCCTTC
Organism: Anomaloglossus baeobatrachus; assembly: GCF_048569485.1. Classification (NCBI taxonomy): domain Eukaryota; kingdom Metazoa; phylum Chordata; class Amphibia; order Anura; family Aromobatidae; genus Anomaloglossus; species Anomaloglossus baeobatrachus. The sequence continues at coordinate 326,199,909 of NC_134357.1, forward strand.
TTTTTCCTCCAAACACGGCTAGTGAAGTTGATACTAAATAGCTCTATTTTATTCTCATCTGACCACATGACCTTCTCCCATGCCACCTCTAGATTATCCAGATGGTCATTGGTGAACTTTAAATAGGCCTGGATGTGTTCTGGCGTGAGCAGGGGATCTTGTGAGCCCTGGATGAGTTTAATTCATGATTGCGTACTGTGTTACAAACGGTAAACTTTGAAACTATGGTTCCAGCTCTCAACAGGTCATTGACCAGGTCCTCTTGTGTAGTTCAGGTCTGATTCCTGACATTTCTCAGAATCAAACGTACCCCTCAAGGTGTGATCTTGCATGGAGCCCCAGCCAATGAAGATTGACAGTCATCTTGTGTTTTTCCATTTTCTAATAATTGCGCCAACAGTTGTTGCCTTCCAACCAAGCTGCTTGCCTATTTTCCTGTAGCCCATCCCAGCATTGTGAAGGTCTACAATTTTGTCCTCGTGTCCTAAGACAACTTTTTGGTCATAAGGCCGCTTTACACGCTACGATTTATCTGATGATATATCGTCGGGGGTCACAGTTTTCGTGACGCACTTCCGTCAGCGTTAGCAACGTCGTTGCATGTGACACCTACGTGCGACTCCGAACGATCGCAAACAGGGTGAAAATCGTTGATCGTTGACACGTCGTTCAGTTTCAAAATATTGTTCATCGTTTGGAACGCAGCAGACATATTGCTACGTTTGACACCCTGCCAACGATGAACAACATCCACACGACCGCCTTGGTCAAACAATATATCGCTGAACGATGTAGCGTTGTTTGTGAGATGTGTACGTGTGGCCGCTACAAAACGACCTATGAGTGATCTCGGCAAATCGTAACAATGATCTGTGCGTGTCACATCGCTAACGAGATTGCTAGCGATATCGTTGCATGTAAAGCAGCCTTTAGCCATGGTGGAGAGGTGGGAGTATGATTGCTTGAGTGTGTGGACAAATCTTTTTTATACAGGTATACAGGTAATGAGCTCACACGGGTGTACTTAATACAAGTAATGTAATGAGTGCAGAGTAGGAGGCTTCTAAGAGAAAAAATAACTAAAGATGAGCAAACCCGAAAACACCAAAAAATCGGTGTTCCGTGTTCGTACCAAACACAATCTTAACCAGAAACAGAGTTCAGAGTTTGGGTGATTTACGTATGAAAATCACTCACGCAAGCATTAGCACAGTGTGAACTGCTTGCAGTGTTTGACCGGGGATAATAACAGCATGATTGGCTGTAGTGTGCGCCAAAAAAAACACAAACAAAAAAACGGAAAAACCCTGCCTACCAGCTCCCATAAGTAAGCAATATTACCTTACTTTTATTTATAATTTCTTTGCGTATTTTACAATGTTATTGTTATTGTTTCATCGCTAAGGCAGTAACTTTTTACATTATTAGCAGCAATACAGCATCTTTCAGTAGTAATGGCAATTTTGAATTTTCCCTGTATCTTGTGAGCAGTGTCACCTTGTGGCCATTTGTGTTATTTATTTTTCCTCTTTTCTTGTAATTTTAATAACTTAATAAAATCTACCTCATATCCATTCTGGTCTCTAGTGCAATTTTTTCATGTTGGTACTTTATATATAGTGTTTGATCTAATATATTTTTGTCCGTGTTTATTCCCCCATATTTGATGTAATTTCCATAGTGTTATAGTGATTTATTTATTTTTTTACATAGTGGACATACTGTATATGCTGGCTGCATGTGGGTGGAGACTCAAACTGCCCAATTAGTAATTTCCTTTAAAGTTCAGGTCAAGTCTGGATCCCAAACTGAACTTTATCTAAAGTTGGGCTGCACCCTCCAAACCAAACTTCCACAGATTCACTCATCTCTAAAAATAACAGGTCTGTGAGAGCCAGAAGTGTTGCTGGTTGATAGGTGATTAAATACTTATTTCATGCAATAAAATGCAAACTAATTATTTAAAAATCATACAATGGGATTTTCTGGAATTTTTTTGGAGGATTCTGTCTGTCACAGTTGAAGTGTACCTACGCATGATAAAAAAAAAGACCTCTCCATACTTTGTATATATATTTTACATGTTTTTATCCCTTAGATACTAAACAAGTGATTGTTTGACAGCTTGTTCTTTACACTGCAATATATATAGTCTCATATGAAGCCCAATGAGAAGGAAGGGGTGTGGGTTGGGAGAAGGAAGGGGTGTGTGCTGGGGGAAGGGAGGCAATGGCTGCACAGGAAGGCATGGCACCAAGGATGATAGATGCATGTAAGGAGTTGAGTAGCAATAAGATCTGCTTTGCTACATGCAAATGTAGGCTATGTAACACAGCAGGCATCTGCCAAGTATAGTACATGCTCAGCTCCTGACCCCTCTTCGTACAAGTGTGCTGCCCCTGCAACAGTCAAACTGCTTGGATCCGGGGTTACTGTGGCTTGAGGGTTTCCGGACCAAGGGGCGTGCGGCCACTCCAATGTGAAGGGGTATTTACAGGGGATAAATGTTCGTGACGCCACCTGCGGGTTGCAGTAAGGGGAGTACCGTTACTGCCAATAGGAGTACCGGGGCTAATGGTGTGGGGGCAGCAAGGTGTCAGTCCCTCCCCGGGTAGGGATGGCCCTGGATAGTGGGGAAGGAGGTATGGTGATTGGGTGGCTTGGCCTTGAGATAGAAGGGTTCAGGGGTCAGGTTACTCACTGCGGTAGTCTTGGTGCTGGATTAGTTGGAAAATGCAGACACTCACGCAGATGGTAAACCAAAGTCTCAAGGTACCACAGTCTCTGCAGGGGGGGGGGGGCTCGTCCAGGTCCCACTCCCAACAGTGTCACTTGGTGAGTCCGGAGCCCTGTCTCCGTGCACAAAATTGTTTGTCCGCTGTGGCCCTTCGGCTTGAAGCTTTCGGGGCCCCACTACCCGTGTGTATGGCAGCTGTGCTCTTGATGGCTGGCACGTGGGATTTTAGTGGGTTGCATACTTTTGAGAACCCTATCCCCCGCGTTGTGCTGATGCCTTCAATCTCTGAGCTCTTGGGGAAAGTTCATAAAGAGACTATCCTCCACAGGTTAATTATCAAGGTAACTGAAGCTCTTCCCTGATCTAGGGTCCTGTACCCCGCCGTGCTCAGTACCGGTAAGGTAATTGGGCTTTCTGGTGCCGATAGTCTTCCTAGACTGCGTCCGTTACACTCCTGTCCAGTGTTCCTGATACCGGTTCCCGACTCCTGTGGTCCCGGACCACCGTCTGTGACCCAACCTGCTGCCTCCCTGGGAGCTATAACTCCCCAGCTCCTCACTCTTTGAGGGTTACAACTGAACTCCCTGTCTCCCCTCCCACCAGTCTGCCTGACCCCTAGGTGGGCGGCCGTGCTCCAACTTGACCAACCCACTGGTGTGACTATACAGGTCATGTCAGGTGTGAGGTGTGGTTGGGATTTGTAGTGCGGATGTTAGTGACACCATTGTTGGGAACCTGGAACCATGGGGGGGGTAGGCCCTGCACCCTGGTTGAGGATTGCAGTGCCCTGTGGCACCCTGATATATTCAGGGGTGCCACACATGCACAGAGTGTGACCTATTTGTACATCCCATGTTGGCAAGAGGTTAGACATTAAAGAGAATATGTTACCAACAGGTTTTTGTTACCTCATCTGAGAGCAGCTTGATGTAGGAAAAGAAATGCTAATTCTAATGATTTATCGCTTAGTTTACTAGGTGCAGCAGTTAACACACAATCAGTTTTTAGATGTAGCAAGTAGCAGAGCTCAACCCCGCCCACAACACAGTTTTAAATGTACATCGTGAATGGTTGAACCAGGTTGAACCAGGGCTCACCGAGATGTAGTCCAAACAATGTAAAGTTCCTGATGATAAAACACTCATATATGCAAATAACAGCACAAAGCCTAATAAGTGACACATCCCTGTAATCTGTCTCAACCCCAACCTCATGCTGACCCAAGTTTACATAGCAAAAACCTGTCAAATTCTATTTAAAGTGGGAAAGTAACCTATTTTTTCTCCATCTGACTGTAAGGGGTACTTTGCACGCTGCGACATCGCTAGCTGATTGTAGTGATGCCGAGCGCGATAGTCCCCGCCCCTGTCGCAGATGCGAACATTATCGCTACGGCAGCTTCACACGCACTTACCTGCTGCTGTGGCCTGAAGAAGCACAGTGTCCCTCTTCTTAGATACTTAGCCGTATGCAGGGCCCGCTTGTATTCCTGCAGCCTCGGGTTCTATTGTGCTACTTCGCCTTGGGAGTCTCTGGTGAGCCACGAGATATGGAATCGCCTGCTGTCCGAGTTTTACTGCTGGGCCTTTAGCACCCGACAGTCGAGGACCCCGGTGTCCTGATTCTTGCACTTGCTCCTGGAAAGCTTACACAACAGCTTTCTTACAGTCACTGTTCTCTTTTCTCGCCTCTCGTGTTCTGAGGTCCCTCTTCCTGTTTTTATGTCTAACCCCACCCCAGCCCATAATGCACAGGGAAGCTTGCCCCAACCAGCACTTGAGCTCCCCCTTCTGGCCTGAGTTAGGAAATGTTGTGTGAGATTGTACCTGACATGGAGATCTCCCCACTGCTTCCAGGCATAGCATTGCGACCCCGGTGAGGAGAATAACGCCACTGTGGCTCCCATGACCACTGGGGTGCCACACATGTGCCTTAATATTGTATTGTAATCCTTGGTATTTCGATTGACTCTTTCATTTCATATAAAGTGCAAATAATCCATTGCACTAGTTACCAGTATGTAGACAATATATGAAGAGATTGTGTTCCTCCAACATGGCACTGTCAGAGGACATTTTTAAAATATAAAAATAGCGACCTCAAATATTATCTACTTACTGAAAGTAAATACATGAGACATTCCCTTTAATTCCACTTTGTACTCAATAATACATTTGACTTTTGTACAAGGGAGCATAATTAATGACAATAAATTTTAACGGCAAACTGGAATGTAACCAAACTGCTCTTCCTTCTGCCTCATCCCTTTCCCTTTGTATTGAGTTGATCTTGGGTCTCATCCAAGATTTGCAATAACTGTAAAATCCACAAATGGAGAAATTGTGCCAAGTATCACTCTGCATGGCATATATTAAGACATGGAAAATATTCACTATAAACCTTTCTTCAGTGATTCCAGTACTAATCTCACATATTTTGCAGTGTTCCCACAGTATTTGATTTACCATAATTCTGCAATGTGGTGTAACTGCTCTGCAACACACACACACTAATATATATATATATATATATATATATATATATATACTTGCAGACAAAGATCATAGATGTGGGAACACTGGCTGATAAAATCAAACTGTATTAAACAAATTATAATAACTTACTTGGATTGAATAAAATTAACTCTTGTGGCTAAATATTAGATTAGTGGTTTGTCTCTTTTTGTTCCATGGTAAATGCAGTTATGGCTGAAAGTGTTGACACCCTTGAAATAGTTCCAGAAAATGAAATATTTCTACTATACAATTATTGTAATTACACATGTTTTGTTATATACTTTTATATTTGTATGTAGTCGAAGAGCAAATTGGAAATAAAACTCCAAAAATGTGCTGGACAAAATTAATGGCACCCTCAGCTTAATATTTTGTTGCACACCCTTTGGAATAAATACCTGCAATAATTTGCTTCCTATTACTAGGCATGAGTGGACCAGTGGAAATTCAGGTACACTTGGCTCAGCCAGACTTTAGTTGAAAGTTCAGTTCAGGACCCGAACTTGATCAAAGCCCATGAACCCCATATAAGTCACTGGGGACCCAAATATTGGTGCTGTAAAATGGCTGGAATATGGTCATAGTAAGGGCTAGGGGGCTGCAAAAGTAAGAAAAATAGGGGCATTTACCCTGCAAACAAATGTGGATAGGGAATATTTTTTTTACAAAATGATGATGGATCCCCTTTATTATTGATAATCAGCACAGGTAAAGCAGACAGCTGCAGGCTGCAAACCTCAGCTGTCTGCTTCAGGGTGACTGCTTCTCAAAAATAGAAGGGACCCGATGCCATTTTTTAAAATTATTCTAAGAGCAAATGTAGACACTACTAGGTACTGTATCCTGTCACGGATACAGGGCCTACCCCTAGGGACCTAGAAGCTCAATGCCAGTACCAATCAACACACATAACATCCCCAGTTACCTCACCCAGACAGGGATGACTGAATAGTTGGGGACCCAATGGATGGCCACCTAAGGGGGGAGCCAATCCAGTCCACTAGCCAACAACCCTGGGGGAGGAGAAGAGACAGTAGTAGTAGTGAGAGAGTGGAGGAGACGGACGTGTCTCAAGACGGGGTCGTGTAATGATGGCCTGACTGGTACAGGAGTGTGGTTGCCAGGGAGGGTACGACAAGATACCCCTGGAACCAAGGCACCGACGGGGCACAGGGCCCTAGGTTAGGTGAACGTTTTAAACTGCCTAGCAAATACCTGCATAGTGAGGGGACCTTCACGGACTTCACTGACCCAAGAATCCATGGGCACCAGCAGTAATGATTGAGCCAGGGACCGGAGCAGAACACCGACCCTACAGGGTTTACACTGCCCGCCGAATGGACGAGAGCCTGACAACTGACAGGAGGGGACTCCTAGACGCTCCAAGCCATAAATAAATAATTTAAAAAAACTGCATGGGATCCCCTATCTTTTTGATAACCAGACAAGCTAAATCAGACAGCTGAGGGTTATAGCCCGCAGCTGTCTGCTTTACCTGCTCTAATTATCAAAAAAGGAGACACCCCATGTCATTTTTTGTTATTGTCCACAGCAGCATACAACCATCTTCTGCATGCCGAAAACCTTGTTAATTGGCTGCACTGTAGCCTTTTAACAACATTTAACCTCTTCACGAGCAATGACGTACTGGTGTGTCATTGGTTTTGACGTGGTAATCACCACCAGCTGCTGCGGTGAGCCAGCGGCGATACCTACACATGTCTGCTAAATTGAACAGCAGACATGTGTGGCTAACAGGCGTGGGTAGATCCGCAATCCACCTGTGCCTGCTTGCCATTTGGATTGCAAATGGCACATACAAAATGTGAGCGCGATTTAAATGGCCGCGGTGGGGATCGCACCGTTCCCTGCTGCCATCAAAAGCCCTGTGACGTAATCATAGGTAGCCAATGGTTGACATGGCATTGACGGGTCATGTGATGACCCCTGATGCTATCTTAATGTAGTTTCTGTAAGAGCCGACAGAGTGGTGACTCTTGGGCCCGCAACACACATCCGTGCCTCCGGTACGTGTTTGGTACGTTTTTGCACATACCGGAGACACGGAGACACGTTGACCAATGTTACCCTATGGGTGATAATAGCACACACGCGTAAAATCACACGGAACATGTGTCCGTGTGATAAGTACGTGTGTGCATTTTCCCATACGGATGACATGTCCGTTTTTGGCCGTCAACACGCAGACACGGACGCGCTAAAGTCTATGGGTCCGTGCCTGCACGGACGGCACACGTAGCATGTCCATGTTCAGCACGTATCGTCCGTGTGCGTTTTTAATCCAAACATCAGCAACACTTGTTTTCAAGCTATCAGGTCAATTGTCAAATTGTCAAATGTTCTGATGTTTCAATTGGTGATGCACAAGGCTAAGGATGTTGTCAAAGGACGTTATGGTTATATGGCAGTATGCTTTAAATTTAGGTGGAAATTTGCGCATTTCTCCATAAAGAATATTAAAATGGCCATGCGTCTTCCTTAGCTTGACAAGGGGGTGGATCCACATCCTTTTTCAACAGGTGGTTCATATTCAAGCATATGTCTCCTAACCCCAAATCTCCTAGATATCAACCATAGCAAATACATGGTTGCTTCATTGGAGAGAGACATTTTGGAGTCAGTCTAATGAGTGGAAGAGCCTAAAAACAATGATTTGAAATGTTTTTAAACCTTATTCACCGATGAGGGACGGAAATTGACCAATTAACAACACCAGGATCTCATGATGAAGGATTAACAACATTATTTGGGTAAGAATGCGGACCTCTAAAAACGGACGGCACACGGATTGCATACGTACGTATTTTATTCCAATACGGACATTCCACACGTACACACGGAGAGCATACGCCATCACACGGATGTCATACGTACGGGAGAAACGCCCTTAAAAAACAGAACATGGACCCGAAAAACGGAACGTGAGACACGTACGTTTTTTATGCGGAAGTGTGTTTTTGGCCTTAAAGGAACACGGCATTTTTGTTGATCAGAGCTGTGCAGCTCTCATCAACAGAAATGAACAAGTGGTCAGACTGCTAATCCATAAAGTTCCGTAGGGTGACTAGTAAAATAAATAAAACATGTAAAAAAAAGTTTTAAAAAATATGAAAAAAAAAACAAAACCTAAAATTTCAAATCACCCCCCATTTGCCCTATAAAATAAAACAGTTAAAAAAAATTAAAAAATATACACATATTTAGTATTGCCGTGTTCAGAAACGCCCAATCTATCAAAATATAAAATCAATTAATCTGATCAGTACATGGTGTCGTGAGAAAAAAAACTTGAAATGTTTTTTGGTCGCTGCAATTTTTTTTTAAAATGCAATAACAGACGATCAAAACATGGCATATACACAAAAATGATACAATTAAAAATGTTAGCTCAAGAGGCAAAAAATAAGCCATCGCTGAGCCCTAGATCCCAAAAAATGAAAACGCTACGGGTTTTGGAAAATGGCGCCAAAAGCGCAATTTATTTTACAAACTTCTGATTTTTTTTTAGCAAAGAACAAAAACGAAAAACGTAAAATCGCCTTGAGGTGAAGGAGTTAATAGCAAACGAACAGCACCCAAACGCTGAACTCAAACACATAATTTTTTTTAAAAGACCCTGTTTGAGTTCAAGCCCTGGACACATGGTATTCTGCACGAACCCCAAACTTTACCATTGGGGTTCCTCATCTCTGCCTATAACCACCAACAAGCTTCTTACACCTATAAACTGAAATTTTTTACCACACTCGGAAACTGATCCAGGTCTTTCATATTTAAAGGGTGCCTTTTCCCAACAGCACTTAAAGGGAAGGTGTCGTAAAAAAAAATCAATAACTGAAAATATTTAAAGTATACATGTTTTAATGTTTTGTTTAAATATTATTATTTGCTTTTAATTGAGCAAAATATAAAAAAAATTAAAAAGTTTGATATTTTCCACTGTTAAACACTAGGGGGAGCAGCTGCTGAAATCCTACAGAAATCCCACTGTAGAAATAGCCTGGATTACAGCTGCAGTAAAGTGGGAAGAATCTGCTCTCCTGTGTGTGATGTCACAGCCCCCCCCCCTTTCTAATCTGAGTGTTTACAACAGATAACAGAGAATGAAGTGTAGGGGCACAGTGCAGAGCCATTTTGTTGGTGACCAGAAATGTCTAAAGTGTCACCAAGGATAGCAGGAGTATCACACAGGACAGGATTAGATACACAGCCCTGCATACAGTATCACACAGGATAGGATTAGATACACGTCTCAGCAGACAGTATCACACAGGACAGGATTAGATACATGGCTCAGCAGACAGTATCACACAGGATAGGATTAGATACATGGCTCAGCAGACAGTATCACACAGGAGAGGATTAGATACACAGCCCTACATACAGTATCACACAGGATAGGATTAGATACACGGCTCAGCAGACAGTATCACACAGGATAAGATTAGATACACAGCCCTACATACAGTATTACACAGGATATGATTAGATACATAGCTCAGCAGACAGTATCACACAGGATAGGATTAGATACACGGCTCAGCAGACAGTATCACACAGGAGAGGATTAGATACACGGCTCAGCAGACAGTATCACACAGGAGAGGATTAGATACACGGGTCAGCAGACAGTATCACACAGGAGAGGATTAGATACATGGCTCAGCAGACAGTATCAAACAGGATAGGATTAGATACACAGCTCAGCAGACAGTATCACACAGGAGAGGATTAGATACATGGCTTAGCAGACAGTATCACACAGGAGAGGATTAAATACACAGCCCAGCATACAGTATCACACAGGATAGGATTAGATACACGGCTCAGCAGACAGTATCACACAGGAGAGGATTAGATACACAGCTCAGCAGACAGAATCATACAGGAGAGGATTAGATACACAGCCCTGCATACAGTATCACTGGTTCACGCACAGGCCGACAGGTGGCAGGAGGAAGGGGGGAGGGGTTGAGCGGGGTTATTTTGGAGACGGTAGCAGAGGTGGTGATGGGGGAGGGGCGCCGGTACTCACATGCAGAGGCACACAATCACACAGCAGCGGCGGGCAGAGCGGGGACTGGGTAGAGCGGAGGGAGGGGGTGTCATTGAAGACGGTAACGGCAAGGGCTTGAGGCGGTGGCGGCAGCAGTAGCGGGGGGAGAGCGGAACTGGGTAGAGCGGAGGGAGGGGGTGTCATTGGAGACTGTAACGTTGGGGAGAGGGGAGGGTAGGCGGCCCATACTCACACATCCCGGCGGTTGACAGGGGTAAAGTGGAGCAAACAGCATAGCTGTGAGCTCCACAATGATGGCGCCGATCTTCTCCCTCTTCTGTGACCTGGACAGCCCAGGGGGCGCGTCCAGGTCACAGCAGACGCCTACTGTAACGTTACTAAATGGGGTCAGATCCCGACCACTGTTCTCTATGCACAGGGGCTGCCATAAAGGAGTGAGTAACTGTCGTTACACACACAGCAAATCCAGCATGGCCCCTAGTGCCTTCAGTAAAATTGGAATTAAATAAAAACTAAATAAGCAGTGATTTTAATTTTATATTAAAAATACTTGATTTCATAATCACTATTTTTAATACAAAAATAAAAAAATGCGACACCTTCCCTTTCCGTAGGGTGACTAGTAAAATAAATAAAACATGTAAAAAAAAGTTTTAAAAAATATGAAAAAAAAAACAAAACCTAAAATTTCAAATCACCCCCCATTTGCCCTATAAAATAAAACAGTTAAAAAAAATTAAAAAATATACACATATTTAGTATTGCCGTGTTCAGAAACGCCCAATCTATCAAAATATAAAATCAATTAATCTGATCAGTACATGGTGTCGTGAGAAAAAAAACTTGAAATGTTTTTTGGTCGCTGCAATTTTTTTTTAAAATGCAATAACAGACGATCAAAACATGGCATATACACAAAAATTATACAATTAAAAATGTTAGCTCAAGAGGCAAAAAATAAGCCATCGCTGAGCCCTAGATCCCAAAAAATGAAAACGCTACGGGTTTTGGAAAATGGCGCCAAAAGCGCAATTTATTTTACAAACTTCTGATTTTTTTTTAGCAAAGAACAAAAACGAAAAACGTAAAATCGCCTTGAGGTGAAGGAGTTAATAGCAAACGAACAGCACCCAAACGCTGAACTCAAACACATAATTTTTTTTAAAAGACCCTGTTTGAGTTCAAGCCCTGGACACATGGTATTCTGCACGAACCCCAAACTTTACCATTGGGGTTCCTCATCTCTGCCTATAACCACCAACAAGCTTCTTACACCTATAAACTGAAATTTTTTACCACACTCGGAAACTGATCCAGGTCTTTCATATTTAAAGGGTGCCTTTTCCCAACAGCACTTAAAGGGAAGGTGTCGTAAAAAAAAATCAATAACTGAAAATATTTAAAGTATACATGTTTTAATGTTTTGTTTAAATATTATTATTTGCTTTTAATTGAGCAAAATATAAAAAAAATTAAAAAGTTTGATATTTTCCACTGTTAAACACTAGGGGGAGCAGCTGCTGAAATCCTACAGAAATCCCACTGTAGAAATAGCCTGGATTACAGCTGCAGTAAAGTGGGAAGAATCTGCTCTCCTGTGTGTGATGTCACAGCCCCCCCCCTTTCTAATCTGAGTGTTTACAACAGATAACAGAGAATGAAGTGTAGGGGCACAGTGCAGAGCCATTTTGTTGGTGACCAGAAATGTCTAAAGTGTCACCAAGGATAGCAGGAGTATCACACAGGACAGGATTAGATACACAGCCCTGCATACAGTATCACACAGGATAGGATTAGATACACGTCTCAGCAGACAGTATCACACAGGACAGGATTAGATACATGGCTCAGCAGACAGTATCACACAGGATAGGATTAGATACATGGCTCAGCAGACAGTATCACACAGGAGAGGATTAGATACACAGCCCTACATACAGTATCACACAGGATAGGATTAGATACACGGCTCAGCAGACAGTATCACACAGGATAAGATTAGATACACAGCCCTACATACAGTATTACACAGGATATGATTAGATACATAGCTCAGCAGACAGTATCACACAGGATAGGATTAGATACACGGCTCAGCAGACAGTATCACACAGGAGAGGATTAGATACACGGCTCAGCAGACAGTATCACACAGGAGAGGATTAGATACACGGGTCAGCAGACAGTATCACACAGGAGAGGATTAGATACATGGCTCAGCAGACAGTATCAAACAGGATAGGATTAGATACACAGCTCAGCAGACAGTATCACACAGGAGAGGATTAGATACATGGCTTAGCAGACAGTATCACACAGGAGAGGATTAAATACACAGCCCAGCATACAGTATCACACAGGATAGGATTAGATACACGGCTCAGCAGACAGTATCACACAGGAGAGGATTAGATACACAGCTCAGCAGACAGAATCATACAGGAGAGGATTAGATACACAGCCCTGCATACAGTATCACTGGTTCACGCACAGGCCGACAGGTGGCAGGAGGAAGGGGGGAGGGGTTGAGCGGGGTTATTTTGGAGACGGTAGCAGAGGTGGTGATGGGGGAGGGGCGCCGGTACTCACATGCAGAGGCACACAATCACACAGCAGCGGCGGGCAGAGCGGGGACTGGGTAGAGCGGAGGGAGGGGGTGTCATTGAAGACGGTAACGGCAAGGGCTTGAGGCGGTGGCGGCAGCAGTAGCGGGGGGAGAGCGGAACTGGGTAGAGCGGAGGGAGGGGGTGTCATTGGAGACTGTAACGTTGGGGAGAGGGGAGGGTAGGCGGCCCATACTCACACATCCCGGCGGTTGACAGGGGTAAAGTGGAGCAAACAGCATAGCTGTGAGCTCCACAATGATGGCGCCGATCTTCTCCCTCTTCTGTGACCTGGACAGCCCAGGGGGCGCGTCCAGGTCACAGCAGACGCCTACTGTAACGTTACTAAATGGGGTCAGATCCCGACCACTGTTCTCTATGCACAGGGGCTGCCATAAAGGAGTGAGTAACTGTCGTTACACACACAGCAAATCCAGCATGGCCCCTAGTGCCTTCAGTAAAATTGGAATTAAATAAAAACTAAATAAGCAGTGATTTTAATTTTATATTAAAAATACTTGATTTCATAATCACTATTTTTAATACAAAAATAAAAAAATGCGACACCTTCCCTTTAAGATCTCTCCCAGATGTTCAATGAGATTTACAGTAGATCAGGACTCATTGCTGCCACTTCAGAATTCTATAGCACTTTGTTTCCATTCATTTCTAAGTGCTTTTTGAAGTATGTTTGTAGTCACTGTCCTGCTGGAAGACCCATGACCTAGGACGTGAACCCAGCTTTCTGACACTGGGCAATACATTGCAACCCAAAATCCTTTGGTAATCTTCAGTTTTCATGCTGCCTTGCACACAGTCAAGGCATCCAGGCTCAGAGATACCACATGTACCACATCATATCATATATCAGACGACATCATATATATAGTGTGAGGTAGCGCGGTCGGCTGCGCAGCAGAAGACACGGGATCCAGGCATATAGGTTCACAGCACACGGTGTTTAATGTCCAAACAAAAATCCACAGCAATATACATGTCTCTCCAGCAGAGACTCAGGGAGTTGTGATCACTCCCTCACACCCGGCACACCTGCCCCTCGTTCCTGTTTCCATTTAACCCTTCCTTCAGCCTGTAGGGAAACAGCATTAACCCTAGAGTGGATTTACTTTCTATCATGGAGTGAGCACAACCGGGGCGAGACATACCGGCCGTCATAGATAACCCCGGTCACAGTCTCACATACCCCCCCCCTCAGTTCAAGCGTGCGGGGTTGAACTCCCGCCATCAAACACGGGCCGCGGGACAAGGCATCGGCGTTGACCTGCAACCTACCGGCCCGGTGTTCAACCGTAAACCGGAAGTTCTGCAGAGAAAGGAACCACCGGGTAACCCGGGCATTCCGTTCCTTGGCGGACCTCATCCAGACCAGCGGAGAGTGATCAGTCACCAAGCGAAACTGCCGTCCCAGCAGGTAATAGCGTAGGGACTCCAAGGCCCATTTAATCGCCAGGCACTCCTTCTCCACTACGCTATAATTCCGCTCGGGAGGGGTGAGCTTCCTACTCAAGAAGGTGACGGGGTGTTCCTCCCCCTGAACCACCTGAGACAGCACTGCCCCCAGGCCGACCTCAGAGGCGTCAGTCTGTACTATGAACTCCTTCCGGAAATCAGGGTTGACCAGAACGGGTTGTCCGCACAGGACCCCCTTCAGGGCCCGGAAGGAGTCCTCGGCCTGCGGAGTCCAGCGCACCATGACGGACTTCTTGCCTTTGAGAAGGTCCGTCAAGGGGGCTGATAGTCCCGCAAAATCTCTTACAAACCTCCTGTAGTACCCCACGAAACCCAGGAAGGCCCTAACCTGCTTTGTGGTCAGGGGTCTAGGCCACTTCTGGATCGCGTCAATCTTGTTAATTTGGGGCTTTATCACTCCTTGGCCTATCACGTAGCCCAAGTAGCGGGCTTCCGTGAGTCCCAACGCACATTTCTTGGGATTGGCTGTCAATCCGGCTGTTCGAAGCGCGTCCACCACCGCTTGTACCTGTTCCAAGTGGGTCTGCCAATCGGGGCTGTAAATAATGATGTCATCAAGGTACGCTGATGCATACGCCTGGTGGGGTTCCAGCACTAAGTCCATCAACCTCTGGAACGTGGCCGGAGCGCCATGTAACCCAAAAGGCAAGACAACATAGTGGAAGAGACCCTCCGGCGTAACAAAAGCGGTTTTCTCCTTGGCGGACTCCGTCAGTGGCACCTGCCAGTACCCCTTGGTCAGGTCGAGCGTGGTAAAATATCGCGCCTGTCCCAGCCTATCAATCAGCTCATCCACCCGGGGCATGGGGTAGAGATCGAACTTGGATATTTCGTTCAATCTCCGGAAGTCATTGCAGAACCTTAAGGAGCCATCGGGTTTTGGTATTAGGACAATGGGACTAGCCCATTCACTCCGGGATTTTTCGATGACCCCCAGGCGTAGCATTGTCTTCACTTCTTCTGATATGGCTTGTCTTCGAGCCTCCGGCACGCGGTATGACTTCAGGCGTACCTTCAGGTGGGGCTCGGTGACAATGTCATGTCGTATCAGACTGGTCCTACCCGGCAACTCGGAGAAGACATCGGGGTTCTGCTGAACCAGCCGTCTGGCCTCTCGCCTCTGTTGCTTGGTGAGGGCTTCTCCGATCCTTACTTCCGGTTCGTCCTCTCCGGAGGTCGCTGAAGCCGGGAGTGAACGACCCGAAGAGGAGGGAGATGGGGGAAACTCAACCATCAGGCTTTCCCGTTCCTGCCACGGTTTTAATAGGTTGACATGGTATATTTGTTCAGGTTTCCGCCTACCGGGCTGCAACACTTTATAGTTGACCACCCCGACTTTTTCCTTTATCTCGTAGGGGCCTTGCCACTGAGCCAGGAATTTACTCTCCGCCGTGGGGATTAATACCAACACCCGATCCCCGGGTTTAAAGGTCCGCACGGTGGCTTGTCTATTATAGCGGCCGCTTTGCGCGGCCTGAGCCTCCTGTAAATGCTCCTTCACAATTGGCATGACCGCGCTTATGCGGTTCTGCATTCCTAAAATGTGTTCAATCACACTTTTATGGGGGGTGGGCTCTTGCTCCCATGTTTCCTTTGCCAGGTCCAACAATCCCCGGGGATGTCGCCCGTATAACAATTCAAAAGGCGAAAACCCCGTGGATGCCTGTGGCACCTCTCGGATGGCAAACATCAAATAGGGAAGCATCATATCCCAGTCCTTCCCGTCTTTGGAGATCACCCTTTTTAGCATGGTTTTCAGGGTTTTATTGAATCGTTCTACTAACCCATCCATCTGAGGATGATACACAGACGTACGCAACTGCTTGATCTGGAGTAGCCGGCATAGTTCTTTGGTCACTTTAGACATGAATGGGGTCCCCTGATCCATAAGGATCTCCTTGGGCAACCCCACCCGGCAGAACACAGAAAACAACTCCCGAGCTATAAGCTTCGCCGCAGTATGTCTGAGAGGTATCGCCTCTGGATACCGGGTGGCATAGTCAACGATCACTAGGATGTGTTGGTGCCCTCGAGCAGACTTTACGAGGGGCCCCACCAGATCCATCCCTATCCGTTCAAAAGGGACTTCTATAATGGGTAACGGCACCAACGGACTGCGAAAGTGGACCAGTGGTGCGGTAAGCTGACACTCCGGGCAGGTTTCGCAGAACCGTTTTACCTCCCCAAAGACCCCGGGCCAATAGAACCTTTGCAATATTCGCTCCTGCGTTTTCTTGACCCCTAGGTGGCCACTCATCAGATGTTTATGAGCCAAGTCGAGGACCCGCCGGCGATACGGCTGGGGCACCACCAACTGCTCCACCCCCACGCCCCGTATTTCATCTACCCGGTAGAGTAAATCCTGTTTAAGAGCGAAATGGGGGTACCTTACCTGGGCACCGGGCAGCTGGGCCACCCCGTCAATTACTAACACCCTATTCCGGGCATGTATTAACGTAGGGTCCTGGAGTTGGGCTGTCCCAAACGCATCCGGGGATGCCTCCAAGTCCGGGATGGGCTCGACCGTCTCAGCCTCTCCTGCCAATACCTCTAGGGGCGACCTATCGGGTTCACATTCTGTCCCTATCATGGGGACCCCTACGGCAGGTGTCCCGGATTCAGGATTGTAGGGCTCAGGCCCCGGACTGACCAATATCGGAGGGGACCTAGGGGTTCCCTTCCATAAAGTCCAAAAATAGGGCAGATCCCGTCCTAGGATCACGTCATAAGGAAGAGTGTTAAGCAGTCCCACCTCATGTTGCACCTGACCGCAAGGTGCTGTGATGGTGACAATCCCCGTGGGATAGTCTCGGCGGTCCCCATGTATGCAAACCACCCCCACGGTACGTCCTGTGGCCTTTACTTTAGCCCTCAAGGTGGATCGCACAAGGGTCACTAAGCTTCCGGAATCCAACAATCCTGTAACCGGACATCCATTCACCTGTATTTGGCACAAGTGGGGCTCAGTCTCTGGGGGAACCAGGTCAGCGGTACACACCACCTGAGCATACATTGAACCCCGCCGGGTAACCCCACAATCCATGGGCTCCGTGGTCAGGGGACACTGGGCTTCCATATGTCCCACCCGCTGGCACCGCCAACATCTAATAGGGAAGGAAACCCCCTTGACAAGTTGTCGTTTAGGGTACATGGCCTTCCGGACCTCAGGAACGGCGGGCGCGGCCTCAGCCAGGATGGTAGCGGACTCCTGTACCGGTGTCGGCGGTGGGTCCTTGGCCCTAGGCTTGGAGGGGCCGGACCGACGGGCGGTACGCAAAGTCTCAGTGTCCCGTATCAAGTCCTGCGTAGCCACATGCCGCTCTACCAGGGACACTAATTGGTCCAGGGTACTCGGGTCACCCTGTCCTACCCACCGTTGAACGGTGACGGGTAAAGTGCGCACAAAACGATCCACTACTACCCTTTCCACCATTTGCGCCGGGCTCAGAGTGTCAGGCTGCAACCACTTTTTTACAAGATGTAATAAGTCATAGGCCTGGGAGCGTACGGGTTTGGCTTCCTCATAGAACCACTGATTTACCCGCTGAGCCCGTACATAGGTATTCACCCCCAACCGAGCCAGTATTTCGGCTTTCAGGGTCACATAGTCAATGGCGTCCTCGGTACCGAGGTCCAGGTACGCTTTTTGGGGTTCCCCCGTCAGATAGGGCGACAATACCTCAGCCCACTGGGGGGTCGGCAGCTTTTCCCGCTCGGCCACCCGCTCAAACACTGCCAGGAACGCTTCCACATCATCCCCCGGGGTCATCTTTTGCAACGCTTGTCTCACCGCTTTCCGGACGCTGCCGTCGTCACCCGGTCCCGGGGTTGTTGCTGCCGGTCCGGCACGGATTGACTTGGCCAGGAGAACCATCTGTTCTTGGTGCCTTTTTTCCTGCAATTTCAAGGATTGCTGGTGCTGTTGCTGCTGTTGCTCCAACGTCCGGAGCAGGTGGGTATTCACCTGTTGTTGCTGTGCATTAGCCTCTTGTTGTTGTGCATTAGCCTGAGCCAAATGCCTTAGTATGTCCTCCATGGCGTCGCTGGGTTTGGGCCGTAGTATAGCTGCTTGAATCCAGGACATGTGCTACCGGATCACCAGAAAAGGAAGTACACCTCACCGGGCTGGCATGCCCGCCGATTCTCCACCATATGTGAGGTAGCGCGGTCGGCTGCGCAGCAGAAGACACGGGATCCAGGCATATAGGTTCACAGCACACGGTGTTTAATGTCCAAACAAAAATCCACAGCAATATACATGTCTCTCCAGCAGAGACTCAGGGAGTTGTGATCACTCCCTCACACCCGGCACACCTGCCCCTCGTTCCTGTTTCCATTTAACCCTTCCTTCAGCCTGTAGGGAAACAGCATTAACCCTAGAGTGGATTTACTTTCTATCATGGAGTGAGCACAACCGGGGCGAGACATACCGGCCGTCATAGATAACCCCGGTCACAGTCTCACAATAGATAATCCCCTAGTGACTCCCGTAAAGAAACCACTGAGATGTCAAATACGTCTTAAAACCTCATTTTATTAAACCATTTAAAATCAATGACAGTATACGTTTAGCAAAAATAGGGCAGTGAAAATTACAAGTGCAAATCCCTCCTAACAGAGAAGGGGTGAGTGCGGGCACACCAAGACATCACTATAGGTCATTTGACCACATGCAAATATTCATGCTGTCACGCTGTCAGTTATATAAACTCCTCTAATACTGTGAATAGGGCACAAAAGTAAAAGAGAGTATTTTAAATGTATCCTACATACCACAATCTGCCAGCATGGCAACCCAAAGCAGTCAAACACCGCTTGGGTGATAGTCAAACTTGATCATTAATCATGCATACACAGAGGACGCAACCCATAGATCTATAGTATTTGGAGTCAGGGTGAGTTTGAGGGAATGGTGCCAACCCTATATTAGGCCTAAATATATACTCAAAATAGTACACAATTCTAGGCATCCACCTCCCATCAAGCTCAGCCTCACTACCACCTGAGGGTTGTTTTCCTGAATTTCACTATTGCAGGGTCATGTGGGGGGCAGCGCGAGAACAAGTTGTTACAGACCTTAGCCCTAGGGCATCCAATTCTAAGCGCTCCTCCCCATGAACTTCCCAGCTATTCAGCATCCATAAGAATAATACACAGCATGATCATTACAATAATAGTACACAGACCTGAATGATGCTCACAGTATGCCCGCAGCCGCCTCGACGCGTTTCACTAGCTGCTTCTTCTGGAGGCAGGTGTACTTACAGGGTGTCCATAGGCCTTTTTATATCCAAATCTGATGATTATTAGTGGCAGGTGCTGAAGTGCCGCCACATGTTTTTTCCGGCGCGGACGCCACCATGACGCCTGGATTCCGGAAATGACCTGGCGCTTACTTCCGGTTGCGGTGAAGAGCTGTCAGTCACGGCCGCCATGACAACGCGATGCCACGACCGCCGCGCATGCGCAGCCCGCCACCGCCTCACCGTACTACAGCGCCGGGGATCCAGTGTCTGGTTTGGCCGCGCACAACATGTTTAGCACCACAGCAACCAACGAATCCTTTTCATTAACCATTATCCATTGCTCAACATCCTAAAATAGTGATGTGTATAGCATCAGGTAACAGCTTTTACCAGGGACCCAGCACGTCCAATTCTGGACGCATGCAGTACATATAAATAAGGATTTTATTCCTTCCATTTTTCTAGCATAGAGACAAACCAGTATTGCAAAGTCCAAAACAACCAATATATAGAAAATTGTACATTAATCTTCAGAACCGTCTGCAAGTGTTCCATCCACCTGTCACTCATATATACGGGTTGCTTGACGGGTTCTTCCACATAGCAACAGGTTCTATGGACATCCATATTAAACCTTTCTTCCACCAAAATATTAGATATACGCCCGGTGTCCAGTTGCCTGCTGTCTATATGCATGGGTTGCTGGTAAATTCATCCGGATGCCGACAGGCCCCATGGAAATCCAAAGTAAACACCTCCTCTTCTCCACGAAATCATAAGGTATATGCTCTAAATACTCAATAGAGAGGAAAGGGTGATATTAGTACACCTCACAGAATCGATTATTAACCCCTAGCCAATAAGATGTAGTCGTTAATATGCCATTGTGACTAAAATAATAAAATCCATTAAATGCAAGCGTCTCAAGTCAAGAGCCAGTACCAGACCTAGAGAAAGGCATTGAAGCCAAAGTTTTCATTTAGGTCATCCGGGGATACCGTGCCCAACCGGTATATCCATCGGCTTTCAAGCCGGGCCAGGGATTTTCCTACATCCCCGCCACGTGTGTCCATTTTGATCTGGTCAATTGCTTTGACCAGAAGGAGTCTGGAGTCAGAGTTATGAAACTCTCTAAAGTGGCGGGGGATAGTTTTTAATTTTTCGTTGTCCAAGGCCTCCTTGGAGTTTTTGATATCTCGAACATGTTCACCTACCCGGGTTTTGAGTTCCCGGGTGGTCATGCCGATGTACAATAGATTGCATGGGCATGAGGCCTGATAGACAACCGCCTTTGAAGTACAACTAAGATGTAACCTAATATCGTACTCCTTATCACCCCTGGTGCCTCTGAATGTTTTGGCTTTGCGCATATTCGCACATGCCTTACATAATCCACACGGGAAGAAACCTACAATTCCTGTTTTTGCCCGTTCATTATTCCTCATCCCATAATGGCTGCGCACCAGATGGTCTTTAATATTTCTGGCTCTACGCGCCGTCATAAGGGGATATGTTGACAGATTTCTACCTAGGATTGAATCAGTTTTTAAAATGCCCCAATGCTTCCTAAGAATCTCGCCTATGTCCCTCCAGCGATTGTTGTAGGTGGTAATCAACCGCACATCGTTTCCCTTACTTGGTCTTAATTCAGAATAATTGGGATAGAGTAGGGACTCTCTGGTATGTGATCTTGCCCGATCAAAACCACGCTTTACCATCCTCTTACTGTATCCTCGGCATATAAACCTTTCAGTTAGGTCATTGGCTTGTTCAAAAAAAGCTTTTTGAGTGGAACAGATTCTCCTGGCCCTCAAAAACTGTGCCACTGGGATGCCCCTAATAGTTGCCGGGGTATGTGAGGATTTTGCGTGGAGGAGGGCATTCGTAGCCGTAGGTTTTCGATATATTTCGGTATCGAGTCCACCCTGGTCCGTGACTCTGATCTTTATGTCAAGAAAATCCATCTCTCGGCCATATTTATATGTGAGGAAGATGTTAATTTCATTTTGGTTCAGTCTGTCTATAAACCCAGTTAATTCATTGGGGGACCCCTCCCACAGGAACCAGATGTCATCGATGTATCTCATCCAATTGTGTACTTTCCCGATATCGACATCTGGTTCCGTAAGGAAGATCTGTCTCTCCCAGGCCCCCAAAAACAGATTTGCGTAGGCCGGGGCACAGGCCGCACCCATGGCGGTGCCCCGCCTCTGGATATAGACAGACCCCCCAAAAGTGAATACGTTGTGTGTTAATACGTATTCCACCAAGGTAAGAAGCAGTTCCACCAGTGCCCTGTCAAGATTGCTGGAGTTTAGAAAGTAGGCCACAGCTTTGAGACCATCATGGTGACCTATTGACGTGTATAAACTTTCCACATCCGTGGTCACCATGATGGTCCCTGCATCCAGCACGATGTTATCCAACCTCCTGAGGGCCTCCGTAGTGTCCTTTATGTATGATGGGAGGGAGGCGGCCAGAGGCTTCAGATAAAAATCCAGCATCTGGCACACCCCCTCACAAAGCCCATCCATACCCGACACTATGGGGCATCCAGGAGGATTGGATTGGCTTGGATTGGATTGGATTGGCAACCTTGTCATCTGGCCGAACGCTATGTATGAGAGAGAGGCAAACAAGCAATTGGGTAACCAAACCTGTTATAAAAAACTATATATGGACCCAACACAGGAATTTCAGGTTCAATTAGTGGGGATCCTGGAGGAAGCTTGCACAAAGGGGGTAATCCCCAAGAAATTATTTGATAGCCTATTGACCAGGCATCCCAGGATGCCCACTTTCTACCTGATTCCCAAGCTACACAAAAGCCAATCCAATCCTCCTGGACGCCCCATAGTGTCGGGTATGGATGGGCTTTGTGAGGGGGTGTGCCAGATGCTGGATTTTTATCTGAAGCCTCTGGCCGCCTCCCTCCCATCATACATAAAGGACACTACGGAGGCCCTCAGGAGGTTGGATAACATCGTGCTGGATGCAGGGACCATCATGGTGACCACGGATGTGGAAAGTTTATACACGTCAATAGGTCACCATGATGGTCTCAAAGCTGTGGCCTACTTTCTAAACTCCAGCAATCTTGACAGGGCACTGGTGGAACTGCTTCTTACCTTGTTGGAATACGTATTAACACACAACGTATTCACTTTTGGGGGGTCTGTCTATATCCAGAGGCGGGGCACCGCCATGGGTGCGGCCTGTGCCCCGGCCTACGCAAATCTGTTTTTGGGGGCCTGGGAGAGACAGATCTTCCTTACGGAACCAGATGTCGATATCGGGAAAGTACACAATTGGATGAGATACATCGATGACATCTGGTTCCTGTGGGAGGGGTCCCCCAATGAATTAACTGGGTTTATAGACAGACTGAACCAAAATGAAATTAACATCTTCCTCACATATAAATATGGCCGAGAGATGGATTTTCTTGACATAAAGATCAGAGTCACGGACCAGGGTGGACTCGATACCGAAATATATCGAAAACCTACGGCTACGAATGCCCTCCTCCACGCAAAATCCTCACATACCCCGGCAACTATTAGGGGCATCCCAGTGGCACAGTTTTTGAGGGCCAGGAGAATCTGTTCCACTCAAAAAGCTTTTTTTGAACAAGCCAATGACCTAACTGAAAGGTTTATATGCCGAGGATACAGTAAGAGGATGGTAAAGCGTGGTTTTGATCGGGCAAGATCACATACCAGAGAGTCCCTACTCTATCCCAATTATTCTGAATTAAGACCAAGTAAGGGAAACGATGTGCGGTTGATTACCACCTACAACAATCGCTGGAGGAACATAGGCGAGATTCTTAGGAAGCATTGGGGCATTTTAAAAACTGATTCAATCCTAGGTAGAAATCTGTCAACATATCCCCTTATGACGGCGCGTAGAGCCAGAAATATTAAAGACCATCTGGTGCGCAGCCATTATGGGATGAGGAATAATGAACGGGCAAAAACAGGAATTGTAGGTTTCTTCCCGTGTGGATTATGTAAGGCATGTGCGAATATGCGCAAAGCCAAAACATTCAGAGGCACCAGGGGTGATAAGGAGTACGATATTAGGTTACATCTTAGTTGTACTTCAAAGGAGGTTGTCTATCAGGCCTCATGCCCATGCAATCTATTGTACATCGGCATGACCACCCGGGAACTCAAAACCCGGGTAGGTGAACATGTTCGAGATATCAAAAACTCCAAGGAGGCCTTGGACAACGAAAAATTAAAAACTATCCCCCGCCACTTTAGAGAGTTTCATAACTCTGACTCCAGACTCCTTCTGGTCAAAGCAATTGACCAGATCAAAATGGACACACGTGGCGGGGATGTAGGAAAATCCCTGGCCCGGCTTGAAAGCCGATGGATATACCGGTTGGGCACGGTATCCCCGGATGGCCTAAATGAAAACTTTGGCTTCAATGCCTTTCTCTAGGTCTGGTACTGGCTCTTGACTTGAGACGCTTGCATTTAATGGATTTTATTATTTTAGTCACAATGGCATATTAACGACTACATCTTATTGGCTAGGGGTTAATAATCGATTCTGTGAGGTGTACTAATATCACCCTTTCCTCTCTATTGAGTATTTAGAGCATATACCTTATGATTTCGTGGAGAAGAGGAGGTGTTTACTTTGGATTTCCATGGGGCCTGTCGGCATCCGGATGAATTTACCAGCAACCCATGCATATAGACAGCAGGCAACTGGACACCGGGCGTATATCTAATATTTTGGTGGAAGAAAGGTTTAATATGGATGTCCATAGAACCTGTTGCTATGTGGAAGAACCCGTCAAGCAACCCGTATATATGAGTGACAGGTGGATGGAACACTTGCAGACGGTTCTGAAGATTAATGTACAATTTTCTATATATTGGTTGTTTTGGACTTTGCAATACTGGTTTGTCTCTATGCTAGAAAAATGGAAGGAATAAAATCCTTATTTATATGTACTGCATGCGTCCAGAATTGGACGTGCTGGGTCCCTGGTAAAAGCTGTTACCTGATGCTATACACATCACTATTTTAGGATGTTGAGCAATGGATAATGGTTAATGAAAAGGATTCGTTGGTTGCTGTGGTGCTAAACATGTTGTGCGCGGCCAAACCAGACACTGGATCCCCGGCGCTGTAGTACGGTGAGGCGGTGGCGGGCTGCGCATGCGCGGCGGTCGTGGCATCGCGTTGTCATGGCGGCCGTGACTGACAGCTCTTCACCGCAACCGGAAGTAAGCGCCAGGTCATTTCCGGAATCCAGGCGTCATGGTGGCGTCCGCGCCGGAAAAAACATGTGGCGGCACTTCAGCACCTGCCACTAATAATCATCAGATTTGGATATAAAAAGGCCTATGGACACCCTGTAAGTACACCTGCCTCCAGAAGAAGCAGCTAGTGAAACGCGTCGAGGCGGCTGCGGGCATACTGTGAGCATCATTCAGGTCTGTGTACTATTATTGTAATGATCATGCTGTGTATTATTCTTATGGATGCTGAATAGCTGGGAAGTTCATGGGGAGGAGCGCTTAGAATTGGATGCCCTAGGGCTAAGGTCTGTAACAACTTGTTCTCGCGCTGCCCCCCACATGACCCTGCAATAGTGAAATTCAGGAAAACAACCCTCAGGTGGTAGTGAGGCTGAGCTTGATGGGAGGTGGATGCCTAGAATTGTGTACTATTTTGAGTATATATTTAGGCCTAATATAGGGTTGGCACCATTCCCTCAAACTCACCCTGACTCCAAATACTATAGATCTATGGGTTGCGTCCTCTGTGTATGCATGATTAATGATCAAGTTTGACTATCACCCAAGCGGTGTTTGACTGCTTTGGGTTGCCATGCTGGCAGATTGTGGTATGTAGGATACATTTAAAATACTCTCTTTTACTTTTGTGCCCTATTCACAGTATTAGAGGAGTTTATATAACTGACAGCGTGACAGCATGAATATTTGCATGTGGTCAAATGACCTATAGTGATGTCTTGGTGTGCCCGCACTCACCCCTTCTCTGTTAGGAGGGATTTGCACTTGTAATTTTCACTGCCCTATTTTTGCTAAACGTATACTGTCATTGATTTTAAATGGTTTAATAAAATGAGGTTTTAAGACGTATTTGACATCTCAGTGGTTTCTTTACGGGAGTCACTAGGGGATTATCTATATATATGATGTCGTCTGATATATGATATGATGTGGTACATGTGGTTTCTTAAATTGGTATTTTCCTGTGTATTTACAGGATTTTGGTTACCGCTCTTTCTAATGGACTTTAAAACTAAGGAAGCAGTTTGGCGTAGTAGGGCGGCGGATCTTTTTAAGTGCGACTCCTCCTTCCTTTTACAGCAGACGTCTCCTGACAATAAAGAGCTATGTACCAGATATAGGGACTGTGTCCATAAAAGAATGAAAATATGTTGGACCAACCTGTCCTTAGAGAATTACCTATCTAATAACATTATTCCAAGGGGTCTTAGGATCCAAACATACCCCTCTTTTCCTTTGGAAGAGGAGAGTTTCATTAATAGATGGGAGGAAGCAGCGACAATGTGCTCAAAGGCCTTTTTACAGATAATAATAGATAAGAATAAAACGGCTCTTGTTACATTGGACACTGAACTCACGGAATTGACCAGTAACATACAAAAGGATCTCCCTCCAGAGACAGTAAAGAAATTTATGGATGAAGTAGAGAAAGATATGCAGAAATGGGAGAAAGAGATTAGTATGGTCAAATCTAAGAAATATCAACGTGATGTGTCCGATTACGCGAACAAAAAAATCTTTAGATGGCAGTTCAAAACAGGCCCATTGAAGAGGGGTAGAACACAAACCGGATCATTCTCATCAATAACTACTGCCAGTGAAGTGGAGCAATCGTAAGACGAGTTACCATCAGGCAGCAGTATTAATACTAGATCGGGTGGTGTTAGGAGAACTGCTCCCCTCTTTCAGGCAGCAAAAGAGCGAACAGATCAATTCAAGGTAATCAACCTTTCTGACCATATACTATCTGATGTCCATATCCAGCTGCTTGGGAGGGGTCTCTCTTTTGCCCCAACTATGCAGCTGGACACTTTTACGGCCATCAAGGATGTGCATCTGTTCGCTCGAAAACTACTCTTTAAACGCATCTTTACCCAATCCACTTTAGGGGGGCCCACCGAAGTGGAAAGGGAGGAAGAGGCGGTAGAAGCTTTAGAGGCCTTGGCAGAGGAGTCGTCAGGAGCACATATAAGTAAGTTTCAAGTCCATCTTTATTCTAGGTCCAAAAAATTTCCTTCTCTCAGCATGTGTCCTGCATTGGATATATTTGTGAAAATGGTCTCTAAGGACATTGAGAGGTTGAATGAGAAACCTAATAGGTTCTCCAATTTGGGTTCGCAGGAACGCAGTGCCTTGGAGGAGATGAAGGAGTGGACTGATGTCCAGTTTAAGCCAGCTGACAAGGGTGGCAACCTTGTCATCTGGCCGAACGCTATGTATGAGAGAGAGGCAAACAAGCAATTGGGTAACCAAACCTGTTATAAAAAACTATATATGGACCCAACACAGGAATTTCAGGTTCAATTAGTGGGGATCCTGGAGGAAGCTTGCACAAAGGGGGTAATCCCCAAGAAATTATTTGATAGCCTATTGACCAGGCATCCCAGGATGCCCACTTTCTACCTGATTCCCAAGCTACACAAAAGCCAATCCAATCCTCCTGGACGCCCCATAGTGTCGGGTATGGATGGGCTTTGTGAGGGGGTGTGCCAGATGCTGGATTTTTATCTGAAGCCTCTGGCCGCCTCCCTCCCATCATACATAAAGGACACTACGGAGGCCCTCAGGAGGTTGGATAACATCGTGCTGGATGCAGGGACCATCATGGTGACCACGGATGTGGAAAGTTTATACACGTCAATAGGTCACCATGATGGTCTCAAAGCTGTGGCCTACTTTCTAAACTCCAGCAATCTTGACAGGGCACTGGTGGAACTGCTTCTTACCTTGTTGGAATACGTATTAACACACAACGTATTCACTTTTGGGGGGTCTGTCTATATCCAGAGGCGGGGCACCGCCATGGGTGCGGCCTGTGCCCCGGCCTACGCAAATCTGTTTTTGGGGGCCTGGGAGAGACAGATCTTCCTTACGGAACCAGATGTCGATATCGGGAAAGTACACAATTGGATGAGATACATCGATGACATCTGGTTCCTGTGGGAGGGGTCCCCCAATGAATTAACTGGGTTTATAGACAGACTGAACCAAAATGAAATTAACATCTTCCTCACATATAAATATGGCCGAGAGATGGATTTTCTTGACATAAAGATCAGAGTCACGGACCAGGGTGGACTCGATACCGAAATATATCGAAAACCTACGGCTACGAATGCCCTCCTCCACGCAAAATCCTCACATACCCCGGCAACTATTAGGGGCATCCCACTGGCACAGTTTTTGAGGGCCAGGAGAATCTGTTCCACTCAAAAAGCTTTTTTTGAACAAGCCAATGACCTAACTGAAAGGTTTATATGCCGAGGATACAGTAAGAGGATGGTAAAGCGTGGTTTTGATCGGGCAAGATCACATACCAGAGAGTCCCTACTCTATCCCAATTATTCTGAATTAAGACCAGGTAAGGGAAACGATGTGCGGTTGATTACCACCTACAACAATCGCTGGAGGGACATAGGCGAGATTCTTAGGAAGCATTGGGGCATTTTAAAAACTGATTCAATCCTAGGTAGAAATCTGTCAACATATCCCCTTATGACGGCGCGTAGAGCCAGAAATATTAAAGACCATCTGGTGCGCAGCCATTATGGGATGAGGAATAATGAACGGGCAAAAACAGGAATTGTAGGTTTCTTCCCGTGTGGATTATGTAAGGCATGTGCGAATATGCGCAAAGCCAAAACATTCAGAGGCACCAGGGGTGATAAGGAGTACGATATTAGGTTACATCTTAGTTGTACTTCAAAGGCGGTTGTCTATCAGGCCTCATGCCCATGCAATCTATTGTACATCGGCATGACCACCCGGGAACTCAAAACCCGGGTAGGTGAACATGTTCGAGATATCAAAAACTCCAAGGAGGCCTTGGACAACGAAAAATTAAAAACTATCCCCCGCCACTTTAGAGAGTTTCATAACTCTGACTCCAGACTCCTTCTGGTCAAAGCAATTGACCAGATCAAAATGGACACACGTGGCGGGGATGTAGGAAAATCCCTGGCCCGGCTTGAAAGCCGATGGATATACCGGTTGGGCACGGTATCCCCGGATGGCCTAAATGAAAACTTTGGCTTCAATGCCTTTCTCTAGGTCTGGTACTGGCTCTTGACTTGAGACGCTTGCATTTAATGGATTTTATTATTTTAGTCACAATGGCATATTAACGACTACATCTTATTGGCTAGGGGTTAATAATCGATTCTGTGAGGTGTACTAATATCACCCTTTCCTCTCTATTGAGTATTTAGAGCATATACCTTATGATTTCGTGGAGAAGAGGAGGTGTTTACTTTGGATTTCCATGGGGCCTGTCGGCATCCGGATGAATTTACCAGCAACCCATGCATATAGACAGCAGGCAACTGGACACCGGGCGTATATCTAATATTTTGGTGGAAGAAAGGTTTAATATGGATGTCCATAGAACCTGTTGCTATGTGGAAGAACCCGTCAAGCAACCCGTATATATGAGTGACAGGTGGATGGAACACTTGCAGACGGTTCTGAAGATTAATGTACAATTTTCTATATATTGGTTGTTTTGGACTTTGCAATACTGGTTTGTCTCTATGCTAGAAAAATGGAAGGAATAAAATCCTTATTTATATGTACTGCATGCGTCCAGAATTGGACGTGCTGGGTCCCTGGTAAAAGCTGTTACCTGATGCTATACACATCACTATTTTAGGATGTTGAGCAATGGATAATGGTTAATGAAAAGGATTCGTTGGTTGCTGTGGTGCTAAACATGTTGTGCGCGGCCAAACCAGACACTGGATCCCCGGCGCTGTAGTACGGTGAGGCGGTGGCGGGCTGCGCATGCGCGGCGGTCGTGGCATCGCGTTGTCATGGCGGCCGTGACTGACAGCTCTTCACCGCAACCGGAAGTAAGCGCCAGGTCATTTCCGGAATCCAGGCGTCATGGTGGCGTCCGCGCCGGAAAAAACATGTGGCGGCACTTCAGCACCTGCCACTAATAATCATCAGATTTGGATATAAAAAGGCCTATGGACACCCTGTAAGTACACCTGCCTCCAGAAGAAGCAGCTAGTGAAACGCGTCGAGGCGGCTGCGGGCATACTGTGAGCATCATTCAGGTCTGTGTACTATTATTGTAATGATCATGCTGTGTATTATTCTTATGGATGCTGAATAGCTGGGAAGTTCATGGGGAGGAGCGCTTAGAATTGGATGCCCTAGGGCTAAGGTCTGTAACAACTTGTTCTCGCGCTGCCCCCCACATGACCCTGCAATAGTGAAATTCAGGAAAACAACCCTCAGGTGGTAGTGAGGCTGAGCTTGATGGGAGGTGGATGCCTAGAATTGTGTACTATTTTGAGTATATATTTAGGCCTAATATAGGGTTGGCACCATTCCCTCAAACTCACCCTGACTCCAAATACTATAGATCTATGGGTTGCGTCCTCTGTGTATGCATGATTAATGATCAAGTTTGACTATCACCCAAGCGGTGTTTGACTGCTTTGGGTTGCCATGCTGGCAGATTGTGGTATGTAGGATACATTTAAAATACTCTCTTTTACTTTTGTGCCCTATTCACAGTATTAGAGGAGTTTATATAACTGACAGCGTGACAGCATGAATATTTGCATGTGGTCAAATGACCTATAGTGATGTCTTGGTGTGCCCGCACTCACCCCTTCTCTGTTAGGAGGGATTTGCACTTGTAATTTTCACTGCCCTATTTTTGCTAAACGTATACTGTCATTGATTTTAAATGGTTTAATAAAATGAGGTTTTAAGACGTATTTGACATCTCAGTGGTTTCTTTACGGGAGTCACTAGGGGATTATCCAGGCTCAGAGGCAGCAAAAGTATATTAAACATATTTGAACCTTCAGCATAGTTGACTGAAGGTACTGTGTTCTTCTCTTTGTAGCCTTGTTCCATTTTCTGCAAACAGTAGAATACAGCTTTGCCAAAAGGCTCTAATTAGGTTTCGTCTGTTCACAAGACACCTTCTCAGAAGAATTTTGTCTTACACACTTGGTTTTTGGCAAACTGCAGTCTAGCTTTTTTATGTCTCTGTGTCAGCAGTGGGGTCCTCTTGGGTCTTGTGCCATAGCATTGAATTAAAATATCAGTGGATAGTTCACGCTAACACTGATGTACCCGGAGCATGCAGGAGAACTTGAACTTCTTTGGAACTTGATTTGGGCTGCTTATTCCCCTTCTGGACCATCCTGCATTGCAACCTTTCATCAATTTTTCTCTTTTGTCCATGCCAAGGGTGACTACCTACAGTGTCATGGGTTGTAAACATCTTGATTTTGTTGTGCGCCATGGACAAAGAACATCACGATCTCTAGAGATGGTCTTGTAACCATGAAATTGTTGATATTTTGGTTCTCAAGTCCTCAGACAGCTTTCTTCTCCTCTGTCTGTTCCACATGCTTATTGTTGAATGTTCTCAGTGAGAGGACCAAAATTATAATCTTGTGATACCTTTTAATGGCTAACTAAAATAAAATAAAGTGATGGTACAAAGCAAGCTTTCGAGACATCTCAGGTCCCTTCATCAGGCATGGTATCCAAAGTTGTGCGGTACATTCTGGTATCCTCCATTTTTAGTTACAAGTGAAAAGGTTTTGGTACTGTGTTAGCCAGTTGAAAAATTATTGAATGTTCTCAGTGAGAGGACCAAAATTATAATCTTGTGATAGGGACCTGAGATGTCTCGAAAGCTTGCTTTGTAACATCACTTTATTTTATTTTAGTTAGCCATTAAAAGGTATCACAAGATTATAATTTTGGTCCTCTCACTGAGAACATTCAATAATTTTTCAACTGGCTAACACGGTACCAAAACCTTTTCACTTGTAACATGCTTATTGTGGCATACACAGACACACAATGCAAAGATGGAGTCAACTTCTCCCCTTTTTATCTGATTTCAGGTGTGATTTTCATATTGCCCCCACCTGTTACTTGTCACAGTTGAGTCTGAACGGCCATCACATGCTTAAAGTAAAGTTGTTTACTCAAAATTTTGGAACATTGCCAACAATTTTGTCAGGCCCATTTTGGGTGTTTTGTATGAAATTATGTCCAATATGTCTTTATTTCTGTCTTTTCTTTTGTTGTTCAAGTACACGCAAAGGAAATAAATGTGTATTACAAAACATGTAATTGCAATAATTTTCTGGAAGAAATACTTCATCGTCTGGAATAATGTCAAGGGTTCCAACACTTTTGGCCATGACTGTATGTGTTTATAGTTGAAATAAAGTTATCAATATTATGTAATAATGTTTGACAAACTCTGAATTGGGTCATAACTCATAAGCTAGGCAATGTTCTTTTTCTGGGAGATGGACAATAGCGTAAAATATATTTTTTCTTGTTTAAAGCAATGCACATTGTGTAAACTATTATTTGGTGTGTGACAGACAATGTGTAAGTGAAAACTTGGATCTGCAAGGTTGTCAGTGATCTCATGCCACAAATGTCATCTAAACAAAACGGATCTCCAAGGAATCCATACACTTTTGAGATTAGTCATAGATCTCTGTTATTTGTAATAACCCAACAATCCTGTCATAAAACCATTGATTTCAGTGGTCCTTTGATGAAAGTTAGCAAGGTTGTAAACCGAATTAGAGTGGTACTGTTTTTCGAATAAAGCAGCCATGTTGTTCTATTCTCACAAAACCTAATTAGGAGGGC
Source organism: Anomaloglossus baeobatrachus (assembly GCF_048569485.1). Classification (NCBI taxonomy): domain Eukaryota; kingdom Metazoa; phylum Chordata; class Amphibia; order Anura; family Aromobatidae; genus Anomaloglossus; species Anomaloglossus baeobatrachus. The sequence goes on from NC_134357.1 coordinate 326,232,469, forward strand.
CAAGTATAGCGGTTGTAGCAGGAGAAGAAAAATGTACGAAGGCGGATTATATGAGTAAGTAGTGACCGTGAACTACTACCTTGTTCCATCAAAGTGATTTTTTTTTTACTTTTGCTCTTTCCTCCACTTTTTCCAAAAGTCATCACTATTTTTTTTATTTACCTGTTAACATAACCATGTGAGTACTTGTTTTTTGTGAGTAATTTTCACTGGCATCAATTTGTGGTAAAAAAAAACCCCAAAACAATGTTGATTGCTTTTTATTGCATTCGGGAGGGAGCTGTATCACGAGTATGGATAATGGTTATACAGGAGCTTTCAAAGCAGCTCTAATCAGTGCTGTTATAAGTTTGCGGGCTTAGCACCTGAGCCTGCTCCATAGACTCGCACCTGAAATGTGAAATACATGTACATCACATGTTAAGAAGAGGTTCATTTTAGGTCCATCAATATCTACTGATAAAAATATATCTTCTACATCTGTAAGGTTTTTTCAAACAAGCGTATTACAGAAATGGGCAATTTTCATCCATATTTCTCTCACCCTACCTCTCCATGAAGACTGGCATGAAAAATGCCGGTCTTAATGAATTGGTGCCATAGTGTAGTGTGTTTTTTAATGTGTTTTTAATTATAATATGGGGTGCAACAATACTGTTTCTTTTTTGGCATAAAATGCATCAAAAATCACAGCAAAAATGTATTTAGTTTGTCTTGACTTAGGAGAGGAACATACTCCAAAGTATTTATGGTACTTGACTTTTTTCTATTACATGTTATAAAAATTTGCTTGAAAACACAAAACATTTGCCCTTTAGGCACAATTTCCCAATCAAGTGAATATAAAGCTTGTCACAAGTGGATTTGAAGAGTTTCACCTATGTGGATTTTGGCAGGAAATCCAAACCCACTTCAAAACTCCTGTGTGAACATTTCTTCCCTTCTTCAAGGAGAATAACATTTGTGTCCAAATTTCACTTTTATATAAACAATAGTTCAGTGGAGAAAGAAGGGTTAACACCACACTGCCAGAAGAAGAAAATTTCACATAGAATCCTGGATAGTGACTTTATTCTACGCATTTCGGAGATAAACTCCTTCCTCAGGATCAATCACCTGACTGTTCACGAGGAATATAAGAAAAAAACTGATGGCATATCCTATCTTTCTAGCGAGAATAGGTCCAAACTGAATATGAAACATATTAACAAAAAGGAGACAGTTGCACTCTGCAGTGCTAAGATACGTGGAACAATGAATATGGGAGCATAGACATGCATTACTGCTATAAAAAAAACATGTAAAAATTGAACTACTTATCTCATTAAGACACTTAGCGATTTTAATTCTCCATTTGCAGGTTCCTGTCCACCCATAAATTATAGGATTTATAATCTAAAAAGAGGCAGTTTGATAGGGACCCAACAAAAATGAAGTTGCCTTGTCGCTGGCTGTTGGGCTCACGTAAAATCTGGCCAATTTTGGGTGCTAAGTATCTAAATTTTTACATGTTTTTTCATAGCAGTAATGCATCTCTATAATCCCATATTCATTGTTCCACATATCTTATCTTAGCACTACAGAGTGCAACTGTCTCCTTTTTGTTACTATGTTCCTGAGATAGGAGTTTATCTCTGAAAGGTTTCGAATAAAAATCACTATCCATGATCTTATCTGAAGTTTTCCTCACACGGCAGCGCAATGTTAACTCTTCTTTCTCCACTCAGGCATCGTTTGTATCTCTGGGGAGGATCTTCTGTGGGTTTGCGATCTGTGTTTTCAGTGTAGGAAGAAGTCCCGTAGCAACCTTTATGAGGAAGAGTTGGCATGTGTAAAAAAAGTTCCAGAGAGGGATGGGGGCATAGCAAGTAAATGAAGAGCTGTCTGTGTAACAGAGGAGATGACATAATGACAAGCAGTCTGTAGAAGAAGCAGATGCCTGTATTCTATTCTCAAACATCCTGCTTTTGGGACAACCCTGTAGCATGGGCAAGAACCCATTGTCCGACAAGTAGGCATCTTTAATAGAGATGAGCGAGTACCGAAACATTTGTAATTGCTACACTCGTAACAAGTACTTTGTAATACTCGTGTATTCATTCTGAATAGCAAGTACAATAAAAGTCAAAGGAAAATCTGAGTAATTTTCTGCTGGACCCAACAAAGAGGTCTGGGTACCTGAGGAAAAGGCTGAAATGCATGGGAAAGTGATGAAACTAAATGGGGAGAGCCTGGAGAATATGCCTGCAGGCATTTCTGCTTGCATACTCACCAATCACCGGCGTGGCGCGGCTGTCACACTGCTCCCTCATTCTTCTTCTGGAGCCACTTATTAGGCTCAAACATATTTCCTGCTTCCCCACACACCAACATCTGTGATGGGTTGCAGTCAGACACGTCCCCACAACTGATTACAACCAATAACAGTCGCCAGTGGGCAGGTCTATATCGTACAGTAAAATAAATAAATAATTTTCAGACTGGGGAGGCGTATGGTTATTAGGCTCTCCCAAGCCTAAAAATATCAGCCAGCAGCCACCCAGAATTGCCGGAACCAAAGAATGCGACAGACCTAGCACTTTACCGGCTCTTACCAAAAGCCCTGGTGCGGTGGCAATTGGGGTAATAAGGAGTTAATGGCAGCCTACAGCTGCCACTAAGTCCTAGATTAGTCATGGCAGGCATTAGTCATGACACCTCCTCACCACTAATCTATAAGTAAAAGTAAATAAACACAATGATTATGATTATGATTCAGGAACCGAGGAGGATCAAAAATGCGGAATCCCAAGGGGTAACAGAGTGGCCGAGACCTTAACGGATTGCAGACCTAATCTTGACACACAACTAGAAGTAGCCATGGGACGAGCCTACGATGACCTAGTCATCTCGATACAGCCGGAGAACTAAATATTCTCCCAGATAGAGATATAAGAAAGCTAATCTGCCTCGGAGCAGTCCCCAAAGATAGATAGATAGCCGTCCACATGTAAAGGCTACGGTGATATAGAAAAACACAATACAAAGCTAGAAAAGACAGATTCGGCAAAGGTGAGGCCCAAACTATCTTTATAGGAAAGGATAAGAAGGTGCACTGTCTGCAACCATAAAAACCCTAATAAATACCAGAACTTCTGATATGGAAAAATCCTGAGGTCACACAACCTCTCCCCAAGTGTATCAGCACTCAAATGTTACTGGGATCCAAAAACACTAATACAGATGAGGGACTAAATTGCTACCAAGCATGACAAACACAATACCTTGCAGAATCATGGAGCTAAGTATACAGACTCTCCCAGCAGGGAATGATCCCAATCCACCAAAAACTCCACACAGACAAAATAGGAAGCAGAGGTACAAAGACCACTTATCTGAGATGAGTTCTGGTAGTGATCAGGGCTGGTTACAGAATGTCCTTAACACACAGGAGACCATTGAGCACCAGCAAGTAACAAGAGAAAACTACTCAGTTATATAGTCTTAATCTGACCCTGATTGCCAGTCCTCTACAGGTGTGTGGATTTCATTCCACAAATCAACTGCACCACCAGCACTGACTACATGAGGGAGCCCCAAACTGGAAAACTCATTGACAAACTTATGCTCACAGGGAGCGCCATAGAACAAGACTCTCCACTGTGTACTCCATGCAGCAAGTGAAGAGAGCCAAGCGATAAGCGATAACATCACTTAGGTGATTTCCAGTCACAGCTGTAGTCCTCCACCTATGACTGCAAATCAGGCTGCTGCGACTAAAGTGAGCCACGCGATCAACAGTGATGTCACTCAGGTGAGTCTTCCACCTGCGGTTCACTTCAGTCGCAGACTCCAGAACAGGACACATGGACTCCAGTTGTGATCGGAAATCACTCGAGTTATGTCATTCCTTATCGCACAGCTCCCTTCACTTGCTGCGTGGAGCTCATGGCAGGCAGTCTGTGTGTTCTACAAAATGCAGGGAAAAGACGCAAAAAAATTTGAAATGCTGCATCTTTTTGGTCACCACAAAAATGAAGCCAAAAAACTGCAACAGAAGGGATTTTATAGACCCTATGATGCTGCGCGGACAGCCAATCACAGTAATGCCATAACTAAGATGGCTGCAGCATTAATGTGATTGGTTAAGAAGCCCAGCACGTTTAGTGGCTGCAAATCAGGTGTCAAACCTGCTGGGTTGGACATACGAATAAAGAGAGGCGAGTACACAAAAACTCTCAATGTAACAAGTAATCTGAATACTGTTCTATGCGAGTAGAGAATAGTAAGTAATACATTCGCTCATCACTAATCTTTAACCATTTTATATCTCTAGACCACACGTGATACTGAAATAAACATCATCTCTTCTAATTCACACTCCTTGACAATCAGAGATCCATACAATAACTTTTTCTTAAACACTAGGGATGGTTCCCACAGACCATTAACTACGATAACTTATTATGTTGAGCTATATTACTATATTTATTTGTCAAGCATCCAAGTCCAAAATCTAAGTCCCACCCACTAGCCACAAAGGCTTAGAGGGATGTTTGTGTTCCACACTAACACTGCTAGTTTTGAATCATTGGGACCATTTAGAGACCCAGGAATGCAGATGAAAGTGAAGGCCTGAGTCGGTAACAAGAAATTACAATTGGGGTGGGTAAGGACCTTTAGCAGAATACCTGTACAAAAGCTCTCCCTGGTTAAGCTTAAAGAAAAGTAAACTTCTTCCATGCAATTCTATGTCTATGATGGTGACTTGGAGAACTGTTTCAAACAGAAAGAACAAACAGCACAGCATTTTGGATAGGATAACATTAGTATTTAATTTGAAGTAATTGCTCCATGCTTACCTGAGCACCAAGGATTAAAGAGTAGAATGAAATCCCCTAAGTAGTAGGATTTGGTGTTTCCTCGGAAGGAGCCCTCTAGGTGCAGATTGTATCTCCCAATCGAAGCTTTAACCGAGGTACAAATAGTCAGGGCTAAAGACGTGCTAGATTCACTCTCCACCTCACCACTCCATGAGTTGTCCCGCAGCCTTGTCACAGGGAATTGTATCAGAGTGCCTGTTTGTTGAGATGGATATGGACCTGGAGGTAAAACCAAATAAATTTGTGATTAATAAATATTTAATTTAGGGGGAGGGGGTTTATTGCTTGTTTATTTTTTGTTTTGTATTGTTTTTTTTTTATTTTTGTGGGTTTTCTTGTAGCAAGCATGTAACATGACTACGTTTAAGTCACTTTATAATACCTGCAATATTTATATGTTATCACATTCAAGGAGTTTTCCGATTTTACGTAAATAATGCTTAAGGAAAACGGAATTTTCTTAAGAAAATTCCGCAGGGTCTGAAAGATTACCGCACCCGCGGTAAAAAACCGCGGCAAACCGCACACGAAAACCGCATGAGGTTTGCTGTGGTTTTACCGCGGTATTGTTCGGTTTTGCCGCGGTTTTGCCGCATGCGGGTTGGTACATGTGCTTTAATGCATTCAATGCAATAAAGCACATTGAAAAAAAAAATGAAAAGAAAAAGTCATTTTTTTCTGAGATAGCAGACAGATAAATAGATAAATAGACAGATAGAAGAATAGAAGACAGATAGAAGGATAGATAGAGGGATAGATAGATAATTGATAGATAGATAGATAGATAGATAGATAGATAGAGTCAGTGTAAGCACACGCTGCATTTCTCCCGAGCGGTAGTGTGTTCACATTGCCGGCCGTGAGAAATGACCTGTAATTACCTCTCTGCAGGCTCATTGCGAGGCTGCATTCAGCGCTGTGTGTCTGTCGCGGCTGGATGCAAGCATCGCAGGACGTGGATTACGCCGGAGCTGTGTGTTTCGGGAGGGGTTAATAAAGGGGTGAACCAGGGGCTTTTTTGTGTTTTATTTAAAATAACTGATTTTTCGGTGTGTGTGTTTTTTCACTTTACTTACGGGTTGATCATGTCAGCTGTCTCATAGACGCAGCCATAATCAAGCCTGGACTTAGTGGCGGCGATCCTCTGTCATTACACTCATTATTACCTGGATAGCCACCGCATCACGGCATCTGGAAGAGCCGGAGACACTCCGGGACTGTCGCATAATGGATGCGACAGTCCCGGGGCAGCTGCAGGCTCATATTCTCGACTGCGGGAGGAGGGGGGACATTAACCCTGGCCCTCGCCCTTCCCAGCCTGAGTATACCGGGCCGCCGCTGTGTGCTTACCTCGGCTGGACGGTAAATATACGGCGGAGCCCACGTGTTTTTTTTCTATATGTCCGTTTGCTTTCCATGTGTATTCTATATGTCTGTGTGTGAGTGCGATGTGTGTGTGTTCTATGTCTGTGTGTGAGATCTGTGTGTGTTTACTCTCTACTCTGCTTCCTCTTCCTGTCATAATGACATCACTTCCCTGCAAACCGCAGGGCAGCAATGAACATTACCGCAGGTAAACCGCGAAATACCGGAGGAAATAACGCGGGAAAATGCAATGAACCGCACAGAATTTGCTGCCTGCATTATTCCCTGCGGGATTTCACGATTACATGGCAGTCAATGGAGTGAAATCCCGCAGCGACGTGCGGAAAAGAAGTGACATGCAATTGTTTTTGCTGCGGGAATCCTGCAGCAAAACATGCAGCTGTCAAAATCCACATAGTGCGCACAGCATTTTTTTTCCCATAGGTTTTGCTGGTGAATCACTGCAGAGATGTTATGAACGAAACATGCAGCAAAACCACAGGAAATCTGCGGCAAAAAACGACAAGTGCGCACAGGGCCTAAAGAAGTTTTACACTTTCAAGAATGTGGACTCCAAATGCTCTAAAATAGCAAAAAGAGCAGTTACTCACCTTCCCTGGGCTCAGTGTCAGCTCCAGCCACTCCTTGAGTTTCAATTTCTCAGCTGCAGCAATGATGTCACGTTGATGGAGCACATCATCGCTGTAGCCAATCACTGAGCTTAGCGGCCTTCCTTTTTGCCACTGCCACAGTGCTCAATGATGGGCTACACCAGTGATGCTTGTAAATAATGTGACATCACATCTGCAGCCAAAACCCCTAGACCCTAGCAGCATCGAGGAGGGCATGTAGCTGCTCTGTTGTTGGAATTTTAGAATGTTGTGGTCCACTTTCCTGAAATGTCTTTAATCAGTGAATAATTTTATACGAATAATTACAAATTTTGTAATATACTTTGTGTCCAGGGCATCAGCTTTAGAGATGAGCGGACCCATGGAAGTTCGGTTCAGCGGGTTCATCCAAACTTTAGATAAAGTTCAGTTTGGAACCCTGACTTGACCTGAATCACAATTGAAGTCAATATTTGGGTGGTTTGGGATCTGGCTGGGCCCTTCTAAAACTTTTATCTTCTTTTGGCAAAACCATTGTTTTGGAGGTATGCTTAGGGTCGTAAGGTGAAATTCACCTGTATTTTCAACTTTTTAGCAGAGGACTGATGGTCCTGTTTAAAAAGTAACTGATATTTTTAACTGTTCATAATTTAAAGGGATATTCCCAGTCCCAAGATCCAATCCTAATGTGTAATAGGTGTAGTAATAATAATAATAATAATAATATTAGCAAATACAGTACTTCCAAATAGAAAAGTATAGCTCTCCTGATTCACTATGTCATTACCTCATGGTCAGGGAATTGTAGGACCTTAGGTATCCATAGTTATGATGACGCATATAGTTATAGCCAGTTAGTTTCTATTGGTCGTAACCATGTATGCCTAAGGTCCTGCAATGCCCTGAACATGAGGTAACTGACAGTAAATCAGACGAACTATACTACATTTCTAATTGGAGATAGTTGCTAATATTATTATTATTACACCTACCACATATTTGGAGAGGACCTTGGAGATGGGAATACCTCTTTAAGTTTAAACGTGATTGGTTAATAATGAACACAACCACACCCTCAATTCTAAGAGGGTGTTCATACGTATGCAACAACATTATTTTAGCTTTGTTATTTTCATTTTCCCCATTAAAATTATTTCATTTTTGTTCTCAATTAATTTTTACAGATTATGATAGACATTAAATGTAATAAAGGATCTGAAATAATTTCTTCTTAAAATTATTTTCTTACATGGCAAAAATATGTCCATCTTATCTGGGGTGCATAGATTTCTTATATGAATTGTATATTGTCTTCTTTAAAAAAAAACTACTTTTCTACTCTAGAAGACCACATATCATTTCAATGTTGGATGATGGTCTACTCGTATGCAGGCATCTCACACTAAATGTTAAGGTGTGGTTTACTGTAGTTGCTCTACATACCTGTTTGGGCTGTTAGCTTCAAGTTATCTAGTTTTTCCTCTCTTCCTCTGTTGTAAAAAGCCAATGAGATGCTAAAGGGCTGTCCTCTGCGAAGAAAAAGTTCCTTGCCTCGAATAGTCTGCGTCCTGTGCTCTTGACCATTTTTGAATTTATTGACATCAATCCTCGAAATTTCTGGCGCTGTAATAAATAAGATATATAAGGTGAATCTTTGAAGATATCTGTAGAAATGCAGATGTGTGGCCAAAGAATTTGTTAACTAATTACCTATAGAATCTAAAAAATCTACTTAACTACTGGTTCGAAATGAAAATATAGCTTTTATTACATAAAAGAATGCACATGATAAAGGGCTTGCCTGGTGTCTCATCTTCATGATGTACTTCATTCTTTTGGCAGCAATAACAGCTCAGGTTCCCACAATCTATGTTCCATATTGTACATAAGCAGTAAAGAAATAATCCATAGACATGGTCTCTATTACCTTTTTTCTTGGCTTACCATATCCCAAGATGAGTGGATCAAGTTGACCAACATTGAGAAATAGCATATTTTCCCAATACTCTGTTAGGAAATGATTATGTTTTTCGTGTCTACAGAGGTGATTGAAAGTTTGTGAATCCTTCTGATTTTTCCAAAGTTTTGTATAAATTTGACAAATAAAATACATAAAAATATTAGACTTTCTCCTTTTTTATTGAGGGAAGAATTCAATATCACATGTCTGCGAGTGGCAAAGGTAGGTGAACCTTTGTTTTCAGTATCTGTTGTGACCCTCTTGTGCAGCAACAACTGTATTTAAATATTTCCATCTACTGGGGATTGTTTCACCTCCTGAAAAATGTCCAGCTGGCATAAAGAGTCTTTTTAGGCCATGCAAGGCTCCGCTGTGAAATTATATATGCAAAAATTATATTCCCAAAGAATGAAAACTAGAACTCTAGTGCCACCTAATGAGGTAGTATCCTAAAAGTTAATATCATAATCTCAACCCTTTAATGAAGCTTGCCACATGACTTACGATAAAGAGTCAAATCAGACACTCTATTTGCAAATATGTACTTTACTTTCTTGTGCTCCGTCAGGGTTTGCAACTGGCTCAGAATGTTTCCATGTGATCATCTACCTAGGCCTATATAAGGCCTACCAAGACATTCACCTGTGTATTGGTTTTAAGACTCTTAAGGCCGCTTTACACGCAATGACATCGCTAACGAGATGTCGTTGGGGTCACGGAATTCGTGACACACATCCGGCCTCGTTAGTGACGTCGTTGCGTGTGAAACGTATGAACGACCGCTAACGATCAAAAATACTCACCTTATCGTTGATCGTTGACACGTCGTTCTAATCCCAAATATCGTTGCTGGTGCTGGACGCAGGTTGTTCGTCGTTCCTGAGGCAGCACACATTGCTATGTGTGACACCCCAGGAACAACGAACAACACCTTACCTGTGTCCTCCAGCAATGAGGTGGGTGTCACTTTCTTTCAGTTGCTCTCCGCCCCTCCACTTCTATTGGATGGCTGTCGTGTGACGTCGCTGTGATGCCTCACGATCCGCCCCCTTAGAAAGGAGGCGGTTCGCCGGCCACAGCGACGTCGCTAGGCAGGTAAGTCTGTGTGACTGGGACTAATGATGTTGTGCGCCACGGGCAGCGATTTTCCCATGACGCACAAACGACGGGGGCGGGTGCAATCGGCAGCGACATCACTAGCGATGTTGCTGCGTGTAAAGTGCCCTTTAGTTTGTTTATGTACTATGACCTGTACAGGACCTGTCTGAACTCTCCAGAACCTCTGCAACCTGACTGCGGTGTCCAAGACTGCTGGTATCTGACTGCAATCTCTAGGACCTCTGCTACCTAACTGTGGTCTCTGATGCCTCAGTTTCATGTATTCCGTGTGCCTCAACTGCCTGCTGCACCAATGCCTATGACCCATGTTCCCACCCGGAACCTTGGGCTTTGAGGATCCACCTCACCTAGTGAGCCTACAAATTGTTAGTAATTGCTGGTAATTGTTTAGCCCTGCACATAGGCTTGTGGCCATTTGTACCCATTCTTCCCTACAAAATATTTTCAGCTCTCTTATATTGGTGGTTTTCTCCCATGAACTTCTTGCTTCAGGTTCTTCCACAACATTTCTATACTATTAAGGTCATTTCTTTTACTTGGCCATTCCAAAACTTTATCTTTATTCTTATTTAACCATTCTTTTGTAGGATGACTTGTGTATTTTGACTCGTCTTGCTGCATGACACATGTTCTGTTATAATTCAGCACATGTACAAATGTTCTGACATTTTCTTTCAGAATAAGCTGATAAACTTTAGAAGGCATTGACCATTAATGATAGTAATCTGTGCTGGCCCAGATGCAGCAAAACTGGCCCAGACCATGATAGTGTGAGGTTTTTATACTGTTATGCAAATTTTTTTTTCTAAAAATATAACTCTTCTTATTTAATGCAAACATTTCTATTTTATTGTCTTCTGTTCACACAAAACGTAGTTCCAAAAGCCTTCAACTCTCCTTACTCTTGGAGTGATCTCTGTTGGCGGACCATTCTTGGGGAGAGTAATAATTTTGAATTTCCTCCGTTTGTATACAGTTTGTCCAACTATGGATTAATGGAGTCCACATTCTTAAGAAATGTATTCTTAACATTTTGCAGCCTGGTAATTATCAACAATTCTTCCTCTGAGGCCGTCAGAAATCTCCTTTTTTGTGCCATCATACACTCCCACAAACATTTGAAGATCTTAGGACTTTAATAGAAATCTGTTCTTTAAATAAAACAGGTTACCAACTCACATCAGACTGTCATCCTATTAATGAAAAACACCAAAATCTAATTTTTATATATATAGCCCTAACGGTTCATATACTTTAGCTACACACCAATATGTAATATTGCATTAATTTTCTCTTTTTTAAAAAAAGCCCAAATCTAATAATTTTGCTTTATTTGTTTAATTTAGTTCTTCTTTCTACTGTTAGGATTCGTGTTAAAATCTGATGCAATTTTTGGTTGCAATTATGCAGAAATGTAGAAAAATAATGATAAGTTACAAACTTTCAAAACGTTACAGGCTAGATATGACTGTAACTCATGCCCTGCAGTGTGTAATAGTAATATGGAAAAATTAACATTGTGGAGGGTGAGCTCTGTCAACTTGTCTTTGTACAATTTATGAATAAGGTCCAGAGGGAAACATCAAAAGAACATGTTCTGAAGATGTGTATATGAAGACTTTCCTGTAGGAGGTAGACATTCTATCATGCTATTTTGTATGTGTGATAGGAGTTACACTAAAACAAATTTTAAGTCTACTGTAAGAGGTTGGGGACCTAATATTCACCGATTCTGGAATGTTTTTACATGCAGGACTGTTAAACTAGAACAACTTGACATGTTATCTGTTCAGTGACCTCCCTCTATTGTTGTCTTCTGCATGAAGTCATTTTGTTTTTATAGATATAGATTTTTTTGGTTCTGAACATGGTTTTGAAAGCATGATATCTACACCTAACATTTATCTATACATGACTTGTCAATCAAAGTCAACATTCCTCCTGGTCACACCTCAGAAATATGTCTTAAGGCCAGCAAACTCTATCAAGATTTGAACATGTCAACTCATCACCCTGTTTGTTTTTTTGTTGTTTTTTTTCAGGGATTTCTTTATCTATGAGTTATTTGCAATTTCTGAAAAACTTTGTTAAGGTTATTGTATTATGGAATTTTAAAAAATTGCCCAATTTTTTTTAAAGAAGACACAAAGCAGGGAATACTTGAAAGTAGAAAAATAACATATACTTACCCACTAACTACCCAATGTCGCAATACTGTTCCAGCAGTCTCAATAATTATGATTAGAATTGAGCGAACACGTGGAAGTTTGGGTTTGCAGGGTTCAGTTAGATGTTAGATTAAGTTCAGCTCGGGAAAAGGACTTGACCTGAATTTGATCCCAGAGGGTGAGCTCCATTGGAAGTCAATGTTTGAGCAGCTCGGCTCTATGCCCACATACAAACAGCCAATAACAGAACATTTTCAGGGGATGGAGAGGGTGATTTTTTTTTTTTTTTTACACAATACATCCGAAAACCTTGTTCTTACCCCCCATTGAGAGACTGCAAGCGGGTTGCTCTAGGTTGAGCACTGAGCATACCCGAGCACCCCGATGCGCAATTAAGTGGTTAGCATACGTGCAGCACCCAAATTCCAAGCATGGACAATGATTTTTTTTTTAAAGTCTGTGTCCGGTATGAACTTTGAACTTTACTGGTTATGTTTGCTCATCTCTAGGGATGAGTGAAACTGAAAAGTTAAGTTCAGGGTTCGTAATCGATATCTGGTGTTCTTAGAATAAAGCTCCATAGGTCACTCACAGTCAGCGACAGACCAGGAATTTTTCACTCTCATGACTCTCAGAACAAGGCTCCTTAGGATACAATGAACATCATGGGATATTACACCATTGGATTACATCGGAACTTCAAGTATTTCTTTTTAACTAATAAATTGGTGAATGAGGGAGTGTGGGGAGTATAAATCAAAATAAAATATTTTTCCAGTGTGTGTTTTTTACTTTATACTTACCATCTGATAGACACCTTTCCATTACTAACCCATGGGCTTGATGACAGCTGTCAATTCTCAGATGATATCAACCCTAAAAGTATTACCCAATTGCCACCGCACCAGGGCAATTGGGAAGAGCCTGGCAAATTGCAAGAATTGGCACATTTAATGGATGTGCCACTTCTGGGGTGGATGTGGGTTACTATTTTTAGGCTAGAAAACGGCCAAATAACCATGGACTTTCCCAGCCCAATAATACCAGCCTACAGATGTCTGCTTTTGATTGGTTGGTTATCAAAAACTAGGGGAACTCCACAGCATTTTTTAAAATAATTTAAAAAAAAAGCATGGGGACCCCTCTATTTTTGACAGCCAAGGTAAAGCAGACAGCTGAGTACTGAAGCCCACAGCTGTCTGTTTTCCCTTGATTGGTTATAAAAAATAGGGGGGTATCCCATGTCATTTTGTTTAATTTCCTATCAACATTTGTTTGCATGGTAATTGTCCTGCTCTTACCCCTATTTTGCTTCCTTTTGCAACCCCTAGCCCTTACCATGGCCAATTTACAGTCATTTTACAACCATAGTTTGGGTTCCCATTTATTTACATGGGATTCAGGGTCCAGGGTCAAGTTTGGGTAGCAAACCAAACTTTTAACTAACGTTCAGCTGAACCTGGCGGACACAAACAACCACGGGTTCGCTCAAACCTATCAATAAGCTTAGGCTGTGCACAGATTGTATTTGTGCTCATATCCTACAGTATACATCAGAAGATTTTGCCAATGTGTAATGTAACATTGTCATAGATCGTCCACCTGACAGAGGCTGAAAATATGTCTTTTGCCTCCATCTGGCAGGTATGCATTTGCATACCGATTGTTTAATTACATAGATAAGTGCAGCAGAATACACTGTCGCTATGGTGATCAGATGCCTTGGCATCCATCCCAACAGTAGCCATAAACATAATGTAGACCTAGCCTTAATGAACTATCTGGAAGTCATGACCACTGAGGACAATCACTAGCCCCAGGGTTCACATTCCATCTGTGCTCCCATGACCCATGAAGCCAGGGATTGGCTGCAGTGACCACATGTACAGTCACAAAGAACTGCTACAACATTGACTCATTTGTGCCCTCTTTTAAAAAATCTTGGACACCGTCTTATATGAATTGTGATCGTGGGAGAGCCAACAACAAAGATTAGTACACCCTGCTAGCCACCCAGTAGTTTGCCACCCAGTACATTGTCAGTCCCTTATAAGAATGGCATATAATATTACATGAACTGTAAATGTCTACCACTTTGTTCATGTCTTCCAGTTTTGTAGCTGAGCATATAGGTAGATCATCAAAAGTAGACTGACACTATGTGTTGATGTCTAGCTGCAAAGTCTACCGCTTCCGTGCCAGCGGCCGAGCTGCTCGGATCCGGAACCGCAGTGGCTCGAGGGGTCTCCAGACCCGGGGGTTCATGCGGACACTCGAGTTTGAAAAGGGGAGTATGTACAGGGGAGTTAGAAGTTCGTGACGCCACCCACGGTGCGTGGTAAGGTGGGATACCACCACTGCTGTTGGGGAAAGGGGGAGCCCGGTGGTGATGGTACGGCAGCAAGGTGTTTAACCCCTCCGTGGGTAGGGGGTTTGTGCCCCGGGGCCCGGTGTTGGTGGTGCAGAAGTGGGGTGCCGTTGGGAAAAGGAAGAGTTTCTGCGTACTCACTCAGTCCAACAATATTGACACCGACAGCTTGTAAACCAGAATTCTGAACACCGCTGCAGCAAGGAGGGAGCACGCTTGGGTCCGTGCACCTTGTTCACTGTTTGAACCAGTAGTGTGAAACTAGTTGGGTCCCACTCACCCGTATGGCTAATGGAGGGAGCTTGCTCTCAGGGTTCACGCTTGGGATTTGGTGGACTGTGTCAGGGAAAGTCCTATCCCATCGGTGCGCTAGTACCCCGATTTTGCAGTGGGTGAGGGATGAATCTTGAAGGCTTCACCCCCGTCGGGTAACTTACCAGGACGCTTGAAGCTACTTCCCTGCCTAGGGTCCGCGTACCCCGTCTTGCCATGGCCCCCGCCCGGAGATGGCTCAAGGCCACCGGCTGCCCTCCTCAGCAATCCGTGCCCCTTGACACGATCCCTTGCGACCAAGGTTCCAGCTCCTACCAGGCCCAGACCAACGTCTGCCACCTAGTACTCAAGGAGCCCTGCTCCAACCCGGTGGCATCTCCCTCTCAGAGAGTCACCACTCTCACCACTCTCCCTCCTACTCATTCCACTCCTTTTTCAGTTCTCCTTTCACTTTTTTAGCTTCCCCTACCAACCCCCCCAGGTAGACGGCCCTATTCCCTTCAGGCCCCCAATGGTGTGTCTGATGGGTATGTTGTAAAGTGTTTCTAGGGTTTTGACTGGCTAAGCTCTTAGCAACACCAAACATCCAGGAGCCGTAACCAAGGAGGATTGGATACTGTTCAGAAGGGCAGATTGCACAATACCCTGTGACGACCTTGTTTTGCTTTCCCAGGGGGCCTTGTTCTAGTGTCACTGCATTGAGAAACACATGATGGTGTCTCCGCGGTGTTGGATGTTGATCTCCCCGAGGTCAACCATCCTTACCTATGTAGTCTTCTACTAGGCATTGCTCCCACTAGCCAGTTTCCTACTTCACACTGATGAGGGGCAAATACCCCGAAATAGCTGTCTGTGGATGGATACCATGTTTTGGTATATGTGGTTTCCTTGACTGGAGACTGCCCTTCCCATGGTTGTTCCTTCTCGGTGAAAGACCTGGCTAGTTTCCTGCCAGCGTTGAGAAACATGTGATGGTGTCTCCGCGGCATTCTTGTTTTGCATATTTTCCCAGGCCTTATTCTAGTGTCCCTGCGTTGAGAAACACGTGATTGTGTCTCCGCGGTGTTGGATGTTGATCTCCCCAAGGTCAGCCATCCTTACCTATGTAGTCTTCTACTAGGCATTGCTCCCACTAGCCAGTTTCCTACTCCACACTGATGAGGGGCAAATACCCTGAAACAGCTGTCTGTGGATGGATACCATGTTTTGGTATGGGTGGTTTTCTTGACTGGCGACTGCCCTTCCCGTGGTTGTTCCTTCCTGGTGAAAGACCAGACTAGTTTCTTGCCAGCGTTGAGAAACATGTGATGGTGTCTCTGCGGCATTCTTGTTTCGACACTTTCTCTGTGACACAGATGCATGCACCAGGATGACGTAAGTGCTCTGCGCGCCCCTGTGTCATTTCAAAAAATCCCCAGCAGGAGAATAAGCAGTGCTGTGGGGGCCTGTATGAAGGGGTGGGTGGTGCTTTTTTTTTAATAGACTGAGGATGAGCAATAAGGAGGAGGAGGATTGGGATCAGTGGAAGAGGGGCTTTAGAGCCTTATGATGTACAGGGGGGGTTATGGGACATTATGTATGAATTTAAAGGCAACCTATGAGATCCCCCTATACTCTCCAGCAGCATTAATATTAGTATGTCAAAATTCCCTGCATGACCAGCCCTGTGTAATGTTATGCAATAAAATGAATGGGTAAAAAAGCATTTATAAAGTGCACTGTTTCTATGCTAATTAAGGCCTTGACTAGTCGATGGGGCATTAGTTTTCCCAGACTAGACGGCCCTCTTTCCATGCTTTCACACCCCTGTGGGAGTGATAACATGATGTCCCCAAGCAGGCGTCACCGCCAGCCCCTGGAATTCTTGCACATGTGCGCAGCTGTGTTCAGTCACATTGAGCCTCATCTGAAGTCAGGTGTACGTGTTGGGGCTTCAGAGAAGCGCACTGCGCATGATTAGAAGTGCAGAACCTGTTCTTCCGATCATATGCGGTGCGCCTCTCTGAAGCCCGGAACGCGTTCACCCAACTTCAGATGAGGGTCAATGTGCGTGAACATGCGCATGCGCAAAATTTTCAGCAGCTGGTGACGATGCCGGCTTGTGGAAATCATGTTATCATGCTCACAGGGATGTGATAGCATGGAAAGAGGGTCGACTAGTTTTGGGAAACAAAGGCCCATTGACTAGACAAGGCCCTAATTAGAACAGAAACAGCGCACATTAAAAATATTTTTTTTAAATATTCATTTTTTAGTTTAAAATTACACAGGGATAGTCAGGCCGGGAATTTTGACATACAGATGTGAATGCTGCTAGGTTAGAGGGCATGGGGGACCTGACAAGTTCTCTTTAAAATAAATTGGATGGTGGAGTAGTATGCTAAGTTCCTGATAACTTCATCCCCACAATTCATTATATGGCATCATAGCCTCCTCCCCACCCTAAAATTCATTACATCGCCCTCATAGCATCCTCCCGAATCCCAAAATTCATTACATGGTGCTCAGATGTGTTCTGCCAAACCCCACAATTTATTATAGGGCCCTCATAGTGTTTGCCCCACCTCAAAATTCATGATATGCCCCTGATAACCTCCTACCCACCCCACAATTCATTATATAGCCCTGGTTGTGTCTTGTTCCCCGACCTCACTATTCATTATGAAGCTATCAGGGACTTATGATAAATTGTGGAAGGAGGACAGAAACTAAGGCTGTGTGCACATGTTTAGAATTTGCAGCAGAAAATTGTGCAAATCTACAAGAAAAAAATAAGCAACGTGTTCATGAGATTTCAGGAACCTCACTCTGCTTGCATGTATCGTAAAACGCTGAGAATTTTCAGCTACAAAATCGCAATATATGCATATTGCCTTAAAAGTAATTGTGGGAAGAGTCACAGTTATTGGGGGCACAGTGGCAGCTTATTTATCACTTTATTTTGTGAAAGCTGCTTGGCTAAGTGTACAATATATAGTCTGATACATACAATGTCTTGCAAAGGTATTCAGCTCCCTTGACTTTTTCAACCTTTTCCCACATTTCAGGCTTCAAAGATAAAGATAAAAATGTTAATGTTATGGTGAAGAATCAACAACAAGTGGGACACAATTATGAAGTTGAATGAAATTTATTGCTTATTTTAAACTTTTTAAAAAAATAAATAACTGAATACTGGGGCATGCAATATTATTCGCCCCCTTTAAGTTAATACTTAATAGCGTCACCTTTTGCTGCGATTACAGCTGCAAGTCACTTGGGGTATGTCTCTATCACTTTTGCACATCGAGAGACTGAAATTCTTGCCTATTCATCCTTTGCAAACAGCTGGAGCTGAGTGAGGTTGGATGGAGAGCGTTTGTGAACAGCAGTTTTCAGCTCTTTCTACAGATTCTCGATTGGATTCAGGTCTGGACTTTGACTTGGCCATTCTAACACCTGGATACGTTTATTCACGGACCTGCCTGTTGTGTTCCTTGGTCTTCATGATGCTCTCTGTGCTTTAAACAGAACACTGAGACTATCACAGAGCAGGTGCATTTATACGGAGACTTCATTACACACAGGTGGCTTATATTTATCATCATCAGTCATCTAGGACAACATTGGATCATTCAGAGATCCTCAATGAACTTCTGGAGTGAGTTTGCTGCACTGAAAGTAAATGATGAATAATATTGCACGCCCCACTTTTCAGTTATTTATTTTTTAAAAATTTTAAAATAAGCAATAAATTTCGTTCAACTTCACAATTGTGTCCCACTTGTTGTTGATTCTTCACCATAACATTAAAATTTGTATCTTTATGTTTGATGTGGGAAAAGGTTGAAAAATTCAAGGGAGCCAAATACTTTTTCAAGGCACTGTATTTGTAGTCAGGGGAAGAGTGTAGGGGATCTTTTATTCAGGAGGCAACTACTACATGTATACAATATATGTGACCTTGTTATTTTTAGGCTGCCGTGATCAGTGTGACAAGACGAGTCATGGGTGGAAGATGGTGACTTGAAGGTCTATGTTATGTAAGGGATGGTGTTATATATAACAGAATAGGGCACTATGTAATATATGTGTATACGGAGACTGACAGCTTGGGGCCCCTGTGCAAGAGATTGTTCCTGGACCCCCCTTCTTTTATGACAAATGACAAATCTGCATATGTATATATATATATATATATATATATATATATATATATATATACAAATATACATATGCAGATTTGTCATTTGTCATAAAAGAAGGGGGGTCCAGGAACAATCTCTTGCACAGGGTCCCCAAGCTGTCAGTCTCCGTCCCTGCCCTTTCCAGTCCTGATCTCTCTGCTCTTTATGTTTTTTACTCTTCACCTACCTTCTTTATCTTTTTAGTGAGTAGGCCCATTATTTTTTAGCAATATACACCTTCACGTGCATTTTGTATTTTGTTGTTTGTCTTACTCACTCTGAAGTCACATTTTACTTCAACACACCTTCCTTTCTGTAGGTAATTTGCATTTGGCACTGCCCTCTGGTTCCTTAGGAGCAACGTAAATCCCTCGTCGGCCAATCAGGCAGAATAGGTCTGAGTTGCCATTGTTTAGTCAGTGGTTAGGGATATTCCAACTCATGCAAGAACCACTAGGAACTGCAGAGATGGGATCTCTAGTATGTACAGGCACTGGTAGAGTCAATTGCAGTTTTCAATGTGTTATCTATATCCCTTTTGAGTTGCTACATAATTATAACAGTAAGTATGGGTTTTCTAAGAATGGCAACAGTTCTTGAAGTGAAGAAAAGGAGGGAAGGTTGTGGTCAGAGTGAGGAAAAGAGGGGAATTAGTAACATAGTACAATTCAAGCTATTTGTCTATCCTCTCAGAAGTTGGATACAACTTAAGAAAAGTATATCATAGGCTCCAGCGTAATACCTTAGGTTCTTTTTAATCGTGACACATTAAGCAAACTGAGCAAACTTTTTGCCACAAATGGACATTGTTAAGCCAAAAAAAATTGAAAATTACAACAGTCCAAAGTTGTATATTTAAACTCCAACGCTGCCTCAACTACAGTCCTTGAGTACAACACTTTAGGAATCAAGGTTGGAAAGACTAGTTAGTGAGTCAGTTAATCATTATATACAAGAAGTGAATTTCCTTTTTCACAGTAGTTTCCCAAGTTACTAATATCTATATAGGATGCGTTACGCAAACAGATACTTATTGTACAAATGGATTTCATGTGCATGTACTTTGCATTTCAAACCCTTTTAATTTAAAAGGATACATTTGGGAGTAAAAATTTGAAACATAAATAGTCATGCTGCATATTTGGAAATCCACTCTGCATGTCAATTTCTGAACAAAAAATTCAAGAATTTGTATCTTGCCTTTTACTTTTATCCTTAGCAAATTTCACCTTCTATCCATTGCAGTGTGCTCCGTAAGGCTAGGTTCACAAATTGCTTTTTTGCAGCTTTTTTTCTGCGGACAAACCTTGATCTCTTAGTAGAAAAAAAAGATGCAGCCAAAACCCAGGTTTTGCAGCATTTTTTCTACTTTTCTTGTTGCGTTTTATCTGTGTTTTTTGCTTTGTTATTCAGAATCTCAAATTTTAGTTTTGTTTCTGGCATGAAAGCATAAACAATTTAAGGAGCCAGGCCACCAATGCAAGATGTATGTGAAACTAAAAGATATTTTTTTGCAGAAAAAATTTGATTACATTATTTAGGAGAAATAGTTTTCTTATATTTATTGAGTAGGACATTATTTACTTTTAATACACATCATTAATTTAATTTTCACTAATTCAAAATATGTCTGGAATGTGGAAAAACAAAACAATTGCTTTTAATAAAAAGGGTTTTTTATAGGTGAAAAAAAGTGACTATTCTGAACAAAGAAGGCTAGATTCATGTATGAAGCGCAGCCGCGAACTATGGGTAAATGAGTGCTTGAAAAATACACAACTGTACACCTAAAAACATTGTGGGAAGTTGACTTGGTAGGGAATTTTTTACTTTTAGTGCATATCACTAATTTAATTAATCTATGCTTAGAGAGGAGAAACAAAAGTACAGTACATTGCTTAAATGTGGAACATTCATGATCGTACAACCATACCAAGACATTATGGTTTATACTTGTCAAAATCGCAAAAATAAATGGGTTCCACATCCTGCTGTACCTGTGCTTTTTTCACCCAATATATTACAAAAAAATATTTTTTGCACTTACTCATTGCTTTCTATAGATTAAAAAACACTGTAAAAATGCTAAAAGAATTTTTGACATTCAGATTTAAAAAACACAACAGTTTTCCAATTCGGTCAGGAAAAAAAAAAACAAGTGTGTGCATGAAATTTCTGAAATTTCATAGCTTTTGAAAAAAATGATGCATAAAAAATGTTGGGAAAAGCGCAACATGTGAACATAGCTTACCACTTTGCGTCTTTGACCACCATTTTGCAGAGCCCATAAGGTTTTCCATAAAAATACAGGCAGATTAAACAGTGTGCAAAACAATAACAAAGTTAAAATAGTTACATCTGTATAAATGAAATTTGACTACAGAAAGAAATGTTCAGATTTCAATCATACAAGGAAAAAAAGCTCCAAATAATAGGAAAGTTACAAATCCTTAAATTACCGTACATTAGCATTTTGTTTCAAAAGTCATCTTACAAGTTTAAAAGAAACTTTTAGCTAGATTCTCTATTTTCCTGACAAGCTGGGATATAAAATGACATCTTTACACACAAATATTTTCCATAGATGAAGGTAACATTAAGATACTCACGGTAATCCATAACGAGCAGCTACTGCTGCCAGGTCTCAGCTCCGTCTGTACAGTATAAACTGATACATATTTCCTTGAGATGAATCAACTCTTCTACATTGCTGAACTCTTAACCCAGCCTTTTCCCTCCTACGGTACATGTCACTGCCTACATATTTCTGTCTGAGTATCTAAATTATAGGACATTAAAATATGTACTTAAAGGGGTTGTCTCATTATTTCAAATAAGTAAAATTGCAAAGTGCTTATTAAAAAAAGGAACTTTACAATTTTATTCTTATTAAAAATTATTTTTAATTTTATTATACTGAAGAAAAATATAAATGCAACAGTTTTGTTCTTGCTCCCATTTTTTATGAGCTGAACTCAAAGATCTAAGACTTTTTGTATGTACAAAAAGATGTTAGATGTTTTTCCATCTAAAATTGTTCACAAATTTGTCTAAATCTATGTTAGGGTATGATTCCACTTGCATATGACTCATGCATGTCTTGCATCAGTATCACCCGGCACAGCGCACACTCTCCTGACAGGAGCGGGCCGGATCCATGTACAGTATTTCCATATAGCTGAGGCGCTCCTGTCGGTAGAGTGTGCACCGTGCCGGGTAATACCGATGTGAGACTCGCAAGAGTCATACGCAAGTGTAATCATACACTTAGTAAGCACTTATTCTTCAGGTCCCTTTCACACATCAGTTTTTTGCCATCAGTCACAATTGAAAAAGATAGATCCGGTGACTGATGCCTCTGGATCTGTTTTTTTCTCATCAACTTGTATTAGCGACGGATTGCGACGGATAGCCTCATGTTTCATACATAGTTCGACAGATCCATCAAAAAATGTTTCTTCGTTGCATGGAGACGACGGCCAAAGTAAAGTTTTTTGTGTATGTTGAAATAACGGACAAAGACGGATCCGTCGCCGTCCGTCATTTGGTAGAATTGAAGCCTATGGGCGTAGGATCCTTCGTCATCCGTCAAATGACAGAATCCGGCGACAGATACCGTTTTGTTTAACTGAGCATACTTCAATTATTATTTAGCCCGCAGATGGTCGAATCTGTCGAAAAACGGATCTGTCACATCAGTTTAGCCACAATCAGCGACGGATCTATTGATCCATCGAGAAAACAGATTTTGACTGATGGCAAAAAACTGATGTGTGAAAGAGGTCTAATCCAGCCTCCTCAGAGCCGTGGCATATCAAGATGCTGATTAAAGAGTGGTCAATCAGAAGACATGACTCCATAATCTATGGAAAAAGACTGATTGCATTTCCTAACACACAAATGTGAACAGGTGTATACTGAGCATGAGATGTATTAACAAATAAAGATGGATCATGCCTCCTGATTGAGCAATCCTACACATTAGCCTTTAGCGATTTTAATTCTTTATTAGCAGGTTCCTATCCGCCCATAAATTCTAGGTTTTTAACCCAAAGAGGTGCATTTGGGTCGATAGAGACCCAGCATAAGAGATACACCTTGTCGTTGGCTGTTGAGCTCACATAAAACTGGCCATTTTTTGTGCTAAGTATCTCAATGGTTTTATTTTTTCATTTAGCAGTAATGCATGTCTATATTCCTGTATTCATTGTTAACATATCTTAGCATTTCAGAGTGCAATTGTTTTTTATTTGTTAATATATCTCATGTTAAGTATGCACCGATTCCCACTTGCATGTTTGGAAGTACCATCAGTCTTTTTCATCAAATTGATTGAAAACATCAAAGTCTAAATTACCTTCAAATTATCTACTAAGAATAAAAATTCACATATTTTGTCACTCACAGATATGGTATTGGATATTTTTTTCATTTAAAAAAGTGAAAAGTCTAATATCTTTGACTCGTTTGAATATTTGGTGCTCTTTATCTACTCTTAGAATGTGTGTAAAAATTTGATGTAGTTCTATGTCAATTTAAGCAGAAGTATGGAAGATTCTGAAAGGTTCACAAAAAATTCAAGTAATGCTGAGTAAGGCCCCTTTCACACGTCAGTGATTCTGGTACGTTTGTGCTTTTTTTTAAATGTACCAGAATCACTGACATACGCAGACTCATGACTTAGGAAAGACTGACTGTCGGCCCTATTTTGCCGTACCAACCAAAACCATTTAACCACCTTTTCCGCTTCTCAACCCAAAATAAGACACAGACTGCGTGACATTGGATGTAAAAGGCCACAGCAGCCTCGTTTATTATCACCAAATAATCAATAACATTTTATTCACAAATATATAGTAATAACTCCATAAAACATAACCACCAGCAAAGGAGGGGGGGTAAGTGAAGAGTCCCGTTGTACATGATTGCAACACCAGCTCCACCATGTGCCCTCAGCCGCACCACACCGACTCGAGGACACCGAGCCGAGTGTTGCTCCACCATGTGCCCTCAGCCGCACCACACCGACTCGAGGACACCCAGCACATTAACATGCCCTGCTGTGACCCAGCACAGCAGGGTCCCACGTTAACATGTCCCGCTGTGACCGAGCACAGCAGGGACCCACCAACCATACCATTGCACCACGAGGGGTAACCCGTTCCTTCGTGCTCTTTGTGCAATCCACCGACTTCAAATACCCCCCTCCTTTCCGCCAACTGCTGCGACAAGGTCAATCCTCTTCGTTTCTTCATGTCGATCTCCCGAAATCCTGAAATAGGGCGGGTGGGCGGGACAATTCCGGATGTCTCCAAGGTACTGAATGAGCCTCCCACCTCATAATTCAGCCCTATATATACTCCCCTACTACTGACAACCCCTTAACCAATTACATGGCCCCATAGCCCTTATAACCCCACCTCCTACTTTTCCCGCACAAAATGCCCTACACCTTAACCCCTTGCTAACCCTCAGGCCTAGCATCCCTCCTCAGTCATGTTGCCCTCCCTTGAGCCCCTTCAGGGCAGGCGTCCGGGCTTTTCTTGACTTAGGAAAGACTGACTGTCGGCCCTATTTTGCCGTACCAACGAAAACCATTTAACCACCTTTTCCGCTTCTCAACCCAAAATAAGACACAGACTGCGTGACATTGGATGTAAAAGGCCACAGCAGCCTCGTTTATTATCACCAAATAATCAATAACATTTTATTCACAAATATATAGTAATAACTCCATAAAACATAACCACCAGCAAAGGAGGGGGGGTAAGTGAAGAGTCCCGTTGTACATGATTGCAACACCAGCTCCACCATGTGCCCTCAGCCGCACCACACCGACTCGAGGACACCCAGCCGAGTGTTGTTCCACCATGTGCCCTCAGCCGCACCACACCGACTCGAGGACACCCAGCACATTAACATGCCCTGCTGTGACCCAGCACAGCAGGGTCCCACGTTAACATGTCCCGCTGTTACAGAGCACAGCAGGGACCCACCAACCATACCATTGCACCACGAGGGGTAACCCGTTCCTTCGTGCTCTTTGTGCAATCCACCGACTTCAAATACCCCCCTCCTTTCCGCCACAGCGAGCATGTATGACACCTTGTACGTGCGAGCCCCACCACCAAAACCCGACCCGAGCCGACTCCTCGGTTCGAGCAACCAATACTGCGGGACCAATATCAATCGAGCAAAATGACCCCCCAATAGACCTTACGATGCCAACCTGCACCAAACCACCAATACAACAAGGTCAGCCGACCCAAGACCTGCAACTAGCCGACCACATCGTCCGATCCTATTTACCGCCTGCGCGACCAGTCACCAACGAGCCACCAGAGCCGCCGCCCCCATCTCCACGGAATAGGGGGCAAGCTTGGCCTCGTTGAGACAGCCACACTGCAGGCGCCGCTGAAATTTACACATCCACTGATAATTAAACAAAGCCAACCATTATTGGTGTACCAGTACAACAAGGGCAGCCGCCCCAAGACCAGCAACTAGCCAACCACGCTGTCCGATCCTATGCACCGCCTGCGCGACCAGTCCCCAACGAGCCACCTGAGCCGCCTCCCTACCCACATGGAATAGGGGGTACACTCTGCCTCGTTGAGACCGCAACATTGCAGGCGCCTATGAAAATTGCACAGCACCTAATAATTAAGCAAAGCCAACCATAAGTCCTGGAAACCAAAGAACCTACACTGGTTCACCAACCCTAGCCAATTTCTAAAACGTGCCCGGTAAAACCCACTATGTAGTCATCCCAAATGGAAGCCACTATGAACAACAACATGACCATGGCACCCAGGTAGGGGGAAATGGACCAAGGCATTCAGGCCCGATGTCACGGATCAAGCCCCTTGACGCCCCAGTGACCCAGTCTCCTCCCCCCCACGTGCAGTACCCAAACGCCGTTGGTCCCATCAACCGAGCATGATAGCACCGATCTTGTAATGTCCACCCAGCTCAATAGCAAAACAATCTAACCCGTAATCACTTTGACCCAGAACCGAAGACCGTCAAGCTGAGACCAGATTAAAGAAAAGACCCCAACTGTTTACTCATGTGCCATAACAACCCCGCCATCAAGGCGGTCCCAACACCTAAGTCAAAGTACCATTTCTAACACCACATACTGCTCCATGACCCACAAAAAGGGAAGGGGGGGGCCACCCCCCCAGGCCACATGACCCCAATTAATTGGTGCATCGCCCTGGAACTTGAACCCCAAAGCACGACATAACATTGCCACCCTCTTACCAAAGTGGAATGTACTCCGCACCCAATCCCCGCTGAACTGCGGGTTCGACACTACTCACACTATGAGGGAAAAGCACTCCACACTCCCAAAACCAGGAAAACTCAGACCCTCACACCACATTATTCCAAAACTCCAGACACCCTAACACCCGGGCCATCCGGCAAAACATAGCACCCCCCAGGTGCCCCACGCCTGTCTGCCACTAGGCCTGAAAGCACCGCAAACACCTCCACACGGGGCACTGCCCCAGACGAGTTCCTGGTATATAAATTAAAATGAATGCACCGCACCAGCTTACCCTGCCCTGGCATGACACCCTCTCGACATTAAGGAAGGTATTGTTTTAGTTGCAACCTGCACGCACACTGCTTCAAATACACCTCCCCGCAGCTGCGCCACGCAACGATCTTGTATAGCCATGTAGTGCCAGAGAGGCTACACCACCGCGGGAGACCAGTCGCTTGTCATTGAAACAACATGTCCCGCCTCATGCTCTATCCAGAAATCCCGACACATGGAACAACACCCGCCATCAGCACTGGCCAGCTAGATAACCAAACAATTCGCCAACCGGAGACTCCTGTTACCAGTAAATCACACATGGGGTCACCCAACTGAAATGCTACACAGTCCTTGAGCCAACACATTACCCTAGGCCCCACCGTGCGGGGGCACCAGAAAAGAAGCCATTCCAAAGCAAGCCATGTACCCGCAAGGCAATGCAAGCCCGCTGTCCCAGAAGCAAACCCCAAAACCCATCGTAAGCAAGAACTCCTTCTCATCATATAATTAACCCCTATGAAGCTTCTATCCACGGCTGTAATGAATTGGACCCGATAAGGTCTGCCCAGAACGCAGCCGGCAACCCTAAAAAACCACAGTAAGAACCCCCCGTCCGCGCGTATAAAATTTCCTACAACTGCCCCTGTGCAGCCAAGGCCCGCAGACTCCCGAACACACCCCATATAACTGCAGGTCATGCAAAAAAAAACCAAGCGGCACAGGGACCCACATATTCAATAAACCGAACACACCCCAGAAGCATCATGATATACATGGGATATAATAATGACCCGTGTCCTGAC
Organism: Anomaloglossus baeobatrachus; assembly: GCF_048569485.1. Lineage (NCBI taxonomy): Eukaryota > Metazoa > Chordata > Amphibia > Anura > Aromobatidae > Anomaloglossus > Anomaloglossus baeobatrachus. Next base: position 326,259,713 of record NC_134357.1, read on the forward strand.
TTCCGACATAGGACCCCACCCAGACAAATCAAACACGTCGACCTATCAAAACACATGCTAACCGCGAGGACACCCTGGGCATGAAAAACACCTCGGTATTTCTATGTTGGACCAGGAACAAAAGACGCACTCAATCATCCCATCCCCAACTACCGGCCAGAACCGCAACCGCGGGCCGCAACCACCCAACATTGAGCAACTATAAAACCCGGCCCCACACAATATATATGTACCCCAAGAAATCGCCGACACACACTGAAAACCCAAGTGCCGGAAAAGGCAACGAACACCTTCTCCGACCAAGCATGATAATGCCACACCATTATTATCAGTTTTATAGTTTGTTTGTTTTTTTTTGTTTTTTTTAATACCTTAATCCGCCAAAGACTTTCCCTTAATCAGCAGCTAACCTGGAGACCAAATCCAGTAAGTGGTCAACTCCAAGACCCCCAGGGAGATAACATCTACCCCTACCATAATGGATAGGTTCCCGAAAGCTCTGCCGTCCCAAACATCTTTACCAACTCCTGAGCGTCTGACCGCAACAACACATATCGCCCCCCCAGTGACCATGATAACCCATCGTACACACACAACCCCTGTACCGAGGCATATAAAATATAAAACACGCCCTATTGAAAACGGAACCACCTGTCCCAGCACCTCTGACCAACAATAGCACTCACCCACCATTAAACGCGAAAGATTAATCCGCCAAGTGTGCCCCCCCCAAAACGGTTCGCCATGTCAGCAAACTACCATTGAAATGCTTATACAACACTGGGGCGCACCGATAATCCTCAAGCCGAAAGACCCCCATGACTATTATAGTAAGTCATGAAACCGCCATGAACATGGCATTCACCACCGCCTTGCCAACATCCGTATCACCACCTGAATTACGCGCAAACCGCCGTGAAGTCCCACACCAAATCACACATATAATGCAAGCACCATTACACCAACCAAAAGAAAATATGTCTTCACCTGCAAACATACACACTATCATGAAAACACATTATCAGGAAAAACACCCCCGAACACTCATGAAGCGTACAAAAGGCCTACTGTACCACAAAGCAACTACTCCCACAAAATGAACGCTGGCCACAGGGCACCATTCCGAAACTCACTGACAAACACCCTGCCACCCTAGTGCACCCGAAACCATATATATATATATCAACCCTTTGCCACTCCCCATAATCTAAGCATTAAAACAAGGTTTAAGTGAGCCTTATTCTTACTAGGCTGACTCCATGGCTTCCCACGGAACAGCCGTCGCATGTCCTCCGCGTCGAGCACCGCCATCTTCTCCACAGGTAGACGCAGGATGCAGCCCTCCTGGGCCGCACCAAAAGCGCCCGGACTAATCAACCATCCGGGGACGCTTGGCAAGGTCACCGGCTCTGAGCCACAACTGGGAGGGGGTGCGCTCCAGCCGCTCAGCCGCCTGTGTGAATCCGTATCCAGAGTTGGATCTGCTACAATAACCGTGCGCAATTGCGCAGGGCACAGCTCCGGAATCTTGCACCAGACGTCGAGGGCACATGACGGCAACGCCGGACCACGTGACCGCGCCACGGGTCACGCGGACGCGCCACCCAGGTTGTCACACCAAACCCCCACGCCGTAGCCCTCCTACGATGTTGCCCCATCACGTGCCGCCGCCGGACTGCTGGCCGGGCCCTACGCGGCTGCGCAGGCCGCACTGGTGGAATCAGAGGTATCACTCACCCACTCTGCTGGACGACATCTGCCGTGAACCCCCTGATGGCCAGGCCCTGCATGGATGTGCCGGCCGCACTTCCTTGCTGCTGATGGCTCGGTGACGTGTCCAGTAACCGTGTGATCGCGCCATCAGAGGGCCTCGCACCGACGTGCAGGCCGCGCCTCCTGGATGATGCCGGTCACGTGACCACCCAGCAAGCCATGTGGAAGTGACATCGCAGGGCACGCGACCGCATCAGCCCCACGTGACCGCGCCGGCCCCACGTGACCGCGCCGGCCCCACGTGACCGCGCCGGCCCCACGTGACCGCGCCGGCCTCACGTGACCGCGCCGGCCTCACGTGACCGCGCCGGCCTCACGTGAGCGCAAAGCATCGGGTGAGCCCCGGCGGGTCAGGTGAGCGCGGCGGGTCGGGTGAACGCGGCGGGTCGGGGGCGCGCGGCGAGTCGGGTGCGCGCGGCAAGTCGGGTGCGCGCGGCGGGTCGGGTGCGCGTGGCGGGTCGGGTGCGCGCGGCGTGTCACCACTGGCCACTGCGCCCCGGGATCCCAGACAGGCCCTGCACGGCTGCACAGGCCGCACTTCCGGGTTCAACGCCCGGTCACATGACCGCACCGCAGGGCCATGTGACCATGACGTCAGGACGCCGGGGCCATGTGACCGCGACTCCGGACCACGTGACCGCGCCCCGGGTCACGTGATCGCGCCGCCCACATCACTATGCCGACCCCGCGCCGCACCACCACAGAAGGAGGCCGGTGACGAAATCTCCGTCGCTTCCCCCGACGTCCTACGATGCTGCTGCCAGCGCCGAAGGGGGGGTCCCGGGGCCCATCCGGATCCAACTCCTGCGAGGGCCTTGACCCCCTCCCGGAGGCACCGGGAGCTCGACCAGCTCCGCCGCCTGATCAACCACCATCCACCGCCGCTGTGTCCACTGGAGCCAGCGCTACCCATGCCGCTCCGCCATAGACGACCTCCTTTGGGACAGCAACTTCCTCTCCGGACCGTCCTGGGTACAACGACAATTCCGGACGTCTCCAAGGTACTGAATGAGCCTCCCACCTCATAATTCAGCCCTATATATACTCCCCTACTACTGACAACCCCCTGACCAATTACATGGCCCCATAGCCCTTATAACCCCACCTCCCACTTTTCCCGAACAAAATGCCCTACACCTTAACCCCTTGCTAACCCTCAGGCCTAGCATCCCTCCTCAGTCATGTTGCCCTCCCTTGAGCCCCTTCAGGGCAGGCGTCCGGGCTTTTCTTTCTAATGAATGGGTCTGCTCACACGTCAGTGATTTGTCACTGCACGTGTCTCCGTGCAGCGTACCCACGTGTGCGTGATTGCCGCACGGAGACATGTCCATTTTTTTCTGGCATCACTGATGTCCCACGGACCACACAGTGGTGTGGTCCGTGAAACACGTGCCAGAAAAAAACGTGCTTTTAAAATAAAAAACATTTTAACTCACCCGGCGTCCAGCGATGTCCTCTGCAGCCCGTTCTCCTTGCTGCTTCTAAGCCGGCTGATTACTGTCGCGCATATTCATTATGCGCGACACAGCTGACCCGGAAGCAGCTGCTGCAGGGGTCACCACCGGCCGGATGCTGCACCGCGGGAGGATTCAGCACCATGGACAGTGGGAGCGGGCGCAGGTGAGTTGATTTCTAAGTGCAATCACGGGCCACGGAGAACGGAGCCCGGATTGCACTTAGACAACCCACGTGTGCCGAGATTCACGGCACACGCAGGGACATGTGCGTGTTTTACACGCCAGTGAAAAACGTCTGTGTTTTTCACTGACGTGTAAAACGGGCCTAAGAGATAAAAAAAATGTTCTGAAGAAATAGAATTTCATCCATGTGTATAGCAGGCTGTACTTTGTAGACATTTCGTTCTAAGGACCATAAATCCAAAAACTGGATTATGGATATTTATTTCATATAGAACATGTATAATCCTCCATTTCTGTCTGGCTTATGTGAATAATAGGAAAGTATGACTGATTTAGGATTATGTGAAGATATTCACATTCGTTGTCAGGATGGTTATAATTTACTTGCCTGGATGACATGTAATTATATTTGCATCTACTTATGTAAAAACCTGTTATCATTTTACAGCTTCAAAAATAATTCTAATTCCCATTTCACCTTTATTTGACAACTAGACGCAACTTATTTTGTTAAATTCCAGACACTATTTTACATAAAAATTTTATTAAAAGTAAAATTACTTTTCAGTACTTTACATTATTTAAAAGGGATTTTCCCAAGAATGACATTTTCCCCCAAGAGCTCTCTATATGGGAAAATATATGCAGGCTCTGTCATTGCCATAGGCCAAAGGGGGCTTTACACGCAACGACATCGCTAACGAGATGTCGTTGGGGTCACGGAATTCGTGACGCACATCCGGCCTCATTAGCAACGTCGTTGCGTGGGAAACGCACGAACGACCGCTAACGATCAAAATTACTCACCATATCGTTGATCATTGACACGTCGTTCGAATCTCAAATATCGTTGCTGTTGCAGGACGCAGGTTTTTTGTCGTTCCTGCAGCAGTACACATTGCTATGTGTGACACCGCAGGAACGAGGAACAACATCGTACTTGCGTCCGCTTGCAATGAGGAAGGAAGGAGGTGGGTGGGATGTTCCGGCCGCTCATCTCCGGCCCTCCGCTTCTATTGGGCGTCCGCTTAGTGACGCCGCTGTGATGCCGAACGAACCTCCCCCTTAGAAAGGAGGCGGTACGCCGGCCACAGCGACGTCTCTAGACAGGTAAGTATGTGTGACGGGGACTAACAATGTTGTGCGCCACGGGCAGCGATTTGCCCGTGACGCACAACCGACGAGGGCGGGTGCTTTCACAAGCGACATCGCTAGCGATGTTGCTGTGTGTAAAGTGGCCTAAAGTGTGGAGAGTGAGGTCCCAATTGATGCACAATAAAATGGTGCCATCATTGCCATAGGCGCTGGTGCAAAATTATAAACACACGACACAAGTAAATGAAAAAACAGTGATCTATCATTCAAAGACTGGAGGCTGGCAGGGGAATCGGGGAATCACAAATAGGGAGGAAAAGACTTAGTGTAAAGTCCACCACCCCTTCACCATAATCTTATTAATCAAATTGTAATTAAAGAAGAGCAACAAAGGGGATTTCTTCACCAAAGGTATCAATTTAATTAGTAATACGGCACCATTACAGCCATGTCTTTACATTCGAAAATCATAATTAGTACAAATGTGTAACAGCAGGTATATCTAACACCTGGTATAAAGAAATGATAACTACTGTAAATGGGTGACTCTCTAAATAAGAGTTCATCTATAAGGAGTTCCCTCCACAAGTTCTTTTTATGTACTTAAAATAAAACAAAACAATACTGTATACTTTGGTAATTCTGCCATGGAAAAGGAGTGGTGCATTTTTGTGGATAGGAATCCAAACTGTAGCAGCTAGTCTCAAGTGGCAAAGAACCATTTCTACTTTCTCCATCGGGAGTCCGGATGTCTCCGACAGCCAGCACACTCCTGCTTTCTCTAATAGCAGTGATTAGGGTTACGTTTCATTGAATTTTAATGGTTAAACAAAAGCAATATCAATCTCTGACAGCTGCATTTAAGTAGTCTGAAACCAGTAGGGCATCCTTTTCAGTGCCATTTAAACCAGATGAAGCAATTGCAGGTTTCCGATGGTTTGCCATGTCAGCCATTCCCAACTGAAGGTTCCCTTCACAGCAATTGATACAATAATTTAGAGGAGGAAAATAGGAAAAAATAATTTTTAATGTTAAAATGAGGGTCTATCTTACAATCCTAGTGCGTCTTATAATATGTCTCCAAGGGGGAGTGGCGGTGGTGGAGCGGCTCAGGAAGGTCACAGGAGGCAAGGTCAGTGATGCTGTGGTCTCGGAGGAGTGGAGTGCCCCCACAGATCCTGTTTTCAGAGTTCCCCCACAGAGCTAAAAGTTTAAGCATGCCCATACAAAGCCTGCTTTTGGAGATCCCCACAGACCTGTTTTCAGAGTTCCCCCACAGAGTACACAGAACCCCTATGAAATAACATATAATAAAAAAATAATAATAATTTTGAACCACCGGGCGGAGGTCCAAGTGGAGGAGGTTGAGGAGGTGTAGGTGGACATGGTGGTGTAGGTGAAAGAGGTAGAGGAGAAGGAGGTAGCCAACATTGTTTTTCTTTTTCTTTTTTTTTATTTGAGGAAGCCCCAAACTTTGGATATGGCAAATAGAATGAACAATGGCTGGGTGCGGCTACTATACTTCTCCAGTCAGTCAAAGGTATGGACAAGCCCTGTAGGTTCCACGCCTAGTTCATTTTAATGAATATTAGCTTCCCCATGTTGGCTGTGGAAAGGTGGATGCGCCTTTATGTGATCACACCCCCTGTTGTGCTACACACACATTCCGACAGTAAACTTTAAGCAGGGCAGGACAGCATTTCCAAGGCTTAAAGGACAAGCTCGGGCCATGTGTCCAATATGGAGACCCACAAGTTAAATGGGGCAGACCCATCACTCAGTACGTGGAGAGATGTGGACACATACTCTTCTACCATGTTGTTGAAACACTACTTCCTGCTAATACAGAACATATGAGATGGTGGTGCTGGATGTTGTGCTGTGCTGGGGAAGTTTTTCCATATTTCAGCCAGGTTAGCCCACCCTTCTGAGATGGTGCCAGTGCCCCAGCTGCATTGATGAATTCACCCACCCCCTCTGCCTTCTGCTTCCACTGAGCTCCTGCTATCAGGTGGAACACCATGAGTAGTATGCCTGTCAGTGTGTGCTTTTATTCCTGTATTTTCCAATCACTCTTCTGTAGGACCGGTCATGGGTTCAACCAAGATCTAATGGTGTAGTCGCATCCCCGAGAAGCTCACTTCATGAAACAGGGGTTGTGTATATGGTGGAGGTGGTGGGGTGTATACTCTCAGGGGCTTTGGCTTCTTTACCTCTGTGGTAGGCTCTAGTCCCAATACAGTAGAGTCAGACACCAACTTTTCATCCAGCACATTATCTTTACTGTAGATAAACATTTCATTAGAACCTTCTTCTCCATAAGAGAGGCACCAATCCTTCAGAAGACAGGACATACATTTCCACATCCCTTTCTTTAACCCGGCTGCTACAGAGTCCCAACGGCTTCCAGGAGCATCGGCACTTCCAGCTACGGGTTTGGGCATACTGGCCAGGCTGATCCCCACTTCAGGAGTCCCTCAGTACTAGATTCACGGTGGCGGTCCCTAGGACTTAGCCCCATGCTTTGCATCCATGTCTGTCTTGCCAGCCCACTAGCTACAGGGGCACCCTTCTCTTGCCAATTAACCGTTCTTTTTCTCCCACTCTGTCTGAAAAGCCTCCTTCTTTCTCACCATCTCCACTACTCACTACCTTCTCCTCAATTTTCTACTCCAGGGGGTCGGGCTAATCTCCCTCCCCTAGACTATACTATGGGGGTACTGTGCCATCTTGTGGTGGATGGCAAAACTACACCAAACCCCACAACATTCACATGACTGTTTCTATAACCAGTAACCTACAAAAATTCAACTGTATTCTCACAACACTAAGACCATGTCTTCAGGAAGATTTGTAGGGCTCCTGTCACCCCCCCCCCCACTTCAATGACAAAATTAAGGCTATCCTACGTTGTCATAGTATCAGAGATCCAGTAGGATGGACACCCAGTAATCAGTACTGGTAACATCCAGGCAACTCGATGGTCATTGCACAGGCACTGCAGCATGTATTCACCAGGCTGACCAGAGTCAATGACAAGCTGTCCTTGGTGGGAGGTGTATCATCTGTATCCTTGGTATTCCCCCAGTCACAATTTAGTGATGCTAGTGAGCTGGTTTGTGTGCCAACCTGTTGTGAACACTGTTCCTTGCCCTTCTCTTTCAAAACTTTCCCCTGGCTGGACAGTTGTGTACCTGGCCGCTGTTGGTATAGAAACCCACCTTCCAAGCCATATGTGGACGACTGTCCTAATAATGGTGTGAATTGTCTATATTCCTCCTCCTGTTCCCCCGCCTCATCCATCAAGGAGGCAAATAACTGGGATAGTAACAATAGAAAATGGACCTCAATTTGTTGTGCAATTTCTCTGGAGCATGCCGATGCCCCATATCTGGTGGAAAATTACTGTTTGGGTGCATGGCTGGGCTTGGAAGTGAAGGAGCACTATTTGAATTTTGGAGGGTAAAATTGTCTGAATAGATAGCAGATGCCATGTCATACTTCCAGTGTGCCTCATGTGCCTAAACCCCCACAATTGACACCATTTAAAAAATTAGACCACCTCAAGGAATTTATCTAAATGTGTTGTGAGCACATTGAAGTCCAAGATGCTTCAGACCCGCAACACACATCCGTTTAATTTGTACGTGTGCGGTACGTATTTGCACGTACCGGAGACACGTACACATGGAGACCAATGTTATTCAATGGTAGATGGCACACGCACATAAAATCACACGGAACGCGTGTCCGTGTCGTAAGTACATGTGTGCGCTTTTCTGCACGGACGACATGTCCATTTTTTGCCAGCAACATGCAGGCACAGACCCGCTTTAGTCTATAGGTCTGTGCCTGCACGGACCGCACACGGAGTATGTCCATGTTCAGCACATATCGTCCGTGTCCGTTTTTCAACACAAAATTTGAAACACTTGTTACCAATCTATCAGGTCAATTGATGGCAAACAAAAACACCAGGATCTCATGATGAATGATTAACAACGTTAATTGGGTCAGAATGCGGGCCTTTATAAACGGACGGCACACGGACTGCACACGTACGTATTTTATGTCAATACGGACATTCCACACGTACACACGGCTCGCATACGCCATCACACGGATGCCATACATACCGGAGAAACGCCCCAAAAAAACGGAACACGGACCCGAAAAACGGACCGTGTCATATGGACGTTTCTTTTGCGGAAGTGTGTTTTAGACCTCAAAGAATTTTATAACGTTGAGTCATCGAACTGAAAAAAATAATTTTTACAACAAAAATGTTGATTTCATGTCAATTTTGTCCTTTTCAAAAGGATAACAGAAGAAAGTGGACCATACATTCTGTTGTGTAGTTTTATTTGAATACAGGAATACCTCATATGTTGTGGAAAACTACTGTTTGGGCACACGACATGGCTTGGAAGGGAAGGAACAGTGTATTGGCTGGAACACCAAATCCCATTTGAAGATCCTCTAAAATGCCAAAACAGCAGAAACCCACAACAAGTAAACATATTCTGGAAACTACACCTCTAGCAGAATTCATCCAGTGGTGGAGTGAGCAATTGTATCCCTCAGATGATTCACGGAATTGTATAAATTGGGTAGAGAATATAACAAAATATCATTGTTTGCTCTAAAATATTGTTTTTGCACCAAAGTTTTATTTTCAGAAAGGGTAAAGCGGGCTTTACACGCTATAATATTACAGTGCCTACAAGTAGTATTCAACCCCCTGCAGATTTAGCAGGTTTACACATTCGGAATTAACTTGGCATTGTGACATTTGGACTGTAGATCAGCCTGGATGTGTGAAATGCACTTCAGCAAAAAAGAATGTTATTTCTTTTTTTATTTTTTTTTTAAATTGTGAAAAGTTTATTCAGAGGGTCATTTATTATTCAACCCCTCAAACCACAAGAATTCTTTTTGGTTCCCCTAAAGTATTAAGAAGTATTTCAGGCACAAAGAACAATGAGCTTCACATGTTTGGATTAATTATCTCTTTTTCCAGCCTTTTCTGACTAATTAAGACCCTCCCCAAACTTGTGAACAGCACTCATACTTGGTCAACATGGGAAAGACAAAGGAGCATTCCAAGGCCATCAGAGACAAGATCGTGGAGGGTCACAAGGCTGGCAAGGGGTTCAAAACCCTTTCCAAGGAGTTGGGCCTACCTGTCTCCACTGTTGGGAGCAGCATCCGGAAGTGGAAGGCTTATGGAACTACTGTTAGCCTTCCACGGCCTGGACAGCCTTTGAAAGTTTCCACCCGTGCCGAGGCCAGGCTTGTCCGAAGAGTCAAGGCTAACCCAAGGACAACAAGGAAGGAGCTCCGGGAAGATCTCATGGCAGTGGGGACATTGGTTTCAGTCAATACCATAAGTAACGTACTCCACCGCAATGGTCTCCGTTCCAGACGAGCCCGTAAGGTACCTTTACTTTCAAAGCGTCATGTCAAGGCTCGTCTACAGTTTGCTCATGATCACTTGGAGGACTCTGAGACAGACTGGTTCAAGGTTCTCTGCTCTGATGAGACCAAGATCGAGATCTTTGGTGCCAACCACACACGTGACGTTTGGAGACTGGATGGCACTGCATACGACCCCAAGAATACCATCCCTACAGTCAAGCATGGTGGTGGCAGCATCATGCTGTGGGGCTGTTTCTCAGCAAAGGGGCCTGGCCATCTGGTCCGCATCCATGGGAAGATGGATAGCACGGCCTACCTGGAGATTTTGGCCAAGAACCTTCGCTCCTCCATCAAGGATCTTAAGATGGGTCGTCATTTCATCTTCACACAAGACAACGACCCAAAGCACACAGCCAAGAAAACCAAGGCCTGGTTCAAGAGGGAAAAAATCAAGGTGTTGCAGTGGCCTAGTCAGTCTCCTGACCTTAACCCAATTGAAAACTTGTGGAAGGAGCTCAACATTAAAGTCCACATGAGACACCCAAAGAACCTAGATAACTTGGAGAAGATCTGCATGGAGGAGTGGGCCAAGATAACTCCAGAGACCTGTGCCGGCCTGATCAGGTCTTATAAAAGACGATTATTAGCTGTAATTGCAAACAAGGGTTATTCCACAAAATATTAAACCTAGGGGTTGAATAATAATTGACCCACACTTTTATGTTGAAAATGTATTAAAATTTAACTGAGCAACATAACTTGTTGGTTTGTAAGACATCTGTTAATAAATCCTGCTCTTGTTTGAAGTTTGCAGGCTCTAACTTATTTGCATCTTATCAAACCTGCTAAATCTGCAGGGGGTTGAATACTACTTGTAGGCACTGTACTAGCAATTGCTAGCGATATCGTACGCAAAAGCACCCGCCCCAGTCGTGCATGCGATTTCGTGTGATCGCTGCCGCAGCGAACATTATCGCTACGGCAGCGTCACACGCACTTACCTGGTCAGCTGCGTCGCTGTGACTGCCGAACAATCCCTCCCTCAAGGGGGAGGGACCTTCGGCATCACAGCGATGTCACCGCGATGTCACTAAGCGGCCGGCCAATCAAAGCGGAGGGGCGGAGATGAGCGGGACATAACATATCGCCCACCTCCTTCCTTCCGCATTGAGGCCGGCCGCAGGTAAGGAGACGTTCCTTGCTCCTGCGGTGTCACACACAGCGATGTGTGCTGCCGCATGAGCGACGAACAACATTGATAAGCAACCATTACCGATTTTTTGTTTTGGGATGACCTCTCCATGGTGAACGATTTTCACCATTTTTGAGGTCGCTTTACGTCGATGGTAAGTGTCACACGCTGCGATATCGTTAATGACACCGGATGTGCGTCACTAACAACGTAACCCCGACGATAAAACATTAACGATATCGTAGCGTGTAAAGCCCCCTTAATAAGAGAAATGAGCACACAATTTGTTAAACAATTTATGCTGAGTTCTCCAATACTCCATATTTGATCAAAAACTATATTTTAGGCACAATTCAAAGCTCAGAAGGGAAGGCATGCCATATTGGAGTGCAGATTTAGTTGGAATCGTTTGGAGGTGCATGTCAAAGTGACAGAGCCCATGACATGCCAGGAATGCAGTGCCCCCCTAAAGTGACCCCATTTTACAAACTGCATCCCTCAATGAATTCATCTAGGGGTGCATTGAGCATATTGACACCACAGGTGTGTCAAAAAACTTTATACTATTTGGTGGTGAAGAAGAAATAATTACATTTTACCACTAAAATGTTGTTTTAGCCCCAGATTTCCAATTTTCTCAAGAAAAATAGGTAAAAATGTAAATGTTTTTTTAAAAATAAAAGTTTTTGGGATCATTGAATTTTGAAGGCTATAGTTTTTTTTTCTTTTTCTGCTAACATGCTGACAGAGTCATGTGTTGGTTTATTTTCTGTGGAATGAGTTGGTGTTTTTATTGTTACCATTTTGGGACACAATATTTTTTTTTATCTTCTTATTCCAATTTTTTTGAGGCAGAATCAAGAAGAAACAGTAATTCATAATTTTTAATTTTTTATCATGCTGTAAAAGTGATGAGACAGCTTTATTCTTTAGGTATCGGATTATGGATTATGGATGGATTATACACAACGTCCCATGACGATACCTGCTCTGCTGCATACTGATGTCTCAGCGCGTGAACGCTTGCTGAAGCTTCAGCCAGACAATGACGGATCCACAGCTGTAAGCAATTACATTACTGAGTTTACCTGCAGTCACAGCTGGAGCTTCCCATGGTCCCCCACCTGTGAATGCAGGTAAACTCACCTCAGGTGAACTTATTGAACTCAGTGACCTCACCTCAGGTGAACTCAATAACTTCAATGACACCTGCATCTCCTGGCAGATTTGGTGCCAAAATTTATGCACCAAACTCCTGCACCAAATCTGCATCTTCTGCACCAAATCTGCAAGGGTGTTTTGGGGTTTAATAAGAGGTGACAGAGGGTGTGTGTATTTCATTTCAAATAAAGGATGTTTTCGGTATTTGTGTTTTATTTATTTTCACTTACAAGATTAGTAATGGGGGTCTCATAGATTTCTCTCCATTACTAATATAAGTATTTCTTAGATTAGTAATCAAAACAGGAGGAACGGTATGCAACTTTTTAAATTATTTAAATAAATTATTTTAAAAAACGGCATGCGGTCCCCCCAATTTTGATACCCAGCCATGATAAAACCCTACAGATGACAGCTGGTATGCTCAGGCTATAGGTTATTGAGATCCGCAGCCTAAAAATAGCAACCAGCAGCCGCCCAGGATCGTTGCACCCATTAGATGCCACAATCCCAGCACTTTATCTGGCTCTTCCCGATTGCCCTGGTGCAGTGGCAATTGGGGAAATAAGGGGTTAATCACAGCTCACAGCTGCCACTAAGCTCTAGATTAGTAATGGGAGTCATCTATGAGACCGCCACACTACTAGTTTGTAAGTGAAAGTAAATAAACACAAACACCGAAAAAATCCTTTATTTGAAATAAAACACAAAATACTGCCTCTTTCTCCACTGCAGGTTCGACGTAATCCACACGAGGTCCCACAATGATTCCAGTTCTGCTACATTGCTGAAGGCAGAGCATGCGATCATGGCACATGACTGAACACTGTGAGCTTTAGGCAGAGACTGAGCCATGATGATCAGTGATATTACTCAAATTAGTTGCGGTCTCAGCTAAAGGTTCCCATAGCCCTCCACCTGTGATCTCAGGTAACCTGACCTCAGGTTACCTCAATGAACTCTCACTGAGTTCACAGACTGCTTTTCCTGGCAGAAAACTGCATTTTTTTTGCCAAGAAATGCAGATTCGGGTCTGCTCATCTACTGCCCTGAGGCAGGAAATACAAACAGTTTTTAGTCAGAGAGTGACAGTGACAGGAGGTGTGGAGGAGCAGAGCTGTCAGGGACCCGGGTTGGAGCCTGGGATCCCCGTAATGTGAGGCAGGCAGACAGTGGTGGCCGCCTGCAGGAGTACCAGTATAGCAACCGGCGGAACCGTAGGGACCGGACCAGGGTTGGAGCCCGCCGGCCCTGAACCGGGGAGTCAACCGTGTACCGGAGCACCAGAAACCGGGTACTCAGACCCTGTCCTAGCTTAGAAGCCACTGACTGAAGGCAAATTAACTGATTGCAGTCTGGACCTCACGGGTTCATCCTCACCCAAAGTCCCAAAAGAAGGCAACAGCCCACCGATACCAGGTGAGAGCCACCGCCAAGGGCCAAACATCTGACGGGCCAGCGACTGCGGGCAACCGAGGGCTCCTCCGGCAGCTAAACGCCGGGGAGCGGGCTACCACTGCCCAGGCAGGGGAGCCGAAAACCACAACAAGAGGTGCATGGGAAAGGGGCCACCATCAGCCTCACAAGGGACACAAGCAGCCGGCTGCGGGACCCGACCATACCCGAACTTTGGTTTACCAGTGACTCTGAGTGTGAATTAATAGTGAGTACACCACTGCCATCCAGGCACAACACCACACTGCAGCACGGCACTTTGCACCCCGACAACATCATCGCCCGTCCCGCCGGGCCCCGGGACACACTGCCCCTACCCACGGAGGGGCTAACATTCAGGCTGCGCCTTCAACACCGATCCCGGGAGCCCCCTTCACTCCAGCCGCAGCAATGGTGCATCCCGTCACCACGACCCATGGGTGGCGTCACGACCCGTACAATCACAACGCGGCCCCCAGCTGCGAACCTCATCCCACACCACCACCCCACTGCCTCCCCTTAACAGAGCGACATGGCCCCCGGTCCGGAGGCGCTCAAGCCACCGACAACCCGAGCCCGGACCTCGAGCGGCTCGGCCAGGGAGCGGCCAAGCCCCTCTCAGGGCGGTACACATACATGACAGATTTTGAAAAACTAGTTCCACGTTCAGCAGTACTTTTTCTGAGAACTAAAAAAGTATCTGGATGCCTGGGTATTCTCCTTGATAATCACCCAGACTTAGACATTTACTGATAACTAAAGTGTTTCCTGCGTCCAAAACACTGCATTGTACAGTACAAGCACAGTGGATGGGATTTATAGAAACATCATGCCCACTTTGTGTGTACTGCTCGCGGAGTAAACAGACCTACGGTGCAGCTCTCTGAGCCGCAAGCATGTCAATTTTTTGCAGAACGCAGCGTCACGAACCCTGATCATGGGCATAGTCAGCTTCAGTCTCTTGCGGAAGAGACTCATGGCTCCGCCGGTCAGGACCCGCCACGTCCAGGACACAGCGAGTCCTGATCGGGGGTACGTACCCTAAGAAAGCATAGTTAGGGAAGGGTAGGAAATTATTTATTCATGTATGTTACAAAATATTTTATATTATGGCGCTAAATATATCGAGATTTTAGAGTAAAAAGTACTTTGGACCTCGGACCACCCCTTTAAGGTTCTCAGACAATGGCAACATAAACTAAAGTTTTTTCCTAAAAGTTAGTTTTGTATATTAGACATATTATTTTCCTAGATAAGTGGGGCTAGAAACTGATTTTCACTGGAAATAGTTTTCTTCTTTCATTTTTCCTACTTTTTCCATTTATTTATTTTTTTATTTCTTTTCAACATTGTGACACCCAAAGGTCATAAAACACTTTTGGTGAGAATTTTAACATCTTAAGGGCATGCCAAGCAGTCCTTAAGGAAATGTCCAGTGCCACCACAATAGAGACAGAGTCCAAGATCGCATCGATGTCTCTTCACAATGGCCCTTGAGGTGACCGCTCCTATCTCCATAGGTACTGCCTCAGATAAGTGGTCTGACCCAGGAAGAAGGACTGAATCCTTGTGTCGTTGGTCACACCTGCCCCGGAGAGAGACCGCGCAACGGCGGCTTAACACCTGGCCGCAAACCACGGGTGGCGCTGCAAGCACCCCCCGTCCCCGTCCCGTACCGTTTCCTGGGGGAGAGCGATGGCAAGCCCCCCCCCAGAGACCCCGTTACCCTCCTTCCGCCCCCCTTGTAACACCGGACTGACGGTCGGACTTTCCTTTTATTGAAACCCGCCGGGGGTCACGGAAGCCGGGTCGGGCCACTCACAGCCTGACCCCGAATACCACCGGCCCGGTGACCGTGCGAGCCCTGCAAGCCCCGGCGTGGGCGTTTCAACTTGGCGCTGCGAGCAGGGTCCAGACAAGACCCGGTAACTCTGGCTGACGCGTGCATTGTGTTTACCATCTGCAAAATTGGATTGTCTAACATTTATTTTGGTGCCTGCGGCTGCAGGTATGCGACCAATGGACTTGGACTGTACAATGGCGTCCATTGAGAATGGGATGGGCGCCATGCGTACCAACAAGGACTGGACTTGCCCGACCTTCGTGGGTTGGGCTGCAGCGGGGCGCGAAAATCCGTGCCCGCCCCTTTGTTGGACATTGCTAGGAGCCAGGAACCCTGCCTCCCCAGGCCCAGGAGAAGATGGGGAGATGATATGGACTGCCCGGGTGCAAGCTTTGGCGAGTGGTGGCCGGAGGGGTGAGCCCGGCACCGCAGCCCGTACTGGGATTTGGACTACTGAGCTTTTCCCCCTAAACCTGGGTACCTGGAGGGCCCTGGAGTGTCATAAGGAGGCCTGTTCCAGAAAGTTTAAATGTTTTTTTTTATATATATGCAAATGTTTCTTTTTCCATGCTTTTCTTCTCCTTCTTCTTTTTCCCACTGCCTCTTCCGAACCTTTATTGGGTCCCGGTAAAAGGGACGTGTTAATTTGTTTATCTATGAAAAGTTTTTTTTTGCGGTATTGTTTGTTGCCGCAACCCCGGAGTGTTGCGTTTTTGGTCTGGAGGAATGTAACGCCCCTGTAAACGGGTCGTTACAGGGTATTAAATGTTACCCCATTTTTCCCGGGAAGGAGGAAGAAGGGTCCCCACAACACACACTAACATCACACTGGCAGGAAGGAGTTAACAGCATTTGCAGCATGAAGTTTGTTCTGAGTCCATGAATCATCCTGTCTCCTTAATGAGCAGGTGGCTGGACACAGGCAGGTCCCCATGACAACCAAGGGGAGGGGGGCCTGAAGGAGTGAGTTTAGTGCAGAGCACACAGAAGTTTTGGGCAGAACGTCAGAGGCTACAAGGGAGTGCAGACGTCCAGAGAACATCTCCTGTTTAGGAGATGCCACGAGACCAGGGCTGATAACACCTAGAGGAGGGGAATGGAGCTGAGGACTGGGGTTCCCTGGAGAAAGTTGTACCCGGTGGTGGTTGGTGTTGTACGCTACCGGGGATGAGAGAGACAGAGAGGCGGCGAGTTCCCAAGATGCTCTATGCCACGGGGACGGCACTAACGCACCGAAAGGGAGAGACCCCCAGAACACCTCACCAGACACCCCTTCCTCCTACCTGCCCGGGACCGACCAAAGGCTACAGGCGGCGAGGACCAGCACCCGGGTGCGATGTGAAACGGATTTTAAATAAAGAATAACTGGAACCGCACACCGTGACTGCTGTGAGTCATGCCGCCGCACTGTGCCCCCGGTGTCCCTGAAGACTGTTGCCCTGGGTCTCATTAACCTCCCGGGGCTCCCCCGCTCCACCCGTGGGGAGCGATTCCATCCGGCTGCCCGTAACACCTGCCTCGGAGAGAGACCGCGCAGCGGCGGCTTAACACCTGGCCGCAAACCACGGGTGGCGCTGCAAGCACCCCCCGTCCCCGTCCCGTACCGTTTCCTGGGGGAGAGCAATGGCAAGCCCCCCCCAGAGACCCCGTTACCCTCCTTCCGTCCCCCTTGTAACACCGGACTGACGGTCGGACTTTCCTTTTATTGAAACCCGCCGGGGGTCACGGAAGCCGGGTCGGGCCACTCACAGCCTGACCCCGAATACCACCGGCCCGGTGACCGTGCGAGTCCTGCAAGCCCCGGCGTGGGCATTTCACATACAAGTTATGAGGCAGGGTAGTCGAGCATTCCGGAGTTCAGATACCAGGATAGCACATCAGAGATTAAGGGGATAGACAGAGGTGTAGTCAAATAACAGTCCAGAGTCAGAAAACCTGAAGAGTAATGGATAAGAGCAAGAGGACTGGGCAAAAGGAAAGCCAGATGACTATGAGAGGTCTGGCAACAATGATCAGAACACCAAGCACAGATATGGGCCTACAAGCACCAAAGAAGTGAATGCTAAGACTGGCAGTGTTCTGGGGTAAACTGCTCAGTTAGGTAGTTGGGCAATCACAGGGAAAAGGGAACACCTTCAGAAACCCAGCACTTCTCAGTATAAGATTGAACTGCTGAGCCGTCACTCAAAACACCGATACTTCAGGATACCCCCGCTCCAGGTTGGACAACTGAGCTGTCACTCACCCAATTGACAACTCAGCACGCCCTGATCACAGAGCGGAGAAATTGTCAGAGAGTCTCAAACAAAGTGTCATAAAAAAGGATGTCAATAAAAAAATATAAAAGCAGTTAGGGTATGTGCCCATGATCAGGGTTCACAGCATTTTGGATGCAGCATGTTTCAGCCTGCGTCCAAAACACTGCATTGTACAGAACAAGCACAGTGGATGGGATTTATAGAAACATCATGCCCACTTTATGTGTACTGCTCGCGGAGTAAACAGACCTACGGTGCAGCTCTCTGAGCCGCAAGCATGTCAATTTTTTGCAGAACGCAGCGTCACGAACCCTGATCATGGGCATAGTCAGCTTCAGTCTCTTGCGGAAGAGACTCATGGCTCCGCCGGTCAGGACCCGCCACGTCCAGGACACAGCGAGTCCTGATCGGGGGTACGTAGCCTAAGAAAGCATAGTTAGGGAAGGGTAGGAAATATTTATACATGTATGTTACAAAATAGTTTATATTATGGCGCTAAATATATCGAGATTTTAGAGTAAAAAGTACTTTGGACCTCGGACCACCCCTTTAAGGTTCTCAGACAATGGCAACATAAACTAAAGTTTTTTCCTAAAAGTTAGTTTTGTATATTAGACATATTATTTTCCTAGATAAGTGGGGCTAGAAACTGATTTTCACTGGAAATAGTTTTCTTCTTTCATTTTTCCTACTTTTTCCATTTATTTATTTTTTCATTTCTTTTAAACATTGTGACACCCAAAGGCCATAAAACACTTTTGGTGATCATTTTAACATTTTATCAAAAATGAAAAGGGCAGATTCCTTCAGGAAAGGTGAGCACAGTGCAGTTTTGTTTCTTCATATTCTTGATAAGGAAAACTGTCAAAGACTCATCTTCACAGGTAAATTAATAGAATTTAACCCCTTCCCGACCATGGACAGAAAGATCCGTCATGGTGCCCTGGGCCTTAAAGACCAAGGATGGATTTTTCCGTCATGGCGGAATCGCGGCACTGGAGCCTCCGGTGACTGCGATCGGGTAGCACAAATCGCAGATTCGGGGAGGAGGGGACCTGTACCTGACCTCAAGAGGGGTGGTGCCTCCTCCCCGGACCTACGGAGGCTGTGATTGGCTGACGAATGCCGCTCAACCAATCACAGCCACTGTAATGTTCCATCCATTTAAAGTGACTGAAACATTGAAATCCAGCCCTGTCCAGTGCAGCTATAGCACTGGCCATTGGCTGGAGCTGGGTGACCTCACTGGATCACCCTCCCTCAGCTCAAGTAGCTCTGATTGGAGAGATCGGCCTTGTGACCGATCTCTCCAATCACAGTGGACCTGTTGCCGGTGACTGCCCCCATCAGCTTCACTTGTCGGCCCTGCAGCACGCCAGCACAGTAAGTGTATACAGTGCAATGGCAGGGAGATAAGATCCGGTCCCATGCTGTTATGTGACTGGAGCATGGGACCCGGAAGTTGCCGCGCTGCCATTGCACTGTATGAAACTGGAGAAAAGCCTCCCGATCCGCCGCCGCCACCCTCCATCTGCCACAGTGCCACCGCCGCTCTCCCCGATCTGCTGCCCGGCCCCTTTCCCTCGTGATCGGCTGCTCGTCCCCTCACCTCCGTGATGTGCTGCCAGCCCCCTCCACTCGTGATCGGCTGCCCGCTTCCTCTCCTCCCTTATGTGCTGCCCGGCCCTGCCCCCTTTCCTCCGTTATTTGCTGCCCGGCCCTGCCCCCTCTCCTCCGTTATGTGCTGCCCAGCCCCGCCCCCTCTCCTCCGTTATGTGCTGCCCGGCCCCGCCCCCTCTCCTCTGTTATGTGCTGCGCGCCCCCTCTCCTCCGTTATGTTCTGCGCGCCCCCTCTCCTCCGTTATGTGCTGCCCGCCCCCTCTCCTCCGTTATGTGCTGCCCGCTCCCCCCCACCTCTCACCCCCGTGATCGGCTACCCGTCCCCTCCCCTGTCACCCCCGTGATGTGCGCTCCCTCCCCTGTCACCCCCGTGATGTGTGCTCCCTTCCCTGTCATCCCCGTGATGTGTGCTCCTTCCCCTGTCACCCCCGTGATCTGTGCTCCCTTACCTGTCACCCCCGTGATCTGTGCTCCCTCACCTGTCACTCCCGTGATCTGTGCTCCCTCACCTGTCACCCCCGTGATCTGTGCTCCCTCACCTGTCACCCCCGTGATCTGTGCTCCCTCACCTGTCACCCCGTGATCTGCTGTATGCTCTCCCTCCCCTCACCCCCGTGATCTGTGCTCCCTCCCCTGTCACCCCCGTGATCTGTGCTCCCTCACCTGTCACCCCCGTGATCTGTGCTCCCTCACCTGTCACCCCCGTGATCTGTGCTCCCTCCCCTGTCACCCCCGTGATCTTTGCTCCCTCCCCTGTCACCCCCGTGATCTGTGCTCCCTCACCTGTCACCCCCGTGATCTGTGCTCCCTCACCTGTCACCCTCATGATGTGTGCTCCCTCTTCTGTCACCCCCGTGATGTGTGCTCCCTCTCCTGTCACCCCCCGATGTGTGCTCTCTCCCCTGTCACCCCTGTGATTTGTGCTCCGTCTCCTGTCACCCCCGTGATGTGTGCTCCCTCCCCTGTCACCCCGTGATGTGTGCTCCCTCCCCTGTCACCCCCGTGATCTGCGCTCCCTCACCTGTCACCCCCGTAATCTGTGCTCCCTCACCTGTCACCCCCATGATCTGGTGTCCGCTCTCCCTCACCTCTCACCCCCGTAATCTGTGCTCTGCTCACCTGTCTCCTCCGTGATCTGCGCTGCGCTCCCTCTCCCACCTCTCACCCTCCCCGATCTGCTGCCTTCTTCATCTCCTGTGATCCAGCTGCCTAGATCCATCCTGTAGGGTAACTATCCCCAATCTCACCTCCCACTTCCCTCCCATCCCCCCATCTCCCCTTCCCCCCCATCCTCTGCCGCTCCTGCATCCACTGTGCCCTCTTCCATTCACCCCCACCCTATCCCAGCCGCCGCCGTCTCACATTCACAGATGCTCCCTTTATATGCCGCTGCCCCCCCATCTGCCACCCCCCATCTGCCGCTGTTCTGATCCATCCTGTAAGTATTGTTCGTGGCTCTTTTCTAACTATCCCCAATCGCATCTCCCACTCCCTCTCCCCCCCTCCTCCCCCACCTGCTTGCCGCCAAGTGCTGATCAGCTACGTGATTGGCTGATCAGGTACGTAATTGTTGCTCTAGTTTTTGCTTTTTTTTGTGCACCCCAAATAAAAAAAAACAAAATAAAACTTGAACAATTAAGTACCTGATCAGCAATCATCCTGCAGTCATACTCATACTCATGTGCAGCACCCTCCTACATCTCCACCCTCCTCTCTGTCTATCATCCCACCCGTTCTCTATGCTCTGCAAATGACTTTCGACTAACATCCCCACTAATTCGAACCTCCCACTCCAGAATCCAAGACTTCTTCCGAGCTGCACCAAACCTCTGGAACGCTCTACCCCAAGATGTTAGGACAAATCACAACTTACTCAGCTTCAGACGCTCCCTAAAAACGCATCTTTTTAGGGTGGCCTATCACACTCCCTAGCCAAACTAATTTCACCTAATCCCTCTACAACTTCTCAGAACATAACCCCACGTCAAACTCCATGGCACCCAAATGCATCTCAAGGCTCTGGCCAACTGGTCCAGGAAGCCATTATCTATCCCCCATGAGCTGGCTGGATTGTCATTTTAAATAAGCACTTGTACCTTGCCCCTCCCCCCATCTCATTGTAGATTGTAAGCTCTCACGAGCAGGGTTGCCATTTTTCCTTTTAAATATTGTATCCTCTATAATTGTTACTTGTTTGTATATGTTTATGTATATGATATGTATATGTTCCTCCTGAATTATAAAGCGCTGCGGAATATGTTGGCGCTATAGAAATAAAGATTATTATTATTATTATTATTTATTACTCGACTTTGGACAGGACTTATTTTTTCCATCCCACCTAGTCCCCCCCCCCTTTTTTGCAGAACATTCGTGCGTGCACTCTGTTTTTTTTTTCTATGCCATGGAGGTCTAGTTTCCAAAATGGGGTCACATGTGGGGGAGCTCCACTATTTCGGCACCTCAGGGGGTCTCCAAACACAACATGGAATATGCTAATTATCCCAGACAACTTTGCGTTTGAAACGTCAAATGATGCTCCTTGCATTCCAAGCCCTGCTGCGCACCCAAACATTTGATTTACACCACATATGAGGTGTCTGTGTACTCAGGAGAAATTGCACAATACATTTTATGGTGCAATTTTTCCTGATACCCTTGTGAAAAAAAAGCTACCTGGTTGAAGTAACAATTTTGTAGTGAATTTTTTTTTTTTATTTTCACGGCTTAACTCTATTAACTTCTGTAAAGCCCCCAGAGGTTCAAAGTGCTCAATAAACATCTAGATAAATTCCATGAGGGGTCTAGTTTCCAAAATGGGGTCACATGTGGGGAGCTTTACTGTTTCGGCACCTCAGGGGCTCTCCTAACACAACATGGAATACGCTAATTATCCCAGACAATTTTGCGTTTGAAACGTCAAATGATGCTCCTTGCATTCTGAGCCCTGCTGTGCGCCCAAACATTTGATTTCCACCACATAGGAGGTGTCTGTGTACTCAGGAGAAATTGCACAATACATTTTATGGTGCAATTTTTCCTGATACCCTTGTGAAAAAAAAAAGCTACCTGGTTGAAGTAACAATTTTGTGGTAAAAAAATGTTTTTTTATTTTCACTGCTCAACTATATTAACTTTTGTGAAGCCCCCAGAGGTTCAAAGTGCTCAATAAACATCTAGATAAATTCCATGAGGGGTCTAGTTTCCAAAATGGGGTCACATGTGGGGGAGCTCCACTGTTTCGGCACCTCAGGGGCTCTCCAAACGCAACATGGTGCGGCTAACGATTCCAGCTAATTTTCTGTTCAAAAAGTCAAATGACGCTCCTTCCCTTCCGAGTCCTGCTGTGCGCCCAAACAGTGGTTATATGCCACATATGAGGTATCTGCGTGCTCAGAAGAAATTGCCCAACAAATTTTGGGGGTTCATTTAATCCTGCTACCCTTGTGAATATGCAATATTTGAGGCTAAATTAACATTTTTGTTGCAAAAAGTAAAATGTTCATTTTTTCCTTCCACATTGCTTTAGTTACTGTGAAGCACCTGAAGGGTTAATAACCTTCTTGAATGTGGTTTTGAGTAACCTGAGGCGTGCCGTTTTTGGAATGGTGTCACTTTTGGGTGTTTTGTGTCATGTAGACCTTTCAAAATTGCTTCAAATGTGATGTGGTCCCTAAAAAAAGTGGCTTTGTAAATTTTGTTGTAAAAATGAGAAATTGCTCATAAACTTTGAACCCCTATAACTTCTTTAAATTTATTTTTTTTTCCCAAAATTGTTCTGATGTAAAGTAGACATGTGGGAAATAATATTTATTAATTATATTGTGTCATATGTCTCGTTGGTTTTAGAGCATAAAAATTAAAAGCTTGAAAATTACAACATTTTCAAACTTTTTGCGACTTTTCAGTTTTTTTCACAAAGAAACGCAAAAAATATCGGCCTAAATTTACCACTATCATGAAGCCCAATATGTCATGAAAAAACAATCTCAGAATCACCGGGATCCGTTGAAGCGTTCTAGAGTTATAACCTCATAAAGTGACACTGGTCAAAATTGCAAAAAATGTCCTGGTCTTTAGGGTCAAAATAGGCTTGGGGCTGAAGGGGTTAAACAATTAAACTCTGTAGTTAGCATTGACCTTGGCAACTTAGCGGTTAAAGGGCCTGTATCTACGTTATTTGTGACTTTAAGCTGACATTATTTTCTTTTCTTTTTTCAGAGAAGCTTAGTGCTGGAGTTTTCCTTTAAGTAAATACTTCAATAAAGGGTTAGGCAGCATTCCATGATCTTAAATAGAAGCCTCAAGCAAAATATTGCTTCAGATATTGCCATAGAAATGACTAGGGCGTAACCCAGTGCCAAGTCTCACTGCAGGTTTTGGGTGTCTTCTCAATCTACTGGCAAATTCACCAATGACAATATGAAAAAAAAGATGTGCCAAGCACAAAGCAAATATTTCTTCAATAGTCTCACAATTATGGCGCAATAAGAGTAAGCTGTTACAGAAATAAGTTGTGATATCAAATATTTGCCTATTAAATAGTTATTCCCAGAAAAAAAATGTTTTAGCCTATTCACAGTATAGGAAACAAAATGCTGTTTCCTGGACATCCAACTGCTGAGACCCAAGATCAGAGTTTTGGAACCTCATGAATCAAGCAAAGGTCAGCAGATGTGGTCTCCATTCCATTCATTGTCTATAGGACTACCTGTAATAGCTGAGTGCTGTATTAAACAGCTCCAAATACAATGAGTGGAACAACGCAATACCGCATGGAAAAGTCATCGCTGATAGCAAAAGCCCAAAAATGAAGAGGTCAAGTGGCTTATAGACCCTGTAATTGGTTGACATTAGGGTTAGGTTATGGACAAGGTAGTACATACAATAGATCCAAAAGTCTAGCTCAGGCTAGTCCTATCCATCATCTGAATTAGTGGAGATAATTTATTGCACCCCATTTCTCATACAAAGTGGTTTACAACAAGTACTGTATGGATAATATGGTTTTGTTGCAAGAACCAAAATCAGCAAAACTGGCCTATTCTGATCTAATCTGTGCTGTGTGCTTCCCTGCCAATAATCAGGGTTTCTTAGTGGACCCATCATGTTAATTTCTTAGCTGTAGTAAATCAGTTTATATTCACTTAATCCTTGTTTACAGGTAATTATAATAACATTTTACCCTAGATAACCGATATGTGACATCCGAAGGATGTTTCATTTGTCATACCTCAACTCTGGGGCTTCATCTGCTGACCTCTGGTTTTGTGGTTGATTTCCTTCTCTGTTGGACCACAACCTGTTTAGTCTTTGTCCACTAACTAATCGTCTTCTTGTCTTTCCTTTGTCTTGCTTCCCTTTTTATTTCTATTCAGGTGTTTTCACTTTCTCGATTTGTTGTCCTTATCATAACACACAGGTCAATGCGTTATGCTGTGAATTATGCATCCAAACTACTGGCTGTAATCCCTGACAGGGGCTGTTCCAAGAGCCGCTACCCTCAGCAGCTATGCAGATCCTTTTCCTCTCTTAGGTCTCCCATGACTGTTGCACTGGACTCACTTCCCCTCTAAGGCGGGCTTTGCACGTTGCGACATCGCAGGCCGATGCTGCGATGTCGCACGCGATAGTGCCCGCCCCCGTCGCAGGTACGATATCATGTGATAGCTGGCGTAGCGAAAATTATCGCTACGCCAGCTTCACATGCACTCACCCACCCTGCGACCGTCGCTCTGGCCGGCGACCTGCGTCCTTCCTAAGGGGGCGGGTTGTGCGGCGTCACAGCGACGTCACACGGCAGGCGGCCAATAGGAGCGGAGGGGAGGAGATGAGCAGGATGTAAACATCCTGCCCAGCTCCTTCCTTCCGCATATCCTACGGAAGCCGCAGTGAGGCCGGTAGGAGATGTTCCTCGCTCCTGCGGCTTCACACACAGCGATGTGTGCTGCCGTAGGAGCGAGGAACAACATCGGACCGTCGCGTCAGCGTAATTATGAATTACGCCGACGCTACACTGATTATACGATTACGACAATTTTGCGTTAGTTAATCGTATCATCTAGGCTTTACACACTACGATGTCGCATGCGATGCCGGATGTGCGTCACTTTCAATTTGACCCCACCGACATCGCACCTGCGATGTCGTAGTGTGCAAAGCCGCCCTAAGTCTCTCTCTAAAAGGTTTCCCCTACTTGCCTGTGTGCTGGATCTCTGTTTCCTCTAATTGTCACGCTGTACAAAGGGCTAGAATGAGATAGTACAGCGTATTCCTCACTAGGTGGCAGCAGAGTAGTGAAGGAAAGTAAAAAAACATTGTAACACAAAAGGCAGCTGAAGTACAGCAGAGTAACTGCAGCAGGCAGCTAACAGGCAAACCAGCTGGGGGCAATAGAGTAGTCAAACAGTCAGGGCCTAGCCAGCAAAGTTGAGTCACAGCAAAGGGAGGATCAAAATCAAACTAGAAAACAGAACCGAGTTGGAAGCCGAAAGATCAGGTATGCAGAGGGAAATACAAACAACAGACAGGAGCGGGAAGTCAGGGACTGGGATAGACGAATGAACGGGGGAGGGTACAGGTCAGGGCACGGTAACAAGGAGTCAGATCAAACAGAAAATCTCACCAGAGCAAGTCACAGGCTGCAGAGCAAAACTATAACCAGCACAGGAATGCAGGTTCAGAGACCAGATATAGTGTCTCCTGAAACCAGAATAAGGCTAATGGGAGTTAACCCCTGACATGACCTGGTTGGGACTGTGAAATTCTGGAGTGGAAAATACTGGTCCTGGATCATGACACTAATGCTTTATTTTTGATGATCAGTCTCTTTCTCCTCACTCTATTCCCTCCCACTGTGGGCTAATTCCAACTGTTAACTGTCTCTGTCTCTGCAGTGTGTTTGGCAGGCTTAACCTTTCCCCTAATTCTATGCATTGTATTACCTTACTAACATTGGTATGCTTTACACCTTAGCCTAATACACATACATTACATTATCAATATTGGTACATCCTATACATTACTATACCTTACATTATAAGTCCTATAACACTCATGTATGCTGTAACTCTAATACACCATACATTATACAGAAACAAAATACATGTCACATGGTAATGAACAACATTATGCAGGCAAACATTAACTCTATCTTAATCTATGTCCAGTGTTATGGATGGTGTTTGTTGGTTTGGCCATTGCCGGTTGTGAAGAGGTTAACATTTTTTCTGAGGATGTTTCTGGGCTCCCTCTAGTGGCCAGTGCTGGAAGTGAGGCAGGTTCTGTGCTTGTCAGTGAGACAGGTGAGGGGCTTGGCTCTTATTCCAGTGGGCCAATTACGTCCAGTCCTTGGTGTATAAAGGAAGAGATTCTGCCTGAAGCCGACACTGGTGATATCGTTTCCTGTGTCAGTTTTTCTCCAGTGAACATGTCTTGAACACCTGGCCCTCCTGTTATGTTGGCCAGGTGCCTGCCAGACACTTCTTCAGTGTACTCCAGCTTGTCTATTTATCTTGGAGATCTCCAGTGTGTCTGCTATGTTTTGTTTGCTTCTGTGGATTCAATTTTTGTTATTTTTCCTAATCATCCTGATCTCACCTTTTGGAGCCTAGGATAAGTGCTTTATCTTCTTTCCTGTGACTGAACAGTTTTCATGCATTTTTCTCTTATGTGCAATGTTTATTTTGATTCTTTGTCAATTTGTTTTGAAGTGCTATGAAGACTTCATTCACAGTGAAAAAATGCATAGTGGATTTTTTTCTCTCTGTCTGAACATGGTCCTGCATTTTTTGTTCATATATGCATTTGCGTTCCAACTGATGACCTTTAACAAAGGAACATTGCTGAGAAGCCAGTGAAGACCTTTCACCATAATTTTTGCATATTTACTTTTGTTATACTTAGTATACAGTTTATTACACCACATCAATGGACTACTCACTATTAGTCCTGTTGGACATTGAATATTTTTCTGCCTATGGCAGTTGCTACTTAGCCATTTTTGTGACAACCTCTTTGAATGCTAATTCTGTCTGGTGTCCTGCACAAGAGTTCCCTGATGTAGTGGGTGGATGATTGTGTGGTCCTAAGGGAATTTTGATCATCAGTAGTTGGCATAAATTAGGGTTTTGCTGGCAGCATCCAGTTATCTATCCTATCCTTTTGTGTCTTAGTTAGCAGGGCCTCTCTTTGCTCAAGTCTATTCCTAACCAACTGTGATGTTTGCTTCTTGTATTATCGTCAATATATGTTGGGGGCTTTAACTATCCCTTTGGGGCTGCTTTGAGACAAGTTAGAATTTGTTTCTTCATCTTTGAGGCTAGCTAGTTTCTTAGGCAGTGATGAGATGTCTAAGTAGAGTAGGCATGCTCCATCGCTATTTCTAGATGTGTCTAAATAGTTAGGGGGTTGCTGCCTGTCAGTTACCAACCACTCTTGTGCTCTTTTTTATGGGTTTTTCACGTTTTTCCTTCTGTACTTTTTGGAGTGGTAGATCTTAGGTCCTTGGTTGCCACTATCTCTGGATAAGGGATGGTGTGTTCCCTTGAATGGGATATCTATGGGAATGTCAGGTATCTTCAGGGGCGATTGTGACAGCCTGTCCACCTCCTTACACAAACACTGGCACAGCACTTACACAAGTCTTCTTTGTTGGGTCACACTACAGAATCATGTATTTTGGCACCACAAATGCCTTTATCTATGCACATGCTATGCTTCTACTATTCAGGAATATAACTCAGGGCACTATGAGGCATAGTACATGAAAATTACTGGTTTGACAGCTGCCATCTCAGTGCCTCATTTAAAATGATACTACCTAACTATATTCAGGGTTTCAGGATGAGTGAGTAAAGCAATTAACCCTTTGTTTAAGGAACATTAGTATTGGTGAATACTTAGAGCTGAGCATGTAACAATTCTAGTGCTAAATGTTCTGTAGCTAGTGGAAAGCACACCAATGTGTACACCAGAAAATACACAGTTGCGATGGCCTGTTTTCTTCTGTGCAAGAATACCTGCATTCAGTCTAGCCCAACTAAATTGTCACTTTACCCTGGGGCCATCAGTGACCCATAGTTTTATACTGCTACAGCTGTCAAGAAGAAGGCATGCAAGACATTTGAGTAGAGTTGGTTGGGATTGCCCATACAACTTCTACAACATGAGGCTCGTATAATTAGAAATTGTGTAACTGCATGTAATACACTGGGATTATTTGTGGTTGCCCATAACAAATAGCCATTACTAAAAGATATACATTATGGAACTTATAAAATAATTATTAATGTAATGTAGCTGCTAATATACCAGTAATTACCATTAATTTGTTATTTCAGTAATAAAAATGAAAGTTATTAGGAACTTCAGACAAAGGATAAAAACACCCATGTGATTCAGCCTACGATTTTCTGTCTGGGAACTTAATGAGCTAATAATGCCATTGTTCAGGCAGTCTGATCTGGGTGTAACGTATTGATACATTCCTCCACTACTCCTGCTAAGATCAAACTGCTTGTTAAAAATGCATAGTCAGAATTCCATGCGTGTAAAAGCTGCTGACTGCTGAAGCAGGAAACAGGAGTACTAATTTTATTATTACGTGTGTGCCTCACTACAACGCTGGACACACCTTTAACAAGCCAATGCCAATGTCATAGATATTAGGGGACCCAACCTTGCAAAATCTCTGGGCTGGGGGTATGAATCAGATTTAATTCACAAGTTTGACGTACGGTGAGTCCAGTCTGAAATATAATATAGTTGTCTGAACAAGAATCTGTCTATTAAGAGAAGCAATATATGCAAAAGGATTATTTCTCCAGCAGAACTTCAAAGAGCTTTTCCCCTAGATCACCTTCCATTGTTAAACCATTGTAAAAACTCTTTACAGCTTCAAAAGGGGATGTCAATGTCACCCAGCATAATATTGGTGTAGAAAGAGGGGCTACTGTGACTAATGTATGTGAATAGTGTTGGGTGGAACAGCGTTGGATGGCTGTTCCTTCTATTTGGTAAGTGTAAGGTGGGGCTACTGTAATTATTCAAAAAGTCAATGGGGAGTGCTGCAATGACTACTGAGAAAGTTATGGGACATGCTCTGACTACTGGAGGTTTCCCATAGTCACTGAGGTCATAAGGGACTTCTTGATATATACAGTCATATAATACACTGACATACATAGATATATACATCATACCTGCACACACCACAGACATATTAGAGATATCTTAATATGGGGAAGCCTGCAGCAGCCTCACTTACCTCCCCACTTGTTTCCGTCCAGCTCCTCCTGGGCATAAGGCTGTGCAGGCTGCACTACATGACGGACATCACTTTAACAAATATGGCCGCGCACAGTGAGACTGCTGTATGTACATCACAGGGAAGGCTGGGGGCCACAGTATATACATCATAGGGAAGGCAAGGGGCTACAGTTTATACATCACAGGAGTGCTTGAGTTCCCACCCCGCATGGTTCTTGGTTGTTTTTCACCCACTAAACATGCGGGGATGGCCTGCCAATCATGGTAATGCCGAAACCATTTTGTTTACTACCTTTACTGTGATTGGCTGGCTGCATTGCATCATCAGGTCTATCTAAGACCCTATGAAACACCACTTGTGTTATTCTACTCTGGAAACCATGTGATGAGAGCTGTTGGAGAATGGGTAGTGTATTACAGTGATTATTGCCTTACAGCTTTTGCTGCTGCAATGTAAAAAATGTATTCTATTCTCAAATAATACTGCTGTTAGCTGCATTTAGTGTAGAGCCAGATGCTGAAGAAGGGATTGTGTATTGGAGGCATATAGGAAGGGTTTATAACCTTACAGTGTTTGCGCTGGGCTGTGGCGCCGGTAAGGATGAGCCAGCACCGTCTCTGCGGGTTCAGGATATAGTTTACGCACAACTTCATCTGCCAGCCCAATCACACAGGTCACTGCCGTGATAGGTTCAGGTCGATCCTGGATCCGCAAGAGGTCAGAACTGGTCCGGTAGTCTGTGGGCCCTTTCTCACTGCGCTTTGTAGTACAGGTCCCTGTGGCTTGAAGCACTTAGGGTCCCTTCCGTACTAGGTAGAGTACTGTTCCCTATGCCAGTAGCGGGGATCCCCTTGAGTCTGACCGTGATCTAGGCCCCGGGAGTCTTATATGCCACTTGGCTCTGGAAACTTGGGTGGTCGTAGAAGCATGGAATTTCTCTGTCCGGCAGAATCTGGTGCTTCAACCTTAACAGCGCTGGCCCCGGGGGCACTGACATGGTATCCTCCTCAGCGACCGATAAACTCTTATACCCCACAGGAGCTACCGGGAAAGACGTCTGCTCACTGGAGAACCCCCTTGATTTAGAAACTGTCTGTGTGTGACTCCTAACTCCCCCTGGTGGCTGCTTCTCCCTCTACCCAGGTCCTAAGCTAGTGGATTGGGGCCCCTGTTGTGAGGCATCCTGTAAATGCC
This sequence comes from Anomaloglossus baeobatrachus, assembly GCF_048569485.1. Lineage (NCBI taxonomy): Eukaryota > Metazoa > Chordata > Amphibia > Anura > Aromobatidae > Anomaloglossus > Anomaloglossus baeobatrachus. The sequence continues at coordinate 326,290,611 of NC_134357.1, forward strand.
ACACTGTTGGAAACCCCTTTTATATCCGACCCTAACCCAGTCCCCAGTGGGGAAGGGGCAACCCATATGTGTATGTGATTGTGGATGTTGAAATCGGTACCAACCTCCTTTCGGATCCATGATCAGCACCACACCCTGACTGGGGTGCAGTACCCTGTGGCGACCTGAGGCTCAGGGGCGCCACACCAGCAGTTTCTCAAAACTATATGAATATGTTTTCGGATTGAATTGGAAAGTTTATATTAGTCTATCTGGAAGATATTAATTTTTTTTTCACCGGATCTGGAATCACACTATAAACATGTCCATTTTGTCATACAAATGTTTAGAGAAACTCTTTGTTTGCCAAGTTGGAGAAATATACTTTTTCTGTGCAAAGTTCATTGTATCAGCTGAAGGCTTTAAAATGGATCCTGAGAAGGTACCAGCCATAATTGTTAGGGTGCAACCATGGGACCTTAAAACATTGCAACGGTTTTTAGGATTTGTCAATGAATACAGAACATGTATTACATGTTTTTCTTAGATCAAACGTCCCACTGATCTCACAAATAATTGGGGGCAACTTATGGTTTGGTCGCAGGATGCTTTTGGGCCTTTAGCCTCTTCACGACACATGACGTACTGGGTACGTCATAGATCGTGTGAGGTTAACCCCCACGGGCTGCCGTGGCCAGTCCGCAGCAATCTGCTCACATCTCAGCTGATTTCAAAGCACCTTTTCTCCACATCTCAGCTGTGTAGCTGTGATTTGGAGAAATGGAAGAGCGATCAAACTGCTAATCATTATTGTCCCCTAGGGGACCTGGTAAAATAAAAAAAAGTTTTAAAAAATTAAAAAAAAAACAAAACCTAAAAGTTCAAATCACCCCCCATTCGCACAATGGAAAATTAAAGGGTTAAAAAATAAAATAAAAAATATACACATATTTGGCATCGCCGCATTCAGAAATGCCCGATCTATCAAAATATAAAATCAATTAATCTGATCGGTAAACGGTGTAGCGTCAAAGAAATTCCAAATGCCAAAATTATGGTTTTTTTTCGCCACAAACTTTACACAAAATGCAATAACAGGCGATCAAAACATAGCATCTGCCCAAAAATGGTGCCATTAAAAATGTCAGCTCGAAAATAAGCCATCACTGAGCCATAGATCCCAAAAAATGAGTATGCTACGAGTTTTGGAAAATGGCGCTAAATGTGCGCCAATTTTTTTGGACAAACTTGTGATTTTTTTTTAACCCCTTGGATAAAAGTAAACCTATAAATATTTGGTGTCTACAATCTCGTACCGACCTGAGACATCACACTAACTCATCAGTTTTATCATATAGTGAACATGGTGAATAAAATATCCCTAAAACTATTGTGCAAGCACACTTTTTTTGCAGTTTTTCCGTACTTGAAATTTTTTTGCTGTTTTCCAGTACACTATATGGAAAACCTCATGGTTTAATTTAAAAGTACAGCTTATCCCGCAAAAAACAAGCCCTTCTATGGCAAGCTTGATGGAAAAATAAAAACGTTACGGCTCTCGTGAGAAGGGAAGCAAAAAATAACAACGAAAAAACTGGAGTGTGAAGGGGTTAATAAATTGAAAAAGTGTTTTATGTCCGCTCCAGTTCTTATCCGACCAGATCTCCAAAAGCCATTCATTGTGGAGGTGGATGCTTCTGAAATCCGGCGGGGTAGGGGCTCTATTGTCTCAAGGTCTCAAAACATTGACCAACTTATGGCCATGTGCCTTAAGCGGGCTTTACACGCTACGATATATCTAACGAAACGTCGGCAGAGTCACGTAAGTGACGCACATCCGGCATCGTTAGTGATATTGTAGCATGTGACAGCTCATTTTCTAAAAATTGCACGTCCTGTTGTTCATCGTTCCCGGGGCAGCACACATCGCTCCGTGTGACACCCCGTTAACGCTGAACTGCAGCTTACCTGCGGCTGCCGACAATGCGGAAGGAAGAAGGTGGGCGGGATGTTTACGTCCCGCTCATCTCCGCTGCTCCGCTTCTATTGGCTGGCCGCTGTATGACATCGCTGTGACGCTGAACGTCCCTCCCCCTTCAGGAAGTGGATGTTCGCCACCCACAGTGAGGTCGTTTGGAAGGTAAGTACGTGTGACGGGGGGGTTACAGCATTGTGCGACACGGGCAAGAAATTACCCGTGCCGCACAAATGATGGGGGCGGGTGCAATCGCACGATTAATTGAAGCATGTAAAGCAGCCTTTATTCTCTAGGAAATTCTGATCTGCTGAGAGAAATTATGATGTACAGAATTGGGAATTGCTTGCTGTCAAATTAGCTTTTGAAGAATGGAGAAATTTTTTGGAGGAAGCTTTTCATCAAATCACAGCTGTGACAGATCATAAAAATTTAGCTTATATTGAATCTGCCAAGCTGATGACCCCAAGGCAGGCCAAATGGTCTTTATTTTTATATAGATTACATTTTTCTATCACGTTTAGGCTGAAGCCTAAGAACCTGAGAGCTGACGCTTTGTCTCACAGCCTTGATCCATTCCAGAACTTCCATCTTCCATTCTTCCTCAGGGTATTGTGGTTTATATGGGATCCTCATTCTCTGAGTTGTTAGCAGAGATCTGTGAAACTCAGTTGTTATCTCCACCCACTATGCCACGGTCCAAATTATTTGTTCATGTGTGCCTGAAATTACATCTTTCTGCAGGAATTGCATGACTTCATTTTGAGTGGTCTCCTGGGGGTCACAGCTACCCAGAAAGCTATTGTTAAAATCTTTTGGTGGTGATCCATTCATAACTATGTTAAAGATTTTCAGGGCTAATTCAAATTTTTTTTTCTATATCATAATACTGCTCTTAGCTGCAATTAGTGTAGAGTAAGTTTCTGAGGTAGGGATAGTGTATTAGAGGCATTAAGGCAGGGTTCATTTCATTACAGTCCTTGGTTCTGCCATATACAACCAACAGTCCTTTTCATGGCTAAATCATTTAAGTACATTCTGTTCTCTAATAATACCACTCTTAGTCTACAATTAATGCAGGGTTAGCTGCTCGAGTAGGGATAGTGTATTAGAGGCATTTAGGCAGGGTTCATTGTGTTACTGTCATGAGTTTTGCCACGTACAACCAACAGTCCTTTTCAGGGCTAACTTCAATACATTCTACACTTTAATAATACCACTCTTAAGGTACCGTCACACTAAACAACTTACCAGCGATACCAACAATGATACAACCTGATAGGGATTGCTGGTAAGTTGCTAGGAGGTTGCTGGTGAGAGGTCACATAGTCAGACGCTCCAGCGATCCCACCAGCAACCTGACCTGGCAGGGATCGCTGGAGCATCACTACTTGGGTTGCTGGTGAGCTGTCACCAGCAACCAGTGACCAGCCCCCAGCCAGCAGCGACGCACTGAAGCGATGCTGCGCTTGGTAACTAAGGTAAATATCGGGTAATCAACCCGATATTTACCTTGGTTACCAGCGCACACAGCTACACGTGCAGAGAGCAGGGAGCAGCGAACACCGCTTAGCGCTGGCTCCCTGCTCTCCTAGTTACAGCACACATCGGGTTAATTACCCGATGTGTGCTGCAGCTACATGTGCACAGAGCAGGGAGCAGCGCACACCGCTTAGCGCTGGCTCCCTGCTCTCCTAGTTACAGCAGACATTGGGTTAATTACCCGATGTGTGCTGTAGCTACACGTGCAGAGAGCAGGAGCCGGCACTGACAGTGAGAGCGGTGGAGGCTGGTAACGAAGGTAAATATCGGGAAACCAAGGTAAGGGCTTCTTGGTTACCCGATTTTTACCGTGGTTACCAGCATCCACAGAAGCCGGCTCCCTGCTCACTGCACATTTAGTTGTTGCTCTGTCGCTGTCACACACAGCGATCTGTGCTGCACAGCGGGACAGCCAGGGCCGGCGTCAGCACGCGGCATACCCGGGCAAATGCCGGGGCCCTGGAGATCTGGGGGGGCCCACTCGGCCTCGTCAGTTCTGCTGCCCCCGGGCCGAGTTCCGGGGACCGCAGTCCTTGGCACTGGAAACTGTGGCTGCTGGTCCTTTAAGGCCCACAGACCACAGCATTCACTGTGTTCTCCTGCATTGAGCATCATCTGCGGGCGGAGCTACCACCCGGCGTCCTGCTCGGTCGCACAGATGAAGGAGTCACAGTGCCAGCCAGCGACCCCCAGCACATCGCTTCCCTCCAGCGCTGTGTGGGCCCCATCTGCACCGTGACCTGATCAGTATGTGGGACATCACTCCCTCCCCGCCCCTCCCTGTCCCCCTGTGCGTGTGTGGGCCCCGCAGAGCCACGTGTGTGGGCCCCGCAGAGCAAGGTGTGTGTTTGTATGTATGTATGTATGCATGCAGCAGAGCAGTATGCGTGTCTGTCTATATGTATGTATGTATATATGTAGCAGAGCAGTATGCGTGTCTGTATGTATGTATGTATATATGCAGCAGAGCAGTATGCCTGTCTGTATGTATATATTACGAGAGTATGGGCAAGATGTGACATGAATTGCATTACATACAGACTACACCCTAAGAATCAATATATAAATGAGAGGACAAGGGAACGGGTAGTCAAGGTCATCCTACAGACCAGCAAAAGATGCGAGATATCAATCACTACTTTTTGCAAAAATATAGCAAATATTTATTAAATTCATATAAGTAGCAAAAAGTGACATAAAGACATAAACAGACATATTACATACAGATCAGGTTCGACAGGAGATGTCACTGAAGCATAACAGACCAAGGATCCATATCCCGTCAGGAGGGCAGTATAACAAGATAGTAACAAAAGGGGGACATGGTCTAAGGGAGACTCCGGACAGTAGAAACAATACACTCTCCGATGTATCCAAGTGTGCACCCTAAAATTAGTAGGCACACACAAGGATAACAACAGTAGACAATCATATGACCACAGAGTCAGACCATGAACCAGGCATAAAACATGTCAAAACAGGTGACAGACCTCAAATACACCTAAATCTAATATGTCCCTGTACTGCACTCACCCATGATAAGGGGATGGAACCCGAGCAAAACGTGCCCCGACGCGCACGTTTCGATATCTTCTTCGGGGGGCCGTGGTGTCTGTATGTATGTATATATATATATATATATATATGCAGCAGAGCAATATGTGTGTCTGTCTGTATGTATGCATGTATGTATGCAGCAGAGCAGTATGCGTGTCTGTATGTATGCATGCTAAGCAGTATGTGTGTATGTATGCATGTATGTATGCATGCAGAGCAGTATGCGTGTCTGTATGTATGCATGCAGAGCAGTATGCGTGTCTGTATGTATGCATGCAGAGCAGTATGCGTGTCTGTATGTATGCATGTATGTATGCAGCAGAGCAGTATGCTTGTCTGTATGTATGTATATATGCAGCAGAGCAGTATACGTGTCTGTCTGTATGTATGCATGTATGTATGCAGCAGAGCAGTATGCGTGTCTGTATGTATGTATGCAGAGCAGTATGCGTGTCTGTAGGTATGCATGTATGTATGCAGCAGAGCAGTATGCGTGTCTGTATGTATTGTGAGGCAGTGACAGGGGTAATATTTGAAGACCGCTATGTGTCCCCCAGAATGTGTCTGGAAACCCTCTGAGTTTGCTATAGCTATTACTGGGAGTATAGCACAAAGGGTAACAGGGAGACAGATCCCTCCTCCCAGTCCAGGTTTTGTAGCAATCCTCATGTCCGGCATTTTCGTTTAAATCATGCAGAGCACAGCAGGGTGTGTCTCAGTTGAGAGCCAGGCTTAGTGAAGCTAACACATGCTGTGTGAGCTGGGCTGGCTCTGTGTGGAGTGAACACAGGCCAAGAGTGTGAGCCTAGGAGAACCTTACACAGATCCCTGCGGTTAACGGGGTCCTAAGGTAACAAGACTTTTTGATGCAAAGAATTTGTCTATATGCACCGGCTGTGATCCGGAAGAGACTTTGACAGTGGGAAATTGGATCTATTTATGCTGCAACAATAAATAGACTGTTGGTGTGAACACGCTGCTGCCTCACTGCCTCACGTTTTTGCCCAAGCAACGCTGCTACCTCACATTATGGTGGAGAATGCGGGCATGGCAGCCTGGTTGCTAAGGGCAATGGCCTAAGAGGTACTTACCCGGAAAAAAAAAAAATTTTTTACTGACTGCGGTGGATCGGCGGGTCCACGAAGCTTACAGGCGTTGCAGCCTGGTTGCTAGGGGCAACAACCCAGTTTTCACATGTTTATGATCAAGCCTGCAAAGTTACAGTTTAACTCAGCAGCCACTATGGAGGATCTTGTAAAGCAGCTGGCCCAGTCTACTGCTCAACTACAGCAGGCTTTTGCACAAACCAGTGCACAACAGCAACAGGCTAATGCTCAGTAGCAACAGGCTAATGCTCAGCAGCAACAAACCAATGTCCAGCTCCAGCGGGCGTTAGTTCAGCAACAGGAGACAAACAGCTTGTTGACTAAGCAGCTTTCTGCTCTGCGAGAAGCGCTCCCAGGGGTAACTCCAGGTCATCCAGTCCTTCCTTCGGCCCAGGACAGAGTAAGGGCGGCACTTACGAAGATGAGTGCAGAGGATGACCCAGAAGCCTTTCTCTCCGTGTTTGAGAGGACCGCTGAGCGAGAGAAATTGTCTATCGACCGTTGGACTGATGTCGTGGCCCCGTTCTTGGTAGGTGAACCCCAAAAAGCCTACCTGGATCTCAGCACGGAGGATGCCAAGGACTATGGCACACTGAAAGGTGAGATCCTTGCACGAATGGGGGTTAACACTTATCTCCGGGCCCAACGAGTGAATCAGTGGTCCTTTGAGGAGGGAAAACCTGCACGCTCACAGGCCCATGTCTTACTGGACCTTGTAAAAAAATGGCTGCAGCCGGAGACCTTGAACCGCGGACAGATGATTGTACGGGTGGTGATTGAACGGTTTGTGCGGACTTTGCCAGCCCCCATTCAACGGTGGGTGGGACAGGGGGACCCCGGTACCCTAGACCAGCTAGTGAATTTGGTGGAACGCTACACAGCTACCCAGGAGTTGGTCCGGGACTCTGCTTCACGGCGGGCACTCCGTAGGGATACGCCCCCTTCACAGTTGGTAAAAGACTCCCGTCCCTCCTCGGGTGCTGCCCCGTCTTCAGCCCTGGCAGAGAGTAAACCCCAAACTAAGGTCAGCCGGAGTCCCGGTTCCCCAAAGTCAGACACCCGAAACAGGGACACCTCTGCTGTTATGTGCTGGCGGTGCCATCAGCTCGGGCATGTGATAGCACAGTGCCCACTCACATCAGAACCCATGGACTGCCGGTACGCTCGCCGGGTATCAATGTATGCCCATACTGTTTGTACCGTAAGCACTGTTACTATGGGGGAGGAGCCCCATCTCTGCAAAGTACGTGTTAATGGCTATACAGCAGAGGCTTTGTTGGACTCAGGAAGTGTAGTGACTCTTGTACATGCCTCCTTGGTCTCCGGGGAAAACCCTACGGGACATAAAGTAGGGGTACTTTGTATTCATGGAGACCTACGTGAATACCCTATGGAAAGGGTCACCATTGCTACCTCGTGTGGAGAGGTTCAACATGAAGTGGGGGTGATGAAAAGACTTCCATATGCTGTTATTTTGGGAAGAGACTTGCCCCTGTTCTGGACATTATGTGGGAGGCGACCTAGCCCTCCGAGGTGTATGATTGAACCAGGCCCTGAGCCGGACGATCCCGACTCAGGGATACCTGCCGTAGGGGTCACCAGTATAGGGACAGAGTGTAACCCTGCCAGGTTCCCCCTAGAGGTAATGACAGGAGAGGTTGAGCCACTCGAGGCAATCCCGGAGTTGAATGTGTCTCCAGATAATTTCGGAACAGCACAGCTCCGGGACCCCACATTGGCTCCTGGACGTGGAAATGTACAGGTAATTGATGGGGTACCCCAGCGGCCTGGTGCCAGGCTGGAAACTCCCTACATGGCTCTAAAGCGAGAGTTGCTCTATCGGGTTGATACAATCCGGGGGGAAATAGTGGAACAGTTGGTGGTCCCTCAGCCGTACCGCCGTCAGACCTTGGAATTGGCTCATAACCACCTAATGAGTGGGCACCTAGGTGAAGAGAAAACGCGGGAACGCATGTTTCAGCGGTTTTACTGGCCAGGGGTCGGCGAAGAAATTAAGAGGTTCTGTGAGTCCTGCCCAGTTTGTCAGTTGACCGCACCAACGCACCGTTTCCGTAGTCCTCTGATACCTTTACCCATTATAGAGGTGCCTTTTGAGCGGATTGCTATGGATCTGATCGGACCCATTGTAAAATCAGCCCGTGGTCACCAGCACATCCTGGTAGTGATGAATTACGCGACACGTTATCCGGAGGCCATTCCACTACGTCACACCTCGGCGAGGCTTATTGCTCGGGAGTTGTTTGCTATGTTCTGTCGAGTGGGGTTACCCAAAGAAATCCTGACTGATCAGGGCACTCCCTTTATGTCTAAAATTACAAAGGAACTGTGCAAACTCCTCCAGATCAAGCAGCTACGCACGTCAGTGTACCATCCCCAGACTGATGGTCTAGTGGAACGTTTTAATAAAACTCTGAAGGCTATGTTGAAAAAGGTGGTCTCCAAAGAGGGGAAAGATTGGGACATGTTATTGCCCTATTTAATGTTCGCTATCCGCGAGGTCCCACAATCTTCCACCGGGTTCTCGCCATTTGAGTTACTGTATGGCAGACATCCGCGGGGACTGCTGGATATAGTTAAGGAAACTTGGGAACAGGAGCCCCCCCCTCACAAAAGCACAGTGGAATACGTTATGGGTATGCAGGATCGTATCACGGCAATAATGCCCATTGTTAAAGAGCATTTGCTGGATGCTCAGGCAGCCCAAAGTACTCAGTATAATAGAAAGGCCTCCATCAGGTCTTTTAAACCGGGAGATCGTGTCTTAGTCCTAATACCTACTGCAGAAAGTAAGTTCTTAGCCAAATGGCAAGGTCCCTATGAGATCCGGGAGAAAGTGGGGGAAGTAAACTATAAGGTGTATCAGCCAGGTAGAAGAAAACCAGAGCAGATCTACCATGTAAACCTGCTGAAGGCATGGAAAGACAGGGAATGTATGGTGGCTGACGTAACGTTGGACCTAACCTTTTCAGGTGCCTTGACAACAACAAAGGAGGAGTCCCCTGATGATGAATTGGGAGTGAGGATAGGGGATTCTCTCTCAAAACAGCAGAGACGGGAGTCTCGGAGGTTAGTGCAGCGGAATACGGATGTGTTCTCAAGCCTACCCGGCCCAACAACCGTAATCCACCATGATATTGTCACCGAGCCTCAAGTAAGGGTACGCCTGAGTCCATACCGGGTACCAGAGGATCGTAGGCAAGCCATTGCGGAGGAGGTAAAAAAGATGCTCCAACTAGGGGTTATTGAAAAATCCACGAGCGAATGGGCCAGTCCCATTGTGCTGATCCCGAAACCAGACGGTTCTTTTAGATTCTGTAATGACTTCCGAAAGTTAAATGAGGTTTCGAAATTTGATATGTATCCCATGCCCAGGGTCGACGAGCTGATAGAGAGACTGGGACGGGCCCAGTACTTCACGACTCTCGATCTCACTAAAGGTTACTGGCAGGTGCCGCTGACAGAGGCGGCAAAAGAAAAGACCGCTTTTGTCACGCCAGGGGGGCTCTATCACTATGTCGTCTTGCCATTTGGTTTACATGGGGCTCCGGCCACGTTCCAGAGATTAATGGACGTAGTGTTAGAACCCCATCAACCATATGCCTCCGCATATTTGGATGACATCATCATCTATAGCAGTGACTGGAGCACCCACTTATCTCAGGTACAAGCGGTAGTGGATTCGCTCAGAGCTGCTGGTCTGACGGCGAATCCAAGCAAATGTGCTATGGGTCTCAAAGAAGCCCGTTACTTGGGGTATGTGATAGGCCAAGGGGTTATCAAGCCACAAGTAAACAAAATCGAAGCCATTCAAAACTGGCCTCGTCCCCTTACCACAAAACAGGTAAGAGCCTTTCTGGGTATAATGGGGTATTACCGACGATTCATACCCAATTTTGCTGGAAGGTCGGCGCCTTTGTCCGATCTTTTAAAAGGGAAGAAGTCGGTCATGGTCCACTGGAATACACAAGCAGAGGAAGCCTTTCAGGTGCTAAAGGTAGTCCTATGTGGTCAGCCTGTCCTTGTCAACCCTGACTTTCAAAAGGAGTTTATAGTACAGGCAGATGCCTCTGAGGTGGGTTTGGGTGCAGTTCTGTCCCAGGAGGTAGATGGAGAAGAGCACCCGGTCACCTATTTGAGTAGAAAACTCACCCCGGCAGAGAAGAACTATAGCATAGTGGAGAAGGAGTGCCTGGCCATAAAATGGGCTCTGGAATCCCTACGCTACTACCTGCTGGGGCGACACTTTCGCCTGGTGACAGACCACTCCCCTTTGGTCTGTATGAGGAATGCTAAGGAGAGAAATGCTAGAGTCACCAGGTGGTTTCTCTCCTTGCAGAACTTTCACTTTTCTGTGGAACACCGGGCTGGTAGGTTGCAGGTCAATGCGGATGCCCTGTCCAGAGGTCCCTGTATGTTGGCAAAAGTTCAACCCCGCCCGTTTGAACTGAGGGGGGGGATATGTGAGGCAGTGACAGGGCTAATATTTGAAGACCGCTATGTGTCCCCCAGAATGTGTCTGGAAACCCTCTGAGTTTGCTATAGCTATTACTGGGAGTATAGCACAAAGGGTAACAGGGAGACAGATCCCTCCTCCCAGTCCAGGTTTTGTAGCAATCCTCATGTCCGGCATTTTCGTTTAAATCATGCAGAGCACAGCAGGGTGTGTCTCAGTTGAGAGCCAGGCTTAGTGAAGCTAACACATGCTGTGTGAGCTGGGCTGGCTCTGTGTGGAGTGAACACAGGCCAAGAGTGTGAGCCTAGGAGAACCTTACACAGATCCCTGCGGTTAACGGGGTCCTAAGGTAACAAGACTTTTTGATGCAAAGAATTTGTCTATATGCACCGGCTGTGATCCGGAAGAGACTTTGACAGTGGGAAATTGGATCTATTTATGCTGCAACAATAAATAGACTGTTGGTGTGAACACGCTGCTGCCTCACTGCCTCACGTTTTTGCTCAAGCAACGCTGCTACCTCACAGTATGTATGTATATATGCAGCAGAGCAGTATACGTGTCTGTATGTATGCATGTATGTATGCATGCAGCAGAGCAGCATGCATGTCAGTATGTATGCATGCAGAGCAGTATGCGTGTCTGTCTGTATGTATGCAGCAGAGCAGTATGCGTGTCTGTCTGTATGTATGTATGCATGCAGAGCAGTATGTGTGTGTCTGTCTATATGTATGTATGCAGCAGAGCAGTATGTGTGTGTCTGTATGTATGCATGCAGCAGAGCAGTATATGTGTGTCTGTCGATATGCATGTATGCAGCAGAGCAGTGTGTGTGTGTGTGTGTGTCTGTCTATATGTATGCATGCAGCAGAGCAGTATATGTGTGTCTGTCTATATTTATGTATGCAGCAGAGCAGTGTGAGTGTGTGTGTGTGCGTCTGTCTATATGTATGTATGCAGCAGAGCAGTGTGTGTGTGTGTGTGTCTGTCTATATGTATGTATGCAGCAGAGTAGTATGTGTGTGTCTGTCTATATATATGTATGCAGCAGAGCAGTATGTGTCTGTCTGTATGTATGTATGCAGCAGAGCAGTGTGTGTGTGTGTGTGTGTGTGTATGTCTATATGTATGTCAGCAGCAGAGCAGTGTGTGTGTGTATGTATGTATGCATGCAGCAGAACAGTATGTGTGTGTCTGTCTATATGTATGTATGTAGCAGAGCAATGTGTGTGTGTTTCTGTCTATATGTATGTATGCATGCAGAGCAGTATGTGTGTGTGTCTGTATGTATGTATGTATGTAGCAGAGCAGTATGTGTGTGTCTGTCTATATGTATGTATGCAGCATAGCAGTGTGTGTCTCTGTATGTATGCATGTATGATGTGTATCTACTGTGTGTATGTCAGTGTATATGACTGTATAGATTTGTCTGTTTATATGTATTTTTGTGAGTTTGTCTTTAAATATGTATATGTATGTGTATGTATCTGTGTATGTGTGTGTGTCTGCGTGTTTATGGGGCCCACTGGGACTCTTCGGCCCGGGGCCCACAAAAACCTGGAGCCGGCCCTGGGGACAGCAACAACTAAAAAATGGTCCAGGCCATTCAGCAACAACCAGCAACCTCACAGCAGGGGCCAGGTTGTTGCTGGATGTCACACACAGCAACATCACTAGCAACATCGCTGCTACGTCACAAAAGTTGTCCATCAGCAGCGATGTTGCTAGCGATGTTGCTTAGTGTGACGGGGCCTTTATTCTGCTATTGGTGCAGGACTAGATTCTGGAGTACGGATAGTGTATTAGAGGCATTTAAGCAGGGTTCATTGCATTACAGTTCTTGGTGCTGCCATGCACAACCAACAGTCCTTTTCAGGGCTAATTTAAATACATTCTATTCTCTCATAATGCCGCTTTTAGTCTGCAATTAGTTTAGACTTAGCTTCCAGAGTCGGCATAGTGTATTAAAGGCATTTAGGCAGGGTTCATTGGATTTCAGTGCTTGGTGCTGCTTTATACAACCAAAAGTGCTTTTCATGGCTAATTTAATTACATTCTATTCTATAAAAATACCACTCTTAAGGCGGCGTCACACAGTACGATCTATCGTGCGATTGCACAAGCGATCGCACCCGCCCATGTCGTTTGTGCGTCATGGGCAATTAGTTTCCTGTGGCGCACAAAGTCGTTAACCCCTTGTCACACGTACTTACCTCCCGAACAACGTCGCTGTGGGCGGCAAACATCCTCTTCCTGAAGGGGGAGGGATGTTCGGCGTCTCAGCGACGTCACACAGCGGCCGGCCAATAGAAGCTGAAGGGCGGAATTAGCGGAATGTAACATCTCGCCCACCTTCTTCCTTCGGCATTGCCGGCAGGATGGAGGTAAGCTGTGTTCGTCGTTCCCGAGGTGTCACACGTAACGATGTGTGCTGCCTCGGGAACGATGAACAACCGGAGCACAAAAGGAGGACCAACATTTTGAAAATGAATGACGTGTCAACGAGCAACGATAAGGTGAGTATTTTTGCTCGTTCACAGTCTTTCGGAGCTGTCACACGCTACGACATCTCTAACGATGCCTGATATGCGTCACAAATTCCGTGACCCCGCCGACATATCGTTAGATATATCGTAGCATGTGACGGGACCTTTAGTCTGCAATTAGTGTAGGGTTAGCTTCTACAGTAGCAGTAGTGTGTTAGAGGCATTTAGCCATGCAGGGTTCATTGCATTACAGTACTTAGTGCTGCCATGTAGAATCAACAGTCCTTTTCAGGGCTAATTAAAATATATTATATGCTCTAATAATACTGCTCCTAGCTGTGTTTATAATTTAAAATGTGCAAGGTGCGCAGAAAGGGATGGGGAAGTGATTGTTCCGCTAATGGTGGTGCACGCAGAGGCCGTGAGCCAGAGTATAGTGGGATTGCTGCAGGAGCACAACAAACGTATGCATCCACTAAACCTACCTCCTTGTTCCACTTTGCAAGGGGGGCACGGGACAACACTATTGAAGCCAGAAAATTGTGAGTACATTGTGAGTTAGATGGCAGATAATGCTTTTAATCTCAGCACCACCCTGTCTTCCACATGGTCCAGTCTCACTAACTTAATGTCCTGTTACACGCAGCGATATCGCTTGCGATATCGCTTGCGAGCGTACCCGCACCCATCGGTTGTGCATCACGGGCAAATCGCTGCCCGTGGTGCACAACATCGTTTGGACCCGTCACGGGACTTACCTGCCTAGCAACATCGCTGTGGCCGGCAAACCACCTCCTTTCTAAGGGGGCGGTTTGTGCGGCGCGACAGTGGCGTCACTAAGTGGCCGCCCAAAAGAAGCGGAGGGGCGGAGATGAGCAGCCGTAACATTCCACCCTCCTCCTTCCTTCCGTATTGCTGGCGGCCGCAAGTAAGCTGTTGTTTGTCTTCCCGGGGTGTCATACATAGCGATGTGTGCTGCCTCGGGAACGATGAACAACCTGCGTCCTCAACAATCAACGATTTTTTGAAAAGGAACGACGTGTCAACGATGGACGATAAGGTGAGTATTTTCCATCGTTAACACTTGCGCGGAGCTGTTACACACAACGACGTTGCTAACGACACCGGATGTGCATCACGGAATCCGTGACCCCGGCAATATATCGTTAGATACGTCATTGCGTGTAATGGGGCCTTAAGAGTCTGGACCACATACAGTAATCCTCACCCTAATCCTCCTTCCTCCTACCATAGTGAGTCCCAGGAGACAAGTGATCCCACACTTGACAATCAGGGCAGCTCTTTACCTTTCCATTTATGGCTTCTTCTGACCAACTCACAGTGCTTGTTTCAAGTTGCACATAAGGAGATTGTGTCCTTTTATATTCAAATATTTGAGCAGGCACATACACAGGAATCCGATGGTGGGGAATGTTAATTACTGTCTCAAGAGGTGGATGATAATGAGACACAGTTGCCAGTAAATCATGTTAAGTCAACAAGTCAGGAGGAGGACCAATGTGCGGAAGTGAAAGACGAGGTGGTGGATGATGAAGTCATTAACCTAACCTAGCAAGATCACATGCAGAGTAAGCACAGCAGCGCAGGTGAGTCTGAAACATCGCAACAGTCAAAAAGAGGCAGTGCGATGGCCACATGGAGAAGATTGGAAACTGTTCCCCAGATCACCCACATGCAGTCAGATCCCAGGCCATTTCTTTTTTACATCAGATTGATTTCCTGTAAGTCTCATAAGTTTGCCAAAAAATTGCTGAAAATGCAACTAACCTCATATAAGGATTACTGCATTGATTCTGCATAAGTTCCATGTCTGTGTGCTCCTATATAGGTTGTCCAGCAATGGATTTTTAATTATAAATGACAACTTGCTTTAGTTTCTATCAATGCTCAATTTACTTAGTTTAGATACTTGTCTTATCTTCCATGTCAGGAACCAATCAAATAATAGTTTTTCAATCTTTACTCATCACCATCAGCAATGATAACATTTCTCACATACTGTACATTTCAAAGCTGTAACTATATGAAGCCATTAAATCTTGGTATTAAGTGTATGCATCTTCATGCATCTGTACAGTCATGGCCAAAAATGTTGAGAATGTTACAAATATTAATTTTTACAAAGTCTACTGCTTAAGTATTTCTAATGGCAATTTGCATATACTCCAGAATGCCATAAAGAGTGATCAGCTTAACAGCAGTTACTTGCAAAGTCAATATTGGCTAAGAAAATTAACTTTAACCCCCAAAACACATTTCAACAGCATTGCATTCATGCCTTAAAAGGAGCAGCTAACATTGTTTTAGTGATTGTTCCATTAACACAGGTGTGGGTGTTGATGAGGACAGGGCTGGCGATCAATCGGTAATTATTAAGTAAGAATGACACCACTGGACACTTTAAAAGGAGGCTGGTGCTTGGTATCATTGTTTCTCTTCAGTTAACCATGGTTACCTCTAAAGAAACACGTGCAGCCATCATTGCTCTGCACAAAAATGGCCTAACAGGGAAGAGTATCGCAGCTACAAAGATTGCACCTCAGTCAACAATCTATCGCATCATCAAGAACTTCAAGGAGAGAGCTTCCATTGTTGCCAAAAAGGCTCCAGGGCGCCCAAGAAGGACCAGCAAACGTCAGGACCATATCTTAAAACTGCTTCAGCTGCGGGATCGGACTACCAGCAGTGCCGAGCTAGCTCAGCAATGGCAGCAGGCTGGTGTGAGTGCTTCTGCACGCACTGTGAGGCGAAGACTCTTTGAGCAAGGACTGGTTTCAAGGAGGGCAGCAAAGAAGCCACTTCTCTCCAGAAAAAACATCAGGGACCAACTGATATTCTGCAAAAGGTACAGGGAGTGGACTGCTGAGGACTGGGGTAAAGTCATTTTCTCAGACGAATCCCCTTTTCGATTGTTTGGGACATCTGGAAAACAGCTTATTAGGAGAAGAAGAGGTGAGCGCTAACACCAGTCTTGTCTCATGCCAACTGTTAAGCATCCTGAAACGATTCATGTGTGGGGTTGCTTCTCAGCCAAGGGAATCGGCTCACTCACAGTCTTGCCTAAAAACACAGCCATGAATAAAGAATGGTACCAGAATGTCCTCCAAGAGCAACTTCTCCCAACTGTCCAAGAGCAGTTTGGTGCCCAACAATGCCTTTTCCAGCATGATGGAGCACCTTGCCATAAAGCAACGGTGATCACTAAATGGCTCATGGAACAAAACATAGAGATTTTGGGTCTATGGCCTGGAAACTCCCCAGATCTTAATCCCATTGAGAACTTGTGGGCAATCATCAAGAGACGGGTGGAAAAACAAAACCCAAAAAATTCTGGCAAAATGCAAGCATTGTTTATGCAAGAATGGACAGCTATCAGTCAGGATGTGGTCCAGAAGTTGATTGAGAGCAGGCCAGGGAGAATTGCAGAGGTCCTAAAGAAGAAGGGTCAACACTGCAAATATTGACTTGCTGCATTAACTCATTCTAACTGTCAATATAACCTTTTGGTACTCATAATGTGATTGCAATTATATTTCTGTAGTGATGTAAACATCAGACAAACACAATTAAAAACCAGAGGGCAACAGATCATGTGAAAATATAATTTTGGTGTCATTCTCAAAACTTTTGGCCATGACTGTATTGTTTGAATATTACGTATAAAGCTAAGGTGTCATACAAATGACTGTAATGTGCTTAAAGGGATATGTATTCAGTCATGGCTGAAAATGTTGGCCCCCTTGAAATTGTTCCAGAAAATGAAGAATTTCTCCCAGATAATTATTGAAATTGCACATTTTGTTATATATATATGATAGGTTCCTTTGTGTGTATGTGAAAAACAACAGAAAAAACTAAGAAAAAAGCAAATTGGATATAGTTTTATATAAAAACTTCCAAAATGGTCGGGGCAATATTATTAGCACCCGCAATTTAATCTTTGGTTGCACACCCTTTGAAATAAACAACTGCAATCAATTTTTATAACCATTAATATAACAATTCCTATAACCAATAACAAGCTTTTTATACTTCCCATCTGGAATTTTGGATCACTCTTCTTTCGCAAGCTGCTCCAGGTCTCTCCAGTGCTTTGTTTACTTCCATTTCTAGGTGCATCTTGAAGTATGTTTGGGGTTATTATCCTGACGCAAACCTTGCTTTCTGACACTGGGTAATACATTGCTACCCAAAATTTTGAAGGTAATTCTGTTTTAAAAAAACTGAGAGTCCTCAATAATAATCTTCACATTTCATGATGCCCTGCACACAGTTAAGGCATCCAGTGCCAGATGCAGCAAGACAATCATAATCATCTTTTAACCACCATATTTGACTGTAGGTAATGTGTTTATTTCTTTGCAGGCCATGCTTTACAAAAAGCTCTTCCTAAAGGGGGCTTTACACGCTGCGACATCGCTAATGCGGAGTCGTTGGGGTCACGGAATTTGTGACGCACATCCGGCCGCATTAGCGATGTTGCTGCGTGTGACACCGATGAGCGATTTTGCATCGTTGCAAAAATGTGCAAAATCAGTCATCGGTGACATGGGGGTCCATTCTCGATTATCGTTACTGCAGCAGTAACGATGTAGTTCGTCGCTCCTGCGGCAGCACACATCGCTATGTGTGACGCCGCAGGAACGAGGAAGCTCTCCTTACCTGCCTCCCGGCCGCTATGCGGAAGGAAGAAGGTGGGCGGGATGTTACGTCCCGCTCATCTCCGCCCCTCCGCTGCTATTGGGCGGCCGCTCAGTGACGTCGCTGTGACGCCACACGGACCGCCCCCTTAGAAAGGAGGCGGTTCGCCGATCACAGTGACGTCACCGGGCAGGTAAGTATGTGTGACGGGTCTGGGCGATGTTGTGTGGCACGGGCAGCGATTTGCCCGTGTCGCGCAACAGATGGGGGCAGGTACCCACACTAGCGATATCGGGACCGATATCGCAGTGTGTAAAGTAGCCTTTAGTCTCATCTGTCCACAAGACACTTTCCCAGGAGGATTTTAGCTTAATCATGTACATTTTTGCAAACTGCAGTCTAGCTTTTTTATGCCTCTGAGTCAGCAGTAAGGTCCTCCTGGGTCTCCTGTCATTGCATTTCCTTTCATTCAAATGTCTATGGATAGTTCACGCTGACACTGATGCACCCTGAGCCTGCAGGACACCATGAATTTCTTTGCAACTTGATTGAAGCTGCGTATCCACCATGCGGACTATCCTGCATTGCAACCTTCAATTTTTCTCTGTTGTCCACTTAAAGGGAGATTAGCCACAGTGCCATGCTTTATAAATTTCTTGAGTATTTTGCGCACCATGGACATGGACCAAGGTTTATCTGGTTTCAGGTGTGATTTTCATATTGTCAACACATGTTACTTGCCACAGAGGAGTTTGGACAAGCATTACATGCTTGGAAAGGTGTCAAATATTTTGTCAGGCCCATTTTTGGGGCTTTGTATTAAATTATGTCCAAGTTGCCTATTTTTTCCTCTTTTTTTGTGTTGCGCCATTACACATAAAGAAAAATTATTGAATGTTCTCAGTGAGAGGAACAAAATTATAATCTTGTGATACCTTCATCAGGGACCTGAGATGTCTCGAAAGCTTGCTTTGTAACATCACTTTATTTTATTTTAGTTAGCCATTAAAAGGTATCACAAGATTATAATTTTGTTCCTCTCACTGAGAACATTCAATAATTTTTCAACTGGCTAACATGGTACCAAAACCTTTTCACTTGTAACATAAAGAAAAGAAATGAGTATAACAAAAAATCTAATTGCAATAATTTTATGGGAGAAAAATCTTATTGTCTTGAACAATTTAAACGGTGCCAACACTTTTCAGCCATGACTGCAAGTTATTATGTCTTTGTATTAAAAAAGATGATAAGCGTTCTAATTTAAGCTGTTGAATCATCTCTAATTTATGTGACTTGATGTCAAGAATGTGGTGGCATGCAGCCAAGACGATTTCTTCTTGGTAGCAATCTTGGTAAAGAGTGAGATCCTGTTGGTTCACACAGAAGATGAGTCAGATGACACATTTTTTGGTTAAAAAGAGAAATAAATATCCACTGAATTACAGTACACACTAATGTTCAGTAACTGCTTCAGGGAGGGCATTGACATAACATCTGAGTTAACTTAGTGATGACAAAGGTCTACACAGAATGCCCACTATGTATTACATGGACTGAGAAAAATGCATATCACTTTTTCCTCATTATGTCACGAGAGCTGATAGTTCCTCTTTGAGTGATGGGGAATTATATTTATATGGGTTGTCCCATGAACAAAGTACTAAAATTAAAATATTAATAGATTTTGGAATAATAATAATTTCCACCATTGGATGTTTTTTCAAAATGTTTCTATGCTGAGATATTACATGTGTAACCCACTATGTACTGTGTAAATGCTGTGTCCGACCATGAAGAACTGCTTCGGTTCACGGTCAGCATATACCACAGTTACTGGTTGGGGGCACAGGTCATTTATAGTAAGTTAGTATACAGACAAAATAACAAAGGCTCAATGCTTGTACTTTCAGAGGTTACACATTTGCTTGTGTGTTTTATCACAGGAGTGAGTATTTTTGCCATCTCATTAGTCCTGTGAGCTCATCATAAATCAAGTCAAAGACAAATTAGCTCAGCCTTCGCTGGAGCTCCTATATCTCTGCTTTGATTTATGATGAGCTCAGAGAGGTGGTCGCATTCCAGAAATACACCTGTGATAAAATAGGCAGGGAAATGTGTTACCTCAGAAAGTAGCAGCTACGAATCCCTGGTGTTTTTCTGTATACTTAGTTATCCTAATTGACTGATGCTTCCCCCTGGCCTCGAGCAGGGGTGTGTGCGCATTATGAACTGAAGCATCACTGCATAGTCGCACATTGTAAATAGCAGGGACACATCTGTAAGGTTCTCAGCACTGGAACATTTTTTGATGCATCCATTGTGGATCATATTCCAAAATCTATTGATTAAAGTATGCTTTGTTCATGGGAAAACCTCTTTAAGTACATCCACCATACTTCAAGCGATACTTATTTTTTTTATTCATCTTCTAGTAATTCAAAGTTTTGGTAAAGTAGGTAACAGTTGTGAGTAAAGATCTGACTCTGCTCTCACAAATCAGGACTGTTAAGAAGACTCACTTAAAGAGGATCTTTCACCATATTTTTCATCTTGAGCTGGACATAAGATGTAAAAGGCACTGCGGAGTAGAATAAAACATTTTTTAAAAAATGTTGTCTCTCCATTGTGGAAATATTAGCAAACTATTGGCAAATAATGTGTTAACTTTTCATAAGTCCAAGAGGGTGTTAACTCATTAGGTACTAAATTCTTTGATTGCTAATATCTCTGCAATAGAGAAGTGAAAAAAAAACAAGATTTATTCTACTCTAGCCACTTTTACCTCCCGTGTTCAGCTCACCATTAAACATTTAGATAAGGCCTCTTTCACATGTCTGCGCTTTTAACATACATGTATGCTATCCGTGTGACATCCAGATAGCACACGGACAGCATTAACTTGTATACTTACCTGTCTCTGGCATTGCTGTTACTTCCGGGTCTGCACTGTGTGCAGTGAATATTCATGAGCATAATGAGCAGGACCCAGAAGCAACAGCAGAGGGAGAAACGGCAGCACCGGAGACAGGTAGGTATAATTTTTTTTTTTTAGGGACAGGTATTTTCTCCGCTATGTGTCACACTGATGTCACACGGATCACACAGTGTGCAGTGTGTGTGACACTCGTGCTGCCAGCAGAAAATGGATATGTCACCATGTTGAGCAGATAGACACAAGTGTGCTCAACAACGGACACACAATCTTTGTGAAAACACAGATGTGTGCACAAACCCATTGAATTATTGGATGCATGTGTGTCCGTGTCTTTGGTAAGTGTGAAAACGGAGACACGGATGTCTGAAGGAGGCCTAATAAAAATAATCTAACTCATCAAGATCAAGGCTATACGCACAATGCACTGCTTGCTAGACTAAAGGCCATTTTACACGCTACGACATCGCTAACAATTGCTAGCGATGTCGAGCGCTAAAGCACCCGCCCCCATCGTACATGCGATATCGTGTGATCGCTGCTGTAGCGGACATTATCGCTATGGCAGCGTCACACGCACATACCTGCTCTGCGACGTTGCTGTGACCAGCGAACCGCCTCCTTTAGCGTCACAGCGACGTCACAGCAGCGTCACTGAACCGCCGCCCAATAGAAGCGGAGGGGCGGCAGCAGGTAAGGTGAGGTTCCTCGTTCCTGCGGCGTCACACATAGCGATGTGTGCTGCAGCAGGAGCGACGAACTACTTCGTACACCGAGCAGCAGCGATAATTGAGAATAGGGGGGAATGTCACCGATGAGCGATTTTGACCGTTTTTGTAACGATTCAAAATTGCTTATAGGTGTCACACGCAAAGACATCGCTAAAGCGACCGGATGTGCGTCACAAATTCCGTGACCCCCAACGAGATTGCTTGAGCGATGTCGCAGCGTGTAAAGCGGCCTTTAGATATTGAAGTGCATTGCTTTTTTTTTCCTCTTTAGAAATAGTAAAATACAGATACAGGCAAGGCAACACTTTGTCAAGAATATTCTCATGGTTGAAAACTGGTGAATCTAATTTTTAATAATCTGCCTAAGTGTGTTAAAATATGTTTCTCCAAGAAACCCGCTTGGTCACAGTTTGCTTTAAAAAAGACACTACGGTAATTTACATTCATTGAGAAGTGTTTAATAAAATGACAAACAATATCATATGAAGAAAGAGTAATGTGTTAGCATGGTCATGTTACTTATGACCCATGTTCAGGCAGAATAACCACCAGTTCTCTCCAAGGAGTGTAGTACATATCCATGGACATCAACAGGCAGCCCTGAAATGACATAACAGTGACAGTGCATTTGTACCCTTGTAAAATATGAGACGATCACAAACCAATATGTATATAGTACATTAGTATAGGATTAGTATAGTATTAATTACTTCTGGAAAACTCCCTTTACAGGAAAGTGTAAATTACCAACCAATTCTAGTTATTTTGTTAATTAGGAGGTCATTGTGATGAAGAATATGCCATTACTACAATTTCTGTGGTCCTATAGCAAAGGCAGGATCTAGTATACAGTAGACAAGTATGCAACAAATTGTGCTTATGCTACAAACAAATAATAGGTATTAGAGTCAGAGGACTAAACAAGTCACCGCCATATTATTTTTGTACCTGCAGTTATACACCAAGAAGGATGGGGGCTTTCCAACTTTATGCCCATACATTTTTTATATGTATTATACCCTAATTTTAAATACTGAGATAGAAAACTTAATGTAAGTACTCATAATTATATCCCCAGTGGTCTAGAGTGATTTAGGGTTTGATTCGGTATCTCCCTGGTGGTCTAGAGAGGTGGAGATAATTACATTGTTATCGTTGGTGCTTTAGGGTGGTATAAATGGTTTAATACCTAAGGGTGGTGTCACACACAGCGACGACGACAACAACGTCGCTGCTACGGCACCATTTTCTGTGACGTAGCAGCGACGTCCCATCGCTGTGTGTCACATCCAGCAACGACCTGGCCCCTGCTGTGAGATCGCCGCTCGTTGCTGAATGTCCAGCTTCATTTTTTGGTTGTCGCTCTCCCGCTGTGACGCACACATCGCTGTGTGTGACAGCGAGAGAGTGACGAAATGAAGCGAGCAGGGAGCAGGAGCCGGCATCTGGCAGCTGCTGTAAGCTGTAACCAGGGTAAGCATCGGGTAACCAAGGGAAGACCTTTCCCTGGTTACCTGATATTTACCTTCGTTACCAGCGTCCGCCGCTCTCGCTGGCAGTGCCGGCTCCTGCTCTCTGCACATGTAGCTGTAGTACACATCGGGTAATTAACCCAATTAACCCGATGTGTACTGTAGAGAGCCAGCACTAAGCAGTGTGTGCGGCTCCCTGCTCTCTGCACATGTAGCACAGCGACGCGTCTCGTTATGCTCGCTGCTGCGTCTGCTGTGTTTGACAGCTAAGCAGAGATCATAACAGTGACTTACAAGGTCGCTGTTGCATCACAGAAAATGGTGACGTAACAGTGACGTCGTTGTCGCTGTCACTATGTGTGAACCCAGCTTAACACTGCTGAAGTTCTAAACACTTTGATGAAGTTTGGCCTAATCCGCTAATTTCATTGGGACCAGATGACCATTTAAATGTGTAAGGGCACCTCCCAACGCTCCCCCTATCATGATTTTAGGAAAGAAACAGATTTGTCATTTGGAATTTCAATGCCTCATCCTTTTGTTTTCAGGAGTAATACATGTAAGGGGCTGTTGGAAGAGTTAGACATTTGCTGAATAAACTGACAGTTATCTCATGTATGGCCAGTTTACAGTAGATTGGAGGTCAAACTTCATATTCTAAGTTGTTAAGGATGGTGAAAGGGTAATGATAATGTAGCGCCCCTGAGGCTTCAGTCGTGACAGAGTGAGGAGGTCAGTCCCGGTTTCACCACATTACACACTCAAATACACACCAGGTTACCCTGTTCCTACTGGTGACTGGACTAGGGTAGGGCAATATAGGGGTCGCCGACAGAGAGGGATGCCCTCATACAGGGCCCCAGTCCCACTAGCTTAAGACCTGGGAGGGGGGAAGTGTAACCAGCAGGGGGAGTCAGGAGCCGACACAACAGTTAGGGAGTTCTCCAGAAGGAGAGGAAGGGAGCAGTCGCATCTCAAGGGTGCTCCGGTGGGAAGGAGGAGAAAGTTCACACGGTTGCCGTGGGGAGAGTGAATCTGCTCCCCTCGGAACCGACGCCACGCAGGGCAGCAGGACCCTAGGGAAGATCATACTTCACATTGGTTTTCCAGAATCTGCCTGGACGGGGAAAGTTTCAAGCTTCCCTGACTACACAGCACCCGACAGCACAATCTCACATCAAGACGGACACCATATTGGAACTGCGGCACCTGCATATAGGAACAAGAGTACATCTCGTGAAAACCCGGGTCCCCATGTAGCTTCAAGACAGGGTATCCAAAGACAGGCATTACAAGGAGGAATAAGGAAGGAACAGATTTGAACTCGGCACCAATTCCATAAAAAAACTTTGATCCTTTATTGAAGAAAATATATTTAAAATTCCAGCCAGAACCGTTACAAGGAGGAAACCCACTGAACACCCAAATCTAATGGGTTCGTGTTCGATGGAGCCCATCATAGCAAGTGATTGGTATTACCTGGGTGAGCGACACAGCACTAAAAGTGAGTAAACAACCTGGAACTACAGCCATAGACTCTGACTCTTTATTACTGGTACTGCCGCTCACCGCTGCCATTACTTCTCCCGTCACCATCCTCCCTGAGGCCTGTGGAGAGCGATACCATCCCTTGCTGCTACTACCATCTGCCCTAGAGAACAGCAACGGCAGTGGTGGCCCATTCCCTGGCCGCATACCACAGGTGGCGTCACGACAAACACCTCACTACTATCCCCATCATCTTTCCCCAGCTTTCTTTTGTACGCCTCGGGGCATTGGACCCTGGCTAGGCCGTCCATGACCACGACAGTCGACGGGCCAGCAACGAGTAAGTTCATCCATCTGCACCGTGAGGCGTTCTAATAATATCTCCAATGATTTACAGTAAATTACGGTAAGTAAAAGGCTAAGATGTACAGTATATGTAATATACATTGTATCACCTAAATACGTCTAAAATTAATTAAAAAAAACACACACTAATTTATTTTAAAAAATGTTCCCATGCATCTCCTCCATCGTACTCCACATTTTCCGAATGCAGCTCCAATGACTGTGAATAGCAGCAATTACAGCTATTCACAGATGCCAGGTAGTGGCAATAACTTTCATCAACATTGCCAGGTCTCATTGAGCGCAGCGTTGAAGTAATGATGGTGATTAAAATTGTTGTCATCACCCTGCGCCTGTGAATACTTGTACTTTACTGCTATTCACAATTACCAGAGCTGCATTCAGAGAACGTGGTCTGTGATGGAGGAGCTTTGTGGGAACATTTTTTGAAAATTGGTGAATGAGGGATAGTGTGGGAGACCATTTATTCAAATAAACTATTTTTTCCTCTTTGTGTGTTTTTCTGGGATTATTGGGTTAGTAATAGGGCTTGATGCCAACTGACACTACACAGCTGACATCATCACACAAAATATTACCCCGATTGCCACTGCACCAGGGCAGTCGAGAAAAGCAGGGCAAAGCATCAGAATTAGTGCATCTAATGTGATGCGCTAATTCTGGGGCATCTGCGGGCTGGTATTTTTAATAATACATTTTTAATAATATATTTTAATAATACTAGCCCCCAGCTATCTAATTTACTTTGGCTAGGTTTCAAAAATAGGGAGGACCCAGAGTTGTTATATTTATTTATTTATTTATTTATGCCTGCTTGCCTATATGCCTGCTTTAATCTAAGCTCTCTCTCCTAGATCAACTCTCCCCGAACTGCTTCCAGAAGAAAGTATGCTGAGCATCGGGACCCCAGGGTCCCATATAAGTTCCAATGACCCAATGTGGCTGACCAATTACAGTAATGCTAGTAGCCAACATGTCTAAGGCATTGCTCTGTATGTCAGGTAGTCCCAGTATGTTTATTGACTGTCTAACAGCCGAAAAATATGCGGGGCAGGGATTCGAGCATGCGGTAGATGGAAACTAGTGCATGCACAGAATGAAATTGATTCCTCTGCATTTAAAAGGAAAAAGACCCTGCACATGTGCTGGTTCAATGCTGTAGTGACCTATGAATGTCAAAGCGTCAAAATCTACATTAATCAAATACACTCCATAGACACTTTAGCACTAATTAGCATATAATGCAGGAGTGTTAAACATTTTTTAAAAGTTTGTAGCACGAGTAGGAATAAGATATGTTTAGACAGGTATTTGCAAGAGATGAGCAAATCAATTTGCGATAACCAGGTCCAACGTTCACTTTTGTACTCTATAGCAGCTGAACCAGGGCAATGAACCAGCACTTGAATGCTAACATTTTGGGTACCTCTTGCGATTACTAGGCACTTCCAATGTCATGACTAGCCCTAATGCAACATGATGTTACAGGATTATACCTACAAAAATATGGAATATATATACACCCAATAAAACACAATATGATGCTAAATATGAAAGAATATTTTTTTGAGTATCAGAAGAAAACAATAATAGTGTCACGACAATAAGAATGAAGTAGCAAATAACCGTCAATAATAGAAGCCCAAAAAATTGACAGTTACTCACATTATAGGATCACAAGGTAAATGTATTTGACGATGGCTGTAAATTACAGACCGCTATATACATAACCCCCCCGAAGGAGTCCACATGAAACGCGCATCGGGGCTATGGATCTAAACACTAGGACATATCACTATATGGGTAAGCATTTTAACTTCTTGGACTGATGTTCATTTGCATATTTGCACTTAACTATCAGGGATACCATATCATAACTTGCTGCTTGGCCAATGGCCTGCAATGTATTTTCTGGGATTATATATTGTCAAATGAATACATGCTTTGTAGTTTATATTAACATTGATTTTATAAGCAGAATGTAAATGGACTCTTTCCTTTGCCCCATGTCCCCAGGACCTGTACTCAGACAGTGTTGTGCAATAAGGAACTGTTGTAAGCAGAGAAAGGGGGATGGAAGACCCAAGATGTCGGTTGGGTCAAGGACTGGTGCAGGAGTTCTGCTTGTATGGGCAGAATTAATAGGCTCAAGAATATGGACTTTAGCTTGTTTCAGGTTTTAATATAGATCTGATCTGGACAACCAGATTTAGAAGGTGTAGGAGATGGTCAAATCTCCCCAGTAATGTACATATTGATGATTGTTTTGTATTTTATGTATATGTAAACTTATGGATTATATGAACTAGTAAAATAGGTTATAGCATGAAGATAGGAATGTTGCCATCTAGTGGCTATTATAGGTTAATTCAGGCACATGGGAAATTTTAGAAAGGATAAGTTTAATGGTAGTTATAAGAGGGCAGAAGGCAGAGTGAGTTAGAACAAGGAAAACGTGGGCCTAGGTGCAAGGGCCTGTCCTGAATTCTGAGGCCACCTCTGTATGTCTGGAGCCCAGGGCTCACCCTCGCAGGCTAGGAAAAGCCATCCAGAGATCAAACAGACAAGGAGCTGGAAAAGGGAAGGGGATATGATCCCAGAGTAATGTCAGAGCAATTAGGAAGAAAGGATGCCAATTACCATGCCTACCATGATGGTGTTGAATGAAAGGAAAGAAAGTTTGGTTAAGAAAATTCTGGTGTGGTGTATTCCTTCACAGCGACTTCAGCACCTGCAGAAGAAAAACCCATTGGAGTCCCTGAGGGGCAGCTGGGTGTCATATCCACTTCTCAGGTATATGCACACACCCAGGAACCTTTTGGTAAAAGAGCATGGAGGTAGTGCAGCCCCCCTTCCCCCTTCAGGATCACTGTGAAGCTCAAAATAAGGGGGCATTTGGATTTGGGAGCACATAATTCTCTAGATTTCTTTTCTTGGGAGCCATTCCACTTTTCCAAAGAATTTGTGTTAATAGTGTAAACCCCCAATAATTTTGTTAAGAGATGACGGACTTGAATAGAGACTTTTTTTGTGTGTATTGAGTTGGAGCTTTTATTGGGAATATTTTATATAATATTTTGGATCACATTTATCATGGTGCTCTACGCTGATCACTTACACTTGCACCACTTTCCATCTAAATATCCGAATGACATGATCCAGTTTAAACTCCAAGGGATTTATTCACTATAATGAGGTAGCAGAGTTACTTTAGGCTGGGTCTCGGCCTCTGTTCAGAGATGTCATTCTTTTCAGAAGTGAACATGACTGTGTTCAACCATGTTTTTATGCACGCCTTAAAACATGTACACCAGCAGACCATAGGCCAGAGAGAGTCCAAAGTGTCATTATAGGGAATCTTCTGTCGTTTCTCTGTATGAATCACATATTTCACAGATTTACACGTAAACCCCGGCGTAAGCGTTCAGCGTAGAGCACCGGATAAATTTAAACGAGCCTTACTGCAGTCTTTGGGAGGAAGAATAGTCAAATTAATAGCAGGTCAAGAATTGGTTTTATTTATGTGTTACACCATTCACCCTGCAGTATAAGTGATTACACGGATTTATTCTTTGGCTCAGTGCATTTACATTGATACCAAATTTATATAATTTTTTAGGCTTTTATATTGCTGCCAACAGTCATGTGATAGATTGTTTTTTGCAGGACAACTTGAATTTTTTTTTTGTACCATTTGTAGGCACACAACATTTTTTGATCGGTCTCTATTCCGATTTTTGGAAAGCAGAATGAACAAAAATTAGCAATTATTACTATCCACGGCAGGAACACGGCGTCACCTGGCGATCGGAGTAGAAGTCACTGCAGCGGACTCCAGTGGTGACGTAACACCGAGCAGTCTGCACCGCACTGCACCTCTCCTTAGGGTAGTATTATAAAGGGATTTTTACATTCTACACAGTGGCCTGGGTTCTAATATACAGCATGCTAGAATGCTGTATATAACAGCCCACTGGTGGTGGCCGCAGCTTATAGTCGCCAAATTTGGTGACAGGTTCCCTTTAATTTTTTTACGTAGTCCCAAGAAGGGACATCATCTTTCTCTAGTCTGATTGCTGATCTTATCCTCTGTAATGGTTTTACAATGCAGGGTATTCGATTACTGAATCAGACACAGGCTCTGCCTAAGACAGGACCTTGGAGGCCACCGTACCCCACAGCCATTATTCCTCCCGAGGTCACCATGGAGACCATCAGCACAATGCAATCGCAACCACATTGTGCTGATGAAATGAAGAAGCAAGCCCCCTCCCACTGGTAAGTAGTTTGATTCTGCTGTCACTATTGACAACAGCATCAGGGGGGTTAAACTTCCACAATCGATGAAAGCAATGATTGTGGGCATTACAGCAGGGTGTCAGTTATGATACATAGCTGTTGCCTACTGATGATTTCGCCGGCACTACATGTGAGCCGGGGCGATTGTAGCACCGCACATGTACTTCAATTTGCAGGAATGCACCTCCCACAACACCGTGCATGAATGGTAGATGTCATAAAGGAATAAACATATGTTACGCTAAGTGTACATTGCTTTTAGGACTATTGCCTGGCATATATGAGGGACTAGAAATAGGTCCAATGCTATTGCATTGGGAGTGCGGTGAAATGAACATCTGTGTATGCTTAGTGGTGCTGACACGAGCAATGGACATGTGTCACACTGATTACACTTTCCAACATATCTGTTGTATGTCACCCCTCCGTATTTGTGTATTGTATGCGTTGCGTCATTTGACTTCATTAACCTCGTGCACTCGCTCTTCCTTGTTGTGTGCTGTATATTGGTATCTGGTGTTGTTTCTTGAGCTGTGTTCACTATGTGGTGTCTCCCCTGAGTGCTGTGTGTGTGCTTACACTATGTGGTCCCTTGTAAGCTGATCGTCCCCAGAATTTTTTGGGGGGCTAATTAAATGTGGTAAAGGCTGTGTGTATTTTTATTGTAAATAAACATAATGTGTGTGTGTGTGTGTGTGTGTGTGTGTGTGTGTGTGTGTGTGAGACGCCCTGGACCCCAGGGGTCACAGAATAACATCACGTACACACACACCCCCTGGTCAGGAACACCCGTCAAACAAAACCCTTGTTGCCTCCCTCCAGGGTCTGATGTCCACACCAGCTGGGGCGGAGCCAGGCGGTTGGCCCCACCCACCGAGGCGTTCACAGGCCTGGAGGTGGGAAAAGTAGTCAGTTTAAGTGGAGGAGTTGAAGTAGAGAGGTGGTAGAGAGAGAGAAGGAGAGACGGTGTGTGTCTGGGTCGGAGCCCAGGCACCATCAGCAAGGTCGGCAGATGGTGGTGGCCGTCTGCAGGAGTTGGTGGAGGTCTGCGGAACCGTAGGACCTGGGTCGGGTGGTGGCCCGCCGGTACCGAACCGGGCAGCGGATTGAAGCCAAGCACCAAGGTAGGGTACTCAGACCCCGACTAGGCTCGGAAGCCGCCGTAACGGTCAAATTCTCTGATTGCGGTCTGGACCTCAGGGGTTCATTCCCAACCAAGTCCCATCAGAAGGCAACAGCCCAACCCGTCCTGATAAGAGCCACCGCCAACGTCCAGAGATCCAAGGCCCAGCGCCTGCGGGCAAAACGGGCTCTCCCGACACGTACAAGCCGGGGAGCGGACCACCCGTGGGAATC
The DNA here is from genome assembly GCF_048569485.1 of Anomaloglossus baeobatrachus. NCBI lineage: Eukaryota > Metazoa > Chordata > Amphibia > Anura > Aromobatidae > Anomaloglossus > Anomaloglossus baeobatrachus. Next base: position 326,321,039 of record NC_134357.1, read on the forward strand.
CATAGGGGTCACTTACACATAGGTGCAGGGAATGACAGCCACCATCAACCCATCCGGGGAGAGTGAAGATACCACAGCTGACTACGGGCCCCGTCCATCCAACCGTTTGGTTTACCAGAGACTCTGTTCTTGACTACCCGAGTGAGTACACCAGTGCCATCCGGCACAGCGCTGCACCATAACGCTGCCCCGCATCCACGCTGCCTCCCCGCATCGGCACCTGCACCTATCCCCTACTCACTACTCCCTGAACCGGGGCCCCGGGAACAACCGCCCCTACCCACAGAGGGGCCAACACCTGAGCTGCTCTCCGCCATCGCTCCCGGGAACCCCCGTCACCAGCAGCGGTGGTGCCCAGCATCACCACAACCCCGTGGGTGGCGTTACAACCGATATCCCACACCAAACCTCCCCTTTTCACTCGTGGGCGAGGAGGCGCTGCTCGAGCCCCCGGGTCCGGCCCCGTGCTCGAGCCACCGAGGAGCAGAAGCACCGGACCCGAGCGCCAGCGATTCCCAGGCGAGCGGCGTTCCCAACCACTCCGCTCGCGACATGTGTATATATGTATATATATATATATGTATATGTATATGTATATATATATATATATATATATATATATATATATATATATATATATATATACCCATTTTTATTTGTTTTCCTCTCTCACACACAGCTCTGCTATACACTCAGCTCTAACACACACACAGCTCTGCTATATACTCAGCTCCATTACACACACATAGCTCTGCTATACACTCAGCTTAAATCCACTCCAATCTAGATGCAACCATAGGTTCCCAGGACCTGTTTGATGTCACCGTCATGTGATCAGTGACATGATCAGAAGCTGCTGCTCCAGGGGACTCTGCTGTGTCTGCAGGACTGCTGTGCGGGAGTATGAAGCGGAGCCGCGGGTGTAATGTGCAAGGGGTGGAGCCGAGCGTGTAACAGGCAGGGGGCGGAGCCGCGTGTAATGTGGGGGGGCAGTGCCGCGCATGTAATGTGCGAGGGCGTAGCCGCGTGTGGAAGCTGTTTGAAACTGCGCCTGCACTACTGACAGTGGCGCGGTGCATGCTGGAATAGGGTTACAGAAACTGGAGATTATGTATGTAGATATATTTGACTGTGGCCACAATCTTGGTATATGCTTTCTATTTTTGTCCTTTCCATAGGAAAGAACAATTTGCTGTATTTTCCAAAACAGTGTGACGCCGTTTACCAGTTACATGTGCCATGTAGCTTAAACGCTCCGTCATGGGTTGATTTTGTGATTAATGGGGTCCTATGGAAACGTTAAGATCACCTTATTAACTTTTATAGAACACAATTGTCAGAGACCATTTTGTATAATGTATCTATACAGTGACAATAGCAAATGTTAAAATGTTATCTTACCGGAGTAACTGATATTGCTGACTCCTGCACCGTTACATTAGCAAATGAAGGCAAAGGAATACCACTGCTTAATCCACCTGGAGGGGAAATTTAGTATATAAAGTTATTACCACCTTACTGAAGGCCTCCAGAGTGTAAAGAAACTATGATAGCTACGTATGACTTACTATTGATAGCTTGAACGACAGATTCTTGTAGCATGTGTCCAAGGGAATGCTCTAATTCTGCAACCTGGCACATCAAAGAATAATATAGTAAGGCTGGGCTTATACCTTATAGTAGTGTGCCACACTGCCAAGTATCACCCTTTTTTATTTGGAGGATTGCAACAGTTGTGTAATGTGGTTAAAAAGCGCCACATTTTTCACAGCTGAAACAAGTTAAAGAAACAAGCTTTCCATGCAATCCACATTTTACCCAGGGATTAAGAATTTTGAGAATGAAAGATCACTTCTGGCAGAGAAAAAAACAGATTTCTCTGATAAGATATATTACAAAGCTGCTTATTTTCATGTGTATTATTCATTTATGAAATAAAAATTAAAACGACGGTCACATTTTCAAGAGAGCCTTTTACCACATTTTATGTGCTAGACTGGTCACATAATAAATGGCAGAAGAGCTGAATAAAAATTGTTTTCATTATTTCTCATCTCTGTTGCAGAGATATTGGCTTGTAAAGTTTACATACTGATTTCCCCCTAAATCAAGAGTAGTTGGCAGAGATTATTTTCTCGTGGCAGTTACTTTTTCTTCTGTATGTTGCTGGCCAATTGTAGGCAGATGGTGTCATACAGGAAAAAAGAATATGGCACCAGAAAATGTCAGAACCAGCTCTTTCTCTGTCTAACCAGGTTAAAGGGAACCTGTCATCAGAAATTTGGCTTTCAACCTAAAAGTTTCCCCCTCTGCAGCTCCTGGGCTGCATTCTAGCAAGGTTGCTATTCTTTTTGTGCCCCCTTTTAAACCAAAATAAATACTTTATAAAACTGTACCTTTTGGTTTGAAAATCTTGTAAATCGTCCATGGGGGCGGGCCGTGTGGCGTCCGTTGCTGTATCTTACGCCATCCCCCATGCTCCAAATCATCCCTCATAACGCCGCCCACTGCGCCCGAGGTCCCGTGCACGCCGGGACACCTGGTGACGTGGTCGCAGGCATGAGAGTATGGGCAGCGCTGTGATTGCATCGCCCGCTCTGGTCGGCGTCCCGCCTCCTTCCGAAGGGGGCGGGTCGTACAACCTCAGAGCGACGTCACACGGCAGGCGGCCGATCAAAGCGGAGGGGCGGAGATGAGCAGGATGTAAACATCCCGCCCACCTTCTTTCTTCCATATAGCCACCAACGGCAGGTAAGGTGATGTTCCTCGCTCCTGCGGCTTCACACACAGCGATGTGTGCTGCCGCAGGAACGAGGAACAACATCGTACCTGTCGTGGCAGCGTAATTTTGAAAAAGTCGGAGCCTGCACCGATGATACGATTACCACGCTTTTGACCTCGTTAATCGTATCATTTAGGATTTACACACTACGATGTCGAAAGTGACACCGGATGTGCGTCACTTTTGCTTTGACCCCACCGACATCGCACGTGCGATGTTGCAACGTGCAAAGCCGCCTTAAGAATCTCTGGTCCAACTTCTCCCCTGTGAGTTAAACACAGCAACTATACAACTCTCTTTCTTTGGATACATGTTATAGTACTCTTTTTTTATATATATACTTATTCTGTATACTTGCATCAACATGGCCGACAGTACTTTTGAAATCCTGGAATTTAAAACTGAAATAAAAATAAAGACATGACCTGAAACATTAAGCTCAAGGCAACAAAACAGCACAATGTTGGGGCTATGCAGAGACTTTTTTGGGGGTATCTAGTAGATTTTAATAGATTTTAACCTTGAATTAACCATTACCAATATAATGTGCCTTTATGTAGCCAAGGCTCAGGAGTAGAGATGGACGAACCTGCAGATGTTCAGCTTCATGTCTGGCTTCATCAGTGGAATGAGGCTACAATCAATGTAGCCTGATTCCCCTGATGAAGCCAGGCATGGTGAAACATGTTGGGGAGGCTATGAGCTGTAAGGTTTTAGCATCAGCATTAGGCTGAAGTCACACTTGCGTGTGACTCATACGAGTATCTGATCGCACTGCCCAGACCGTCCATGGCTCTCCTGACAGGAGCTGGTCAGCATCATAGAAATACATACAGCCGCTCCTGGCAGAAGAGAACCAGCCGTTCCGGCAGTGTGATCCAATATTCGCACGAGTCACACGCAAGTATGACTAGAGACTTAGGGAGAGACACTTAAAAAGGTTTAATATAGGAGTCTCAGGTCCGCAGCCTGTTATTCTCTAAGAGACAATATAGATAATGTCTCCCCAAAGCTGTAGTTGTAATGTTAGTGTTGTTAGTGTAGGCATCACAATGATTATACTTAAGAAAGTTTTAAAAGGTTTTAAGTTAAGGTTGCCTATGGAAAATCGTGTTTAATGTAAATTAACCCTAAGCTAACCAGGTAGCAGTGGAGGTTAGTAGTTAATTAACACTAAAGATATGACACTTTGATGCAATGTAAAGCAGTCAGTGTACAGTTTTTATAACAGTGTAAATTTGATGCCCTCTAAATAACTCAACACAGTCATTAATGTCTGAACAGTTGGCAACAAAAGGGTGTACACTCTTAAATGAAAATGGCCAAATTATGCCCAAAGTGCCAATATTTCATGTGGTCACCATTATTTTCAAGCACCGTCTTAACTCTTTTGGCCATGGAGTTCACTAAAGCTTCACAGGAACCACTGGAATTCTGTTCTACTCCTCCATGTCAACATCCAAGAATTGGTGGATGTTAGAAACTTTGCTCTCCTCTATCTTACATTTGAGGATGCCCCACAGATGCTCAATAGGGTTTAGGTCTGGACACATGCTTGGTTAGTGCAGCCCTGTAAGCCTCAGGTTTTTTAGCAAGGCAATGGTCATCTTGGAGGTATGTTTGGGAACGTTGTAATGTTGGAATACTGCCCAGCTTCCGAAGGGAGGGAATCATGCTCTGCTTCAGTATGTCACAGCATATTTTGGCATTCATTGTTCACTCAATGAATTGTAGCTCCCCACAGCCGGCAGCACTCATGTAGCACCAAACCATGACACTCCCACTGCCGTACTCCTTACCTAGTTACCGCTGCACATACTTGATACTATCTGAACCAAATAAGTTTGTCTTATCAGACCACAAGACATTGTTCCAGTAATCCATGTCCTCAGTATGATGCTAGTCACTACTTATGGGGAGTATGGATGAAAGAGTAGTCAGGAAAGGGTGTGGTAATGGGAGGACAGGTATGAGCACAAGGAATAAGCAAAGGCATAGTCAAGTCAGTATCTGAAGGTTAGAAATCCAGGAGAGCACGTAATAGGTTCAGGAAGAAAACAGAGACGTGGTCAGGTAATGGTCTGAGGTCAGGAGGCAGGAGGTCACGACAGGAACAGGGAGCGGGCAGAGAGAAGTCTAATAACAGTCTGGGGTCAGAAAACCAAGATCAGAACATAAGAGAGACACAAGCCAACAGCACAACTGCAGAACCAGAGAATACAACTGGCAAGGTTTTGGGCGAGAATGCTCAGTAAAGAAGCCTGAGCAATTACCAGGAAGGTGGAACACCTGAGAGATCAGCACCAACATGGAATCCTGCGCTGTCAATCAGGCTGCTAGCTCAGTAACTCAGGAAAGCACAGCAGAGCATCTCCAAAGGCAAAATGCTCTGCACAGAGAAATCGGGACACTCAGGCTTTCTTGTGCATCATCTTTAGAAGAGGCTTCCTTCTGGGACTACAGCCATGCAGACCAATTTGATACATTGTGCAGCGTATAGTCTGAGCATTGACAGACTGACAACCCACCCTTTAACCTCTGCAGCAACACTGGCAGCAATCATACATAGATTTTAAATAGACAACCTTTGCATATGACGCTGAGCATGTGCACTGAACTACTTTGGTCAACCATGGAGGGGACTATTCTGAGTGGAACCTGACTTGTTAAACCGCTATATGGTCTTTGTGACTGTACTGCAGCTTAGTTTCAGGTTGCTGACAATCTTTATACAGCCCAGCGCTGTCTTTATGTAGAGCAGGGGTGGGGAACCTTTTTTCTGCCGGGGGCCATTTGGAAATTTCTACCAACCTTCGGGGGCCGCACACAATTATCAATGTGAAAATGACCCTGCTATATTTGGTAAAACAATTAATTAACTCACCCCTACTGTGGCGGCTGGGCTGCTCTTTGGTGCGGCTTAGATGTTTGGTGATACTAATCATGTTTCTTCTCACAGCTGCTTTTTCATTTTTGTCTGGGTCTGGAGCGCAGTCAACTCTTTGTGATAAGATTGGTAAATCATATACATCACATAACAGACGCTGTATATACATCACAGGAGACACTGGAGGCACATATAACACATAGGAGACACTGGGACTGCTGTATATACATCACAGGAGACACTGGGGGCACATATATCACATAGGAGACACTGAGACTGCTGTATATACATCACAGGAGACACTAGGGGCACATACATCACACAAGGGGCTGGGGACATGTATATGCCCAAAGCCCCTCCTGTGATGTATATGCCCCCAGTCCCTCCTTTGATGTATATGCCTTCAGCTCCTCTTGTGATATATATGCCCCCAGCCTTTCTGTGATGTATGTGCCCCCAGCAACTCTTGTGATGTATATGCCCCCAGCCCCTATTGTGATGTATGTGCCCCCAGCCCTTCTTGTGATGTATATGCCCCCAGCCCCTCTTGTGATGTATGTGCCCCCAGCCCCTCCTGTGATGTATATGGCCCCAGCTCCTCTTGTGGTGTATGTGCCCCCAGCCCCTCCTGTGATGCATATGCCCCAACCTACCTGTGATGTATATGCCCCCGCCTCTCCTGTGATGTATAAGTCACAGGAGGGGCTGGTGACATGCACATCACAAGAGTGGCTGGTGACATGTACATCACAAGAGGGGCTGGGGACATGCACATCACAAGAGGGGCTGGGGACAGGCACATCACAAGAGGGGCTGGGGCACAGGTGCCACAAGAGGGGCAGGGGCACAAGCACCACACAAGAGGGGCTGGGGCGCAGGCACCATACAAAAGGGGCTGGGAAGCAGGAACCACACAAGAGGGGCTGGGGCGCAGCCACCACACAAGAGGGGCTGGGGCGCAGGCACCACACAAGAGGGGCTGGGGCGCAGCCACCACACAAGAGGGGCTGGGGCGCAGCCACCACACAAGAGGGGCTGGGGCGCAGGCACCACACAAGAGGGGCTGGGGCGCAGGCACCACACAAGAGGGGCTGGGGAGCAGGCACCACACAAGAGGGGCTGGGGAGCAGGCACCACACAAGAGGGGCTGGGGCGCAGGCACCACAAAAGAGGGGCTGGGGAGCAGGCACCACACAAGAGGGGCTGGGGAGCAGGCACCACACAAGAGGGGCTGGGGAGCAGGCACCACACAAGAGGGGCTGGGGAGCAGGCACCACACAAGAGGGGCTGGGGCGCAGGCACCACACAAGAGGGGCTGGGGCGCAGGCACCACACAAGAGGGGCTGGGGCGCAGGCACCACACAATGTGAGGGGCTGGGGAGCAGGCACCACACAAGAGGGGCTGGGGAGCAGGCACCACACAAGAGGGGCTGGGGAGCAGGCACCACACAAGAGGGGCTGGGGCGCAGGCACCACAAAAGAGGGGCTGGGGAGCAGGCACCACACAAGAGGGGCTGGGGAGCAGGCACCACACAAGAGGGGCTGGGGAGCAGGCACCACACAAGAGGGGCTGGGGAGCAGGCACCACACAAGAGGGGCTGGGGAGCAGGCACCACACAAGAGGGGCTGGGGCGCAGGCACCACACAAGAGGGGCTGGGGCGCAGGCACCACACAAGAGGGGCTGGGGCGCAGGCACCACACAATGTGAGGGGCTGGGGAGCAGGCACCACACAAGAGGGGCTGGGGAGCAGGCACCACACAAGAGGGGCTGGGGTGCAGGCACCACACAAGAGGGGCTGGGGAGCAGGCACCACACAAGAGGGGCTGGGGCGCAGGCACCACACAAGAGGAGCTGGGGAGCAGGCACCACACAAGAGGGGCTGGGGCGCAGGCACCACACAAGAGGGGCTGGGGCGCAGGCACCACACAAGAGTGGCTGGGGAGCAGGCACCACACAAGAGCGGCTGGGGAGCAGGCACCACTGGGGGGCACAGATATCACTTGCGGAGCCCTGACATCAGTGGGGGGGAGGAGGGACACACAAACCTAGGGTGATACACAGCATTGGAGGGCATACAACACTGAGGGGAGGGGGGCCACAAAGCACTGGACAGGGCACACAGCAGCAGAGGGCTGGCGCTGGACACACAGCAGCGCTGGACTCATAGCACCGGGGAGCAGGCACCAGACACGCGGCTCCGAGGGACGGGGGGCGGGTACACAGCTCAGAGGGACGGGGCGGGCACGCAGCTCATAGGGACGAGGGGTGGAAATGCAGCTCAGAGGGCCGGGGGGCGGGCACACAGCTCAAAGGGTTGGGGGGCGGGCACGCAGCTCAGAGGGCCAGGGGGCGGGCAACGCAGAGCACTAAACCCGCCCACAAAGTAATTCCTCTCTCGCTGCTACTGGCCAGTGAGAAAATGCATTGGTAAAAACACATGTGCGGATTTAAAGGGCCAGCGGCCCACAAGATGGCGATGGCGGCTCGAGCACTGCCGCCCTCCGGGAATCTGTCCGTGGGCCGCATAAAAGGGCATGGCGGGCCATATACGACCCGCAGGCCGGAGGTTCCCCACCCCTGATGTAGAGAAACAATTCTTTTATTCAGCTCCTCATTGAATTCTTTACCATGATGTGCCATGTTGAATTTCCAATGACCAGTATGAGAGAGTGTGTGAGCGATAACACCAAATTTAAAAAACCTGCTCCCTATTTACACCTGAGAACTTGTAGCACATATGAGTCACATGAAATAGGAGAGGGAAAGTGGCTAATTGGGCACAGTTCAGCCATTTTCACTTAGGGGTGTACTCACTTTTCTTGCCAGCGGTTTAGACATGAATGGCTGTGTGTTAAGTTATTTAGAGGGTACCAAATTTACACTGTCATATAAGCTGTACACTGACTATATTACATTACATTAAAGTGTCATCTTCAATGATGTCCCATGAAAATATATAATTAAATATATAAAAATATGGGGGGTGTACTCAATTTTGAGATTGAAAGCATCAGACATGCTGTTACACAGGCTGGGGATGCTGTCTGACTGCAACCAATCATAGATGCTGGGACTGCCGGTGGGCAGGGAAAGCAGTGCATATGCATGACATTAATGAGCGGCTCTGTAAGTAGTGTGAGTGGCCTGGAAACAGTGTACAGAAACTCTGTAAGTATAACACGCCTGCTTTCCCCCTTTTTTCTTTATTTTTCTTTAATTCTTATAATTACCAGAGTTGCCAGACCCAGATCATTACCTGTAGTTCCCTGAGAACTAGGGGCCCGTGGTCGGTGCTCAGGTACTTTTGCACCTGCGCGGATCTGGACTTTTACAGTCCAGGTCCACCCATCACTACAAAGGATCTTAAAGGGATTAAATTCCTGTGAACCATGAATTTCAAGAAATTTAAGTAAAATTCAATCCTCAGATCAATCCGCCCTTCTCTAATTGCAATTTATAACTAATTTTACATACTTAAAGGGGTTTTCCCATGAACATACTTCATTTTAATCAATATATATTGGAATAATTTTAAGTTCCACAATTGGATGTGTTTACAAAATTGTTCCTGTGCTGAGATAATCTTATATATATGCCCCTGCTGTGTACTGTGTAATTCCTGTGTCTGATGTACAGAGACATGGTCTGATCATATTACATCTCATGGGCTGGAGAGGAAGTAAGTAAAGAATACCGATATTACAGCATGGGATAGCAATTAATTCTTTTAGGTAAAACATTTTTTAAAAACAGGCACAAAATGTTTTACGTCACAGAAAGAATCAGCTGTTATCCAGTCCTGTAATATCTGTATACTCTTTTGTATCCTCCACTACTCTGGTATGATGAGACCATGTCCCTATATTGTCAGAAATGGCTATTACACAGTACAAAGGAGGGAAACATATATAAGATATAAGATTATCTCAGCACTGGAACATTTTGTTTTAAATACATTGTAGAACTTATTATTATTTAAAGATTTATTGATTAAAATCAACTTTAAAATAAACTTTGCTTGTGGGAAAACCCTTTAAATGCGTGCAGTCAGCAGAATATATACTGTAATTTTGTCAATAGGTTTACAGTCAAATTGCCCAAAAAGTATTCCCAGCAGCACTGCATGTGTTTTCCTATACAGCTACTGCACCACTAGAAGTTGAATTGGTAAAAATATGTTGTGCAATTTGGCTACTAGTATAGTAACACCGAAAGAAGGGCAGTGAGCCCCATAGGGGTGAATGGACCCCATGACCATCGTGAGGGTGCAAGGTTAGGAGGGGGTTAATTGGTTGAACTGGGATAGGGGATAGTTAGGACTATTGGATTGGTGGAAGGAAGCTGTAGGGGGATTGGAGGGGAGCAGGGAAGGGGTGGGGGTTGTGGGGGGGTATAAGAGAGGGGGGTGGACTGATTACCTCCCCTTTCGTCGTTGAAAAGTTGTGGCCCCAGGACGTTGTGCTGCCGCTGCTATGACTGACCTTAATGCGCTGTTAGAGATGGTGCGGGGGGCCTCCGAGGTCCTCGGCGTGGACGCTCTGCGGCAGCAGCTGGTGGCGGTCTGTGGAGCTGGAGCGGTACAGCCTGCTACTCCTGCGCCCGGACCGCTGCTACGTGCTCGGCGGGCGCGACCGCCGGAGCGCTACTCCCCCAGTGGGAGGGGGAGAGAGAGATCTAGGAGCCCCTACGGGGACCCTCCGGGACAGCGGAGCCCTCCATCTTACCAGGGGGAGCTGCCGGCCGCCGGGAGGAATCCTCGACGGAGATCCCGCGGGTCGGGGGTGGGCGGAGCCTCGGCGGGGCCCACTTCCGGTCCGCGGCCAGCACAGTCCAGGACCGGAGCAGCGATCACAGCAGCCCCCAGTGAAGTGCCGGCTGGGGGTGGCGCTCGTCGGGGTATGGCACGGACGGAGACTCCCTGCAGACGGCAGGGGAGAGCGACAGGTCGGAGGATGGGGGATGAGGAGAGCGGCGACGTGAGGAGCGTGGAGGAGGGGTACGGTGGCCCGGAGGCGCAGATGAGGTCCACAGTCACGGTCCCCGCCAGCAAGGATCGGGCTGGGGGGGGTTCCCAGCGACGGTCAGATGCAGCACGGCCTTCCTGCAGTCGGCAGGGAGGGAGCCCACTGAGGACGGCGGCAACAACAGCAGCGCAGCAGGTGCCCATGCAGACAGCGAGGAACGACGGCGGCGGGGCGCCACGGCGTGAGAAACGAAAAAGGTCGAGCAGGAGGCGCCCGGAGGAGCAGGGTGCGGTGACCGTGGGGGTTGACGGCCGCCAGGTGCAGGCTGTCCCCTCGCTGGTCCCCCCTGTAGACTTCGGCAGCACGTCAGATTCCGGCGGTGACGATGGAGCAATGGCAGCGGCAGGTCGGGCAGAGCGGCAGCAGGAAGATCGTGGTACGGCTGTGCCGGCGGTTCCACGGCAGCCTGGTGAGCAGACGACTGACATGTTTAATGCTGTGTGTAGTGGGGGCGGGGGTTCCGTCGCGGGAAGTGTGGCACAGGGGGCGAGTGGGGTCGGTCAGGCTGGTTTCCCGGGCCCGGAGTTTTGGGGGCAACTTTTGGGAGCGTTGCAGGGGTTGTCGGCGGAGCGGGTTGGTCGGACTGGGCCGGGGGCTCCGGTGGGGGCGTGGGTGGGCCCCACGGAGGTGGTGCAGACTGAGGCGGCGGTGAGCGGGGTGACGGTGCGGGACCCTGCCTCGGCGGTAGGTGCGGGAACGGCGGCCAGTGGGGCGGCTGACGTGGGTGCGAGCAAGGAGGCGGAAAAGGAAAAAGAAAAGGAGGATGAGGTTGTGCGGTTGGATGATAGGGCACGGAGTGAAATTTACGTGTGTTTTGAAGGTCAGTTAGGGGTTCACTTGAAGAAGGAGGTGAGGGAAAAGATTTGGAAAGGGGAGTATGTGGAAATTTTTTCCCTGCTTCCCTTGGAGAAGTTTAATTTGGATAAGGTGAAACCCAGTGATACAAAAAAGGAGAAAGAGGATGAGGAAAAGCGACGGTATAGATTGATCCCGAGGACGTTCACTAACTGGCTACAGGCCTTTGCGATCTTAGCCAGCGTGATCGGGGAAAAGGAGCCGGAGCATTGTTCCGCCCTATTTGGTTATATGGACGCGATAGGGGAGGCGTATAGAGTGTATGGCGGTTTAGGGTGGCTAAGATATGATGAGCAGTTCCGGCAGCGGAAGGCTCTGCGGCAGGGTGTCCAGTGGGGCCACAAGGATATTTCTTTGTGGATGCGGTTAATGACGGCTCCGGCTCAGCCCTTTCGAGGGGGTGCCGGGAGCCCGGGTGCGAGCGGCGGGTCCTCGGCTGGACAGAAAAAGGGGGCTTGTTGGCAGTATAACGAGGGACAGTGTAAGTTTGGGGCCTCGTGTCGGTTTAAACACGAGTGTTCCGGATGTGGAGGGTCCCACTCCTTGGCCAGGTGCTTCAAAAAAGGAAAAGGAAAGGCAGGGGAGGGGTCTGGAAAAAGGGAGGACGCCAGTGAGAGTAGAGGCGATGCTTCCCTATTTAAATAGGTATCCGGATGTTAGGGCGGCGGAGTTGTTGGCAAGTGGTTTTACGGAAGGTTTTCGGATTCCGTTTGAATCTGAGGCGCCGGTGTTTCGCCCGGGGAATTTGAGGTCCGCAAAAGAACATCCGGCGGTGGTGAAGGAAAAGCTGCAAAAGGAGGTGGAATTGGGGAGGATGGCGGGTCCATTCCAGGACCCGCCATTCTCCAATTTAAGGATTTCCCCCCTTGGGGTGGTGCCTAAGAAGGAGCCGAACAAATTTCGGCTCATTCATCATTTATCTTATCCGGCGGGATTGTCGGTGAATGATGGGATATCGCCAGAGTTGTCGGCAGTTTCTTATGTATCTTTTGATAAGGCTTTGGAGCTGGTAAGGGTTGCCGGGCGGGGGGCCCTGATGGCAAAGGCGGATGTGGAAGCAGCTTTTCGTTTACTCCCGGTGCATCCAGAGAGCCTTCATCTCTTAGGGTGTATGTGGGATGGTGAATACTATGTGGATCGTTGCCTGCCGATGGGCTGTTCCATTTCGTGTGCTCATTTTGAGGCATTTAGTACTTTTGTGGAATGGGTAGTCAAAGAGGTGGCAGGAGTCCATTCAGTGATTCACTATCTGGATGACTTCTTTTGCGTGGGTCCGGCGGGCTCTTCGGTCTGCTCCTTGTTGTTGTTCACGTTAGAGCGGATCGCGCGGAGCCTAGGTATCCCGTTGGCAAAGGAAAAAACAGAAGGGCCGGCGACGGCCCTATGTTTCTTAGGGATCGAAATTGATACACTGGCAATGGAATGCCGATTGCCGGAGGGGAAGCTTCTGGATTTGAAGGCGTCGGTGCGGGTTTTGTATCAGGCCAAGAAGGTGCGGTTGCGGGATTTGCAGTCAGTGCTTGGAAAATTGAATTTCGCTTGTCGCATTATGCCAATGGGGCGGATCTTTAATAGGAGGCTGGCAAGTGCAACCGCGGGGGTGAAAGCTCCAAATCACTTTGTCAGAGTGACCAAAGTGATGAAAGGGGATTTGTTGGTTTGGGAGAGGTTCTTGGACCGGTACAACGGTCGGACCCTTTGGATGAGCGAGGCTTTGTCCAATAGTCAGTTGGAGTTGTACACGGATGCGGCTGGAGCGACCGGTTTTGGGGCAATTTTTCAGACGCACTGGTGTGTTGGAAAGTGGCCACGGCTTTGGGTGGAAGCAGGTCTGGTGAGGAATTTGGCTCTGCTGGAATTGTTTCCCATCATTGTAGCAGTGGAGTTATGGGGCCCTGTTTTTTCCGGAAGAAGGGTTTGCATGCATTGTGACAACATGGCGGTGGTGCATTCCATCAATGCGCTGTCGGCAAAATCCCCGCCGGTTGTGGGGTATTTGAGGCACTTGGTGTTGAGGTGTTTGGAGTTGAACATTTGTGTGGTGGCACGGCACGTGCCAGGGATTCGAAATGAGGTGGCTGACGCGCTATCACGATTTCAGTTTTGCAGGTTCAGGAAGCTGGTGCCGGGAGCGGACGCGGATGGAGAACCTTGTCCGGAATGGCTGTGGGACCTGGCATCGGTGTAGCATTTGAGGGGATTAGGAGATCGGTGTCTGAGGCTACTTGGTGCCGATATCAGGCGGTGTGGAAGGAATGGGCGGAGTTGGAAAGAGGGGATTTTATGGAGTCGGGTTACAAGGGCCGAGTGTTGGGGGTCCTGGTGTTCATTAGTGGGGATTTTTCGGCAGGTCGGTCCGTTTCGGTGATTGGTTGCAAGTTGGCGGCATTGGCCTTCTTGTTTCAGATGCAAGGGGTTCGGGACGCGACTAAGGATTTTCTGGTGCGGCAGGCAATGAAGGGTTTTCGAAAAGGGGCCCAGTCGCGTGACATGAGGCGGCCGGTGTCATTGCCATTGTTGGGTCGGTTAGTGGGGTGTTTGGGGGAATTGTGTTCGTCTCCTTATGAGCGGGTGTTGTTTTCGGTAGCTTTTGTATTGGCGTTTTTTGGGGCCTTTCGCATTGGTGAATTGGTCAGCCCGACCAAGCAAGCGATGGGTGGGTTGCTGTTGGAGGATGTTATGCTGGGGGAGGATAGAGTGGAATGTCGCCTTCGCTTTTCGAAGACGGATCAGAGGGGCCGGGGGCGCTTAGTAGTGTTGTTTGCTTTACCGGGGCACCAGTTGTGCCCGGTGGTACAAGTGTCAGAGTTTTTAAAGGTGCGCGGCGGTTTCCCTGGCGTTTTTCTTAGACATGCGGATGGATTGGCTTTGTCGCGGTACCAATTCAATGCGGTGCTGAAGATGGCTTTGGTAAGGGTGGGGGAGGAGCCACGTGAGTACGGGTCTCACTCCTTCCGGATTGGGGCGGCGACGGAGGCCGCCAGGTGGGGTTTGAGTGAGGATTGTATCCGGCGGATTGGGAGGTGGGAGTCTTCCAGGTTTCGCTTGTACATTAGGCCTCACTTAGTCAGGTGATGGTCAGGGGTGGGGGATTCCTGGTTTGTGTTGATGCTGGTTTGTTGTGTATTTTCTTGTTCTGTTGCTGTTTTTATTCGTGGTTTTTGTATTTGTAGGTCCATGCCTTGTGTGGATCCTCGGGCACTCCTATGTGTATTGGGGAGCGTTGCGAGCGGATGTGCGTCGTGACGGTCGGCAGCTTGGAGTGTCGGTGTCGGAAGCCCGAGTAAAGTGGCTCGGAATTCGGGGCATGACCTGGGGTAGAGTGCACCCAGAGGTGGCTTATTATAGCCGTATGGATCGTGACCCTGATGTGTTAATTTTGCACGTGGGTGGGAACGATCTGGGAGTAAGGTCAGCAAGGGAATTAAAAAGGGACATAAAGCTGGACCTGTTACATTTGTGGAGGGCGTTTCCGGGCATAGTTATCGTTTGGTCAGACATTATAGCTCGGACTCAGTGGCGTTTTGGTAGGTCGGTGGACCGGATTAATAGGGCTCGGAGCAAGCTGAACCGGGCGATTGGTAGGTTTGTGGCGAGGAATGGTGGGTTGGTGGTGCGGCATAGAGAATTGGAGGAGTCCACGGAGCAGTATCTAAGGAGAGATGGGGTTCACTTGACCGATGTGGGTCTGGATTTATGGATGTTGGGTTTGAGGGATGGCCTGGAGCAAGCACTAGGGGTGTGGGGGGCCCGGGCCAAGTAAGGGGTCACTTGGCCGGTCTGTGGCGGGGTGATAGGTCCGTCTGAGAGGTTGGGAGTACCGACAGTTGGTTGGTTGGTACGAAGTCGCTCAAGGGGAGTGGCTTCGGATTGGATGGGAACTTGTGGGCGGAGGTCCCGCAGGTTCTGGGAAGGGGTAATTAACGATGGAACGTTGTTACCCCTCACCTTTGGGCCGGGTGGTTACGGCCGAGGTGGTCCTCTGGGCCGGTTTGGAGGTTACGGCCGGGGGGTTATGAAGGATGGTTGGCCTCTTGGACGGATCTATCGGGGTGTATGGTTATACGGGTATATATGTATAAGGTTTAAGTAACAATTGAGTGGCATGTTGAGCCACGAGCTTTGGTATACATATATACGGTTTAAATAAAACTGTGGCCATTCCTGCAATAAAGTCGTGGTTCTAGTCTTTATTTTAGGTAGATATGGTTGGGTGCTTTGTATGGTAACCTGCTTATCCCTAATAGATGCGTCAAGAAGGGCAGTGAGCCCCATAGGGGTGAATGGACCCCATGACCATCGTGAGGGTGCAAGGTTAGGAGGGGGTTAATTGGTTGAACTGGGATAGGGGATAGTTAGGACTATTGGATTGGTGGAAGGAAGCTGTAGGGGGATTGGAGGGGAGCAGGGAAGGGGTGGGGGTTGTGGGGGGGTATAAGAGAGGGGGGTGGACTGATTACCTCCCCTTTCGTCGTTGAAAAGTTGTGTCCCACCCGCCCGCCCTGATGTTATGTATAAAAAAAAAAAAAAAAAAAAGAAACAAAAGAAAAAAAAAAAAAAAAAAAAAAAAAAACATTGTATAAAAATAAAAAAAAAAAAAAAAAAAAGCAAAAAAAAAAAGGAAAGACTGGAGAATATAAGATTGCTTTGCCAAGTTGTTTTGTCACAGCGGGGTGATAGGTCCGTCTGAGAGGTTGGGAGTACCGACAGTTGGTTGGTTGGTACGAAGTCGCTCAAGTGGAGTGGCTTCGGATTGGATGGGAACTTGTGGGCGGAGGTCCCGCAGGTTCTGGGAAGGGGTAATTAACGATGGAACGTTGTTACCCCTCACCTTTGGGCCGGGTGGTTACGGCCGAGGTGGTCCTCTGGGCCGGTTTGGAGGTTACGGCCGGGGGGTTATGAAGGATGGTTGGCCTCTTGGACGGATCTATCGGGGTGTATGGTTATACGGGTATATATGTATAAGGTTTAAGTAACAATTGAGTGGCATGTTGAGCCACGAGCTTTGGTATACATATATACGGTTTAAATAAAACTGTGGCCATTCCTGCAATAAAGTCGTGGTTCTAGTCTTTATTTTAGGTAGATATGGTTGGGTGCTTTGTATGGTAACCTGCTTATCCCTAATAGATGCGTCATGAGTTCACCAGACATATTGCTTATGAGTCCAGAATATTCATGAGCATGGGTGGAGCTGCTCCGGCCCTTTGAGGCAGTGAGTGACAGTCGGCTGTGGTGTTTGCATGCATGTGTACATAGTAGCCTGATGGTTGATCTCAAACTTGTGTCTAATGTTTTCTATCAATGCCTCTGAGGATATATGTTGCCATTCTATAAGGCAGTATTTTAAGATGAGAGATCCACCTTAACGGGAATGTATCAGCACAATTTTGTCATGTAAACTAAATACACGATTGTAATGGCGCTATAATACTGATTACATTGATAGCTTTGGGGAATAAATCCACTTTGTGCTTCTCCTGTAATCAGCATTTGACATGACTTAGGAACGTCTGACTGGTGGCCCTATCTTGCCGTACTGACCCAAACCAGTTATCCACCTATTACCGCTTCTCAACCCAAAATAAGACACAGACTGCGTGACATTGGATGTAAAAGGCCACAGCGGCCTCGTTTATTATCACCAAAATAATCAATAACATTTTATTCATAAATATAGTAATAACTCCATAAAACATTACCACCAACAAAGGAGGGGGGGGTAAGTGAAGAGTCCCGTTGTACATGATTGCAACACCAGCTCCACCATGTGCCCTCAGCCGCACCACACCGGCTCGAGGACACCCAGCCGAGTGTTGCTCCACCATGTGCCCTCAGCCGCACCACACCGGCTCGAAGACACCCAGCATATTAACATGCCCTGCTGTGACCCAGCACAGCAGGGTCCCACGTTAACATGTCCCGCTGTGACCGAGCACAGCAGGGACCCACTAACCATACCATTGCACCACCAAGGGTAACCCGTTCCTGCACTGGGTTCCCCCCACTCTTTGTGCAATCCACCGACTTCAAATACCCCCCTCCTTTATGCCGACTGCTGCGACAAGGTCAATCTTCTTCGTCTCTCCATGTCGATCTCCAGAAATCTTGCAAAGGGGCGAGTGGGCGGGACAATTCCGGACGTCTTCCAGGTAGTGAATGAACCTCCCACCTCATACTTCGGCCCTATATATACTATCCTACAACTAACAACCCCTTGACCAATTACATGGCCCCACAGCACTTATAACTCCACCTCACACTTTTCCCGCACAAAAATAACCTACACCTTAACCCCTTGCTAACCCTCAGGCCTAGCATCCCTCCTTAGTCATGTTGCCCTCCCTTGAGCCCCTTCAGGGCAGGCGTCCGGGCTTTTCTTGACTTAGGAACGTCTGACTGGTGGCCCTATCTTGCCATACTGACCCAAACCAGTTATCCACCTATTGCCGCTTCTCAACCCAAAATAAGACACAGACTGCGTGACATTGGATGTAAAAGGCCACAGCAGCCTCGTTTATGGACATGGCCTCCTGCACTAAATAAGCTCAAATTACAACAAGCAAGTAGATAATGCCTAAACCAGTAGCATTCCTGCCTTGGAACAACCCCAGTGAACAATGAAGAGATCTGCTGCCGCAGCAAAAGGAGAGGAAACCAAGGTCATGTCTGCAGACAATACACCAGACAACACACCCCCTTTCCATCGTCTGATGACAAGCAACCTCCCTGTACCCACCATCACCACCGATCTATCAACAGCCAACAAAACCCCGCACAAACACTCAGCCCCTGTTCTGAGACACCTATCCAGAATGGATACCCACAGCCACACTCTCAGGGAACAACACCACGATCCTTAATGATCCAATCGTGAATGCAGACCCATCCGCCAAAAGGCCCCCCCCCCAACACCTGCTACTGGGCCATGAAACCCCCAGAGGTGCGGCTAATCACCGCGACCCCACAAACCACCCTGGACCTCACCATAGTACCGCCTCATAACCGTCCACCCTTTACAAATCACGTCCGTTATTAAAACCCCGCAACGCCCAGGAACGTACGACTTAACACCAACCAACAACCAGAAGTATGTAAAACCCCCACCACCAACAAATGGCCAAAACCTAAATAAGAGGTGCAAGTGAACCTTAAGCTTACCAGGCTGACTCCGGGGTGGCCCCCGGAACAGCCGTCACGTGTCCTCCGCGTCGAGCACCATTGGTATCCTCCCCGACCGACGCAGGCTGTCCTCCTCCTGGGCAGAAAACAGGCGACTGGGACCTCGCCAGCAACAGCCGGCGAGATGAACCTGCTGCCCAACCCGGAGGATGCCTCAGGAGATGGTTACCGACCCAGAGCCGTAAACGGGGGCCCCGACCGCGCATATGTAAACTGCCTCCGTGCAGGGATCCAACCGCTCCTGGGTCCCCGCCGAACCCAGCTTCAATGTCTCAGGGGCCCGCCCTAGCTCGGCACCCCCAGCCCGTCATGCTCTGTCAAAGTGTAGCTCTGGCTGAGCACTGACATGCCGCCGCTGCTTGGTGAACCCTGTGCGGATTCAGATAACCATGATGCCAGGGGCAGGTGCTCACGCCGCCAGACCACGCACTGCACCCTGGGTCACGTGGCCGCGCCGCCCATGGTGTCACACTGACCCCTGCGCCGTATCAACATGAACCTGTAAGGGCCAGTGATGTCACTTACCACTGCCCGCACCGCTGCTGGACTGCCGTCTGGTCTGCGAAATCCTCACCCATATCTTCCTCTGCAGCCGACGATCGCTGCAGGGTTCAGCGCTGACACTTCCGGGTCAGCTGACCCCGGCGCCGAAGCACGTGACCGCGTCACCAGACCACGTGACCGCGCCGGGTCACGCGGCCGCGACGCCCGCGTCACCAGTGCGCGCCGCGACCCGGAAGTGGAGGGGAGGCCGGTCACATCGCTCACCGCCCCGCTGCAGCCGTCCCGATACAGTCTCCGCGATGTCCTCTCTCCCAGGTCCACACGTGAACGCGCCGCTGGCCCACGTGACCGCGCCGACCCACATGACCGCGGCAAGTCAGGTGAGCGCGGCGGGGCAGGTGAGCGCGGCGGGGCAGGTGAGCACGGCGGGGCAGGTGAGCGCGGCGGATCACGCAGCCGCGACATGCGCCACACCACTGCGTACCGCGAACCGGAAGTGGAGGGGAGGCCGGCCACGTCACTCACCGCCCCGCTGCCTTGATGCCCGCGGCCCGGCTTCCGGCCCGGGCCCCGCGTTGTCCCGTCTCCTGGGTCCGCAGCCGCTGCCGTGGTTCTTCCGCTGGTGCTCCGCTGCCCGCTCCTCGGTGTCGTTTCCAGGCTGAGGCGCTAAGAAGGCCGCGGTCTTCGCTGCCGCTTCGGAGGCAGAGGGGTCCCATCTTCAGCGCCACCGACGTCGCCGGACCATCGCTGCAGCTGCTCCTCCACCCTCCTCTTGGTCTGTACCACGAGGCCCTCGATCTTCAGGATCCAAGTGATTCAGCAACAATTCCGGACGTCTTCCAGGTAGTGAATGAACCTCCCACCTCATACTTCGGCCCTATATATACTATCCTACAACTAACAACCCCTTGACCAATTACATGGCCCCACAGCACTTATAACTCCACCTCCCACTTTTCCCGCACAAAAATGCCCTACACCTTAACCCCTTGCTAACCCTCAGGCCTAGCATCCCTCCTCAGTCATGTTGCCCTCCCTTGAGCCCCTTCAGGGCAGGCGTCCGGGCTTTTCTTTTTCAATGAATTAAGTCGAATTCTCCCTGTCTGTAATTCCCCGACCCCTTGGCTGCCTCCAGTCTTTGACTAAGGCTGGTTTCAGATGTCCATGTTTAATCAGGTACAAGTCACACGCATGGTTATGGTCGTATGTGTCTCATGCGTGTGTCACACATGTGACATCTGTGTTTGCACACGTGTTACACGTACCAGAGAAAACACAGACCTTTTAAATAAAAAAAAATTCTATATTTACCTGTATCCAGCGCTGTTTTCTTCGTCTCCCACTCATTATATCCATTGATTATTCATTACAGTGAGGAGCTGGAAGTCGAAGCATCGTGGGGACAGCATCGCAGGGACAGGTGAGTATTCAGCAAGCAGTGTGTGTGCAGTGACATCCAGGAGGTCATTGGAGTTCCCAATGATCTCTGAAGATATCCTGATGACACCCCTGCGACACCCGTGCTACAGCGGGTGTCACCAGGCTGACTTCATGGGTTCATCAAAGTTCATTGGGAACCCTGATGAGTCCCCGATTCTGTCCCAATAATGCTCCGGCTTCCAGGTCCTCACTGCACACACGCACACACACACACACACACACACACACTCTGCTGGATACTCACCTGTCCCCAGCGATGCTGTGCACGGCACTGAAGTCCCCAGCGCTGCTCAGGCTTCCAGCTCCTCAGTAGAGTGAATACTCAATAAGTATAATGAGCGGCGGTCAGGAGCGGGAGGCAGCAGAGCCGATGACAGCATTACTGGATACAGGTAAATATAGAAAATCTTTTTATTTAAAGGACTCGTGTTTTCTCCGGTACGTGTCACACTGATGTCTCACGGATAACATCAGTGTGCGATCCATGTGTCACCCATGCTGCCGGAGAAAAAACGGCCATGTCTCCGTGTGTATGTGCATGGTCAAGAGGGGTCACAGGGTCCGTGTGCGTAACACAACAGAATAACATGGGTACATGTCACACCGATGTCTCATGTATCACATCAGTGTGCGATCCGTGTGTCACCTGTGCTACCGGAGAAAAAACGGTCATGTCTCCGTGTGTAAGTGCGTGGTCAAGAGAGGTCACACGGTTCATGTGAAAACACAGCCGTGTGAGTAACAGCATAGTATAACATGGGTACCTGAAACACGGACGTCTGAAACCGGCCTAACAGATCACTACTTAGAATTTAAACAGAGGCAGGAGGCCATTCACAGACTGGAGGCAGGCGGATGGGCCAGGGAATCACAGACAGGGAGGAGAAATCCCTTTGCACTGTGCATCTAGGAGAAAACATTAAATGGTGATTAAAGAGCAACAATAAAGTGTATTTCTTCAAAAAAGGTATCAATGTGATCAGTATTACAGCTCCATTACAGCCATGAGTTTAGTTTATATCACAAAATTTTACTGATAGGTTTTCTTTGAGAATACGTGCATATCAGTTACCTTCCAGCAGAAAATGAGAACTTCAAGTTGAGGTTTGACAAACGCAGCATGCCAGCGGTGAAGGTTGCTTGCTATAATGAGAGCATCTCTTAATATTCAAAACATATAAAAACATAACCAATACATCCACTATAGCACCTTCTGAATTCCAAATGTACCTGGTCTTCGACATATTATTAATAACTAGGTACATTTGTCACTTTAAGGGGCTTGGAAAAGGTAGGGAGAACATGATCAACTCTCTGAACGTTCATCTGGTGACCATACTTTTATTCACCAAGCTATTCACATCTAAAGGCTGCTTTACACCAGGCAATCTATCGTGCGATAGATCGTCGGGGTCACGGTTTTTGTGACGCACATCCGGCATCGCTGGCGATGCCGGCCTGTGTGACACCTCCTAGCGACGCAGTATCGCTCACAAATCGTGAGTCGGGTACTGCTCGTTAGGTTCCATAATATCGTTTAATTTAGTTGACCATCGTTTCCGTGGTAGCACACGCCGCTCCGTGTGACACCACGGGAACGATGAGCAGCTCACCTGCCTCCCGCGGCCGCCGCCGTCTCTATGTGGAAGGAAGGAGGTGGGCGGGATGTTTACGTCCCGCTCATCTCTGCCCCTCCGCTTCTATTGGCCGGCGGCCATGTGACGTCGCTGTGACGCCGAACGTCCCTCCCACTCCAGGAAGTGGACGTTCGCCGCCCACAGCGAGATCGCACGAGAGGTAAGTATGTGTGACGGGGGTTACTAACTTTGTGCGACACGGGCAGCGATTTGCCCATGACGCAAAAAGGACGGGGGCGGGTACGATCGATTGTGAAATCGCACAATCGGTCGTACCGTGTAAAGCAGGCTTAAATGTATTCTTTACAACCTGACAAACTAAAACATCATAAGGCCTTATATGTACCAGCATGGTTTTATTTTGATGGGAAATTCCTGTTTAAATATAAATATAATTGTTCCAGCAGCCCAGCAATAGTCATACAGAGGGCAGAATTATCATTTGCGTTCATTTCTTCTCTTTGTTTTTTTAGTACCAAATTCTTCAAAATGTCTCATGAATTTTTTGCAAAATAAAAATTTCTCTTTATTTTTTCTTTATAATTTTTTTTGCGCCTTTTTATTGCAAAAAGTTGCATGTTCTGCTAAAATGTTGCAAAAATGTAAAATTCCAGACGTATATAAAAGCACTCTTTGGTGAATCTACAGTTGCAGAAAAATTCACACCAAAACATAGCCAAAAACATCTGAAGACCCCAAACACACTCACTCACAATGACGAACATAAAAAGAAAAAAACAACATTCAAACACATATAAAATAGACATTAAATAGGGTGCAAACAGAAGAAAAACACAAAAAAAAAATAAACAAAAGAGGCACAAATGCAATAGTAAAGGAGGTCCTATGTGTTTAGAGTAGTACTTTTGTTCACTTCTAAGAAAAGAATATCTAGAATTGTTATTTTATGGAGAGTACAAATATCTACTAAATCAAACCTGTTCGGTCTTATACATTAACAGGATACCCATGGGATACAAGCATGGCAGTTAGCACTGAAGACTTGCAACTCTGGGGTCCTGGGCTCAAATCCCACCAAGGACAGCATCTGCAAGATGTGTGTATGGTCTCCCTGGGTATTCTGGTTTCCTTCCATGCTCAAAAAACAAAAGTAGGGAATTTAAACTGTGAGGCCCAATAGGGACAATGGTGATGATGTGTTTAGAGTAATGCAGATAAATCTACCTTGAGTACAGGAGACCTGTGGTGCAGTATTGTCAGTGAAGAGACGGTCAGAATTCCTATTCAAATTAACACATTGACAACAGCTCTCCATTGGGACAAGGTCCTATTATTGGGGCTTGTATTGATCATTCATGGCATATCTTACGTATGAAATGAAGATACCCCTGTAATCTTATTGATGGTTTTGCGCAAAGTGAAATTACGTCAGATCTGAATAAGGGTGGGCTTTACACGCTGCGACATCGCTAGCCGATGCTAGCGATGGCGAGCGTGATAGCACCCGCCCCTATCGTTATGGCGATATGTAAAGATCGCTGCCGTAGCGAACATTATCGCTACGGCAGCGTCACACGCACTTACCTGCTCGGCGACGTCGCTGTGACTGGCGAACCGCCTCCTTTCTAAGGGGGCGGTTCGCTTGGCGTCACAACGACGTCACTAAGCGGCTGTCCAATCAAAGCGGAGGGGCGGAGATGAGCGGGACAAACATCCCGCCCACCTTCTTCCTCATTGCTGGCGTGTGGCAGGTAAGGAGAGGTTCCTCGTTCCTGCGGCGTCACACGTAGCGATGTGTGCTGCCACAGGGACGAGGATCAACTTCACCCACGCAACAGCAGCGATAATTGAGAATGGCCCCCCACGTCAACAAGGAGCGATTTTGGACATTTTTGCAACGATCCAAAATCACTCCTAGGAGTCACACACAATGAGATCGCTACAGCGGCCGGATGTGCTTCACAAAATCCGTGACCCCAACGAGATCACTGTAGCGAAATCGTAGCGTGTAGAACCCGCTTAAGGCATTTACTTACCACATTGGCTGAAAAAAATGGCTGCGTTAACATGTACGGTAAGACAACTAGCGCTTCCAGAATTCCTTCTAACGTCAATGTAAGCTGGGATGTCAGGAGAATCTCAGGAGACTTGGTGGCCTTCAGAGTGAACATTACAACCTCGGACTTGGGGTAATATTTCTTCACCTATAACAGACAAGTTATACATATTCCATTCCACCAATCGCATCTGTCTTCACTATGTATTATCACGTAGTAAAATATACAAAACAATATTAAACAATACAAAACAGGATTAAAATATAAAACAGATCATTTAGACAAATCAGCTGTATTATATGGTAATATATAAAGGCTTATTGTATTCATCTAATATTGATATTTTTAGATATTTTTTGAACACTCCGCATATAATCTAGAATAAATGATTACCATTTTTGGTCTGAGCCTATATTTGTTCTGTTGTCTTCGACTGATTGTAAAATATTGTTATCATCCTAATTTTATTATTTTGTTTACTTTGAGTTGGATTTGTCTATTTTTTTGTCTCTTTTTGATTTTAATCACATCTTTTCTGTAGCACCCTTGTTGATGAAGCTTATGATATTGTTACTGCACCACCTGGTGGACACCATGTGAAATGCAAGGTATTCCAATATGTTACAAGATTATTTCCAATAGAAAAAATAGGTTGAAAAAAAACAACATCTGAAAGTAAGGCTATATTCACATTTGCACTATGAAGGAAAAGACAATTCACAGTTTTGGGCTGCAGTAACCAAAATGAAGAACCTTGATCCAATAATATAAAAGTGAGGGGTTTTTTTTATCCTACGTCTTTCCTCTGGTGTCTTTCTCAAGTGTAAAACCAAACTGTAGACTTCAGAAAGTGCGGCGTGGAAAAGCGTTGTTAAATAAAAAATGCTCTTTATATTATTGGATCAAGGATATTTATTCTGGTTAGCACACCACTCCTTCGGCAATCCTGGTTGAGTTCATGCCTTAGGCTAAGTTCACACTTCCGTTGTTTTGCATTAGTCACAATCAGTTGTGTGACTGATGCAACGGGTGCATTGCAGATATTGGCACAACTGATGTGACTGATGCTGCAAAAAAATGATCCGTTGTTTTTTGTTTTTTTTTACTGTTTTATCGGCGGTCGGCTTTTGTGAATGATCAGCTAATCGCCCGGTCGCCAGATTTTGTGAACGATCATCGTTCACAAAAGCCGGCCGCCGGCCGATCAGCTGATCATTCACAAAAGCCGGCCGCCAACCGATCAGCTGATCGTTCACAAAAGCCGGCCGCTGGCCGATCAGCTGATCATTCACAAAAGCCGGCCGCCAACCGATCAGCTGATCGTTCACAAAAGCCAGCCGCAGGCCAATCAGCTGATTGTTCCGGCTGCTGGAACTGGAACGGAATTTACAGTCGATCATGTTTTTTTACTGTGCGCATGCTCACAGTAAAAAACTGATCTGCCGCACACAAAAAAAGTTACATTCACCAGTACTGACGGTCAGTCAGTAAATGACTGATTCGTCACGCGGCGGATGCAACGCAGGGCCATCAGTCACAATCCGTCGCTAATAGAAGTATATGGGGAAAAAACGGATTCCTGCAAAATATTTTGCAGGATACCGTAATTCCTCAAGGCGACGGATTGTGACTGATGCAAAACAACGGAAGTGTGAACTTAGCCAAAGCCACAGGGAGCAGCAACTGTTATTGAACTTTCACAGGTTTTGTGCCTACACAACTCCCTCAGGTGAGCATATTGCCTGGATCTATTATATCTTTTTTACAAACGTATCACCAAAAGGTCGGATCTGCTCTGTTTCCCAATAGTTTTTATCAACATTGGTACTGTGGCTTCCATTATAATAGCAGCCAATAAGGTAGTGACTGATCCATTTTATTACACATATCTGCAATGCATGACAGACCATATTCAGGTAAAATAGTTATACAAAAATGTTATCATGGTTAACATTTTTTATGAAAATTGGCAAAGGAAAGCATGCATTTATCTTTTAGTTGCCCAGCAGATATCAACTGATTACAGAAGTAGCGGCAGCTTAAATACCCTTATGTTTAGCTTTATTCTGGAGGACCCATATTTAGTTTTCACGTGCAAAATCAAGGGTGGATTTAGCTTGGGGCAGAGGAGAATAAGTGCCAAGCCAGTACCCCATAACAGATTGTTAGGTTTATAAGGGATGAAAATAATATAAGCAAATTGGGTCTGTAAGGAGATGGACACATTGCCCACATTCACCCTTGAAGACACGAGTACTGTTATGATGAATAATGTGTATTGTGACATGCATTATTAGTGACAGATTGTATTTTGCCCCACAGTAGGGAGACTTTGGGTTAATGTTTGGGATCAGTCCAGAGTGGGTGGGTCTACAATGAAGGAACAGAGACAGTTTACTTCCAGGAGAGGAAATAGGGCCCAGCATGCAGTAAAAGTGGACCTAAAGTCTGCCTAGTGATCAGAGTCACAAGATGTGGGTGTCCCAGACATGTGTGGAGAACAAAACAGTGAATATTATGATCTTGAGTAAAGAGGAAGGAAAACAGACGGAAGGACGGAGTGTTCAACCGGAGACGGGTCATGAATCTATAGTAGTAATATATACAAGGCACTCCTGAATTCAGTAAAATATGATGATTTTTTATTATTTCTCAGTATAGTCAAGTCAGACGTTGCGGCCCAAACATGGCCTTCATCAGTAACTAGCACCTGAGATGAATAGAGATAGATTATAGTTTCACTCTTTTCATTGGCAGTATTTGGAATGCTAGCAGATATGTGACTGGGATCTGCAGCCTGTTATTTCTGCCATGGGCAGTTGTAGTAATGCTATGAAGAGAATTTCTGTGGTTTGCAGCCTGTCATTAGCAGTATCCACACAGCAGTGGATACTGCTAATGACAGGCTGCAAACCACAGAAATTCTCTTAATAGCATTACTACAACTGCCCATGACTTGACTATAACTGAATATACTGAATATGAAATAATAAAAAATCATCATATTTTACTGAATTCAGGAGTTCCTTGTATATATTACTACTGTATATGGTCTGGAAACCTACCTGAGCACCCTGGTAACTAGAAATTCGGTAGAAGTACCTCATCCTTTTGAACGAGTCATGAATTTATAACTCAGAGAGGTAATGGGCCAAGACGGAACAGAGAAAGTGAAACAGAGAGAGTGCCCCAGGTGGGAGTGACAAGGTGTCAGAAGTAGAGAAACTGAGTACTGGCCATATTGGCAAACTAGTTCTTGTAAAGAGGAAGAGAGGATGGGGAACAGTGGGTTGAGAAAATGACCTTCAGTGTCTGAACTGTGGTAGCATCTTGGGGTGTGGTGAAGGAAACAAGACTAGTTGAGGCAGCGTTACACTAGTGGGTGTTGACCCTTGTGCAAAAGCAGCGGCTCAACCTGGAGTGAGGTAACTAAGCGACTACCTCATCTTCACTAGAGCCTGATGGTGAGGTTAGGCATGTGCTAGAAGGTAGCCACCAGGTGCTACTCCAGGGAATATTACAACACTGTAGCGTGTAGATGACACAATGGATGGCTGGTTCAGGCTGGTGCTGACTGGATGACTGGTTCATGCTGGTGCAGAATGGATGGCTGGTGCAGGCTAGTGCACTGCATATAGCAGGTACAGCAGGTACAGGGAGTACGGCAGTTACAGCGGGTACAGCAGGTACCGCAGGTATGGCATGTACTGACAGGTACAGCAAGTATGGGTTAGCAGGTCAAGATAACAGATACAGGATACAGGGAACAGGAATTGGACCTAGCAGCTAGTATCATGTCTCTAGTAGTAAGACCACATTGCTCAGGCACCTCCCATAGGGGGCGGATGCTTTAAGTACCTAGCGTCTCTCAGCCATAGCCCTAAGTGCACTAAAAATTGTCTTCCGTGCTGACTGGTGAAGGCACTGTACCAGGATTCTTGAAGTGGCGGCTCAGGACAACAGGCTTGAGGAGAGACACGTGGAAGGAATTGGGGATATGCAAGGAGGCCATACGTTTCAGTTTGTAGGATGTGGCATGCTGGATAACCTCAAAAGGACCAATAAAGTGGGGACCCAAGTTGTAGGAAGGTAGACGGAAATATCTGGACCTTGTCTATAGGCCAGAACAGGGGAGGATCCAGACGTCCATTATCGCATGCCTTTTCATCTGTACTGAGGAGCACTCCAGAAAGGCTTTGGTCTCCACCCAGATTTTGGAGAAACTCTTGATGAGAGCATTGGCCCCAGGGTTGCCAGAGGTGATAGCCACAGGAAAGGGATATTCGGTTGCTGTCCATATACAATGTAGAATGGAGAGTTAGTGGAGGATTCACTCACATGATTGTTATAGGAGAATTCAGCCCAAGGTAGAAGTTTGACCCAATCGCTGTATTGTGCATTGATGAAGTGCAGCAGGAAATTCGTCAAAATTTGGTTGACCCACTCCACTTGACATTTGGACTGAGGATGGTAGACTGATGAGATGCCCAAGGTGACATTCAGCAGCATACAGATGGACCTACAGAATCTGAACCTGAACTGGACACTTCTATCAGACACAATGTTGAGGGGTAGGCTGTGCAGATGAAAGACATGCTGGACAAACTACTCAGTGAGCATGGGAGCCAAAGGAAGACTGGGCAAAGGAGTGAAGTGGGGCATTTTGGGGAATCTGTCTACTACTACCCAGATGATGAAGCAACACCAGAAGGTCATTGATGAAATGCATTGAGATGTGTTGCCATGGAGCAGAAGGCACAGGTAAATGTAGTAGCTGCCCAGAGGGAAGCTTCTTAGAGGTCTTATTATGAGCACACACAGGACAGACTAAACCTAAGTTGGCCACCAATAATGCTGCAAGATGAGTCTTCTTGTGCCCTCCGTGACTTGCAAGCTTAGTAGAGTGACCCCACTGCAGCACTAGCTTCCTGTCCACTTTAGTAACAAAAGTGTTTCCAAGTGGTACTCAAGACAAGCTTAATGGAGCAACCCGGCTTGGCAAGGATTCACCCTCTGAGTCGACTGCTTGCAGGACAGGTTCTTGTAGTCGATGTAGATGACAACGGAAAGTACAGCCCCTTCAAGTAGATATAACCACTCCTCCAGAACCAGCTTAATCGCCAACAATTCTCGGTTCACAATTGAAGAACAGAGAAGGCCTTGAAAAAGCCGCAGGTTACCATCTAACAGCATGTTTCTGCGTAAGAGCTATACCAGCCCCAGAGGAAGAAGTATACACATCTAAGAAGTGTTTGTTAATCTAGTCTATGAAACACTGGAGCAGATGAGATGCTTGCTTTAGGGTGATAAACAATCTCAGCCTCAGTAGTCCACATCTTAGGATTCGCCCCCATGCAGGTCAGGTCAGTGATAGGGTCAATTTGGGAAGAGAAATGCAGAATGAACTAGCGATAGTAATTGGTGCAGAGCAAGAACCACTGAATTGCCTGCACAACATCAGGATGAGGCCACTTCAGGAGCACTGACACCGTCTCCGGATCCATCTTCAAACAGATGTTGGAGATTATGTAGGTCAGGAAGGGAGGTATATTAGAAGACACACGAATTTGCCGTACAGATGATTCTCCCTCAGCCTCTGCAGAACCTGGCAAACATTTCTCCTGTGTGTTGGCAGGTTGGGGGAGAGCACTAAGATGTAATCCAAGTACATGACCAAACATGAGTAAAGAAAGTTCTAAAAAATATAATTTACGAATTCTTAGAAGACTGCAGGAGCATTGCTGAGCATTACTCCATACTCATAGTGGCCATCAAGCGTGTTAAAGTCAGTCTTCTAATCATCACCCTACCGTATATGCACGTATATGAACAAGATTATAAAAACTGCGGAGGTCAAGTTTAGAGAAGATTCGGAAAACTTGAAGGGGCTTGAACAATTCTGATATAAGCAGCAGCGGATATTTATTTTTGACCATAGTTTAATTGAGACCTCTATAGGCTATACATGGCCGATGGAATCATCTTTTTCTTTACGAAAAAGAATCCAGCCTTGGCTGGTGAAAAGGACTTTTGGATGAATACCTTTGTCAGATTCACCTTGATGTACTCAGACATGGCCTTGGTCTCTGCCTGGGACAGAGGGTACACTCGACCGCAGGGAGGTGAAGAACCTGGAAGAAGGTTGATAGGGTCATTATATGGCCTATGTGGTGGTAACGTCTCAGCCTCCTTGTCGAAAACATCCACATGGGAGCAGTAGTTGGGTGGCAGACTCGGAAGATTTGATGATTTCGCTGGTGGTTGGGCAGGACAGACAGGAAAGAAACATTGCTTGTAACAAGGCTGACTTCATCTGAGCACTTCACCAGATCTTCAGTCCAAGACAGGCTCGTTCATACGCAGCCATGGCACGCCCAATAGCAGTGTATGTGAAGGCGATCTTCTCAGAGTGTAGCATTTCTATCTGAAGCTCCACTTGCTCAGTGATGAACTGGACAGCCTTGATTTGGGTTTTTTTTATCCACAGATGACACTGCGAGGGAAGCTTTAAGTCTCTGGACAGGAATCTCATACCGTTCCACCACGCCCTGTTGCACAAAAGTTCCTGTAGAAACAGAGTACCAGATGGGCCTACTCAGTGAATTGGGTGTTGCCACAGGATATGGATACAGACAGAGACAGGGAAGGAGAGGACTTGCTCTCAACCAGGGTAGCCTCTCCTATAAACCCTAGGCTTTGGAGTTTCCTGGCTTCACAGGACAAGAATGGATCTGATGTTTAGGACTTCCGTAGAAGCGCCTTAAGTTGGTGCAACAGTCCTCCTGGTGAAGCTTTGCCAAGTTAACATGATCCACCTGCATGGGTTAAACAGAAGCAATGAGAACAGCTGCGGCACAATGGGTCTCTGGAAGGTTGTAGCAAAATAAATCAACCTCCTCTCTCTACACACCTCTCTAGAGCGTTCTTGGAATCTGAGGTAAATCCGGATAACAAGAGATACTACGTCATCCAAGGAAGTAGGAACATCTTGGCTTGCTAGTTCATCCTTGATCCCAGACAGACTCTCCCAGAATGCAGCTACCAGTGCTTCATTATTCCAGCCAACTTCTGAGGACAGGGTGTGAAAAAGGATGGCATAGGGGCCTCCGGTGAGATTTTTTTGGTGCAATCAGAGAAGCAAAGACGCTACTGAGGTGACACAAAAAGGCTCCGTCACACTGATGACTGGGATGTGGCTAGATAGAGACCTCTAAGCCGGCTCTCCAACTAGGTAACACTCTGAACTGACCCTCAACCCAGAGGTACACTCGATGGTAGTGAGGTCTTAGTCCCCTGTGTGTCCCCATCTCCTCTCCAAGACCCTGATGTAACACCCTCCACACCCACCACCCAAGGATTGGGCCGGTACAGTAGTCACAAAACCCCACCAACAAACAACACAGACAGGGGGACAACAAAACTCACACACACAAATGAAACACCAGGGGGGCTACAAAAGGTGCCCAGGAGGTAAATAGGGTAAGGAGAAAGTAACAAAACTACAGGGTTACTTCCACATCAAGCAACAGAAGATGACGGCGGCAGCCGCAAACACCTCCTTCCCGCTTCAGACCAAGCTCCAGAATGAATTCTGAATAACCAGCACCCTCTGCTGGGAGCAGAGGGTATTTATCTAGGTTAAGAGTGGTCATCAGCGGAAACACCTGATCAGGGGTATTGAGCTTGCTGCTAGCAAGAAAACTGACATTAACCCCGAGCATGCCAAAAGGATGGTAATAAGAGACTCAGAGCCTGAGCCTGTCAAGGGGAGATGACCGTGACAGTACCCCCCCTTTTACAAGAGGCCTCAAGACTCTCAAGACCACAAACCAATGACAAAAAGAAAAACTCCAAAAATAGAATGGTCTAAACCAGTGTTCAAATCCCATGTGAACAGTCCCCTGCGGTTACCTGGAGTGTATGCAGGAGACAGAGGTAACTACGTGGGCCCAAAAACGCATCTCTGGAGTGATGACATGTGAAGATGTTGTTGGCGTTAAGCACTGGGGGTGGCTCCAGCCGTACGGCTACAGGATCCACAAATTCTACAACGCAGTAGGGACAAAGGAACCCTGAGCCCGTACTCCCCAACGTACTCCTCCATTTGATGTTATCGGAGGACACCCGCATGGTCATTCAACCACAGGTCTGGACCTGGAAAATTATTACGACGCATACGTAAACTGGAACTGGGTAAGCCCCCCAGCAGGACCGACTGCAGAGGTATCACCACCCAAACGTATGGCCTTATACTCAGGAATCACAGCTGCTCCACACAACATATACAGTTGTATATTCCTCACCGTGCATAAAAATATTGGAAGTGACAAGAATTGAACAGTTGTCACACCGATGTGTACACCAAGATATATTTCACATTAACCTACAGTGTTCAGAATATCACCAAAACCATTGGTTAAACATCACTGCGGTAGATAAAGCAAAAAGGTGTTGTCCAATAGAGGAGGGGGCAGAAACAACAGCCTCACAGTACCCTCAAATGGCAACTATCTGACCTTATACGTTCTTAAGTGTACTTTGCACACTAAGACATTGCTAACCGATGGTAGCGATGCTGAGTGCGATAGTCCCTGCCCCCGTCGCAGCAGCGATCTCTTGTGATAGCTGCTGAAGCGAACATTATCACTACGGCAGCGTCACACGCACTCACCTGCCCTGCGATGTTGCTCTGGACGGCGATCCGCCTCCTTCCTAAGGGGGCGGGTCGTGCGGTGTCACAACGACGTCACACGGCAGGCGGCCAATTGAAGCGGAGGGGCGAAGATGAGCGGGAGGTAAACATCCCGCCCACCTCCGTCCTTCCGCATAGCCGGCATGAGCCGCGGTGACGCAGGTAAGCTGATGTTCCTCGCTCCTGCGGCTTCTCACACAGCGATGTGTGCTGCCGCAGAGGAATGAGGAACAACATCGTACCATCGCTGTAGGAAAATTATGAAAATGTTGGACACTACACCGATGATACGATTATGACGCATTTGCGCTTGTTAATTGTATCAAAAAGGAGTTACACACTATGATATCGACATACCTACCACCCAAGGGTCAGGCCAGGAAAGTAGTCACAAAACCCCACCAATAAACAAAACAGACAGGGGTGACAACAAAACTCACGCACACAAAAGCAAACACCAGGGGGACTATAAAAGGAACCCAGGAGGTAAATAGGATAAAGAGAAAGTAACAAAACTACTGGCGTGATCTGGCGTCATCTCTGCGGTGAGTAAGGAAGTCTCCGTTTTTTATTACTTTGTGCACATTTAGCTGTTTGGGTTCGGTCTTTGACCACAGGGTCTTACATTCTGACCGATTGGTCTGTGGTTCTTGGTACCTTTTGTCCCTTATTAGGCTGCATAGTGTTTTTCTATCATTACCAGATATTTGTCCCTCACCACGCTAGTACGCCACCTTGTGCACTGTCTTATTATGACACCCCTATTTGTCTTTTAATATCTCTTTAATAAAGATTTACCTTTTACATTCTGGCTTCTGATTCTTTTTGTGCGATTTGGTGTCATCGAATACCTTGCAGAACGTTTCCAGGAATGTTTGCAGGTTAGAGACTACTGGATTGCTTCTTTCCCAAAGTGGGTTGATCCAAACAAGGGCTGCATCAGTCATATGAGACATCAGAAAAGGCACTTTTAGCCTATCTGAAGTGAACTGGCACAATAAAACTTCAAAGTGCAGTGTGCATTGGTTTATGAATCCTCTGTAATGCTTTGGACCGCCGTCAAACCATGGAGGAGCAGACAGTGGGGCAGGAAGCAGGAGCTAGATTTACTGCTTCAGTGGATCCAGCCAAGACAGGATCAGGTCTAGTCGTTGGTGTCAAAGTGTGCAGATGGCTGTCCACTGACCGCAAGTAGGATAGGATTCAATCTTGTTTCTTGCAGTGCTGCTGGCTGGTACCTTCAAATTGTTGATATTGGATTGGGTATAGAGTTGGTGCTGGGGTATGGCTTCCCGCCACAATCCCACCCATGACGGTCGCTGTATCCTGCCAACTAGACTAAAACTTTTGATCGTTATGTGGCGCCCTGGACAAGCCAGGACATCACAGGTACTGCAACAACACACCCCACACCCCAGTTAGGAACACCGAAGTCAAACACAAACCCTTGTTGCCTCCCTCCAGGGGCTGATGTCCACACCAGGTGGGACGGAGCAAGGCGGTTGGCTCCTCCCACTGAGGAGTTCACAGTCCTGGAGGCGGGAAAGAAGGTCAGATAGTGACGAGGAGTAGAGAGAGAGAGTCAGGGGAAGTAGTAGTAGAGGAGCAGACTGACCGTGTCCGGGTACGTGGCCCGGGCACCTGACAGCAAGGTTGGCAGACGCTAGTGACCGTCTGCAGGAGAGGCCGATTGACGCACAACCGTAAGGACCGGGGAAGGGCGGTGGCCCGCCGGTACCGGATTGGGGAGCGAAGAGAAGCCAGCACCATCTGGCAGGGTCTACGGACCCCGACCAGGCTAGGAGTCGCCGTAAAACTGGTCAAATCCGTCAGCGACGGGAACCTACAGGGTTTCCCAGCAGTAAAGACCCGATTGAAGGCAACCGTCCAAACCGTGAAGGAGAGAAAGCTACCGCCAGAGCTAGAGCTCCCAGGGCCAGAGCCTGCGGGCAAACAGGGGCTCCCTTAGCCAACCAACCGCTGGGGAGCGGGCTATCAGTGGGAAGCCATTGGGGCCGAGAACAGAACACCGGTGCAGGGAGAGACAGTTACCGCCAACCTACCGGGAGTGACCGCCGCAGCCGTCTGTGGGACTCGTCCATTCAGCCGTTTGTTTTACCAGAGACTCCGTGTGCGTTACTGACTGAGTAAGTAGCACCGTGCCGTCTGGCACTGCGCTGCCCCGTGACCCTGCACCCGGCCAGGCCCCGCAACCCACCTTCCGACCTCCACCATCAGACCCTGGGACCACCAAAACCCCCCTACCCATGGAGAGGAGAAAACATCTCAGCTGCTCCCTGTCAACACTCCCGGGATTCCCGTACAGAGCAGCGGTGGTGTCCCAACCTCACCACAAACCGTGGGTGGCGTCACGGACAATATCCCTAAACCAAACCACCCCTTTCACTCACGGGCGAGGAGCAGCAGCAGCCGGACCCGAGCAGTGGGTGAGCGCAGCGCCCTCCCCGCCCGCGACAACTTGGCGTCACGAACAGGATCCTACCATTCTACCGCCTGGTAGAGGTGCGCCTTGTGTCCCGCCGGAGGTGTCCGGCCAAAAATTTTCGGAAGCCGCCATATTGGGCGCGAAAAGTCCCCGCTCGAGTGTCTTCCCGAGCAGTGGAGGCGCGAAAGCCGAAGCTCCGCCCCTGAAGAGGAGGTGCCGGAAAGACACCAAGGGGGGACGGAAACAAGATGTCGGCGCCCGACGAAGCCACTGGGGGAGCGGTGGACGTAGCCGCAGACGTGCCGGCAGATGGAAATGGGCCCGGCCGTGCTCTGGCCGCAGGAGCGGGGGGAGCCGCGGCCCCCACCCTTGCTCAGGTGATGCCGTTCTCCTTGCCATATGTGCCCGGAGCTACCTGGCTGCCGCAGTACGACGAGAAACCTGATACCTTGCAGGTCTTCCAGAAAAAGCTTAGCCTGCTTTTAGAACTGTACCCCCTGACTGAGAAGCAGCGTGCAGTGGTGGTGCTGGGGCAGCTAACCAGCGCAGCTGAGCAGGAGACGGAGACCTGGGCCGAGGGGGACCGGTCCTCTGTGGCCACTATCTTCAAGAAGCTACAGGTTGCCTTTGAAATTTGCACCGGGGCTGAGCTGCGAATGCAGTTTTACCAATGCCGACAGCGGCCTACCGACAGTATCAGAGACTATGCCCTGCGTCTACAAACTTCTCTCCGGACGTTGAAGCGGGTGGACCCCATCAATGATGCTGAGAGTAAAAAAATGCTGGTAGAGCAATTCGTGCAGGGGATGAGATCCCCGGAGGACCGCAAACAGCTGCGTCTGTGGGCCTTAGAGCACCCTGATGTGGACTTTGCCGTGTTGAAAGAACGGGCCATTAAGGCTCTGCAGCCCCTGGCATCCAAAGTCCCAGAAGCGGCCCCGTGGCCGGCTGAGATGGCTCCCATCGTGGTAGCTCCTTCTCCCCCAACGCCGGCAGCGCCTGTGAATTCTGGCGGAATGATGGAGGAGCTGGCTGCCCAGGTCCGTCGTATGGATGGAGACCTCGCCAAGATCCTCGCCGCACTGCAGCCTCCAACGAGATCCAGGCCTCTGGGGGGGTTACAGCTCGCCAATTGTCCCGAAGATGTTCCCTGGATGCAGCGGAGAAGGGCTACTGACCCGCGGTATGGACCTCTGATATGCTACAAGTGCAGCAAGCCCGTTCGCTACTCCCGATGGTGTCCGTTAAACGAACAACCCCTGGGGCCAAGGGCCAATCCTCAGTAGTAGAACCCAGTGGCCCCCCCGACTGGCGGGACCGGTTCATCGGGGCCCGCCCCATCATCCATCTGGCTGTGGACGGCGTCCCGCTGATGGCGCTCCTGGACACTGGATCTCAGGTAACCACGATACCGTATACACTGTATCAACGTTATTGGGGGGAGGATGAACTTGCCCCTACAGATAGCAGTATGACATTGATTGCCGCTGATGGCCTCCCTTTGACCCAAGTGGGGTACAAACATGTGGCTATGACTGTGGGGCGAACCGAGCTACAACACCAAGGGATGGTCGTGATAAGGAATAACCCCAGCGATCATGATCCAAAGGTGGTGCTAGGAACGAATGTAATGGAGCATTGCATGAGTGAGGTGCTGACCCTACTACAACAGCTGGCCGCCACCGCAGTGGGAGGTCGACAAAGGGCGGTGCAGCGAGAGATTCGGGCCTTGATGTACCGGCAGCAAGTGAACTCTGCGGGAGGAGAGATTGGGGGAGTGAGAGTGATGGACGTGGCCCCTTTGACTGTGCCTCCCCGGAGCGAAATGATGATCTGGTGTAGGGCAGCGGTAGGTCCCCAGGGATGTGATTACCCGGCCATGGTAGAGCCCATGCCCTCAGAACACTGGCCCACCGTAATGGCCGCCAGGGGAGTAGTGGACGTTAAGAAGGGGAGGGTGCCCGTGAGAGTGCTAAATTGTGGGGAGGAAGAGGTTAGGCTCCCACGGTACGCCACACTTGCCAAACTACTAACCCTGGACCCCTACACCATCCAAGAGGCAGTCTCCCCAACCTCCTCGCCCTCCGCCAGTCGCCACACGCCCCCTGCCCAGTTGGGTGAGTGGTGTCGAGAGCTGCATGTAGGCACTGACGATACCCCAACACATCACAGGGACAGGGTATACCGGATAGTACAGGAATATGAGCAGGTTTTCAGCAAACACCCGCTAGACTTTGGGCAGATTAAAGGGGTCCAACACTACATACCCACCGGCAGGCACCCCCCTATTAAAGAAAGGTATAGGCCCATTCCGCCCGCACATTACCAATGCGCCAAAGATATGTTGAAAAACATGAAAGAGGCAGGGGTTATTTGGGATAGCTGCAGGCCCTGGGCCGCTCCTTTGGTGCTGGTCAAGAAAAAGGATGGCACAATGAGGATGTGTGTGGATTACCGGAAGATCAACCAGATAACCCATAAAGATGCCTATCCTCTGCCCCGCATTGAAGAATCTCTAGCCGCGCTGAGGACCGCCAACTACTTCTCTACCCTCGACCTCACCAGCGGATAATGGCAGGTGGCCGTAGCCCCCGAAGACAGTGAAAAGACCGCCTTCGCTACCCCCATGGGACTCTGTGAGTTCAACAGCATGCCGTTTGGGCTGTGCAACGCCCCTGGAACGTTCCAACGGCTAATGGAATGCTGTCTGGGACACCTGAATTTTGAGACTGTCTTGCTGTACCTGGACGATGTAATCGTGTACTCACAGACATATGAAGCTCACCTGGAGCACCTAGCTGAGGTGTTCGCGTCCCTTGCCAAATATGGGATGAAACTGAAACCTTCCAAGTGTCACCTGTTGAAGCCCAGGGTACAGTACCTCGGACACGTGGTGGGCGCGGAAGGCGTCGCCCCAGACCCGGAAAAGATCACTGCCATACAGGACTGGCCAAGGCCGACTATGGTGAGGGAGGTGAGACAGTTCCTGGGCCTAGTGGGCTACTACCGCCGCTTCATAAAAGGGTACACGAAGATGGCTGCCCCCATGCAAGACCTCCTCGTGGGACACACCAAGGGTGGTAGCCCAACTGGGACTCCGCTAGTGTGGGAGGAAAAGCACGACGAGTCCTTCCGCCAGCTGAAGGCGGCGTTGACCGGGGAAGAGATCCTAGCGTACCCCGACTACAGCCTCCCCTTCATCCTTTACACTGATGCCAGCAATGTGGGCTTGGGAGCGGTATTGGCCCAGAATCAAGACGGAAGATAACGGGTGATCGCTTATGCCAGCCGAAAACTCCGACCCACCGAAAGGAATCCTGAAAATTACAGCTCCTTCAAGCTCGAGCTTCTAGCACTGGTGTGGGCTATCACCGAGTGGTTTCGCCATTACCTGGCATCGGCCAAGTTCACCGCTTACACGGACAATAACCCATTAACCCATCTGGATACAGCCAAGCTGGGTGCCTTGGAGCAGCGGTGGGTGGCTAGGCTGGCCAATTACGACTTCACCATCAAATACCTGGCCGGCCGTACAAATGCCAACGCCGATGCCCTCTCCCGGATGCCCCACATGTCGGAAGAGGGGCTGGACGATGATGACCTCGAAGAGATCGAGTAGCCTGCGATTCACAGGCCGCCAGTCGAGAAGTTGCGGGTCCATCATCAACAGGTGAGCCTGGACCCGCTGCCCAGTAAGGGGTGGCAAGAAGCCCAGGACCAAGCACCCGCTGTCCGTTTGGTCAAAACCCTGGTGGAACAGGGCTCGGCTGGAATGGACCCTACTGCCCCTACCGAGGCCCAACGCTTGTGGCGGGAACGAACCCGGATATACCTGCATCAAAGGAAGCTGTATTGGGAGTTAATCAATCCGAAGACCCACGAAAAGGTTCGCCAGCTGGTGATTCCTCAAGCTAACGTGCCCACTGTCCTCCAGGCATACCATGACGGTGCCGGACACTTCGGGTGGAAAAAGCTGGAAATGCTGCTAAGAGAGCGGTTCTATTGGAGCGGGATGCGGGAATCTGTGGAGGCCTGGTGCCGAGAATGCGGTCCCTGCACACTGAGAAGAAGGGATGAGGCCAGCCAGAAGGCCCCGCTACGCCCAATCGTTACACATCAACCGCTGGAGCTGGTGGCCCTCGACCATGTGAAGCTCACCCCTAGCCGAAGTGGGTATACTTATGCCCTGACCATTGTGGACCACTATTCAAGATTTATGGTGGTTGTCC
Source organism: Anomaloglossus baeobatrachus (assembly GCF_048569485.1). NCBI lineage: Eukaryota > Metazoa > Chordata > Amphibia > Anura > Aromobatidae > Anomaloglossus > Anomaloglossus baeobatrachus. The sequence continues at coordinate 326,360,737 of NC_134357.1, forward strand.
CAGTCAAGGACCTGACCGGCCGTACCGCCGCTAGAGCATTCCAGGCCTATTTCTGTCGGCCACATGGATACCCGGAGAAGGTACTTACTGACCAGGGCCCGGCCTTTGAAGCGGAGGTGTTCCAAGAATTCTGCCAGCTGTACGGTTGCAAGAAAATTCGGACCACGCCTTACCATGCCCAAACCAATGGCATGTGCGAAAAGATGAACCACTTGGTCCTGAACCTCCTCAAGACGTTGCCGCTGGAGGAGCGGAACCTATGGCCAGAGAAACTACCTGACCTGGTCGATATGTACAACAATATTCCTTCTAGCTCTACAAAGTGCACACCGGCGTACCTGATGAGAGCTCGGCCCGGTCGACTGCCAGTGGACCTAGAGATGGGGTTGGAGGCCCCGGAAGCACTCCCTTCGACAGCGGGATGGGACATTCAATGAAGAGCACAGTACCGACAGGTCCAGGACTATGTAGAAAAGAATTTGTGCCAGAGTCGGAAGCAGCAAGAGCAGTTTTTCAATAAAAAGGCGGCTGCAGGTCCCTTCTTGCCCGGAGATGTCGTCTTGAAGCGAAAGTGAAGGACCCACAAGCTAGATGACCAGTGGGAGGAGGCCCGTATGTAATACAACCCACCAATTGGGAGAATGGAAAGGCCTACCACATCAGCCATGACCAGGGGAAGACTTCGGCCACGGTTTCCCGAGATCACCTGAAGAGGTGTCCCCCACCATTGAGGACAGCAACTGAAGCCCCGGCCACCGAACCGGCTGAGGAGAAGGAGAAAGGGGTTATCCACACCATGATGGGCGATTTCCCGGCCGATTGGCCAACACAGAACGGCGCAGTGATCCTTCCTGTAATACTGTTCCCACAACAGGAAAAAGAGATGGAAGTGGTCGTTAATGCCCCAGCGCCCAGGGATGTGCCTGTACCCAGCTCCCCTATGCCTCTGCCTGCCCCACATGATAGTCGGGGGGAGGAACTAGCTGTGCCCTCTACTCCACTGCATACCACCACCAACCTTGGCCCCCGTAGGTCCACACGTCCCAACCTAGGTCGAACCCCGCTTAGGTACAGGGAGACTAACATTTAGGGGTGTGATGTTCATGTATGTTGTTTAATGTTTTTGAATGATAAGGAAAATGAAAGAAATCAACCGAACTGTTATCAGATTAACACCGTGATTGAACCGGCCGTTGCCAGCAACTAGTCCCCGTAGGGACTTTCTGCAACCGTTGCGTAAGGAACTTCTTACGGACAAGCCCGAGAACTCGCAAGGCAACCACAAACTTAGTGGAGTGTAAATAAATTGTTGGCTTTATACCGTGACCGCCTCCGGAGAGGCTGATTTGGGAGGATGGGCCTGGAGGAAAGGGATGGCCCAGGCCCGCCACTACCGTAACCGGTGGCAATCCTCCGGGGGTCAGGGGTCCTCATGGACGTGGGTCCCCTGAAAGAGACCGTACCCGCTCGGGCAATTTGGTTCTGGACTGGGGCAAGGGGTGCTGCCCACTTCTTAGGGGCAGCATCAGGGCCAGGTTGTTTGGGCGGGGGGAGAGCGGAAGCCGTACAGTTAATAAAATTGACTACCGTTTGTAACGTTGAAAGTACCGTGCCTCCCGTAATGGGAAGTTATGCATAAATACTTATGTTGTGGTTTTTATGTTTTTCTATTTTTCTACAGTTAACAAAAATAAAACCGGTGATGGACGAGCAGCCCGCGGATGGTCTGCGTTTAACCAAGGGGGATGTGGCGCCCTGGACAAGCCAGGAACTGCAACAACACACCCCACACCCCGGTTAAGAACACCGAAGTCAAACACAAACCCTTGTTGCCTCCCTCCAGGGGCTGATGTCCACACCAGGTGGGGCTGAGCCAGGCGGTTGGCTCCTCCCACCGAGGAGTTCACAGTCCTGGAGGCGGGAAAGAAGGTCAGATAGTGACGAGGAGTAGAGAGAGAGAGTCAGGGGAAGTAGTAGTAGAGGAGCAGACTGACCGTGTCCGGGTACGTGGCCCGGGCACCTGACAGCAAGGTTGGCAGACGGTAGTGACCGTCTGCAGGAGAGGCCGATTGACACACAACCGTAAGGACCGGGGAAGGGCGGTGGTCCGCCGGTACCGGATCGGGGAGCGAAGAGAAGCCAGCACCATCCGGCAGGGCCTACAGACCCCGACCAGGCTAGGAGTCGCCGTAAAACCGGTCAAATCCGTCAGCGACGGGAACCTCCGGGGTTTCCGAGCAGTAAAGACTCGATTGAAGGCAACCGTCCAAACCGTGAGGGAGAGAAAGCTATCGCCAGAGCTAGAGCTCCCAGGGCAAGAGCCTGCAGGCAAACAGGGGCTCCCTTAGCCAACCAACCGCTGGGGAGCGGGCTATCAGTGGGAAGCCATTGGGGGCGAGAACAGAACACCGGTGCAGGGAGAGACAGTTACCGCCAACCTACCGGGAGTGACCGCCGCAGCCGTCTGTGGGACTCGTCCATCCAGCCGTTTGTATTACCAGAGACTCCGTGTGCGTTACTGGCTGAGTAAGTACCACCGTGCCGTCTGGCACTGCGCTGCCCCATGACCCTGCACCCGGCCAGGCCCCGCAACCCACCTTCCGACCTCCACCACCGGGCCCCGGGACCACCAAAACCCCCCTACCCACGGAGGGGAGAAAACATCTCAGCTGCTCCCTGTCAACACTCCCGGGATCCCCGTACAGAGCAGCGGTGGTGTCCCAACCTCACCACAAACCGTGGGTGGCGTCATGGACAATATCCCTAAACCAAACCACCCCTTTGACTCACGGGCGAGGAGCACCGCTCGAGTCCCCGGGATCCGGCCCACCGCTCGAGCCACCGACCGAGCGAGCAGCAGCAGCAGCCGGACCCGAGCAATGGGTGAGCGCAGCGCCCTCCCCGCCCGCGACAGTTACTGTATGTCATTCATGTTTTGTATCATCTCTACTTTTTAAAAAAGGAGAAAAAAATGTATTTGCAGAATTATTGGTTGGCAGGATGTTACAACTGAACCCTAACAGGCTTTCAGAGATGGACAAACCAGGGTAGATGTAAAATCAGAAAATACACAGGACCCAAAACAGGCGAGTACTTGCCCTAGACCTAACCCTGATTTGTCCCTGCCCGACAGCGGAAGTTGGTTCCATAAAATAACGTAATAGCACTCCTAGATGTTGATGGCTGACCCTGAGGGTTTTAACTGCACCCTAAGCTATAAATCAAATATGACACAAAAACAACAATAAACATAAATGAAGTGCTCACAAGCAGAGGAGGACACACAGAGCTAGGAACGTGCAAACACAGTCTCACAGGAATGATGGAATGCAAGAAATAAAAAAGAATAACAGAATAAGTGGAAACCCTCCCAAATCTAAATGAAACAGAATAGGAGATAACTGGGAAAGGATTCACATAAACAAACTGCAGGGAAGTGCAATAACAATGTCTCAATAAGAAAACCTTTAACAAGGAGCTGGGACTCCAGACAACCATATATCCAGAAATATATCTAGCACTGAGGCATGGAAGTAGTGAGTATAAACAGACCCTCCCAAAATGTGATTGGGCAAACCAAGGGAGAAAGTATCCACACCTGAGTAGACGTGAAAGAGCAAGGCAAAGCATAAGAAAGAGAAGAGATCCTTCAGCAGTTGGATCAACATAAAACAGGCTGAGATCCAGCAAAGAGTAAGGTGGGCTTTGCACACTACGACATCGCAGGTGCGATGTCAGTGGGGTCAAATTGAAAGTGCCGCACTTCCGGCATCGCAGGCGACATCGTAGGGTGTAAAGCCTAGATGATACGATTAACGAGCGCAAAAGCGTCGTAATCTTATCATCGGTATAGCGTCGGCGTAATCCATAATTACGCTGACGGGACGGTCCGATGTTGTTCCTCGCTCCTGCGGCAGCACACATTGCTGTGTGTGAAGCCGCAAGAGCGAGGAACATCTCCTACCGGCGTCACCGCGGCTCCCGTAGGATATGCGGAAGGAAGGAGGTGGGCGGGATGTTTACATCCCGCTCATCTCCGCCCCTCCGCTCCTATTGGCCGCCTGCCGTGTGACGTCAGCAGTGACGCCACATGACCCGCCCCCTTAATAAGGAGGCGGGTCGCCGGCCAGAGCGACGTCGCAGGACAGGTGAGTCCATGTGAAGCTGGCGTAGCGATAATGTTCGCTACGCCAGCTATCACAAGGATATCGCAGCTGCGACGGGGGCGGGGACTATCGCGCTCGGCATCGCAGCATCGGCTTGCGATGTCGCAGCGTGCAAAGTACCCCTAAAACTGACCATCAACCAGAGATCATTGGTTCAAACCCCAGTTACAGGTCTAATGAACCAGTTTGTATAGGCTCGAAACAAAAAGGAAGATGCTTTGACTACATCTGCAGAAATTTTCCAGCATGCACTGACCATGGAGAAGCTAAAGGTGGGTATTTTTGACAGTCCTCAAATCAGAGAGCTCAAGAAAGATCCACACTTAAAGAGTCATTGAAAAATGCTGAGCTAGACACATGGTGTTCTTTCACTATGGTTGAAGATAATTGTCTTGGGAACTATAAAGTAGTTAATCACACTGAACTAGCAGAAAGAATGCTGTCTTCTTTCCGTCACATTGACTGTACAACGAGTATTCAGGTGCATTATCTCTATAGCCACTTGGATCGTTTCCCAGTAAACCTTGGTGACCTAAGTGAAAAACAGGGTGAACGACTCCAACAAGATTTAAGAACTATAGAAGAAAATAATGAGGACACTGGGATACGAACATGATGGAGAATTATTGCTGATCTACTCAAAGTGATTGCCCTGGCACAGATCACCGCAAGGAATCTTTAAAGCGCCACTTTTGGAAGGTATCTCAGTAAATGAACAGTGTATAAAGGACAACTTTTTATGCACATTTAATTCTAATTTTTCTTTAATTCTGTAATTATTATTCTGTGATGTAAATTCTTCATAAATAAAAGAAATCTACATTTATGAATGTTTTAATAAACAAGAAGGCAAAAATAATAATGTTTAGAAGAAATCAGTTATAGTGTTCAATTGGTCATATACATATACAGTACATAGGGTATCTCACGTCTCATTACCTAGGCTGATGGAAGAAAAATAAAGGCAGATTTAGAATTGGTGACAAAACTGATTAAATACAGTATCTTGGGCATCGATTTTCTTGTTTCGCAGTGATTTTTCTGTTTCCATATCTCAGCAATAAAAAATTCTGTGTAGCACATATAAGGTCAAAATGCTGAGCACACCCCTAGATAAATTTATTCAAAGGTGTTTCTGAAATGTTGTCACTTTTGTGGGTTTACTGATGTTGAAACCTTGAAGGCTCTGCAAGTGGCGCCCAAAAACTATTCCTGCCAAATATTTACTCCAAAAGGCAAAATGCATTTGTTTAATTTCGAGCTGTGATGTTCATCTAGTCATTTTTTAAAGGGAACCTGTCACCACTTTTTTGGCCTATAAGCTGCGGCCACCACCACTGGGCCCTTATATACAGCAATACAGCATTCTAACATGCTGTATATAAGAGCCCAGGTTGCTGTGAGAACATAAAAAACATTTTATAATACTTACCTAACGGTCACTGCGGTGGGCCTTATGGGCATCTTCGTTTTCCGGTGCCAGCGCCGCCTCTTTCGGTCATCTTCGTCCTCTTTTTGAAGCCTGTGTACATGACGTGGCTATGTCATACACACTCGCAGGTCCTGCACAGGCGCACAACAATACTTTCATCTGCCCTGCTCAGGGCAGATCAAAGTGCGCCTGCTCAATACCTGAATGCCGGCGAGTGTGTATGCCGTCGGACCTGTCATGCACCGCGGATAGAGAAGAAGGAGCACAAAGATGGACAAAAGAGGCGGCGCAGGCACCGGACAACGGAGACACGCATAAGGCCCACCGCGCAACTGTTAGATAAGTATTATAAAGTGTTTTTTATGTTATGCCCCGGCCTGTGCTCTTGTATACAGCATGTTAGAATGCTGTATATAAGTGCCCAATGGTGGTGGTCGTAGCTTATAGCCAAAAAAGTGGTGACAGGTTCCCTTTAACACATATAGAGTATTTGTAATTTTTGACGCAGTCTTCAGGAAAAATACCCATTGACTTCCATTATGCTCAGTAATCGAGTCTAGCCCAACCGAGTGCCCGACCTACTTGTTTCGAGAACCGAGTACTGGAACATCTTAGTGCTCACTCATCACTATTGCAGCTATTTTCAACATAGATACAAGGCTTTGACAAAATATTCATGTAATGCAAGTCAATGGGGAATACTCACAATGTAACGAGCAACCCTAATTCCGCACTATTCATGTGAGTAGTAATAGTGCGGAATTCAGGTTACTGTTTACATTACGAGTATTCACCATTGAATTGCATTGCACACGCTATTCGGAACGAATATGCGAGTATTAGACAGTATTCTTTATAAGTATAGCGAGTACGAATAGTTAGGTACTCGCTCATCTCTACTGGTCAGAAATGAGATACAGCCAAGAATTTACTTACATCAGGAATGATGGAGCGATAGTCATCTGTTCTTAGCCATAATTCATGCGAATACTGCAAAATTAAAATTAATTATTAGAGGTATTGGACAAGCTTAATTAAAGGTTCCTTCAATTCCATTCTGATAACAATTACAGCAGGAGGAGGAATTATTATGAAATTAGACATGTCAGCTATTCCCAAATATCTTACCATAGCCTTCCAACTGTAATGTAAAAAAGCTCTGGCAACATTTATTTGTATGGTCTCCCAACCTTAGGGGTACTTTCCATGTTGCGACATCGCTACCGATATATCGTCGGGGTCACAGTTGTTGTGACGCACATCCGGCACCGGTAGCGACATCGCAACGTGTAAATCCTAGGTGCGACGATGAACGAGCACAGTAGCGTACAATATCGCTGATCTGTGTAACGTCGTTCATTTCCATAATGTCCGCCGGCAATGCGGAAGGAAGGAGGTGGGCGGGATGTTATGTCCCGCTCATCTCTGCCCCTCCGCTTCTATTGGCCGGCCGATTAGTGACGTCGCTGTGACGCCGAACTCACCTTCCCCTTGAAGGAGGGATTGTTCGGCAGTCACAGCGATGTCGCCGACCAGGTATATGCGTGTGAAGCTGCCGTAGCGATTATGTTCGCTACGGCAGCAATCACAAGATATCGCATGTAGGATGAGGGCGGGTGTTATCGCGCTGGACATCGCTAGCAAATGCTAGCGATGTCGCAACGTGTAAAGTACCCCTTAGATTAGGCATGTGCAAGCAATCTACAATCCCTACTCTACAAATGGCAGCTCCCGATGCAGCCATCTTGAGGGGAACCTTTGATTGATCAGTTTCTAAGAATCACATGTGTGTAGAGCATTTACCCTCCCATAAGATGTTTTATCTCATAAGAACGTTATCTTACACCCCTCTGCGCTTAATGACGTTATTGTGGACTGAAAACTTACTTTCAGATACTATAGTGTAGAATTCTGAATTAAGAGATGGGAGATTTCCCCACTCTGGACCCTCATTTATTATCCAGAATCTAGAGTGACTAGAGGGCCCAGCACCAAGGTTGCCAACTTGACCTACTTATTCAGCATAGCTTGTAAAAAAAAATTACAGACAGACAATATTTTTTATGGACACATTGGAAAATCATAATAAATCATTCTGATTATAAATTATACATTAAGTCTGCAGCCTATAATTCTGATATGAACACATCAGCTGCATTCACTATGAACTGTAAAATGATAATAAATACAGTCAAAATAACCTGAAGTTTTTTCAGCTTCAAAAAAATTACGGACGCCTTCATTTTTTTTACGCACACAGCAAAAAAATGGCCAATATTTACAGGCTGTACAGGAATATTTGGACAGTTGGCAACCAAGACCAAACCATATTTTCATTGAAACATTTTTTTTTTATTCTCCCAGTTTTGGCTCCTTGATGCAGAGACTTGTTTTTTGCCAACCCAGCCAATCAGTGTATTCCAGCCATTTTTTAATTGAATAATTACATTTGTCTAATGTGACTAATTAAATTCCTTTTTAAACACTTATAAAGCTTAAAGAGTTAGTAATATCTTAGTCATTTAAGGCACATCTCTCACTTACCCAGAGAACATTGTGTTGACCTCAGTTTTCCAGTTTGATAGCCATTGCTGACATATAGAACTTATAGGAGTTTTCAAGGCTTGGAGTTCAAGACTTCAGTTGTGAAGCCTCACAGTGCACAGTGCACGCTATCAGGATTCTCCGATGTCATCAACAAATTGGGCAGAAGTGTGACCATAAGTACAGTTGAAACCAGAAGTTTACATACACTATCTAAAAACATGCCATAACACTCTCTTTCTCTCTCTCTCTTTCATTATCCTGGCATTTGGCAAATATAAATAACTAGCTGTAGTATCCGGCGTTGCCCCGGATAGTAACTGTCTCTCTGTCTCTCTCTGAGTCTCTGCCTGTCTGTCTCTGTCTGTCTGTATCAGTCTTTCTGTCTGTCTGTCTATCTCTGTGTCTCTCTCTATCTCTGTGTCTATCTGTCTCTCTCTCTGTGTCTGTCTGTGTCTGTCTGTCTCTCTGTCTGTCAGTCTTATTCCAGGTCTGTCTCATTCCGGGTCTGTCTCTTTCCCTGTCTGTCTCTTTCCCCATCTGTCTCTTTCCTCGTCTATCTCTTTCCAGGTCTGTATCTTTCCAGGTCTGTCTCTTTCTAGGTCTGTCTCTTTCCAGGTCTGTCTCGTTCCAGGTCTGTCTCGTTCCAGGTCTGTCTCTTTCCCCATCTGTCTCTTTCCCCATCTGTCTCTTTTTTGGACTGTCTCGTTCCCAGTCTGTCTCGTTCCCAGTCTGTCTCGTTCCTGGTCTGTCTCGTTCTAGGTCTGTCTCGTTCCAGGTCTGTCTCGTTCCAGGTCTGTCTCGTTCCAGGTCTGTCTTGTTCCAGGTCTGTCTCTTTCCACGTCCAGTGCTTTTTTTGCGGCGGTACGTGCCGGAACGGCGTACTGGAAAACCTGAAGAGCGCTCAGTAAAGAACGAACTCGAGATGGAAATTTGTTTGAAATTTGGCGTTTCTTATAGAATACAGCCTAGGTAAGTCGAAAACCATATTTTGCAAGTGAAAACAAACGATTATACAGTATTAGTCATATTTTATTTTTCTTTTGAAATCTGAATTACATAGTCTTTGATTGAAATTAGCATACAGACTACAAAAATGAATAATGAGAAACAGGGCTGCACCGTCCATTGGCAAGTAGAGCAGTTTGCTCAGATGGCACTATATTCAGGGGGGCGGCAATGCGGCCAGGGGCGGAGCTGTATGGGGACTGCCATTTTCCACCGCCCAGTACCTCAACAGGTAAACCATGCACAGGATCTCCTGGCCGCCCAACAGCACGACAGCACCCCCTCCCCGCTCCTCAATCTCTGCTACCGTCTGACAGTACCCCCCTCTCGCTCCTCAATCTCGGACGCCAGCGCCAGACACCACCCCCCCACCCCACTTCTCACCTCAGAGATGCGTACCGGCAAATATTTCTTCAGAAAAAAAGCACTGTCCAAGTCTGTCTCTTTCCAAGTTTGTCTCTTTCCCTGTCTGTCTCTTTCCCCGTCTGTCTCTTTCCCCGTCTGTCTCTGTCTCTTCCCTGTCTCTTTACTTGTCTCTGTCTCTTTCCCTGTCTCTTTACTTGTCTGTTTCTTTACTTGTCTCTGTCTCTTTCCCTGCCTAGTTACTTGTTGCTGTCTCTTTCCTTGTCTCTGTCTCTTTCCCCATCTGTTTCTTTCCAAGTCTGTCTCTTTCCCCATCTGTCTCGTTCGCTGTCTGTCTCTTTCCCTGTCTTTCTCTTACCAGGTCTGTCTTGTTCCAGGTCTGTCTCGTTCCAGGTCTGTCTCGTTCCCATTCTGTCTCTTTCCCCGTCTGTCTCTTTCCCCATCTGTCTCTTTCCCCGTCTGTCTCTTTCCCCGTCTGTCTCTTTCCCCGTCTGTCTCGTTCCCCATCTGTCTCGTTCCTTGTCTGTCTCGTTCCAGGTCTGTCTCGTTCCAGGTCTGTTTCATTTCAGGTCTGTCTCGTTTCAGGTCTGTCTCGTTTCAGGTCTGCCTCATTTCACGTCTGTCTCGTTCCCCGTCTGTCTCTTTCCCTGTCTGTCTCTTTCCTCGTCTATCTCTTTCCTTGTCTTTCTCTGTCTCTTTCCCTGTCTCTTTACTTGTCTGTGTCTCTTTCCCTGTCTCTTTCCCTGTCTCTTTCACTGTCTGTCTCTGTCTGTCCCTGTCTGTCTGTGTCTGTCTGCCTCTGTCTGTCTCTTTGACTGTCTGTCTCTCTCTCTCTGTCTCTCTCTCTCTGTCTCTCTCTATCTGTCTCCCCACCGACATCTTATCTTTCACATAAGCTTCTTATATTAACAATTTATTTTGTTCCTATAGCAACGAATCACAGCTCCTATTAATAACCTAATAGCTCGCAGCTCCATTCACTTTAAAGGAGGCAGTTTTTTTGGAGAGTAACTGTAATGAGCGGGGTTAAATTTTGCCGTCCAAACAGTCTATGACGTTCCCTGAGTCATATGGGGTGTCTGTGCAAAATTTCATGATTGTAAATGCGACGGTGAGGATTCCTTTAGCAGACACACACACACACACACACGCACACACACACACACACACACACTCAGCTTTATATATTTGATTTAGGTAATTGACCTACTTGACCTAAAACAGGAAAGGTTTATTCTGATTTCATGTTAGATAGTGATAAAAACATGCAGATGTGTCTTTATAGATAGTGTATGTAAACTTCTGCTTTCAACTGTATGTGATTTGCATACATGCAGTCATATGCCGACTAGACATGTGCTGCCTTGCTCAATACACGTGAAAGGTGCAAGGTCGGACATAACTGGTGTAGATTTATGAATCTTTCTCAAATGTTGCATCATTTTGCAAAATTTTGAAAAACATCCAACAGTTTGCTCAAAAAGTCACAAAGATACTTAATGACTGGGAAAGAGACCTTTTTTTCTACTTTGCAACAAATTAATTAACCCGTTGCGCCATTTTGATAAATTGAACACAATAAACATTAACAAATACCACAAGACATAAAAGATAAAAGACAAAATAAAGTAAATGATGAATCGGGGCTTTAATTCCTGTTGGGTATATAGATATTAGTTTAAATAGACTTAAGCCCCTATTCATCATTGCCTTTTCGCCTGTGTTTTTGGCTAGTTTTGTGTGTTTTGTACTCTTTTTGTTTGCACCCAATTATTCAATTTGCTCCTTTATTAATTTTCTATTTTATACATGCTCATTTGTTTTTCTGTTTTTTGTTTTTTTTTTGTTGTCCAGCAATTTCAGATATTTTAGCCTTATTCATTAATTGCGCAACTTTAAAAAGTTGAAAAATTTGTTCTGACTTTGCCCCAGTCCTCCCTGGTGTATTTTTGAGTATGCAAAACCTTGAATGCGGCTTTTGCACGACTTGTGGTGACAAAACTCACAAAACAGTTCAAGACAGAAAGAATGTCTATTTTTGTACTTTACGCCAAATTCATAAATCACATTCGCCATTTGGATGAATTTGGCACGAAAAATATCAACTAATACCAGAAGACTAAAAAGAAAAACAACAAAAATTGCAAATGATCATCTCGGAGCCTTAAGGGTACTTTACACGCTGCGATATCGGTACTGATATCGCTAGCGAGCATATCCGCCCCCGTGGGTGGTGCATCACGGACACATCGCTGCCCATGGCGCACAACATCGATACGAACAGTCACACATACTTACCTGCCTAGCGACGTCGCTGTGACCGGCGAACCGCCTCCTTTCTAAGGAGGCGGTTCATTCGGCGTCATAGCGACGTCACACGGCAGCCATCCAATAGAAGCGGAGGGGCGGAGATGAGCGGGCCGAACATCCCGCCCACCTCCTTCCTTCCTCATTGCCGGCGGTTGCAGGTAAGGAGATGTTCCTCGTTCCTGAGGTGCCACACACAGCGATGTGTGCTGCCGCAGGAACGACAAACAACCCCGTTACTGCACATACAATGATTTTTGGAAAATGAACGTACTCTCCAACACCAACGATTTTTACCTGTTTTGCGATCTTTGAAGGTAGCTCGTAGGTGTCACACACTGCGATGTCGCTAACGACGCCGGATGTGCATCACAAACACCGTGACCCCGACGATAAATCGTTAGCGATGTCGCAGCATGTAAATGGCCCTTTAGGCTATATGCTCATGTGACTCTGTACCCATGGATTTTGCCGTGGAAAACCTGTGGATTTATCTGGATTTTCTAGTTAAATCCGCAGGTTTTAGCAAGTACAGAGATTCCCCATGTTATCCTATGGGACATGGGGAGTGCTGTGTCCACGCTGCGGTATGTGCGGCTGCGGAATATGCTGTGGATTTCCCGCAGCTGCACGTAACTGCATGTCAATTATTCATGCGGTAATATCTGTGGAATTCCACTCCTCCACTATGGAGATACAGGGCGGGACTTCCGCAGGTATTTCTGCTCTTGTTCCGCAGGTTTACCACAACAAAAATGCTCGAATCCCGCAGCAATGGATAGCTGCGGATTCCGGGGAGCAGCTGCGGTAAACCTGCGGACATACCTGCGGAAATATCCGCGGGTACATTGTCCCATGGGCACATGTCCTTTTATCTACTAAATTGTAGTGAAGTGTTTAATTTAATGAGCATGTCATCATTCCCTATAAGCGGCATTAAACATGCCAGTATTATAAAATGGTGCTAGCGAGCCTAGTGCCCGTCCCCCACCTCAAATGAATGTTATATTTCTATTGCAAACACATACGGACATTTGCAATCTATGGTTCATATAAATGATGTTCTTACCTGCTCATGTGTAAGTGTCAGCTTTAGAATATTTGAAATGAAATATATGTTTCCTATTGAGTTGAAAAAATATTCCGATAATCCCATCAAAAGCATGGACTGCCTGGTCTCAGGAAGGATAATGGGCGCTATATAAGTTTCTTTCTGCTCCTGGCCTCCAGAATGGTGTATAATTCCCTGTGGATAATTCAATGAATAACATTAAAAGCATCAAGTCAGAGTATACGGGCCACAAACACTTTACAGTTAAATGGATATTCCAATCTCCAAGATCCTGATATGTAGTAGGTGTACAGTAGTTCTAATATTATTAGCAAATGCCTTCAATAAGAAATGTAGTATACAGTCATATGAAAACGTTTGGGCACCCTTATTAATGTTAACCTTTTTTCTTTATAACAATTTGGGTTTTTGCAACAGCTATTTCAGTTTCATATATCTAATAACTGATGGACTGAGTAATATTTCTAGATTGAAATGAGGTTTACTGTACTAACAGAAAATGTGCAATCCGCATTTAAACAAAATTTGACCGGTGCAAAAGTATGGGCACCCTTATCAATTTCTTGATTTGAACACTCCTAACTACTTTTTACAGACTTACTGTTACGCCCGGGTGGTGGATCCTCTGGGCCGTGCACCGGACTCCCCCAGTGGAGCAACTCAGAGCTAACCCGTATACAGGAACTGTCTGGTCACCCCACCAGAGGGCCTGGGTGCACGGTTGCCGGAGCACGAAGCGGTACAAGAGCAGAGTCCAACCGGTAGAGGTTGCCGGGTAAAGCCGAGGTCAGGGGAAGGGTTCAGGCTGGAGCAGATGGTAGTGTCACAGGAGACAATCCCCGGAGGACCACTCGGACAGGTTGCGATCAGGACCTGGTATGCTTGACAGGACAGTCCCCGCAGAACCTCTTGGACAGGTTGTATACAGGACCAGGTGTAGCTTTGGTAAGACTGGTTCCCGCAAGACCTCTCGGACAGGTTGTAGACAGGACCAGGTGTAGCTTTGCTAAGACTGGTTCTGTGGAAGACACAATGTTAAAACGAGACACAGCAAGAGGGACCTGGACTCCTAGCTAGAGAACTTGTAGAACAGGCGACACCCTCAAGGCAATAGATTTAGGCAATATCCTGTTTAGGAGTGCTGGCCCTTTAAGAGGAGATCAATGACCGCGCGCGCGCCCTAATGCGCATGCGCGATGCCCGAGTGCCGGAGGCCAGAGTAGGGAGCGGTGTCGAGGAAGCAGGGGAGTCAGGCAAGGTGTCCAGGGTCGCAGGGGAGCGCCAGGAGCGGGAGACCGGAAGCCTGGAGGGTGCCGAGGAGGGCGTATGGCTGAGGGCAGGTGATCCGGGGACCGGGGCGGTGTGTGAGAAACGGCGTCGGGACCCGGGGAGCGTGACACTTACTAAAGCTCTAAATTGGTTTTGTAACCTCATTGAGCTTTGAACTTCATAGGCAGGTGTATCCAATCATGAGAAAAGGTATTTAAGGTGGCCACTTGCAAGTTGTTCTCCTATTTGAATCTCCTATGAAGAGTGGCATCATGGGCTCCTCAAAACAACTCTCAAATGTTCTGAAAACAAAGATTATTCAACATAGTTCTTCAGGGGAAGGATACAAAAAAGTTGTCTCAGAGATTTAAACTGTCAGTTTCCACTGTGAGGAACATAATAAGGAAATGGAAGAACACAGGTACAGTTCTTGTTAAGCCCAGAAGTGGCAGGCCAAGAAAAATATCAGAAAGGCAGAGAAGAAGAATGGTGAGAACAGTCAAGGACAATCCACAGACCACCTCCAAAAACCTGCAGCTTCATCTTGCTGCAGATGGTGTCAATGTGCATCGGTCAACAATACAGCGCACGTTGCACAAGGAGAAGCTGTATGGGAGAGTGATGCGAAAGAAGCCGTTTCTGCAAGCACACCACAAATAGAGTCGCCTGAGGTATGCAAAAGCACATTTGGACAAGTCAGTTACATTTTGAAAGAAGGTCCTGTGGACTGATGAAACAAAGATTGAGGTGTTTGGTCATACAAAAAGGCGTTATGCATGGAGGCAAAAAAACATGGCATTCCAAGAAAAGCACTTGCTACCCACAGTAAAATTTGGTGGAGGTTCCATCATGCTTTGGGGTTGTGAGGCCAATGCCGGTGATGAAGTTGAAGTTACGCAGGGGATGGATATTTCAGCAAGACAATGATCCAAAACACCGCTCTAAATCTACTCAGATTCCTACAGCATTCCTACAGAGGAACAATTACAATGTTCTGGAATGGCCATCCCAGTCCCCAGACCTGAATACCTGAATTGAAAATCTGTGGGATGATGTGAAGCGTGCTGTTCATGCTCGACGACCATCAAACTTAACTGAACTGGAATTGTTTTGTAAACAGGAATGGTCAAAAATACCTTCATCCAGGATCCAGGAACTCATTAAAAGCTACAGGAAGCTACTAGAGGCTGTTATTTTTGCAAAAAGGAGGATCTACAAAATATTAATGTCACTTTTATTTTGAGGTGCCCATACTTTTGCACCGGTCAAATTTTGTTTAAATGCGGATTGCACATTTTCTGTTAGTACAATAAACCTCATTTCAATCCAGAAATATTACTCAGTCCATCAGTTATTAGATATATGAAACTGAAATAGCTGTTGCAAAAACCCAAATTGTTATAAAGAAAAAAGGTTAACATTAGTGATGAGCGAGTACTAAAAAGCTCGGGTGCTCGAAGCTCGGGCCGAGCCTCCCAAGATACTCGTGTACTCGGCCCGAGCAACGAGCCCAATGTTATCCTATGGGAGACCCGAGTATTTTTGTGAAATGACCCCCCGGCAGCATGGAGAAACCCTAAAAATGTCACAAAAGTCTCAGAAGAGTGCTCAAATGACATGGCAACAGCATGGGGAAGACCCCTTGAAGCATTTATCACTGAAAAGTCACAGCTGTGAACAATTTTGTCCGCGTTTTACGCCATTTTTACGGACTCACCAGAAAACCTTCCAAAATGACCCCAAAATGATTTTTCATGGCGGAAATGTTAAGGGCACATACCCAATAGTGAGATAGAGCTGGTGTATGTTACTTTTTGAGATTAATACATGAAAGATTTTACGTGAAAACATTGTGTGGCACTCCGATGTCCCTGAGAAGAGACGTACATGAAGGCCTCTTGAGTCTAATGTGCCCATTTTGAGGAAGTGAGTCTTTGTAGTATTTTCCTTTGCCAGGGCAGTCCAAAATTGTGAGGTTCACCAATGCCCCTGCATACAGACGTGCATGAGGGCCTGTAAACCTGAAGTGCCCATTGTAAGGAAGTGGGTCTATTGTAGTATAGCCCTTAGGCAGGGCAGCCAAAAATTGGGAGGCTCCACATTGTCCCTGGATAGAGACGTGCATGATGGCCTGTAAACCTGAAGTGCCCATTGTAAGGAAGTGGGTCTATTGTAGTATAGCCCTTAGGCAGGGCAGCCAAAAATTGGGAGGCTCCACGTTGTCCCTGGATAGAGACGTGCATGAGGGCCTGTAAACCTGAAGTGCCCATTGGAAGGAAGTGGGTCTATTGTAGTATAGCCCTTAGGCAGGGCAGCCAAAAATTGGGAGGCTCCACGTTGTCCCTGGGTAGAGACGTGCATGAGGGCCTCAAAACATTAAGTGTCCATTGTCAGGAAGTGGGTGTATTATAGTATAGCCCTTAGGCAGGGCAGCCAAAAATTGGGAGGCTCCACGTTGTCCCTGGGTAGAGACGTGCATGAGGGCCTCAAAACATTAAGTGTCCATTGTCAGGAAGTGGGTGTATTATAGTATAGCCCTTAGGCAGGGCAGCCAAAAATTGGGAGGCTCCACGTTGTCCCTGGGTAGAGACGTGCATGAGGGCCTCAAAACATTAAGTGTCCATTGTCAGGAAGTGGGTGTATTATAGTATAGCCCTTAGGCAGGGCAGCCAAAAATTGGGAGGCTCCACGTTGTCCCTGGGTAGAGACGTGCATGAGGGCCTCAAAACATTAAGTGTCCATTGTCAGGAAGTGGGTGTATTATAGTATAGCCCTTAGGCAGGGCAGCCAAAAATTGGGAGGCTCCACGTTGTCCCTGGGTAGAGACGTGCATGAGGGCCTCAAAACATTAAGTGTCCATTGTCAGGAAGTGGGTGTATTATAGTATAGCCCTTAGGCAGGGCAGCCAAAAATTGGGAGGCTCCACGTTGTCCCTGGGTAGAGACGTGCATGAGGGCCTCAAAACATTGTTCCCATTGCAAAGGAGCGGGTCTCCTGTCGTTGTAATGTCCATTCTGCAAAGAATGGGCGAAAAAATTTACCACTGGGGGTATACCTGAAACAAAGGCCTAAGTATTGCAATTTGTAACGGTCATCATCATGGTGGCGCATGAGGAGAAGGAGGAGCAGTCCAGCGATTATCCAAAGTCCAGAAGTGTGTACCCATGGGTGAGTGGAGGTACATGGCAAACTTTAAATTCCGCTCTCATTTGCTGGTGGTGTGGTGAAGTCTGGCCCAATCCAACCCTTGTTCATCTTGATCAGAGTCAGCCTGTCAGCATTTTCAGTTGACAGGCGGGTGCGTTTATCTGTAATGATTCCACCTGCGGCACTAAAAACACGCTCTGACAAAACGCTAGCAGCAGGGCAGGCCAGGACTTCCAAGGCGTAGAGAGCCAATTCATGCCACGTGTCCAGCTTGGATAGCCAATAATTGTAAGGCACAGAGGAATGTCGGAGTACAGTTGTTCGATCTGCAAGGTACTCCTTCAGCATCTGGGCAAACTTAGGATTTCTTGTGGCACTACCCCGCACCTCAGGGGCTGTGGTACGTGAGGGGCTGAGAAAACTGTCCCACATCTTAGAGACTGTTCCCCTACCTCTGGCGGATTGGACTTGTGCCTCTCTCGACTGTACGCCTCGGTTGTCCACTGATTCATGACCTATGCCGCTAGCGTTTTGTGAGGGGAATGCTTTGCCTACTTCCGTGACTATGGCCTTCCGGAACTGCTGCATTTTGGTTGACCTCTCCTCCACGGGAATAAGAGACAAAAAGTTCTCCTTGTAGCGTGGGTCTAACAGTGTTACCAACCAGTAATGATTGTCGGCCAAGATGTTGTTAACGCGAGGGTCACGAGACAGGCAGCTTACCATAAAGTCAGCCATGTGCGCCAGACTCTTAACAGCCAGGACTTCAGTAGCCTGACCAACAAGATGACTGAACATGCTGTCCTCCTCCTCCTCCTCCTCCTCCTCATCTACCCTGTCCTCTGGCCAGCCACGCTGAACCGAGGATATGACTGGTGTGCATGTCATATCCTCAATTTGGCCGGAGAGTTGCTCCATGTCTTCATCCTCCTCCTCGTCATAGTCCTCCACTGCACGTTGTGATGAGACGAGGCTGGGCTGTGTGTTATCATCACCCACACCCACTACTGTTTCTTGCTGCAACTCATCGCGCTCCGCCTGCAATGCATCATGTTTGTTTTTCAGCAGAGACCGTTTTAGAAGGCAGAGTAGCGGTATGGTGACGCTAATAATGGCGTCATCACCACTCACCATCTTGGTGGAGTCCTCAAAGTTTTGGAGGATGGTACATAGGTCTGACATCCATCTCCACTCCTCAGGTGTTATGTGTGGAGTTTGACCCATTTCCCGATGGCTTAGGTGATGCAGGTACTCAACAACTGCCCTCTTCTGCTCACATATCCTGACCAACATGTGCAGAGTTGAATTCCAACGCGTGGGGACATCACACACCAGTCTGTGAGCCGGAAGATGCAAACTGCGCTGAAAGCCGGCAAGGCCGGCTGAAGCAGTAGGTGACTTTAGAAAATGTGCAGACAGGCGGCGAACTTTTACCAGCAGATCAGACAGCTCTGGGTATGACTTTAGAAACCGCTGAACCACGAGGTTGAGCACATGGGCCACGCATGGAACATGTGTCAGCTGGCCTCGCCTCAAAGCTGCCACCAGGTTCCGGCCATTGTCACACACGACCTTTCCTGGCTTTAGGTTCAGAGGTGTGAGCCAGTGATCTGCCTGCTGTTTCAGAGCTGTCCACAGCTCTTCTGCATTGTGGGGTTTGTCACCTATAAAGATTAGCTTCAGCACAGCCTGTTGCCGCTTCGCCGAGGCAGTGCTGCAGTGCTTCCAGCTTTTGACTGGTGTGGAGGGTACAGTGGATGAGGATGCGCAGGAGGAGAAGGAGGCTGAAGAGCATGACATTCCGGAGCTGTAGAGTGTGGGTGAAACACTGACTGAGGTAGGGCCTGCAAACCTTGGTGTGGGAAGGACGTGTTCCGTCCCTCGCTCAGACTGGGTCCCAGCTTCCACAATATTAACCCAGTGTGCCGTCAACGAGATGTAGCGGCCTTGCCCACAAGCACTTGTCCACGTGTCTGTGGTTAGGTGGACCTTGGGTGAAACAGCGTTGTTCAGGGCACGTGTGATGTTTTGTGACACGTGGTTATGCAACGCGGGGACGGCACACCGGGAGAAATAGTGGCGGCTGGGGACCGAGTAACGTGGGACAGCTGCCGCCATCAGGTCACGGAATGCTTCTGTCTCCACCAGCCTAAAAGGCAACATTTCCAGCGCAAGCAGTCGCGAAATGTTAGCATTTAGAACTGTGGCATGTGGGGTGTTGGCAGTGTATTTGCGCCTGCGTTCAAAGGTTTGCTGAATGGATAACTGAACGCTGCGCTGGGACAAGGACGTGCTTGATGATGGTGTTCTTTCTGCGTAGGCAACTGCAGGTGCAGGAGTGGAGGAGGCTTGTTCGCAGGCAGCATGGACAGGGGATTGGCTCGCATGCACAACCAGCGAAGACGTAGCAGTGACATCAGCAAGCACTGCTCCTCGACTCTGTTATACTTCCCACAAAGTCGGGTGCTTGGCTGACATGTGCCTGATCATGCTGGTGGTGGTCAGGCTGCTAGTTTTGGTACCCCTGCTGATGCTGGCACGGCAGGTGTTGCAAATGGCCTTTTTTGAATCATCTGGATCCAACTTAAAAAACTGCCAGACTCGGGAAGACCTAACATTTGTACAGGCACCTTGTGTCGTCGTGTTGTTCCGGGGAACGGTTGCCTGACTTCTGCCTGGGGCCACCACCCTGCTTCTTACTGCCTGTTGTGATTCTACGCCTCCCTCCCCCTGTGCACTGCTGTCCTCGCTCTGCATATCCTCCTGCCAGGTTGGGTCAGTTACTGGATCATCCACCACGTCGTCTTCCTCTTCCGCACCCTGCTCCTCCTCCTGACTTCCTGACAATTGTGTCTCATCATCGTCCACCACTTGTTGAGACACGTTGCCAACTTCGTGAGAACGTGGCTGCTCAAATATTTGGCCATCTGTACAGACGATCTCCTCATGACCCACTTCAATATGAGCTGGCGAGAGGCCAGAATGTGTGAATGGAAACGTGAACAGCTCTTCCGAGTGTCCAAGTGTGGGATCATTAATGTCCGAGGAGGACGTGTACTCAGCCTGGTGGTAGGAAGGAGGATCAGGTTCAGAAATGTGCGGTGCAGTATCACGGCTACTGACACTTGACCGTGTGGAAGACAGAGTGTTTGTGGTGGTGCCAATCTGACTGGAAGCATTATCTGCTATCCAACTAACAACCTGTTGACACTGGTCTTGGTTCAAGAGCGGTGTACTGCTGCGGTCCCCAAGAATTTGGGACAGGACGTGCGAGCGACTAGATGTGGCCCTTTGTTGTGGCGAAATTAGAGCTTGCCCACGACCTCGGCCTCTGCCTGCACCACCATCACGTCCACTTCCTTGTTCCTTGCCAATGCCCTTGCGCATTTTGCAATGCTGTGCACTGCTGACGTGTATATTCACTACTTGTGCGTTATATCAAAGTTTGTGGAAATTGCACACAAGTGCACCTGTACGCTGCCACCAACAGACACACACGTGCGGTTTTAAAAACCAAGCACGGACGCAATAAGAACCTAACAGGTTTTTTTGGGGAGCGACAATTACAGACAAGTCAGACACTATCTGGACTGTTTTACACTGTGTACACCAGCCCCAGATATGATGAAGGCTGGTATACGGTCACCACTAGGAATGGCTATATACCCTGCCTGCCTGTATACTGCTACAATAGTCCTGACAAGGACTCTTCTGGTCACTAGCCTGTATTCCGACCTGGCTATACCCTGCCTGTATATAGCAACAATAGTCCTGAGAAGGACTCTGCTCCTGTACTCCGACCTGGCTTTACCCTGCCTGCCTGTATAGAACTACAATAGTCCTGAGAAGGACTTCTGGTCACACTGTTTGCAGCCCTGCTACGGAAATAACTATAAAGGGCCGCAAACCTTTCCCTGAAGCAGCAACCCTCTCCCTGCACTGACTGTCTGGATAGCTGTGAGCAGAGCACAGCGCGCCGGCCGGTATAAAGGCTCGGTCACGCTGTGCAGGCCGGCCAATCACTGCAATTCCACAACTAACAGGGCTGTGGCATTGCAGTGGTCTGCCAGCCAATCCCTGCATGAGGGCTGGCTCTCAAAAGAGCGCCAACATGCAGAAATGAAGACCACGAGTACAGCACGAGTATCGCGAGATTACTCGGTCCCCGCCGAGCAGCCCGAGTACAGCGATACTCGTGCGAGTACCGAGTAGTTACAAGCATGCTCGCTCATCACTAGTTAACATTAATAGGGGTGCCCAAACTTTTTCATATGACTGTAGTTCTCCTGATTAGCTATATTGCTTACCTCATGTGCAGGGCATTGCAATCGCTTACATATCCTTGGTTATGACCACGAGAAACTAACTGTCACTATATGAGCTGTCAGCACCATGGGTAGCTAAACTGCAATGCCCTGCACATGAAGTAAAAAATCTGGCTGTATTAGGAGAAGTATACTACATTTCCAATTGAAGATATTTGCTAATATAGTTATTACTACACCTACATATTAGGATAGGCTATTGGAGATGGGAATACTCCTGTAAAGGAAATCTGTCATGAGCAAAATTGATTTTTAACTGCAGATATATAGTTCATCTGCAGGTTAGTAGCAATACAATACAGTCCATCCACCTGTAACTGTAATCACTCCCGTGTTCTGCCCCTCTGCTGATAGCCTTTTCTTGAAGTGGCTGTTTGAGCAAGATCTCTGTCACCTAAAATACACTGTGCACATAGCCACCGAGCAGAAACACACAGGTTTTGTGGAATTTTCACATTTGGAAAAAGAAATTGGAGAATTTCCAGTACGTTTCGCTCAGTTGCTGTGTGCGTATAGAGTATTTTGAGGAGTTCTTGGAGCAGAAACTGAGAAAAAACTTCAGATTCTTCTCAAAAATGCAAAACTCAAAAACTTGGTGTTTCTTCTCAGTGACCTCTGAGAAAACAGTGAAAAAAATAATCCGTGTGCATATACCTGTGACGACATGGACTCTCATGGGTTAAAGTTTCTTAAAATTCAGCCAGACAGGATGATAGATTGTTTATTGACGGGGGGATAAGTCCCTCATTGTTTCTACAAGACTCTTGTTGACTCATGTAATTGTGTTGGCCACTGAAAGCCAGACGTATTGTGTCTCCAAACTTTTCCAGTAACCATTGTATTGTAGTTGTGTATTACTAATGTGATTACCTTAGTAGCCATTGTTGAGTCTGTGACTTGCAGACTCCATGTAGATATCTTCAGTCTTTCTGTAGACATCATTTGGATGAACATTGTCCATGCAGCTTGAGATTCATCCAATGGGAGAGGCGCTCTTGTCCAACCAATCGATGAGGACGCAGTGTATCCAAGTGGAAGGCTGTGGCTATAAAAGGGATTTCTTTAAGCCACCAGGTTGTTGATGGATGCTGATGGATCCAGTCTAAGCTCTTTGGAGCTGACTAGAGGATCAGGATATCTTATGGCTTCAATCTAGGGACTCCGGTTCCGGTTGGAGACCATATCCACAGCCTAGGGATTTCGACTGCGGCTGCCAAGATTGTAACATCATACAAGGTCTACCTAAGGAGGACACTCAGGTTTGGACAGTTCAGTCACCTGTTACAGACTTTGCAGACCTCACACAGCTTCCTGAATCTGGCATTATTCCTTTCTCAGTGGGTGCCCGCCAAAAGCGGGGTGCTGCTGGACTGGAGTAAGCGGCCCTGGAAGCTCTGAGGCATGGACATTCTAAATCCCTGATGAGCCAGCGGAAGGGTGAGACTCTGTTGCCTGTTACATTTGTGTTTTGCTGGTTATGTGTTATGTGCCGTTAATTGTTTGGGGATCCAATAAAGTCTAATTATTGTGGTTCCCTCACCCTGTGTTGTCTGAGTAGTGTTACGCCCACGGTTAAGGAGGCCGGCGTTCAGTTGGGATGAGCCCTGAGCCACGCTGTCTTTCTAAAGGCGGCGGGTTTTAGTGGACGAGAGCACCCACTGAGCCCCGTGTCTCCACAATTGGTGGCAGCAGTGGGATACTACTCAGCCTCGGTTACCCAGGGGAGCTGCAGCGGACTAGTGTTTTCGGACACCGTCCAGGGCTCAACAACCAGGGAGGCACATAAGCATACCCAGCAGGCCATAGGGGAGGCATTCAGGTTTCGGACACTGCCATGTCCAACCCCACCAGCTCAGCCATGGGACAAGGACAAGAGAGGAGTTACGACCGCTGCAGTAAATGGATGCTACAGGATCTGTGCCAGAAGCGAAAGATTATCTACTGAACGCTGAGACTCGGTCAGACTTGATACAGAAATTAGTCCATTGGGATGCCCAGAATGATGCAGAGGACGATGAGGATCCCGTCGATATTGACCCAGAGGATTTAAACTATGTGCCACATCATGGATCTAGTGACAATCGGAAATCAACTTTGTTAAAAATGGCCCAAGCCACAGCGTTGTTGGATGCATTGGGGCCTGGATCCTCAAGAGAAGAGAGGGCTTGGGTTCTGGAATATGTTTATGGGATTCCAGCTGCCGTACTGCTAGCACCAGCCGCTCGAGAAGGATGGTCCCGCTACCCAGCAGAAGCTGCGCCAAAACAAAGGACTACAAA
Organism: Anomaloglossus baeobatrachus; assembly: GCF_048569485.1. Taxonomy (NCBI): domain Eukaryota; kingdom Metazoa; phylum Chordata; class Amphibia; order Anura; family Aromobatidae; genus Anomaloglossus; species Anomaloglossus baeobatrachus. The sequence goes on from NC_134357.1 coordinate 326,384,649, forward strand.
CAGGGCCTGTGACTCGCTCAATCTATGGCGCTGTTATACATGTGGGCGCCATGGACATATAGATAGAGATTGTCTCCAAAACCGAGGCCGCATGCTTGGAGCCCATATACCAGCTCAGCCAGTCAAGAGCCAGGGACTACGAGACACTGGTTCCTCCATTACCCTGGTAAGCCCAGTTATTGTTTCCCCAGAAGACTCTGTACCAGATTCCCAATTATCCATCTCCCTGGCTGAGGGCCAGCGCTCCGACATTCCTCTGGCATGTGTGCAGTTGGACCTAAGGACCAACCAGGGAGAGGTCGAGGTGGAGCTTGTGGACAGCCTCCCCACACCTGGTATTTTGGGGACCAACCAGGAAGTGATCGATGTGGGGATTGTGAACAGCCTCCCCATACCTGTCATTTTGGAGACTGGCCAGAGCAAGGCTGATGTGGAGCTTATGGACACCGTCCCCACACCAGTTATTTCGGGAAAGGACCAGGGAGAGGTTGATGTGAGACTTGTGAACAGCCTCCCCACACCTGTCATTGTGGAGACTAATAAGAGCAAGGCTGATGTGGAGCTTATGGACACCGTCCCCACACCAGTTACTTTGGGGTCTGACCAGGAAGAGGTCCATATGGAATTTATGGACAGCCTCCCCACACCTGTTGTTTCGGGGACTAGCCAGGAGGAAGTTGAAGTGGGGTTCATAGATGGCCCCACCAAGCCTGTTGTTTTGGATACCACCCAGAGGGAAGTGAAAGTGGGGCTTGTGGATTACCTGCTCACACCAGTCATTTTGGAGAATGACCTAGGACAAGGACTATCCAGTCAGTTTGAAGCAGCCATCACCCACTTCCAAGCCAAGCAGGACCCTGATGTGGATCTTTCTAACATCTTTTCCAGGGATGGTTTGCATTCCCGGTCTCCATCATCAACTTCTGAGCCAAGAACCATGAGTAAGCCTAACCACACTGTGGCTATTGACTGGGGGAGGATTGATAGTGGGAGATTTGTGCAGGCCCAACTCATGGACCCCACCTTAGTGCTTGTCCACAATATGGCTGCTCAACTTGGGGGAGGTAATCAGGGGGAGGTGTATAGATGCGAGCCTCTGTTGCTGACCTCACCATTAAAAAGGACAATGCCATCAAGAGGAGAAGGATGATCGGAAGCCTATCATGTCTGGCTAATATTAGGAAGGGGGAGGAATGTGACGACATGGACTCTCATGGGTTAAAGTTTCTTAAAATTCAGCCAGACAGGATGATAGATTGTTTATAGACGGGGGGATAAGTCCCTCATTGTTTCTACAAGACTCTTGTTGACTCATGTAATTGTGTTGGCCACTGAAAGCCAGACGTATTGTGTCTCCAAACTTTTCCAGTAACCATTGTATTGTAGTTGTGTATTACTAATGTGATTACCTTAGTAGCCATTGTTGAGTCTGTGACCTGCAGACTCCATGTAGATATCTTCAGTCTTTCTGTAGACATCATTTGGATGAACATTGTCCATGCAGCTTGAGATTCATCCAATGGGAGAGGCGCTCTTGTCCAACCAATCGATGAGGACGCAGTGTATCCAAGTGGAAGGCTGTGGCTATAAAAGGGATTTCTTTAAGCCACCAGGTTGTTGATGGATGCTGATGGATCCAGTCTAAGCTCTTTGGAGCTGACTAGAGGATCAGGATATCTTATGGCTTCAATCTAGGGACTCCGGTTCCGGTTGGAGACCATATCCACAGCCTAGGGATTTCGACTGCGGCTGCCAACATTGTAACATCATACAAGGACTACCTAAGGAGGACACTCAGGTTTGGACAGTTCAGTCACCTGTTACAGACTTTGCAGACCTCACACAGCTTCCTGAATCTGGCATTATTCTTTTCTCAGTGGGTGCCCGCCAAAAGCGGGGTGCTGCTGGACTGGAGTAAGCGGCCCTGGAAGCTCTGAGGAATGGACATTCTAAATCCCTGATGAGCCAGCGGAAGGGTGAGACTCTGTTGCCTGTTACATTTGTGTTTTGCTGGTTATGTGTTATGTGCCGTTAATTGTTTGGGGATCCAATAAAGTCTAATTATTGTGGTTCCCTCACCCTGTGTTGTCTGAGTAGTGTTACGCCCACGGTTAAGGAGGCCGGCGTTCAGTTGGGATGAGCCCTGAGCCACGCTGTCTTTCTAAAGGTGGCGGGTTTTAGTGGACGAGAGCACCCACTGAGCCCCGTGTCTCCACAATTGGTGGAAGCAGTGGGATACTACTCAGCCTGGGTTACCCAGGGGAGCTGCAGCGGACTAGTGTTTTCGGACACCGTCCAGGGCTCAACAACCAGGGAGGCACATAAACATACCCAGCAGGCCATAGAGGAGGCATTCAGGTTTCGGACACTGCCATGTCCAACCCCACCAGCTCAGCCATGGGACAAGGACAAGAGAGGAGTTACGACCGCTGCAGTAAATGGATGCTACAGGATCTGTGCCAGAAGCGAAAGATTATCTACTGAACGCTGAGACTCGGTCAGACTTGATCCAGAAATTAGTCCATTGGGATGCCCAGAATGATGCAGAGGACGATGAGGATCCCGTCGATATTGACCCAGAGGATTTAAACTATGTGCCACATCGTGGATCTAGTGACAATCGGAAATCAACTTTGTTAAAAATGGCCCAAGCCACAGCGTTGTTGGATGCATTGGGGCCTAGATCCTCAAGAGAAGAGAGGGCTTGGGTTCTGGAACATGTTTATGGGATTCCAGCTGCCGTACTGCTAGCACCAGCCGCTCGAGAAGGATGGTCCCGCTACCCAGCAGAAGCTGCGCCAAAACAAAGGACTACAAACAGGGCCTGTGACTCGCTCAAATTTTTGGCACTGTTATACATGTGGGCGCCATGGACATATAGATATTGTCTCCAAAACCGAGGCCGCATGCTTGGAGCCCATCTACCAGCTCAGCCAGTCAAGAGCCAGGGACTACGAGACACTGGTTCCTCCATTACCCTGGTAAGCCCAGTTATTGTTTCCCCAGAAGATTCTGTACCAGATTCCCAATTATCCATCTCCCTGGCTGAGGGCCAGCGCTCCGACATTCCTCTGGCATGTGTGCAGTTGGACCTAAGGACCAACCAGGGAGAGGTCGAGGTGGAGCTTGTGGACAGCCTCCCCACACCTGGTATTTTGGGGACCAACCAGGAAGTGATCGATGTGGGGATTGTGAACAGCCTCCCCATACCTGTCATTTTGGAGACTGGCCAGAGCAAGGCTGATGTGGAGCTTATGGACACCGTCCCCACACCAGTTATTTCGGGAAAGGACCAGGGAGAGGTTGATGTGAGACTTGTGAACAGCCTCCCCACACCTGTCATTATGGAGACTAATAAGAGCAAGGCTGATGTGGAGCTTATGAACACCGTCCCCACACCAGTTACTTTGGGGTCTGACCAGGAAGAGGTCCATATGGAATTTATGGACAGCCTCCCCACACCTGTTGTTTCGGGGACTAGCCAGGAGGAAGTTGAAGTGGGGTTCATAGATGGCCCCACCAAGCCTGTTGTTTTGGATACCACCCAGAGGGAAGTGAAAGTGGGGCTTGTGGATTACCTGCTCACACCAGTCATTTTGGAGAATGACCTAGGACAAGGACTATCCAGTCAGTTTGAAGCAGCCATCACCCACTTCCAAGCCAAGCAGGACCCTGATGTGGATCTTTCTAACATCTTTTCCAGGGATGGTTTGCATTCCCGGTCTCCATCATCCACTTCTGAGCCAAGAACCGTGAGTAAGCCTAACCACACTGTGGCTATTGACTGGAGGAGGATTGATAGTGGGAGATTTGTAAAGGCCCAACTCATGGACCCCACCTTAGTGCTTGTCCACAATATGGCTGCTCAACTTGGGGGAGGTAATCAGGGGGAGGTGTATAGATGCGAGCCTCTGTTGCTGACCTCACCATTAAAAAGGACAATGCCATCAAGAGGAGAAGGATGATCGGATGCCTATCATGTCTGGCTAATATTAGGAAGGGGGAGGAATGTGACGACATGGACTCTCATGGGTTAAAGTTTCTTAAAATTCAGCCAGACAGGATGATAGATTGTTTATAGACGGGGGGATAAGTCCCTCATTGTTTCTACAAGACTCTTGTTGACTCATGTAATTGTGTTGGCCACTGAAAGCCAGACGTATTGTGTCTCCAGACTTTTCCAGTAACCATTGTATTGTAGTTGTGTATTGCTAATGTGATTACCTTAGTAGCCATTGTTGAGTCTGTGACTTGCAGACTCCATGTAGATATCTTCAGTCTTTCTGTAGACATCATTTGGATGAACATTGTCCATGCAGCTTGAGATTCATCCAATGGGAGAGGCGCTCTTGTCCAACCAATCGATGGGGACGCAGTGTATCCAAGTGGAAGGCTGTGGCTATAAAAGGGATTTCTTTAAGCCACCAGGTTGTTGATGGATGCTGATGGATCCAGTCTAAGCTCTTTGGAACTGACTAGAGGATCAGGATATCTTATGGCTTCAATCTAGGGACTCCGGTTCCGGTTGGAGACCATATCCACTGCCTAGGGATTTTGACTCCGGCTGCCAGGATTGTAATATCATACCAGGACTACCTAAGGAGGACACTCAGGTTTGGACAGTTCAGTCACCTGTTACAAACTTTCCAGACCTCACACAGCTTCCTGAATCTGGCATTATTCCTTTCTCGGTGGGTGCCCGCCAAAAGCGGGGTGCTGCTGGACTGGAGTAAGCGGCCCTGGAAGCTCTGAGGCATGGACATTCTAAATCCCTGGTGAGCCAGCGGAAGGGTGAAACTCTGTTGCCTATTACATTTGTGTTTTGCTGGTTATGTGTTATGTGCCGTTAATTGTTTGGGGATCCAATAAAGTCTAATTATTGTGGTTCCCTCACCCTGTGTTGTCTGAGTAGTGTTACGCCCACGGTTAAGGAGGCCGGCGTTCAGTTGGGATGAGCCCTGAGCCACGCTGTCTTTCTAAAGGCGGCGGGTTTTAGTGGACGAGAGCACCCACTGAGCCCCGTGTCTCCACAATACCTTTATGGTGTTTATTGAAGCAGTAAAAAAATTCCAAGTTTTCTAGTGGAAACCATTTCAGAAACATGACTTCTTTGGGCTGTGTGTACACAAAGGCTTTTATTCAACGACAAACCGGAAAGACGTTTTTGTCACAAAGCCACTTTTCCCATGGAGGCAGTCTCACATTATTTTCGCTGGCGTCTTTTTCCTGTACTTTCTAGTATACAAATGGGAAAGGCTGTGATGTGTGGGTCCCTGTGGCCTAAAGCTATGCTTGGACCCTCTGCCTTGAATTGGCTCCAGTCTTCTCCCGTACGGCAGGCAGCGCAAGTCCTTTACTGCTGTCACTCTATTGTCATGGCTCCTGGCTCTAGTATGCTGATGTGCCCCGGGCACTTTGTGTGGGCCAGAAGACTTGAAATCTTCTGCCCGGCCGATTCTGCTAGTGGGACTTGAAGTTCCCACCCAGCCTAGGGTTCCACACCCTATTCTGTGCGCTTGGTCTCGAGGGAGCTATAGTGCAGCTCTCTCCTCAGCGACCGTATTCTCCTCATGCCTCACTTGTTTCCTGTCACTCGCTGTTTGTGTGTCTGTGTGTTGCCTTACTCCCCATTGTCTAGCTCCACCCCCCTGGTTTGCTGAACTAGTGGATAGGAGGTCCCATACCTTGTGGTGACCATCCCTGCACCCTACTCTAACCCAGTCCCAGTGGGAGGGCAACTGAACTGTATGTTATGTGGATTGTGGTGTTTACCGGCAATGATCTCTTCCGTACCCGGGATGAATACCGCACCTCTTGTGAGGTGCAGTACCCTGTGGCGACTGAAGCCTCAAGAGCGCCACATTGTCGTTTGCAGCCCCGTTCATCGGATTGTGATCATTTTGGGAGTTCCGGTGCTTGCAGACCGCAAAATGCAGCCTCAAGGACTGCATGCATCTTTTGGACTGCGTATTTGAGAAACCTGGTCTAAACCGTCATAATATCATATTACTTCCAGCACGTGAACACAGTAAAATGAACGCTACTTCAGTGTGGGGTAAAAATGACCTGTTAACTTTTCTCTCTGGATCGGTACAATTGTGATCATTGATAACATCATTTTTATATAGCTTTTTGTTATTCTACTACTTTTTAAAAATAAAAATGAGTTAGCTATAGTGTTCACCTTTTATGGTTCCATGGTTGGGTACAGGCACAATACTGTGCAGTGCGCATATTTTCGGATGATTACCTGTGATGCAACGTACATCCCTTAGTATTCACTCACAGGTATGAGCAGGGCTGTATTTTGCCTTCATGCTGCCCTAGGCACTTTAAGTGGTCGCGCCCCTTAGTGACAACGTAAAACTGAGTTTTCGCACACGACATCTGTTTAAGGCAGATCTACTCTGTAGCACACTTTAAAAAGTATCAATAAGAAACGAACCCCCCCCCCCCCAATGGGAATCACCACAGGCACATCAAAACATAGCATGAGTATAAAATATTCCCACCACACCGTCCCCACTTATATACTGTGACTGTGACACTGCCCCTAATAAACACCACACTGCCCTCCCTTATAAACTACTGTATATGCACCACACCTTCCTCGATTATGAAATATGATCTGTACATTGTGAGGAGGGAGCAGCATGATGTGAGGACAATGTCCCATGCATGCTGCCCCCTCCTCACAATGTCCCATGCATGCTGCCCCCTCCTCACAATGTCCCATGCATGCTGCCCCCTCCTCACAATGTCCCATGCATGCTGCTCCCTCGTCACAATGTCCCATGCATGCTGCTCCCTCCTCACAATGTCCCATGCTTGCTGCCCCCTCCTCACAATGTCCCATGCATGCTGCCCCCTCCTCACAATGTCCCATGAATGCTGCCCCCTCCTCACAATGTCCCATGAATGCTGCCCCCTCCTCACAATGTCCCATGCATGCTGCCCCCTCCTCACAATGTCCCATGCATGCTGCTCCCTCCTCACAATGTCCCTTGCATGCTGCCCCCTCCTCACAATGTCCCTTGCATGCTGCCCCCTCCTCACAATGTCCCATGCATGCTGGCCCCTCCTCACAATGTCCCATGCATGCTGCCCCCTCCTCACAATGTCCCATGCATGCTGCCCCCTCCTCACAATGTCCCATGCATGCTTCTCTCTCCTCACAATGTCCCATGCATGCTGCCCCCTCTTCACAATGTCCCATGCATGCTGCTCCCTCCTCACAATGTCCCATGCATGCTGCCCCTCCTCACAATGTCCCATGCATGCTGCTCCCTCCTCACAATGTCCCATGAATGCTGCTCCCTCCTCACAATGTCTCATGCATGCTGCCCCCTCCTCACAATGTCTCATGTATGCTGCTCCCGCCTCACAATGTCCCATGCATGCTGCTCCCTCCTCACAATGTCCCATGCATGCTGCTCCCTCCGCACAATGTCTCATGCTTGATGCTCCCTCCTCACAATGTCCCATGCATGCTGCTCCTTCCTCACAATGTCCCATGCATGCTGCTCCCTCCTCACAATGTCTCATGCATGCTGCCCCCTCCTCAGTGTCCCATGCATGCTGCCCCCTTCTCACAATGTCCCATGCATGCTGCCCCCTCCTCACAATGTCTCATGCATGCTGCCCCCTCCTCAGTGTCCCATGCATGCTGCCCCCTTCTCACAATGTCCCATGCATGCTGTCCCTCTCCATGAGCTCCTAATGCTGCCTTCCTCTTTTCCATAATGAGACCTTCATGTTGCCCCACTCATGCTAAGACCACCACACTAACGCTTATGCTGAGACCCCCCCCCCACACACACTACCTCACTCTTGATATTGACTCCCCTACATTGCTCCACTCCATACTGATCCCACACATGCTGCCCCTTCTTCACAATGAGCTCCCAATGCTGCCCCCTCTTATTCTGAGTCCTTACACTCCCCCCACCCAATCGATTTTGTCATTGCACTATCCCTCATCCCTTGTCCTCTGTCTCTAGCATTAGCCCCTCTCTCCCACTCCCCCAACATCAGCCTCTCTCCCCCAGCATCAGCCTCTATCTTCCCTCAGCATCAGCCTCTCTTCCCCAGTCTCAGCCTTTGCCTCCCCCCAGCCTCAGCCTACCCCAGTCTCCGCCTCAGCCTCCCTCCAGCCTCCCTCCAGTCTCAGCCTCAGCCTCCCTCAAGTCTCAGCCTCAGCCTCCCTCCAGTCTCAGCCTCAGCCTCCCTCCAGTCTCAGCCTCAGCCTCCCTCCAGTCTCAGCCTCAGCCTCTCTCCAGCCTCCCCCCAGTATCTGCCTCTGCCTCCCTCCAGCCTCACCCCAGTCTCTGCCTCTGCCTCCCTCCAGCCTCCCCCCAGTCTCAGCCTCAGCCTCCCTCCAGTCTCAGCCTCAGCCTCCCTCCAGCCTCCCCCAGTCTCAGCCTCTGCCTCCCTCCAGCCTCCCCACAGTCTAAGCCTCTGCCTCCCTCCAGTCTCAGCCTCTGCCTCCCTCCAACCTCCCCCCAGTCTCAGCCTCTGCCTCCCTCCAGCCTCCCCCCAGTCTCTGCCTCTGCCTCCCTCCAGTCTCTCCCCAGTCTTAGCCTCTGCCTCCCTCCAGTCTCAGCCTCTGTCTCCCTCCAGTCTCAGCCTCTGCCTCCCTCCAGCCTCCCCCCAGTCTCTGCCTTTGCCTCCCTCCAGCCTCCCCCCAGTCTCAGCCTCTGCCTCCCTCCAGCCTCCCCCCAGTCTCTGCCTCTGCCTCCCTCCAGCCTCCCCCCAGTCTCAGCCTCTGCCTCTCTCCAGCCTCCCCCCAGTCTCAGCCTCTGCCTCCCTCCAGCCTCCCCCCAGTCTCTGCCTCTGCCTCCCTCCAGCCTCCCCCCAGTCTCTGCCTCTGCCTCCCTCCAGCCTCCCCCAGTCTCAGCCTCTGCCTCCCTCCAGCCTCCCCACAGTCTCAGCCTCTGCCTCCCTCCAGTCTCCCCCCAGTCTCAGCCTCTGCCTCCCTCCAGTCTCAGCCTCTGCCTCCCTCCAGTCTCTGCCTCTGCCTCCCTCCAGCCTCCCCCCCAGTCTCTGCCTCTGCCTCCCTCCAGCCTCCCCCCAGTCTCAGCCTCTGCCTCCCTCCAGCCTCCCGCCAGTCTCTGCCTCCCTCCAGCCTCCCCCCAGTCTCTGCCTCTGCCTCCCTCCAGCCTCCCCACAGTCTCAGCCTCTGCCTCCCTCCAGTCTCCCCCCAGTCTCAGCCTCTGCCTCCCTCCAGCCTCCCCCCAGTCTCTGCCTCTGCCTCCCTCCAGCCTCCCCCCAGTCTCAGCCTCTGCCTCTCTCCAGCCTCCCCCCAGTTTCAGCCTCTGCCTCCCTCCAGCCTCCCCCCAGCCTCTGCCTCCATCCAGCCTCCCCCAGTCTTAGCCTCTGCCTCCCTCCAGCCTCCCCACAGTCTCAGCCTCTGCCTCCCTCCAGTCTCAGCCTCTGCCTCCCTCCAGCCTCCCCCCAGTCTCAGCCTCTGCCTCTCTCCAGTCTCAGCCTCTGCCTCCCTCCAGCCTCCCCCCAGTCTCAGCCACTGCCTCCCTCCAGTCTCAGCCTCTGCCTCCCTCCAGCCTCCCCCCAGTCTCAGCCTCTGCCTCCCTCCAGCCTCCCCCCAGTCTCAGCCTCTGCCTCCCTCCAGCCTCCCCCCAGTCTCAGCCTCTGCCTCCCTCCAGTATCTGCCTTTGCCGCCTCCCCCCCCCGCATGCGCAGATCTCCGGTCTGCATTAGAGACACTCCCACGCTCCTTATGAATCCACTTACCTGCTCCAGTTCCCGCCGCCATCTTCTTGGCTCACGTGAGTATCCTCTTCTGACACCGGCTTCCATCACGTCCTCCGTGGCGTCCTGCTGTGAGCTCTGCATGTGACGTCCACACAGCAGTGGACGCAGCACAGAGGAAGGAGCTGATTGGCGCGCGCCTGTGACCCCGGAAGTGCAGGCGCCGGCAGTTCCGGGGTCAATCAGCTCCCTGTGCTCGGCGGCCACAAAAAAAATGTAAAAAAAAAAAAAAAATTTTTTTTTTTTTTTTGCTGCCAGAAGGTGCCGCCCCTCACAATCTGCCGCCCTAGGCACCGGACCACGGGTGCCTAATGGTAAATACGGCCCTGGGTATGAGAGAGCTTTAGGCTTATAATATGTAAAAAAAACATAGGTGCAACTAGATACTTTGCACTAGGGAGGCGAGGTGCGCAAAAATAGACGTTCTAGCAAAACAAACTCAAAAAGACCAATGGCAGAATTGCTGGGGGGGCAGGTTCAGTCCCATCCCACTATGGTTTTTTCTCCATTTCCCGTACACTAAACTAAATAAAATGGTAGCATAAAAAAGAGAAACAAACAAATAAGTCACGTGTGAGTAATAGGAAAAAACAAAAGCAAGTAATAAAAAAAGAGATTGATGCATCCTCCCCCCAGAAATTGTCAGATTGCTATTTACATTATTTTTATCAATATAGATTTTGTACTCCATATGCCATGCAAGTGCTATGCGAGTGTGCGATTATTTTCTCGCCTAGAATCCAAATGCAATATGTTTATTTCTCAGCAGCTCTTAATCAATATTTATAGGCCGATATAAAGTGTTTTATGCTTCAGAATGGTAATGTATCCATTAAATATTGGACGACATATCGATGATCCGTGTGACGTCCATTTTTTTTCCTCGCACTCATTGACATGCATAGGCAGGTCTCATCCAATATACGTAGCCATATGCAACATGCTGCAATTTTTTCGTCAGGCCAAATACAGCTGAGGAAAAAAAATCGCAGATCATCACCAACTCACTGAATAATATTGGTGCGAGTGCAATCTGTTTTTTTTTTTTTTATCAATTGCACTTGGAGTATTTATACGTACATGTTAGCGAACCCTAAAATGTTGACTTCTTACCTTTAGATCCAGATCAATATGTGTTTTTGCAACTTGTGGAGGATTTAGCACAGAATAGTCAATTTTTTTATGACCATCAAGATCTGCAGTAACTGAAAAAGAATAATTAAGAAAACAAAAAATCATTTTAATGTGATATGAAAAATTATGTATTTTCCTTACAGAAGACTATTGTAATTGGACATGTCACACTGAATGGTTTCTGGTTTTTGAAGAGTAGATTAATATTATTGAAAAATAATTTTTGTATAAGCAGGTTATTTTTTTGTATTGTATTTCACTGTAACTCACTTATTAAGCTTTGCTGTCTAGACTGAGTCTGAGTGAGCAGGGTCATCAGACAATCATTAAAGAGACAAGTTTAAAGGGGTTGTCCAAGCATTTAACGAAAGTCTGCAGTCACTGTATGTGACTATAGACTTGTGAATTCTCATTGTGTGCGCTGTGCGGTTTCTCCCATGACGGCAGCGATATGCATCCTACTGGCCCCGTTGCAGCTAGATTTTCATGGCCTCCTCACTTCACTTGATTTGAGTAAGAATGACTTAAGACTTTTGTGAAATCCCTGACTAACCCATTATAACAGCAGCACAGCTGTACTGTGAGAGGTCTATAAAAGGTAGAATATTAATCACTATGCCCTATAAGCTGTGCATTCTGGAAGTTATAGCATTAAAGGTAATGATGAGCGAGGGTGCTACTCAATCGAGCATCAGATTGCTCAGGCATGCTCATTACTAGGCCAAGTGTCATGGGTGCTGAAGCGCCATATTCGAGTCCCTGCCATGCATATTTTGCAACTGTTAGATAGCCAATGAACATGCCTTCCATACACGGTAATTCTGTAGCCATGTTGGACACTGGCATTACTGTGATTGGCCGGCAGCATTGCGTCATTGGGTCTTAAATGAGACTCGGGGCCGCGATGCTCATCATGCTGTCCTCTGCAAGCAGTTCATGGTGAGTTATCTAGGAAAGAAAGCTTAGATTAGACAGGGTTTGTGCACTTGCACCCTTTAGTGCCTTTCATGTGTCATTAAAGGGTGTTTTTAGCCTTGTCTAACTTAATAAATAATTGAAAAAATACACGTGCCCCCCCCCCCCTATTTTTGATTAGCAGCCATGGTAAAGCAAACAGCTTATTTGGGCTGATATTATCTGAAGGCCTTTGGTTATTTGGCACTTCGCAGCAGAAAAATATCAGCCCCCAGAATTTTCGAATCTTGTTAGATGCACCAATTCCGGTGCTTTGCTCGACTCTTCCCGATTGCACTAGTTAGGTGAAATCAGGGAAATATTTTTGGGGGTTGATGTCAGCTGTGTATTGTGAGCTAGCATCAAGCCCAGTAGTTAGTTATGGAGAGGCGTCTATCAGACACACAAATTACTAACCCAGTAATCCAAAATAAACCACACAGAAAAAATAGTTTATTTGAATATAGATGCTTCCAAACTATCCCTCGCACCCTAATTTATTATAAAAAATGTTCCCATGAAACTTCTCCATCGTAGTTCATGTTCCCTGAATGCAACTCCAGCAACTGTGAATAGCAGTAAAGTACAGATATGCTCAGGCACCGGGTAATAACAACAATCTACACTTCTTGGCAAAAAAACACATTTGATGTTTTTTTTGCCAGAAGGTGTACATTAGGTGCATGAATATGGTGTAAAAGTTTAATCATCAAATTTGCGTCGCTTGGCCCAAATTTTAAAAAAAAAAAAAAAAAGGTTTTGACGCCGTTTGAGTGCGGTTTTTTGTGTTTTTTGCAAGGAGATGCAAATTTGGCACTGAAATGTCTGCACCAGATTTCAGCACCAAATTTGCACCTCCTGGCATAAAAACCAGATTGGGTGTGGTAATGACACTCTGATCAAACTCTGATCCAAGTTTAATCAGGTTATCAGTAAGATCTGATTCTCTCGCATGAGAGAATAGTAGCACATTTTCAGGAAATGATGGAGAATAAAAATGTCCTTAATTTTCTCCATTCTGTGAGTCTGCAGAAATCGGACTGCACATGAATGACTTCTGTGTGCAGCTTGATGATTTCCACGCACTCATAGACATGAATGGGTGCACTACTTCCGATTTGTGCTGCAATAAAAAGCTAATCGCCACTGCCCCATAGAACAGCATTGGTCCATGTCCAATTAGATAAAACATTGGATAGCATTTGACCGAGTTATAAAGTGGTGTGATTGAACCCTGAAGTAAAGAAAATACCTTTACATTCTCTGTGCAACAATACAATCAAGATTGAAGCACAGTGTTAAGGCCCCGTTACACGCAACGATGTATCTAACGATATATCGCCGGGGTCACGGATTCCATGACGCACATCCGGCATCGTTAGCGATGTCGTTGCGTGTGACAAGCAAGGAACGACCGTTAACAATGGAAAATACTCACCTTATCGTCCATCGTTGACACGTCGTTCCTTTTCAAAAAATCGTTGATTCTTGAGGACGCAGGTTGTTCGTCGTTCCTGAGGCAGCCCACATCGCTACGTGTGACACCTCGGGAACGACGAACTACAGCTTACCTGCGGCCGCCGGCAATCCGGAAGGAAGGAGATGGGCGGGATGTTACGTCCTGCTCATCTCCGCCCCTCCGCTTCTATTGGGCGGCTGCTTAGTGACGCCGCTGTGACGCCGCACGAACTGCCCCCTTAGAAAGGAGGCGGTTCGCCGGCAACAGCGACATCGCTAGGCAGGTAAGTCCGTGTGACGGCTCCTAACGATTTTGTGCTCCACAGGCAGCGATTTTCCCGTGACGCACAAACGACGGGAGATGGTGTTTACACCAGCGATATCATAAGCGATATCGCTGCGTGTAACACCCCCTTAAGGAAACGTTACATTACATGTAAGAAATGGACCTGTGTGTCTATTTTATAGTAATCTAAGTGTATTAAAGGCCTTGTGATGTATTATTTGTCAGGCATCAGCTTTGACCTCTTGTCTCTTTGCTGCAAGAATAAAAAAATGCTTGCTGCAGATGATTCGTGCCTCAAAAAATATTTCTCTAACACACAGAAGCTATGATAGCGCAATCAGTAGACCTAAATCTATACCTGCAACCATTAATGTAAAATCATTACCAGTATAGAATGTCACCTGGAAATTAAACACTAATGTGACATCCCCAGGTACAAATACACAGATTATTGCGGTGTTATTATTACAATATGGACACAGCATTCTGATATCATCACAGTACAGCTTAGTTGAAGAATATAAAGTCACACAGAATTAAGGCCAGTGTCGTGATGGAACCTCAGACTATTCACACTAATGTAAGGTATAAAGGTTCTATATAAGAAAGTTAGTCAATAGTCATCTATCGCAAGTCTGCTCCATTGACTAGCTGCTGCCACCAGAGGGCAACATAACTCTATTGCTCACAAGAGCATGTGAAGGGATTGCAGACTGTCATTGGGGACTGTAGGTACTAAATGGACATATTTTATATATATACAAAATGAAGCAATATTCTAGTATTGTTTGCCATGGTTTATTAGGGGTAACCTACCTTGGATGTTTACAGTTCGAACAACTAACTGTAATGGTAAACCATAAGTAGAAACCAGCAGCTCTCTCAATAAGTAATCCACAGACACACTTTCGCCACACCACTCTGTTTAGCAGGTCCCAGAGGAATCTTATGCGGGCATCACACGGTATGATATTTCGGGCAATATGTCGTCGGGGTCACGTCGGTAGTGAAGCACAGCCGGCATCGTCTGATATATCGTAGCATGTGACAGAAGTGAACGAGCAGAAATACTCACCTCGTTCATCGTTGACATGTCGCTTACTTTCAAAAAATTGTCCGTCAGGTTGTTCATCGTTCCTGTGGCAGGACATGTCACTCCGTGTGACACCTCGGGGACGATGAACACAGCTTACCTGCGTCCCGCCGGCAATGCGGAAGGAAGGAGGTGGGCGGGATGTTTACGTCCCTCGCATCTCCACCCCTCCGCTTCTATTGGCCAGCTGCTATGTGACGTCGCTGTGACGCCGAACGTCCCTCCCCCTTCAGGAAGTGGATGTTCCTGCCCACAGCAACGTCGCCCGAGAGGTAAGTACGTGTGACAGGGGTTAATGACTTTGTGCGCCACGGGCAACTAATTGCCCATGACGCACAAATGACAGGGGCAGGTGCGATCGCTCGTGCAATCACATGATAGATTGTCCCGTGTGACGCCCGCATTAGTCTTCACCCTTTAAACTTTATACAATGATCTGGACTTACAAGAGGGACCCCTGGGTTGCATCCACAAAGTAACTGCCTCTTTTACCACAAGATCCTACTATATTATCATCGTATTGATACAGATTAAAGTGTTGATCTCCAGGACACCCAGCCAGAAGTCAGGGGCATTGCTGAGCTTACGCAATTTTTTTTTTGTATTGCATTGAATTTCTTTATTGCAGCCTGGTGCCAAGTTTCAAATCCCAAGACCCCATGGCATATTTTCCACAGGTCATGAATTCTTAATGGAGACAGTTGTTATAATTGTTTGGTTTTTTTCATTTTGTTTCAAGATATCATAATACATTACAACAATTGACACATTATCTGATTTAAAAAAAAAAAACCTAGCGATAACCGGAGATAACCTAGTTTAGAGCTAGGAGGACAGAGATGGTGGCAGAATAGGCAGGCAAATGCAGGTTTAAAGGCATTGTCCACTACTTAGACAACACTTTCTCAATAGCAGTATTCCTCTACGTAAAATAAAACAACCTGTACTCACCTCCAGAGCCAGAGTCATTCCAGGGGATCACATGACATTCTTATGTCACACGAGCCCTGCAGCCAATCAGTGGACACTTCACGCTGACTTCCTTCTGATGTAACTGACATCCAATGGAGGTCAGAGAGAAGCAGCAGTAATTTCTTTCTGATCAGTGTCATTTAAAGGAAGTGAGAGTGAAGCTGTGGCGCCCCTGACCTGGTCAGGCACCACAGAGTATTGCACCCATGCGGGAGCAATGCTTCCAGGTAATCTCCAAAGGCCAGGATGAGGTGCACACACAAACATATAGTGACCAGGCCTCCCACATTACCAGAGGGGACCCTTGGGTAGCCAGAAGGGGTTAACTTTCAATTCCCAGCTGGGGGTGTGTTCAGGGGCTGGTTGCTAGAAAATCATCCAGAGAGAGAGAGGAAGAGGAGAGTCTGGAGGAAGAAGTTGAAGTGTGTGGAAGGGAGCAGAGGAGCTCTCGTGTCAGACAGGTCCTGAGGAGTGCAGTAGCTGAAAGCGGGGGAGAAAGGAGTACCGTGGGTCGGCCTGAAAATCATCCAGAGAGAAGGGTGGCTGAGTACGGAGATCCCGGTATCCGAGCACACAAGGGGAACTAGGTCCCCAGTACAGGCAGCAGATCATCCAGAGCTGCTTAACCTACAGGTGGGGGGGGGGTACTTCATGCCCTCACCACGACTACACAGAGCTTGAGCCAAGCAGCAATCACCAGGCCCATAAGGGGACAGGGCCAGAAGCCATCCCACCAAGGCCACGCTGCCGGCAGACGAGCCAGAGAGAGGGGAGCAGGGTGGTAACAGCTTCCCTGGAGGGGTCCTACCACGCTTCAAGCAAAGGATCCTCCTAAAACAGAAAGAGTGCAAGGAAGGCGAGTGGACAGCTACCCTTAGAACGGCCTCCTGGAATTCCTGGTTCAACCTGGTTATCACAGTGTCGCCCGGGCATCTCACCGTGACCTCCAAACAGTGAGTAAACACGTTGAAAGACTTCTTGGACTGTGTTTGAGTCATTCTGCGACCTGTGGTCCCACACACATACACCGGGGCCTGGGGCTTGCCTCACTCTCAGGGGGCTAATATACTGACTGCACCCACCATCAGCCCCAGGCATCCCTTAATCTGCAGTGGCGGTCCCCGCTGACCGCAATACTGAGAGTGGCGTCACGACAATCCTAAAAGAAGGTTCCCTACCTGTGACCAGACTGTTCCATCCACGTGGAGTCCCTGAAGGTACTGCACCGACACATACTAGCGGGGCTTCACAACTTCTGGCGTCACGAACAGGATAAGGACTAGACCTGTTCAGACAGGTGACCGTGTGCCTCAGAGGTCCGACCGCAAAAATTGAACCGCCGCCATATTGCCATCTTCAAAAGCGCGCGCTGCAGCCCGCGCGAGGGAGAAGAGCACCGCCCACGAAGAGGTGTGGCCGCCCCAGAACCCCCACAATTCGGAGAGCGTACTGACCCAGGAAGTGGAAAGGGGGCGCGGAGATTTTTGAAGAAAAATGGACGCTGCAGGAGGTAATGCCCCTGGTCAGGGCGACGCAGCCCAAGCGATGCCAGCCCCCGTCGCGCTGGACGCAGCAGCGCCTGGTGCCGGTGCCGCGGTCGCAGCCGCGCCGGCTGAAATCTCCCCCATAATGCCAGTTTCCTTGCTGTATGTCCCAGGAGCGCAATGGCTGCCCCAATACGCCGGTAAAATAGACACGCTGACCGGGTTTAAGAAGAAGATCAGCACCCTGCTAGACATGCACGCGATGACTGGTAAGCAGAGGGCCGCTGTGGTGCTGGGACAATTGACTGAAGCAGCAGAATTGGAAGCTGAGTCCTGGACCAATGATGACCGGAGCTCTGTTGAGACCATCTTTGCCAAACTAGCAGCTGCTTTTGAACACCGCACCGAGGGAGAGCTGAGGACGGACTTCTATAACTGCCGGCAGAAGCCCCAAGATAGCATAAGAGCCTATGCCCTCAGGCTGCAGGCTGCACTACGGGCTCTCAAGCTGGTGGACCCTGTCAGTGATCAGGAAGGAAACCGGATGATGAAGGAACAATTCTTGCGGGGCCTGCGCTCTCCTGAGGATGGGAAGCAGATGAAGCTGTGGTCCCTGGAACACCCTGACGTGGACTTTGCCATTCTGAAAGACAGGGCAGTGAAAGCACTCCAACCTCCTGTGGACACAGACCCCGTCGCACCAGCATGGCCTGCCAGTTCCACGGCTGCAGGAGCGGAATCCTCCTCGCAGACCCTAATAACTGCAAAAGGACTCAACGCGCCAGCAGAGACCATAAGTACGCTATCCTCCCAGGTGCAACAGCTCACTAAGGACGTCGCACAAATCCTGAAAGCAATGCAGTTGCCCTCAGAGACCAAAGTCCCTCATCGGATCCTGCTAGCTGACAACCCAGAGGACGTCCCTTGGATGCGGAGGAGAAGAGGTCCCCCAACCCGAGGCAGGAGCAGTGATCGCTATGACTCATCTGGACAACCCATCTGTCGTCGTTGCCAGGAGGCGGGACACTATGCAAGGGCCTGTCCTTTAAACGAGCCAAACCTGGGGCCGGGGGCCAGTCCTCAGGATTAAGAAGATCAGGCCCAGGTCGCTGCTGTGATCAGTACGTGGGTGGACGTCCTGTCCTGTCCATCGTCCTGGACGGGATCCCTACCCCGGCATTATTGGACACCGGCTCTCAGGTCACCACGATCCCGTATGTCCTTTATCGGAGGTTTTGGTCGGACGACGATCTCCGACCACCGGACCCCTCCCTCACCATCTATGCTGCCAACGGACAGCCTATAGACCAGATCGGGGTCAAAGAGGTAACCATAAAGGTGGGAAGGCAGGAAATGAAGGGACAAGGACTGATTGTTGTGGACACTGATATTAGAGAAAGGAACCCGCAAATGATTTTAGGCACTAATGTCATAGAAAATTGCTTAGAGGAAGTGTTGTTGTTGCTTCACCAGATTGTTGAGGGTGCTGAGGGCAGGTCGCAAAGAGCCTTGCAAAAGGAGATCCGAATCATTCTGAGGAAGCAACAGGTAAAACAGACTGGCGGTGAGATTGGTAGTGTACGGGTGATGGATGCTAACCCCATTGTGATACCCCCACGGAGTGAAATGATGATGTGGTGTAGAGCAGCGGTAGGTCTCAGAGGACAGGATTACCAGGCTGTACTAGAGCCCACTCATTCAGACCACTGGCCCACGATTCTGACAGCCAGGGGGGTAGTTGATGTACACAAGGGACGAGTGCCTGTACGAGTGTTGAACTGTGGGGAGGAGGAAGCCAGACTACCAAGGTACGCTACCATAGCCAAACTGTTTACATGCTCAGATGACGCCATAACACCTGTAGGTCCCCTGACACAAGCTGACTCAAAAGAGGGCGAGACCTCCCAAAAGCAGTTAGAGGATTGGTGCCAGAAACTACACGTGGGGACTGACTCTACACCCGACTACCAGAAACATGGGGTTTACAGGGTCGTGCAGGAATACGAGCAGGTCTTTAGTAAGAACCCACTAGACTTTGGTAGGATCAAAGGGGTGCAACATCACATACCCACAGGCAGTCATCCTCCCATTAAGGAAAGACATAGGCCTATTCCACCAGCCCATTACCAGCGCACAAAGGACATGCTGAAGGACATGAAGGAGGCAGGCGTCATAAGGGACAGTTGTAGCCCCTGGGCGGCTCCCCTGGTCCTGGTAAGAAAGAAGGATGGCACGATGAGGATGTGTGTGGATTACAGACGGATAAATCAGATAACACACAAGGATGCCTACCCTTTGCCAAGGATAGAGGAATCCCTCGCTGCCTTGAAAGCCTCTAACTACTTTTCTACCCTAGATCTTACTAGTGGCTACTGGCAAGTATCTGTAGCAGAAGAAGATCGGGAGAAGACGGCCTTCACCACCCCAATGGGCCTCTGTGAGTTCAACAGCATGCCATTTGGACTCTGCAATGCCCCCGGGACCTTCCAGAGGCTTATGGAATGCTGCCTAGGGCACCTCAACTTTGAAACCGTCCTGCTCTACCTGGATGATGTCATCGTGTACTCCAAGACCTACGAGGACCACCTGAAACACCTGGCTGAAGTCTTTGAAGCACTATCCCGATATGGAATGAAGCTGAAACCATCCAAGTGCCATTTACTGAAGCCAAAGGTCCAGTACCTAGGTCACGTGGTCAGTGCAGAAGGAGTAGCACCGGACCCAGAGAAGGTCACAGTCATCCAGGAATGGCCCACACCTACTACCGTCCGGGAGGTACGTCAGTTCCTTGGCTTGGTAGGCTACTACAGAAGGTTCATCAAGGGCTACACGAAAATGGCAGCGCCTTTGCAAGAGCTCCTGGTAGGCCACCCAAAGAAGAGAGGAAAGATCTCCGGCCCGCCATTTCACTGGGGAGAAGCAGAAGAACACTCCTTCAGACAAATGAAAGGGGCCTTGACGGGTGAAGAGATCCTAGCCTACCCTGACTACGGTCTGCCATTCGTACTGTACACAGATGCCAGTAATGTGGGACTGGGAGCAGTGCTTTCACAGGGGCAGGGAGGCAAAGAGCGTGTGATTGCTTACGCCAGCAGGAAGCTCAGGCCTACTGAAAGAAACCCGGAGAATTATAGCTCATTCAAGCTAGAGTTCCTGGCCATGGTATGGGCTATCACAGAGCGGTTCAAGCACTACCTGGCAGCCACCAAATTCACTGTCTTCACGGACAACAACCCCCTGACCCACTTGGATACTGCTAAATCGGGTGCCATGGAGCAGCGTTGGGTAGCCCGACTGGCGAATTATGACTTTACTGTCAAGTATCGAGCTGGCCGCAAGAACGGCAACGCAGATGCTCTGTCCAGGATGCCTCACCTAGCAGACGAGGGTGAAGATGTAGATGATCTTGAAGAGATTGAGCTGCCAGCGTTCCATCGCCATGGAGCAAAACAGTGTCGGCAGTCGCGTGCCAACCGCCAAGAGGTGACCCTGAACCCACTACCTCACTACAACTGGAAGGAGACCCAGGAAAATGATCCAGCGGTAGGCTTGGTAAAGAAACTGATCAGCCAGCCGGGCGCCAGCCTTGACAAAGGAGCCCCACCTGAGGCACAGTACCTATGGAAGGAGAGGGGTCGATTATTCATCTATCAAGACAAACTTTACAGGAGCATCATTGACCCGAGGACGCATGAGAAGGTGTGGCAAGTGATTGTACCACAGAAGGACACGAGGATGGTGCTAGAAGCCTATCACAATGGTGCAGGCCATTTTGGTTGGAAGAAACTGGAGGCCCTACTTAAAGTAAGATTCTACTGGGTGGGCATGAGATCTGCCCTAGAGAAGTGGTGTCGAAACTGCGGGCCCTGCAATCTTAGAAGAAAAGACCAGCACAGCCAGAGAGCACCACTCCAGCCAATCCAAACTAAACGGCCTTTGGAGATCGTGGCCCTGGACCATGTAAAGTTGGCACCCAGCAGACAAGGCTACAACTACGCTCTCACTATGGTTGACCACTACTCCAGATTCCTGGTGGTAGTACCAGTCAAGGACTTGACAGGTCAAACTGCAGCCAAAGCTTTCCAGACACACTTCTGTCGACCACAT
This sequence comes from Anomaloglossus baeobatrachus, assembly GCF_048569485.1. Lineage (NCBI taxonomy): Eukaryota > Metazoa > Chordata > Amphibia > Anura > Aromobatidae > Anomaloglossus > Anomaloglossus baeobatrachus. Next base: position 326,405,905 of record NC_134357.1, read on the forward strand.
GGCTATCCAGATCAAGTGCTCACTGACCAAGGACCAGCCTTTGAAGCTGAAGTGTTTAAGGAGTTTTGTAACCTATACGGCTGCCAGAAGATCCGTACTACGCCTTACCATCCTCAGACCAATGGCATGTGTGAGAAGATGAACCACATCATTCTCGACCTTCTGAAGACGCTCCCACTAGAAGAACGAAGTCAGTGGCCGGAAAAACTGCCCGATCTAGTGGACATGTATAACAACATCCCTGTGAGTTCCACGAACTGCACACCGGCATACCTGATGAGGGCCAGACCAGGGAGATTGCCAGTAGATCTGGAAATGGGAGTTGAGACCCCTGAAGACCATCAACAAGGTGCTGATTGGGATTCCAACCGCCAAGCCCAATACAAGAAAGTACAAGAGTGTGTGGAGCGAAGCCTGACTCAGCAGCGTGAGAAACAAGAAAAGGCCTACAATCGAAAAGCACCTGCTGTTCCTTTGATGCCAGGAGATATAGTTCTCAAAAGAAAGAGAAGACGTCATAAACTTGACAATCACTGGGAAGAAGAACCCTATACTGTGTTACCATCGACGCTTAGCAATGAAAAGACATGCCTTATCAGCAAAGATGGAGGAAAAACAACAGCTGTCGTTTCTAGAGATCGCTTAAAGAAATGTCCTGAACAACTAAGAATCCCTGAAGAAATTCCCAACCCTTTGCCAGTTCAAGAACCAAAAGAAAAGATGATCCATACTGTACTTGGAGATTTTCCAGCAAGTTGGCCTCAATACAATGGAGCAGTAGTTATTCCGGTTATTACATTCCCTCAATCTGGAGAAGTAAGAGACCCAGAAGAACCTGTTCAGAACCTGGAAGAGCCAAATGTAGCTGAAGCAGAAGACCATGCACTGGTATCAATACCTAGCACACCTATTATTCACATTGAGACACATACATCGGGTGGGAGGACACAACCTCAGACAGATGACAGTATAGTACTGCGTAGGTCAACCCGCAGCAACTTTGGTCAGCTCCCATTACGCTATAGAGAAAGTACAGTTTAGTTCAAAGTGACTGTATGAAATGTAATGTTTAACCTGTTTACAGTTAGGTAACGTTTAAGCGAAATGTGCCCACAAGGACTATTGTGAGACCTCCTTAAAATGTTAGACCACTGGTTATGAACTGGATTTAACCACAAACTTTTGCATTGTAAAAAGTTGCCTCCTTGGTATCAACCCCAGAGTCTGCCTGTTAGGGGGCATGGCTCTGCACCAACAAGGGGGCACGCCTGTTTATGGGGCCTGCCCTCCAACACTCGGAAGCGGGTACGCCTGTTTATGGGGCCTACCTTACACCACCCTCCTCAGGAGAGGAAGATTGGAGGAAAGGTCTGGGGAATGTGATGGCCCAGCCCTGGTCACCAAAAGGACCGGCGACCTACCTCCTGGAGGTTTTTGGGTGGGGTTCGGACATGTGGGTGGTTGGTGGTGGAATGGTACCTGGCATGTTTAAATGTAAATAATTGCCCCTGTGTGGGAAAAGTTTGTATTTACCTTTTCTCTTGTCTTTGCAGCCCGAGGACGTGCTGATGATAACTAAGGGGGAATGTGGCGCCCCTGACCTGGTCAGGCACCACAGAGTATTGCACCCATGCGGGAGCAATGCTTCCAGGTAATCTCCAAAGGCCAGGATGAGGTGCACACACAAACATATAGTGACCAGGCCTCCCACATTACCAGAGGGGACCCTTGGGTAGCCAGAAGGGGTTAACTTTCAATTCCCAGCTGGGGGTGTGTTCAGGGGCTGGTTGCTAGAAAATCATCCAGAGAGAGAGAGGAAGAGGAGAGTCTGGAGGAAGAAGTTGAAGTGTGTGGAAGGGAGCAGAGGAGCTCTCGTGTCAGACAGGTCCTGAGGAGTGCAGTAGCTGAAAGCGGGGGAGAAAGGAGTACCGTGGGTCGGCCTGAAAATCATCCAGAGAGAAGGGTGGCTGAGTACGGAGATCCCGGTATCCGAGCACACAAGGGGAACTAGGTCCCCAGTACAGGCAGCAGATCATCCAGAGCTGCTTAACCTACAGGTGGGGGGGGGGTACTTCATGCCCTCACCACGACTACACAGAGCTTGAGCCAAGCAGCAATCACCAGGCCCATAAGGGGACAGGGCCAGAAGCCATCCCACCAAGGCCACGCTGCCGGCAGACAAGCCAGAGAGAGGGGAGCAGGGTGGTAACAGCTTCCCTGGAGGGGTCCTACCACGCTTCAAGCAAAGGATCCTCCTAAAACAGAAAGAGTGCAAGGAAGGCGAGTGGACAGCTACCCTCAGAACGGCCTCCTGGAATTCCTGGTTCAACCTGGTTATCACAGTGTCGCCCGGGCATCTCACCGTGACCTCCAAACAGTGAGTAAACACGTTGAAAGACTTCTTGGACTGTGTTTGAGTCATTCTGCGACCTGTGGTCCCACACACATACACCGGGGCCTGGGGCTTGCCTCACTCTCAGGGGGCTAATATACTGACTGCACCCACCATCAGCCCCAGGCATCCCTTAATCTGCAGTGGCGGTCCCCGCTGACCGCAATACTGAGAGTGGCGTCACGACAATCCTAAAAGAAGGTTCCCTACCTGTGACCAGACTGTTCCATCCACGTGGAGTCCCTGAAGGTACTGCACCGACACATACTAGCGGGGCTTCACAAAGCCTCCACTAATTGCCGGCTGAGTATAGACAGACTGTTTTTATTTTACATGCGGGAAAAATAATAATTCAGAAAATGATGTCCAAGTAGTGGTTTTTGCATTTTCATTCTTTACTTCCCTTCTTCCAAGAGTACAAGAGTCAGGCTGAGCTCCTAGGTTCCAGGCTACAGCTTACGATGTTTGGATTTCTCTGTTCCGCAATGGTGATAAAGATCTTGTCCAATACTTTTTCATAGAGGACGATCTTGTGGGACAACATCAATAGTTTAATGGAAGCTCTGAAGATAAGACATAATCCAGAAGAATGGAGGCTTTTCATTGTTTCATCCAAAACAAGTCTTGCTGCATAATGGCAATGTGCTACCTTCAATTGGTTATGCAGTCCACATGAAAGAAACCTATGACCACATGAAACATCTGTTGAGGTACCTGAACTATGACCAATATTTTTGGCCCCTCTGTGGTGACTTAAAGGCGGTTGCCCTCTTACTTCGTCTCCAGGGAGGATACACAAAAGTACTGCAGCTTCTGTGTTATTGGGATAGTCGTGTAAGAGAATATCATTCCAACAAAAGAGACTGGTGTCTCTGTGACGCCCTGGACTAGCCAGGTAGTCCCAGGTATGCCTTTGCACTACACCCATCCCCTAATAAGGTGACAACAGCCAACCTACAAAACCCTAGTCACCTCCCTCAGGATTTGATGTTCACACCAGGGGGGCAGAGCGAGGTGGTTGGCCACGCCCACAGAGGAGTTCACAGGTCCTGAGGCAGGAAAAACCCAGCAGATCAGTTTGAGGAGAGGAGGAGAGCAGTTGTGACAGTGGAAGTGAAAGGAGTAAATCTGTCAGTGTCCTGGGTAGGAGCATGGGCACTTTGGCTAGGAGGAAGACGGTGGTGGCCGTCTGCAGAAGCCGGGAAGACAGCACGGTGAAACCGTAGGTAACCAGGAAAGGGTAGTGGCCCGCCGGTACTGAACCGGGGAACCGACTGGAAACCGGAGCACAAGAGGGGGTACTCAGACCCTGAAACACGGTCCCAAAACTACCGGACCCCGTTAAATAACTGATTGAGGTCTGGACTCTAGCTCCTTTCCCACCCAAGTCCCAAAAGAAGGCAACAGCCCACCGATTCCGGATAACGGCCACTGCTCAGGCCAAGAGATCCAAAGGGCCAGTGCCTGCGGACAAACGGCCTCTCCCAACACACAACGCCGGGGAGTGGGACTCCCGTTGCTGAAGCACGGGCTGTCCACAGCTACAAAAAGTTGCAGGAGAAAGGCGGACACCACCAGCCCGTTTGGGGGACCTGAAGCAGCCGGCTGCGGGCACCGATCACCACCCTTTTGGTTTACCAGAGACTCCCGTGTATCTGTTAGAGTGAGTACCACTGTGCCTTCGGGCCACGCACCGCCCTGCTCCGCCGAGCACCGACATCGCATCACATCAAACGGGTCCCGGGGCCACCACCCCTGCCCACGGAGGGGTTAACATCACAAGCTGCACCAACATCTCCCCCAGGGTGCCCAGTAAACAGCAGCGGTGGTGCCTACATTCACCACAAACCCGTGGGTGGCGTCATGAACTTTAATCTAAACCCCCCCCTTCAAAGCGCCAGCCCCTTGCAGAGCGACGTGACCCCCGGTCCGGAGACGCTCGAGCTACCGACACACGAGCCCGGATCCGAGCGGCTCGGCTGCAGCCGAGCGCGGGGCGGTACATCTCCAACATTCAATTCAGCCAGGGAATAAAAATATCCTGCACTTGTTGACCCACATAAGATTTTGTTACCACCATTTGATATTAAGTTGGACCTAATGAAGAAATTTGTAAAAATCGATGGATAAAAATGTAAAAGCATTCAAGTATAGAGATGAGATATTTTGTTTGAAAAAGATTCACTAATTTCAAATTCTGCATGAGCCTTGCTGATTCAAATTTGTGTTCGGATGACAAAGCACTTTTCTAAAAAAATCTGCAATGTTCAGATCTGTTCAATAACTGTTTGCAGTTGCACTAATAATTTTCTTCTACCTTATTATCACTTTGGCTAGGAAAGTGGTACTGTATGATGTGCGGGGGGACATATTTGATGATGGGATGGGGTGGGGAGAGGTCAGAGGAGCAGCAGACTGTTTTTTTTTCCCTTAATTTTATGTGTGGCTGTTCCGGCAGCCAATCAGGGCACAGAAAACATCTACAACATCTACAACATTCAGGCACAGGGGCTTGTGTCATTGGCTGCCTATGTAACAATAATAATAATAATAATAATCTTTATTTCTATAGCGCCAACATATTCCACAGCGCTTTACAATTCAAGAGGATCATATACAAACAAGTAATAGTTATATAAAATACAGTATTTAGAGGGAAAAAAAAGACAACCCTGCTCGTGAGAGCTTACAATCTACAATGAGATGGGGGGGAGGGGGGGGCAAGGTAAGAGTGCTTATTTACAATGACAATCCAGCCGTCTCAAGGAAATGGGGGATAGATAATGGCTTCCTGGACCAGTTGGTCAGAGCCTTGAGATGCATTTGGGTGCCATGGAATTTGACGTGGGGTTATGTTCTGAGAAGTTGTGGAAGGACTATGTCAGTATTCCGGGATTTCCAGTTTGCTTTTGAAAGATCTTGCCCTTTGTTAACATGGAGTTTTCTGTTCTGCTGCCCTACTTCCTGTTAATCTGTTTAAAAGCCCGCCCCTAAGCCTAGTCTAGTTGCTTGAGTATACTGCTTCCTGTCTACTCCTGCCCTGCTGCTCTAATTTCCTTGTTGCTATTTTGGATCCTGCTGAATCACCTGACACCGGCCCTGGACTCCACCTGGTCTCATCAAGCTGTGCCCTCACTGGTCTCGGACTCTGTCTGCTATCTCTGGTTGGCGTTTGTGCCCGGTCCCTTCCGGTACATATCTACCCTAGGACCCGTGTCCTACATTCAGTACGGACATTTTTGGACTATAACCGGTTGCCCTTTCGTGTCCCAGTTGCTGCGCATTTAGGGCTTCTGGGGTGATTGCCAGACAGCCCTTGTATAGGGGTTCGCTCCTGGTGGTCTCCCTGGGGGAGTCCGGTGCACGGTCCCGGGAATTCCCCTTTGCTCCGAACCTGGCAGGTATTTACTGTGTTTATGTTCTTTCCTGTGTACATAGTGTTGTTTGCATATTATAAAACTTCTTTGCACCAAGAACCTGTCTCTGGTTGTCATTGCCTTACGCAATCGAAATCCTCAGTTCATACAATAGTATTACAGACTATGTGAATTTAGTTCAGCTAGGGAGTGTGAATAGGCCGCCCTAAAAAGATGCATTTTTAGGGTGCATCTGATGCCGAGTAAGTTTTGATTCGTCCGACTCCTAACTTCTTGGGGTAGAGTGTTACAGAGGATTGGTGCAGCTCGGAAAAAGTCTTGGATCCGGGAGTGGGAGGTTCGAGTTAGTGTGGATGTTAGTCGAAAGTTATTTGCAGAGCGTAGAGAACGTGTGGGGTGATAGACCGAGACGAGGGCGGAGATGTAGGGGGGTTCCGCACTGTGGAGAGCTTTGTGGGTGAGAACAAGCAGTTTGAATTGGATCCTGTGATATATGGGCAGCCAGTGCAATGACTGGCACAGAGCAGAGGCATCAGAGTAGTGTCGCGGGCGGAGGGGCCGCGCTCGCTACGCTCGGGTCCGCGGCTGCTGCTGCTCGGTGGCTCGAGCGGTGGGACGGACCCGGGAACTCGAGCAGCGCTCCTCGCCCACAAGTGAAAAGGGGGGTGGTTTGTTTGGGGAGATAGTTCGTGATGCCACCCACGGGTCGTGGTGATGATGGGCACCACCGCTGCTGATGACTGGGATCCCGGGAGCGATGGCAGGGAGTTGCTAAGATGTTGTCCCCTCCGTGGGTAGGGGTGGGTGATCCCGGGGCCCGGTGGTGGTACGGGGAGGCAGAATGGCTGGGGTGCAGGGTTGCGGGGGCAGCGCGGCGCAGTGCCGGATGGCACAGTTGTACACACTCAGGCACAAATTCACAGAGTCTCTGGTAAACCAAACGGCTGGATGGATGGGTCCCGCAGCCGGCTGCCGTGTCTTTGCTCTCCCCGGACAGGTGATGGTGGCTGTCTTTCCCTGCACCTGTGTGACATGTGTTGACTTCCCAGTGGTAGTCCGCTCCCCGGCATATAGGTACCGAAGGAGCCCATTTTGCCCGCAGGCGCTGGCCCTTGGATCTCTAGCCTATGGTGGTGGCTGTGTATCCTCACGGTGTGGACTGTTGCCTTCTGTCGGGTCTTGGGTGTTAGGAAACCCCTGGGGTTCTGGTCACTTTCGGATTTGACCGTTGTCGGCGGCTCCAAGCCTAGTCGGGGTCCGATGGCCCTGCCTTTGTGCTTAGCTTCACTCCGCTCACTGGTTCGGTACCAGCGGGCCACCACCCGACCCTGGTCCTACGGTTCCGCAGAGATCCACTAACTCCTGCAGACGACCACCATCTGCCGACCTTGTTGACAGTGCCTGGGCTCCTACTCAGACACTAACAGTTTCTGTCCTCTCATTTTCAACTCCAACTCAGATCTGTCACTTTTCCCGCCTCCAGGCCTGTGAACTCCTCGGTGGGTGGGGCCAACGGCCTGGCTCCGCCCCACCTGGTGTGGACATCAGACCCTGGAGGGAGGTAACAAGGATTTTGTTTGACTGATATAAACTATCCAGGGGAGGGGGTGTGTGTGATGTTATGTCTGTGACTACCTGGCTAGTCCAGGGCGTCACAGTAGCGGTTAGCCAGATAGGTGACCCTGGCTGCTGCATTAAGGATGGAATGTAGAGGAGAGAGTCTAGTTAGGGGGAGACCAATTAATAGAGAGTTACAGTAGTCAAGGCGAGATTGAATCAGGGCCACGGTGATAGTTTTTGTCGTTTCCATTGTGAGAAAGGGGCGGATTCTAGAAATGTTCTTGAGGTGCAAGCAGTAGGAGCGGGCAAGAGATTGTCTGTGGGAGGTGAAGGAAAGATCAGTGTCAAGTATAACACCCAGACAGAGGGCCTGCTGCCTAGGACTTATCGTTGTGCCACACACAGAGAGGGAGATGTCAGGTTTAGGAAGGTTGGAAGATGGAGGGAAAAGAAGAAGTTCAGTTTTGGAAAGGTTAAGTTTCAGATAGAGAGCAGACATGATGTTGCAAAGTGCAGTCAGGCAGTCACTTGTGTTCTGTAGTACAGCGGGGGTGAGCTCAGGGGATGAGGTGTATAGCTATGTGTCATTAGCATAAAGATGGTACTGAAAGCCAAATCTGCTGATGGTCTGTCCAATTGGGGCAGTGTAGAGGGAGAACAGAAGAGGGCCAAGGAGTGAACCTTGAGGGACCCCAACAGTGAGAGGGAGAGGAGAAGATGTGAAGCCAGCAAATGATACGCTGAATGAGCGGCCAGAAAGATAGGAAGAGAACCAGGAAAGTACAGTGTCCTTTAGGCCGATAGAATGGTGCACAGAGAGAAGGAGATTGTGGTCAGCAGTGTCGAAGGCAGCAGAGAGGTCAAGAAGGATAAGCAGAGAGTGGGCACCATTACGTTTTGCTGTCAATAGGTCATTGATCACTTTGACAAGGGCAGTTTCTGTTGAGTGTAAAGGGCAGAAGCCAGACTCTAAAGGCTCTAGAAGAGATTGAGTGGAAAGGTAGCAGGTGAGGCGAGAATAGAACAGGTACTCCAAGAGTTTGGAGATGAAGGGGAGATTGGAGACTGGTCTGTAGTTGCTTGTGCAGGATGGATCAAGAGAAGGTTTTTTTTTAATAATGGAGTAATGTCACATGTCTCTTTGCATATAAAAAGAGGGCATATGGAGTCGGCACCAATTTATGATTGCTACAGCTTAGGGACAGTACTGCTGCTAGACAGATAGTTAGCTTAGTTATGGGGTTTCATTTTAGCTAGTTCAGATTTATAGGAGGGCAATAATGTAGAACAGAGAAGTGCAGAGGCATGCGATGTAGGGAAATTTGTGTGCCACACATCAGCATTTCATCAGTGATTGCAAATTATGTGGGCCAGCCCCAATTTGCCATTTCATTATCTAAATAACTATTGTTACTTCATTGACCAGAACCAAATTTCCATTTCATCATCTAAACACACATTGCAATCTCTTTGGTACAGGCAAAAATTGTCATTTCATCATCTAAAATCTATGGTCGTGGAAACAATTACCATTTCATCATCTAAATAGAGATTGCAAAACCTGTGGTCCAGCCACAAATTGCCATTTCATCATCTAAATAGTCATTGCTCATTTAGTGACAGGTGACTGACAAGTATGGGCCTAGGGTTGTGAAATAGCTGGTGGAAATAGGGGAAGGGCATATCACACATGAGTGGCTAATCCCACGGTCATAGTGGAAGGAGGAATAGGCATGGCGTTCGAGGTGTACGTGAGGTAAGTGCTAAAGTTACTTAAAATTCTACTGAACAAACACTGGCTTGTCCTATCCAAAGACAACTGACAACTACTGTTACTGGAGGGTCTACTCGACTCCTTTTCTTTAGCAGCTGCAAAGCTGTAGATGAGGGCCAGAAAGAGCATGTGCTACAGTGGATGGCAAGTGCTCCATCAAGTGGCCTCTACTCCTCTTCCTCCACCTCAAGATCATACACAGTACACACAGTCACCTCAGAGGTGACTACAGAGTTTTTCACACATTCTATTCCATGGGCATCAGAGATCTGCTCCAAAGTTTCACAGACTCAAGAGGAGTAAAGCATCTGTACCGATGCCCAAAATCTTTGTCAATTGGATCTGCGGTTGGACGAAGTAGGGTCCAAGCAAAATCCAGACCCTTGTCACCAGACGTTAATTCCCAGGGTGGAGGTGATGATGATTAGACTCAGATACCGGAGTCCTGAGTCCCACACAAACACGGAGTGATGCAATCATGACAAGTAGTGCATCCTCAGCCACAACTCTGGCTGTGGCCAGGAGAGGTCGCAGGTCTGCAGATCGCAGCAGTGGTAAGGGTTGCCTAGCCTGGTTATTTTTTTAAGACCATTAAGGAAGACACAACTTACGTCCTCTGTCAACTTTGTAAAAAACAACTCAGTAGGGGCAGAAATTCCGATAATTTGACTACTACATGCATGAATCGATACATGCACAACCAATTATTCTGGGAATCTTACAGCACTAAAACGTGGCCTAGCGGGTTTTACCAACCACCGGCCACCCCATCAACCAAGTCTACTGCCTCTTCCTCCTCCATCAGCATAGCAAATGTTCTCACACAGGCCTCCAGCCGCAGAACCTCCACTTCTTTTTCCACTACAGTCAGGGTGAGAGAGTGCACGTCAGCTGCTATGGAAGTTGACATGCATGGCGTTTTTGAACAATTTCAGACACTGAGCATACCACATCTTTCTCAATCTACCATAACATCTTTACCTACACCTCCCTAACAGTCCATCAGTTTGTCGTGTACACCCTACTCCACCCTCTTTCAGCACAGCAGCCAGCCCTCAGTCCCGCAGTTGTAGTCATGTAAAAGATTATTTCCTCTTAGAGATGACAAAGCTAAAAGCTTGAACTTCATGATATCTAAATTGTTGGCCACGAAACCGCTGCCTTTCCTCCTGGTTGAAACAGATGGTTTCCAAAATCTGATGGCCATGGTAGTAGTGATGGGCGAACCCACCGATGTTCGTGTTCGGGAGCCTCGCCCCAACGTTTTGTAAAGATCGAGTTCAGATTCTGAGATAACGTGAACTTGTGTCCAAACACCAAACTTGGACTTTACAGTTATAAGATGGGGTGGGGGGGCTGTAAATAAAGAATATAGTTAAAAATAAACATTGTCATTATACTTACCGCTCCCGCGACGCGTCCTGCAGACTCTGTCTCCCTACCGCTTCTGCTTCCGTGTCCAATCATTGCTGTGCCCCCGGGTTACAGGAACTTCCATGACGTCATAGCCATGTGACCAGTCTGGTGTGAATGTTGTACAGACATTGGGTTACAGACTGGTCACATGGCAATGATGTCACAGAAGGTCCTGTAACCCACGAGGTATCAACATTCACACCAGACTCGTCACATGACTATGACGTCATGGAAGGTCCTGTAAGTCAGATGTACCAGAGCTGAAGATGCTGGCCCGCCTTTCGACTATGTCGGAGGTTTTTTTTTTGAGTAATAAAGATGGAGTCCTAAATGTCTTCGGTTTTATTTCTAATAAAATATTTTTTCTCTGTATTGCTGTTTTATTTTACTGTTAAAATAACAGACAACCACAGACGCTGTCACAGAGTGGGCGTCTGTGATTGGATGCTGGAGTTAGCTGAAACCAGTCCATATATTCTAGCATCTAGAATGTATGCGCAGATTCCAGGTTACTCCAACAGCCAATTACAGACACCCATTCTGCATCACAGCATCTGTGATTGGCTATTGGGTCCCTCACACATATATAAATAAACAATACCAAAAGGCACGGACAATCCCGTGCTATATTCACAATATGGACAAAGCCATATACAGATTATTATAGACAAAAGGAAGAAAACATTCTGTACAACGACTTAATGATAGAAAATGTATATTTTATTGATAGAAAATAGCTAAAAAGCAGACAAACAATATTGGATTAAAATTAGCAGAGACAAAAAATGGTGAGTACCAATAGATGGCGCCCTCACCCCACAGTAGGTATATGGTAGCACATGTTAGAGTTTAGCACACAGCACATAAAGGGCTAAAAAGCCAATGTTACATACAAACTAAAGCGTGCTGCTGCTTATTAGGTGCCCGTTACTGATACATCAATAACGTAGTGTCAGAAAGGTTCTTGTAACAACGCACTATAATACCTTGCAACCAACATACCTAAATGGTGGATGAGAGCCCAATTCCCCGACCCATAGGTTTCGGTATGACTCCTTCTTCCGGGGGTGGTCTCTGATTAAAAGAGGTGACCTTATAAAGGATAAATATCCAATCACTATCCGTCTTGACCCCAACCAATCAAATCATAGGGTGTGTGCAGTGACGTTATGTCCAATACCATGCCCATCACCTCAATAGGTGGATACATAGGGCGTGCTGCAAGTGGGGGTGTGGCCAGGACCCCCACGTGCAAACACGCATGAGAAAGCCACAGAATACACCCAAGGACCTAATAACGCCAAACCGGAAGTGATGTATGCAAAACCGGAAGTGATGTATGCAGTACCGGAAGTGATGTATACAAAACCAGAAGTGATGTATACAAAACCGGAAATGATGTATGCCGAACCGGAAGTGATGCATACAAAACCGGAAGTGATGTATGTCGAACCGGAAGTGACGTATCGTGACTCTCCGTGTCACTGACATGGGGGCGTGCGCATCCCATAGCTAATACAAGTGTACCCTCAATGTCCACATGCGCCTGCGCACCCTAACAGTGACACAGATTAGCAGGTAAATGCTACATAGCGAGATCGTCACTAATGGATGCTGGTATATCATTATACATAACGGATTAAAGTGCATCCATAACGATTTGAATACCCAGCAAAAAACATCACACAACATCGCCGTAATGAGGGTGCACACACACTACGTGACCCTGGGGACATACCCCCAGTCCCACGTGTGTGCACATACCCCACCAAAGCTACGTGAAATAAGTAATATGGTAAGTACTCAAAATCGTACAAACACCAATGGCCGTTAATATATATTTACGCGGCGTGGATTATAATACCGACACACATATATAGGTGTACTGCAACATTAAAATTCAGAATGAGTGGCAAGGAATATAGCATCGCCCTGGCATATCTAACAAAAGCGCAATGTCCAATGCAGAGCACACGCGTATGACCAGTTGGACCCACGCCGCCACGGGCGCGCCAAACCACAGCCATGGAGACTCAGTCACCAGAGCAGTGGAAAAAGCAGATGCGCACATGGCGGCACCGGGCCCACGGGCAGACGCATGCACGCACCGGCCTCACGGGTATAAGGTGGAAGTACGAGATCACATATATTAACAGATGTAATACACCTCTGGGCCCTGTTTCACCCACAGATGAAGCTGTAGATACTGATATAGATCTCCCACGAGTAAAACGCGGTACCGACTTGCGCCACCTATATACTTTAAGTTGTTGATAGTCCGTCATGTCCCTCGTGATTTTCTTTGAATGTGTCTCTCTGATCGCTTTCTCCCATTCCTCAGAGCTAGCAGCCATCATGGCGTCAAAAGCCGCAATCTCCTCAGCCGAGGATATTGTCTTTAATTCTAGATAGGTTGAATCCAACTCCTTCTCTACCTCTTCAAGGGTTTTTGAATTAAAACCAACGAGTAATTCCATTAATTTAAGTGAGGTAGTGGAACAGATTTCCTCCCATTTATTAATAAAAGTGGTATCCTCCACAGGAAAGGAAGGAAAAACCTGCATCCTTAAACCTCGAGGGATCATTTGTTTTGAAATATATCCCTCGAGGAAGGCCCTGTTCCACCACACTTTTGTACGCCTATGCAACAGGCGTTTCACACTACTCTGGAGCTCAGTACGTCCCCTCTGCTCAATACTCATGCCATCCACTAGGTTCCCATCAAAAGCTCTGCTACACAATGTTTTCCAGGAGATATCCCTGGTTTTATAATCCATAATTGGTAGAGGAAAAACCTGTGAAAATACACAGAAATTGATATAAATAAACAATACCAAGTTGGAGAAGCATATTATCTACCTGGGCCTTTTCGACAAATATACGGAACTTCTGTTGATGTGATCATCGTGGAATAATCAATATAGATTATATTGGGCTGTGTGGAGTCCTCTGATATATATGAGTAATTGTGTCAGGGCCCAGAGGTGTATTACATCTGTTAATATATGTGATCTCGTACTTCCACCTTATACCCGTGAGGCCGGTGCGTGCATGCGTCTGCCCGTGGGCCCGGTGCCGCCATGTGCGCGTCTGCTTTTTCCACCGCTCTGGTGACTGAGTCTCCATGGCTGTGGTTTGGCGCGCCCGTGGCGGCGTGGGTCCAACTGGTCATACGCGTGTGCGCTGCATTGGACATTGCGCTTTTGTTAGATATGCCAGGGCGATGCTATATTCCTTGCCACTCATTCTGAATTTTAATGTTGCAGTACACCTATATATGTGTGTCGGTATTATAATCCACGCCGCGTAAATATATATTAACGGCCATTGGTGTTTGTACGATTTTGAGTACTTACCATATTACTTATTTCACGTCGCTTTGGTGGGGTATGTGCACACACGTGGGACTGGGGGTATGTTCCCAGGGTCACGTAGTGTGTATGCACCCTCATTACGGCGATGTTGTGTGATGTTTTTTGCTGGGTATTCAAATCGTTATGGATGCACTTTAATCCGTTATGTATAATGATATACCAGCATCCATTAGTGACGATCTCGCTATGTAGCATTTACCTGCTAATCTGTGTCACTGTTAGGGTGCGCAGGCGCATGTGGACATTGAGGGTACACTTGTATTAGCTATGGGATGCGCACGCCCCCATGTCAGTGACACGGAGAGTCATGATACGTCACTTCCGGTTCGACATACATCACTTCCGGTTTTGTATACATCACTTCCGGTTCGGCATACATCATTTCCGGTTTTGTATACATCACTTCCGGTTTTGTATACATCACTTCCGGTACTGCATACATCACTTCCGGTTTTGCATACATCACTTCCGGTTTCGCGTTATTAGGTCCTTGGGTGTATTCTGTGGCTTTCTCATGCGTGTTTGCACGTGGGGGTCCTGGCCACACCCCCACTTGCAGCACGCCCTATGTATCCACCTATTGAGGTGATGGGCATGGTATTGGACATAACGTCACTGCACACACCCTATGATTTGATTGGTTGGGGTCAAGACGGATAGTGATTGGATATTTATCCTTTATAAGGTCACCTCTTTTAATCAGAGACCACCCCCGGAAGAAGGAGTCATACCGAAACCTATGGGTCGGGGAATTGGGCTCTCATCCACCATTTAGGTATGTTGGTTGCAAGGTATTATAGTGCGTTGTTACAAGAACCTTTCTGACACTACGTTATTGATGTATCAGTAACGGGCACCTAATAAGCAGCAGCACGCTTTAGTTTGTATGTAACATTGGCTTTTTAGCCCTTTATGTGCTGTGTGCTAAACTCTAACATGTGCTACCATATACCTACTGTGGGGTGAGGGCGCCATCTATTGGTACTCACCATTTTTTGTCTCTGCTAATTTTAATCCAATATTGTTTGTCTGCTTTTTAGCTATTTTCTATCAATAAAATATACATTTTCTATCATTAAGTCGATGTACAGAATGTTTTCTTCCTTTTGTCCCTCACACATATAGTAGTGTAAAAATAAATAAATAATAAAAAATGTATGTACCGCTCTGTGGTATTTTTGATTCTCAGTGAAGATAAAGTGGACAGCTACCCCCCATCTGCCTGGCTTTACCTTGGCTGGCAATCAAAATGCAGGAAGTCCATTCATATTTTTTTTTAAAAATGTAAAAAATAATTAAAACTTGCGTGAGCTCCCGCAGTATTTTGATCGCCAGGAAGCTGGAGGCTTGGATTCTCAGCGTGGTAAGGCCCAAGCGTACTGGGTTCCCAAAGCTAAAAGCCGCAGCCAGCAGATGCCCCTGGAAATGGCACATTGTTTCTTAGCGCCATTTCCAGGTGCTTTACCCTGGCTCGTCCAATGTTCCTCATGGCAGTGGCATGCTGGGTAATAAAGGAGTTAATACCAGCTTTGTATTCTCAGCTGGTACTAAGCCTGAAATTCATGGTGTCCCGCCAAATTAGACATGGCTATCATGAATTTCTAGTAAACAGTAAAAAAAAAACACAACACATAGAAATTTGTTTTTTATTAGAAATAAAACGAAAAAAACATTTAGAGACTCCATCTTTATTATAAAAAAATCATTAGTCTGGCGTAGTCCCCAGGTAGAGCTATGTCAGCGCTGCTTCATCGCTCTATATAGACAAGTGTCTCTACAGAGCAAGAAGCAGAGAGAGCAATATCAGCTCTGCTTCATCACTCTGTACAGACAAGTGTCTCTACAGAACGAGATTCAGGGGAGCCATGTCAGCTCTGCATCATCACTCTGTAAAGAAAAGCATCTCTACAGAGAGAGAAGCAGGGAGAACCATGTCAGCTTTGCTTCATCGCTCTGTACAGACATATACAGAGCGATTAGCAGGGAGAGCCATGTCAGCTCTGCTTCATTGCTCTGTACTGACATATACAGAGTGAGAAGCAGGGAGAGCCATGTCAGCTCTGCTTCATTACTCTGTACAGAGCGAGAAGCAGGATGACGCTGAGGGTATAATTCCACTTGCGTATGACTCATGCATTCTCGCATTGTATCACCCCGCATAGCCTGACACTCTCCGGACAGGGGCGGCACAGCTGCATGGAAATAAATGCAGCCAACTCGCTCCTGTCGGGAGAGTTTGCGCCATGCCGCGTAATGTGATACGACACTTGCACAGTGACAGTCAAAGTTCAATCGAGTCCATGAGCCATGGACTCGGATGAACCCTGACGCCACTGCGAACACGGCTGAAAACAGCTGAAGACTGCCGAGTGACAAGCAGTGCAATGAACCCCTGGAAGTTAACAGGACTTTTGATGATGTCATAGCCATGTGACCAGTCTGTAAGTCAATGTCTGTACAACATTCACACCAGACTAGTCACATGGCTCTGATGTCATGGAAGGTTCTTTAATCATTGGTGGTTACCCGGGGGCACAGCAATGATCGGACACGGAAGCAGAAGTGGCTGGGAGACAGAGTCTGCAGGACGCGTCGCGGGACCTGTAAGTATAATCAGATTTTTTTTAATAATGTGCTTTTTTTTACAGCCCATGGACCCGAACTGGACCCGAACTGTAACATGAGCTTCCCAGGAAAGCTCATGTTTGAGATTGTGTGCACGAACATTATGTGTTTGGTATGAACCCTGAACTTTACAGTTCGGGTTCGCCCATCGCTACATGGCAGTGACCCAGTACCAGTCGGCATTGCTTCTCTAAAATAGCTGTGCTTGCACTACACCAGCATTTCATGAACAATTTCACCCTTTTCTTGAAAAACTCTGTGTCTGACAGGGTGCATTTCCCCACTGACACCAGGATGAGCAAGCATGGCCAGGGGCGTTACATCTTGCTTACTGGGTACAATTCACAATTCTTGAAATCCCCAAGGCTTGCAGGACATACCTCTGTATCTACGACTTCCTCCACTGCTTTTGCCTTCTCCACATCTTCTTGGGCCTCCACCTGTGCCCTCAATCTTTCCCTTAAAGGAGTTGTCCGACATGAACTCAAAAAATTTTGTTAAGCTAATCTGTGCTGTATTGTCATATAAAACACTGCTACATTGTTATTTTTTGTTTTATAACTTTTGTTCCTCTTGAATTCACCCTTTATTCTCTGCAGCTCTTTGTTTACATTCAGCTCTAGCAAACTGACCACTTCCTGTGCAAAACCTCAGTCAGAGCTGGCACCGCCCGGCCTCAGTGTCCAGCCTCGTCCCCTGCCTGCCCTCACTGTCCAGCCTCGCCCCCTGCCCGCCCCCTGCACACATTCCCTGTCAGTATTCAGCCTCAGCACTGACCTGTTATCACTACAGCATTGCAAATAACAGCCCCACATCGGGCTCTGCACCGCACATGCACACATATGGCTCTGCACCACACACATATGGGTCTGCACCGCACACGCACACATATGGCTCTGCACCGCACACATATGGCTCTGCACCGCACATGTGTCGCGGGCGGAGGAGGGGACGCCGCGCTCTCCCACTGCTCGGGTCCGGCTGCCGCGGCTGCTGCGGCCTGCTGCTGCTCGGTGGCTCGAGCGATGGGCCGGATCCCGGGGACTCTAGCGGCGCTCCTCGACTGTGAGTGAAAGGGGGTTTTTGGGTGTGGGGATTGGTTATTGTCCGTGACGCCACCCACGGTTGTGGTGAAGGGATGTACACCACGGCTGCTCTGGCTGGGGAATCCCGGGAGTGATGGTATGGAGCAGCCAGTTGTTGTGTTGCCCCTCCGTGGGTAGGGGTTGGTGATCCCGGGGCCCAGGGATGTGGGTTGGGGATGGTGGACAGGCGGGCTATGGGGCCTGTGGAGGTGCAGGGGCGCAGGGGCAGCGCTGTGCCGCACGGCACGGAGGTACTCACTCAGCCAGTAAACACGACCGTCCGTCCACCGTCCTTTTGGCAACCTCCAATCAGTCTCGCCTGCAGACGGTCACCGCCGTCTGCCAGCCTTGCTGTCTCAGTCCGGGGCACACACCCGGACTAACTTCAGGCTTCTTGCTGTCACTTTCTCTGTCACTTTCAACTCTCCTCTTACTGTTTACTCCTTCTCCTTCAAACTCCCTAACTGATCTGCCTGGTTTTCCCGCCTCCAGAGCTGTGAACTCCTCGGTGGGTGGAGCCAACCGCTTGGCCCACCCCCTGGTGTGGACACCAGCTCCTGAAGGAAGGCAACAAGGATTTCTGTTTTGACTTTGGTGTGCCTGCAGGGAATGTGGGGTGCATGTGGTGTGGTGACCTGTGACCCCTGGCTTGCCCAGGGCGTCACATTCCCCCTTAGCAAAATGCAGACCATCCTCGGGCTGCCCGTCCAACACCGGTTTTATTTTCCCTTTTGTTTTCTGAAAAATAGAAAAACGGTAACATATTTACAAGTTATGGCATCATCCCACATCGGGAGGTTCAATTCTTAAACGTTGCAAACGGTTTACGGTTACGGTCTCCGCTCACTCCCACCCAAGCAACCTGGCCCTGATGCTGCCCCTAAAACCCAGGCAGCACCCCTTGACCCCAGTCCAGCACAAGTTACCCGAGCGGGATCTGTCCTTCCCCTCCAGAGGGTAGCCACCGGTTCCTGTGGTGGCTGGGCCCCAGCCGGCTCTACTGCGGGCCCTCCCTCCAACCTGCCTCTCCGGAGGCGGCAACTGCGGAAACGGTAACAGTAAAACAACTTATTTACAAGCCACTTAACGTTTGTGGTTGCCCTGCAAGTTCACGGGCTTGTCCATGGAAAGTCCTCCATGCAACTTTTTAAACGGTCCCCACGGGGACAACGGTGCCGGCAACGGCCGGTTCTCTCAATCATGGTTAGGACAATCAGGTGACTGTTCGGTAATCATCTCATCATTTTTAAACTTTCAAAACTTTTCAAACAAACACTCAGTGGTGGTCCCAACGGGGACTGGACAACGGTGCTCCGCTGCCTTTTGCGGCTCAGCAGTCCATTCTCACTCGTGGGGCTCTAGTGCCACCTTCACATGGTGCACCGCTCTGGACCCCAATGTAGCTCGCTTCAGGCGATCTTCTTCCATATACATGCAGGCATGCACATCCGCTCTATACCCCTCTCGGGCATCGATCTCCCTGCGCAGCTGCTGTTGCCGTCGCTCCCAGCCGGGAGCACTTTCTGTTTGCTCCAGTTCAGCGTGTGCGGGGGACGGGCCCAGCCAGAGTCCCTCCGTGTCGGCTACGACCGGCACCTTCAGTAATGAGGGACCCCGCTGTGACATGGCCTGCTCTGCCTCCTGGCAGCTGCATCCCCGCCGTGCCTCCGGTGGATCTTTGCTGACGGCTTCAGCCTTCGGCTTCTTCCATGGAAGCGGATCAGGGCGGTCACGAGCTTCTGCTGCAGGTCAGTCCACCGGGGCGGATTGGCAGGGTACCACTACCGGTGGTGGTGGTAGCGGGCCTAGTGGCGGGGCAGCAGCAGCCAACACGGGTAGCGGGGTAGGTAGCAGGGTGAGCGGGTATGGACCGGGTCCCTCAGCCGCGATGACCGACCCACTAGGGGCACTGGGGCGTGGGTCACTTACCCTCCCTTCCAAGACTCCCTCCACCTCGCGTCTCCGTATGGCCGCCACCACTTCCTCCATGTCGGCCTCCCACTCCTCCATGAGGAGCTGCATCTTGACCTGCAGATGGCTGCTTAGCTGGACGGTCCGGACTTCCACCCACGCTGCGGGGCCAGGCGCGGGGACCACGGTGTTGTCGGTCGGACTCAGCATCTTTAGCAGCAGCCCCTTCCAGGAACCAGTCAATCGCCGCAGGGTCCTGGCGTCCCTGCTTCTATAGCTGCGTTCACATGCAGCCAGCCGCCATCGCGTCCCCCTTAGTTTCTTTCTGGCCCCTCCTCTATCGGGGCGGGGTTTTGGCCTTCGCGCCTCCACTACTCGAGAAGACGCTCGAGCGGGGACTTTTCGCGCCAAAGATGGCGGCTTCTGAAATTTTCTGGCCGGACACCTCCGGCGGTAACAAGGCGCACCTCTACCAGACGGCAGAGCGGTAAGATCCTGTTCGTGACGGCAAGTTGTCACGGGCGGAGGAGGGGACGCCGCACTCTCCCACTGCTCAGGTCCGGCTGCCGCGGCTGCTGCGGCCTGCTGCTGCTCGGTGGCTCGAGCGATGGGCCGGATCCCGGGGACTCTAGCGGCGCTCCTCGCCCGTGAGTGAAAGGGGGTTTTTGGGTGTGGGGATTGGTTATTGTCCGTGACGCCACCCACGGTTGTGGTGAAGGGATGTACACCACCGCTGCTCTGGCTGGGGAATCCCGGGAGTGATGGTATGGAGCAGCCAGTTGTTGTGTTGCCCCTCCGTGGATAGGGGTTGGTGATCCCGGGGCCCAGGGATGTGGGTTGGGGATGGTGGACAGGCGGGCTATGGGGCCTGTGGAGGTGCAGGGGCGCAGGGGCAGCGCTGTGCCGCACGGCACGGAGGTACTCACTCAGCCAGTAAACACGACACAGTTCTCGGTAAACAAACGGCTGGTTGGACGGGTCCTTCAGACGGTTGCGCTGCCGATATCCCCTGCAGTTGACGGTGACGGTCTCTTTCCTGCACCTATGTGTTGTTGTTTGGTTGCGATGGGTTCCCACCGATAACCCGCTCTCCGGCTTGGATATGAACCGGAGGAGCTCCACTCTTGCCCGCAGGCGCTGGCCCTGGGAAACTGGTGCCTTGGCGGTGGCGGTGTCTCCCCTCTACGGTTGGACTGTTGCCTTCAAACGAGACTTGGTTGTTAGGAGACAGTCGTCCCCTTCACTGACGGATTTGGCAAATTATGGCGACTCCTAGCCTTGCCGGGATCCGAAAGGCCCCTGCCCTGGTGCTGACTATTCTTCGTATACCGCTCCGGTACCGCCGGGTCACCACCCGTCCACGGTCCTTTCGGCAACCTCCAATCAGTCTCGCCTGCAGACGGTCACCGCCGTCTGCCAACCTTCCTGTCTCAGTCCGGGACACACACACCCGGACTAACTTCAGGCTTCTTGCTGTCACTTTCTCTGTCACTTTCAACTCTCCTCTTACTGTTTACTTCTTCTCCTTCAAACTCCCTAACTGATCTTCCTGGTTTTCCCGCCTCCAGAGCTGTGAACTCCTCGGTGGGTGGAGCCAACCGCCTGGCCCACCCCCTGGTGTGGACACCAGCTCCTGGAGGAAGGCAACAAGGATTTCTGTTTTGACTTCGGTGTGCCTGCAGGGAATGTGGGGTGCATGTGGTGTGGTGACCTGTGACCCCTGGCTTGCCCAGGGCGTCACACATGCACACATATGGCTCTGCACCGCACACATATGGCTCTGTACTGCACGCGCACACATATGGCTCTGCACCGCACGCGCACAGACAGGGCTCTGCACCGCACACAGACAGGGCTCTGCACCGCACACAGACAGGACTCAGCACCGACCCCCCCATCCCCCACACCCCATCCCCATAGGGAACACATGTAGGGAGTACATACTCACCCGTCCTCAGTCCCCGCCGCTCCTGCACGTTCGCGCGCTGTCTGTGCTCTGGCCATATCAGCACAGTAGTGACGTCACCGCTGTGCTGAAGAGACCACAGACAGCCGGGCATTGATGAGAAGCTGCGCTGCTTCTCATCAGCACTTTCAAATGTACCGGCATCTGTGATCTGTGATGCCGGTACATTTGAATGTGCGATCCTGAGGAGGGGGCCCGGTGCTGGAGCTGACACCATGGCAGCCGCTGCCAGGCCCCTCCCCCAGGTCACGGACCCCACAGTAGTGCAGGGGGAGGTTGCGGGGAGAGTAAGGGGTGCGGGGGAATGTGTGGGAGGGTGCAGGGAAGGGGGCGGGGACTCCACATACTGTACCTGCCCAGCAGGGAGGCGACATGCTGTTCTAGATTTGCATGTCAACATGGCCCTGCCATGACCATGAAATGACCGGAAGCAGCAAAATCGCGGCAGGAGGACCACTCTGAGCCGGGGGAGAGGGGCTGACAGCAGGGCAGGTAAGTGGTCTCTATCTACTTACCTGCCCCAATGTAGCCCAATAGGGTAATAAAAAAAAAGTCAAAAGAAGCCGGATAACCCCTTTAATGTGACACCCATTCCAACAGTGCAGGAAACCCCACCCACCTCTGTACAGCATAACCAGTGCTCACTGTATTCAGTCAGTGTTGAAATTAAAATGCCAAGGAGAACACCGTTACACAGCTGAAGAGTTGTGGACAGCTATCCAAGCCGAGTTTCAGCAATGGCTGTCTGTACTGCTGTACTGAACCTGGAGCCAGGGAAGGCCGTGTGCAATAATGGTGCAAACTGGGTGGCGGTCCTTCGGAGCAACCACAACACACATGCCTTGCATGGTTCACATCCTCAGCCTGGTTGTACAGGAATTAATAGTCCATTATCTTGCCTTGATGCATTGCGGCAGAAGGCACGGCCACTGTGTGCTCACTTCCGCCGTTCACCTCTAGTGGCTATTCGACTTGCATTGCTACAAAGGTGTTCCGGCCTACCGGTTAACCAGTTGATATGCAATGACAAGGTGGAATTCCACTCTACAGATGTTGCAGTGACTGTGGCAACAGCAGCGAGCCCTGGTGCAATATGTCATGAATCATGATGTATAGGCTGTGCCAATTTAGTACAATCATGGGGCAAATCATGTGTGCCGCCCCTGCAGCGGTCGAACCGCTTGGATGCGGGAGTGATTATTCGTGGCTCGAGGGTCTCCTGACCCGGGGGCCAGGGGCCACACTCGAATGAAGAAGAGGGGGTATTTACAGGGGAGATATAGATCAATTTGATGTTTGTCTTTCCTGATGGTCCTGAGGAAGGGGGCAGTGGCTCCTGAAATGCGTAGACCTGGATGAAAATAAAGATACATTAATCTAAACATCTGTCCCAGTGATCTTTTGGCGCAGTATTGAACACCCCTCTCTTTTGCTCTCTGTTATCAATAAGCAGATGCTGACAACCGGGTAAACCAAATCTCGGGGTATCGCTGCCGCTTGAGGGGAGCACGTCCGGGTCCCGTCCCCTATAGTGTTGCCTGGTAATCCGTGACCTGCCCCCTGACACTAAGTTTAACTTCAACATCGTGGTCCAGTAGTCTGAAACCGTTTTCTTGGACAGCCCTATCCCCCTCGTTGCGCTAATGCCCCCATTCTGGAGCGGGTGGGAACAAATCATAAAGTCTCCGTTCTCCTCAGGTGAATTGTCGGGTCGCCTGAAGCTTTTACCCAACCTAGGGTCCGTGTACCCCGCCGTGCCTTCAGGCCCGGACCGGTGACAGTGCCACGCTGGTGACCGTCCTCCTTGACAGGTCCAGACACCTAGCCACAATCCCCTGTGACCGGGGGTCCAACTACTCTAGGTCCCGACTCCTGTCTGCAACCTAGACAGCTTCTCTTGAGAGCCACCACTCCTATGCTTCTCTCACTCCTTCTTCTCACTACCGACTCTCTACAGTACTCACCTCCCCTCCCTGACCCCCCCAGGTGGGTGACTCTATTCCACCCAAGCCATCCACTGGTGTGCCTGGTGGGTGTGGTGCAGTGTGTATCTAGGATTTGATTTGCTGTTGGAGGCAACACTATACGATAGGGACCCAGAACCATGAGGGACTTGGAATACTGCACGGAAGGGCAGTTTGTGCAGTACCCTGTGATGACCTGATAGTCCAGGGGCGTCACACATGCTTGCAGAGTGAGCACAGATGAAGGACCTCGGCACCCTTCTGCAGAGTTTTGAAATAGCTACTAATATGGTTAATGCTGAAAATATCGTCATCAGCATCACTATTATGGTGATCTACATGCTGGAGCAGATTTTGAATAGTCTGCAGGAGGAGGTTGTGGTCCCAGAGAAAGAGAAGAAAGCAGAGGAGGATGTGGAAAGGAGACCAATATCTCTAAGGTCCGGACTGTCTTCGCACAGGCTGATGGCATGGGAGGGTGAAGTACCATACATACTGTTAGTGAAGGTTCAGCAGCCGAGGTATAAATGGAGGAGGGCCAGTAGAAAGAAGTGATGGGTGTGCAACAGTCAGGAGATGAAGGAGATATTGGTCCACTTTCTGATGTCCATAGTTGGTGGGAAGAAACGAATGAAGCAAACTTGAGAGACAGCCCGGACTGCTGCCCCAAAGGGGCTCAAGGAAGGGCAACATGACTAGGAGAGATGCTAGGCCAGAGGGTATAGCAAAAGGTTAAGGTGAGCTATTTTGGGCGGGAAACCAGGAGGTGGAGCTACAGGAGTTATAGGGACATTTGATTGGTTAGGGGTAGGTCAGTGTGGGTTAGTATACAGTTAGGTCCAGAAATATTTGGACAGTGACACAAGTTTTGTTATTTTAGCTGTTTACAAAAACATGTTCAGAAATACAATTATATATATATAATATGGGCTGAAAGTGCACACTCCCAGCTGCAATATGAGAGTTTTCACATCCAAATCGGAGAAAGGGTTTAGGAATCATAGCTCTGTAATGCATAGCCTCCTCTTTTTCAAGGGACCAAAAGTAATTGGACAAGGGACTCTAAGGGCTGCAATTAACTCTGAAAGCGTCTCCCTCGTTAACCTGTAATCAATGAAGTAGTTAAAAGGTCTGGGGTTGATTACAGGTGTGTGGTTTTGCATTTGGAAGCTGTTGCTGTGACCAGACAACATCCGGTCTAAGGAACTCTCAATTGAGGTGAAGCAGAACATCCTGAGGCTGAAAAAAAAGAAAAAATCCATCAGAGAGATAGAAGACGTGCTTGGAGTAGCAAAATCAACAGTCGGGTACATTCTGAGAAAAAAGGAATTGACTGGTGAGCTTGGGAACTCAAAAAGGCCTGGGCGTCCACGGATGACAACAGTGGTGGATGATCGCCGCATACTTTCTTTGGTGAAGAAGAACCCGTTCACAACATCAACTGAAGTCCAGAACACTCTCAGTGAAGTAGGTGTATCTGTCTCTAAGTCAACAGTAAAGAGAAGACTCCATGAAAGTAAATACAAAGGGTTCACATCTAGATGCAAACCATTCATCAATTCCAAAAATAGACAGGCCAGAGTTAAATTTGCTGAAAAACACCTCATGAAGCCAGCTCAGTTCTGGAAAAGTATTCTATGGACAGATGAGACAAAGATCAACCTGTACCAGAATGATGGGAAGAAAAAAGTTTGGAGAAGAAAGGGAACGGCACATGATCCAAGGCACACCACATCCTCTGTAAAACATGATGGAGGCAACGTGATGGCATGGGCATGCATGGCTTTCAATGGCACTGGGTCACTTGTGTTTATTGATGACATAACAGCAGACAAGAGTAGCCAGATGAATTCTGAAGTGTACCGGGATATACTTTCAGCCCAGATTCAGCCAAATGCCGCAAACGTGATCGGACGGCGCTTCATAGTACAGATGGACAATGACCCCAAGCATACAGCCAAAGCTACCCAGGAGTTCATGAGTGCAAAAAAGTGGAACATTCTGCAATGGCCAAGTCAATCACCAGATCTTAACCCAATTGAGCATGCATTTCACTTGCTCAAATCCAGACTTAAGACGGAAAGACCCACAAACAAGCAAGACCTGAAGGCTGCGGCTGTAAAGGCCTGGCAAAGCATTAAGAAGGAGGAAACCCAGCGTTTGGTGATGGGTTCCAGACTTAAGGCAGTGATTGCCTCCAAAGTATTCGCAACAAAATATTGAAAATAAAAATATTTTGTTTGGGTTTGGTTTATTTGTCCAATTACTTTTGACCTCCTAAAATGTGGAGTGTTTGTAAAGAAATGTGTACAATTCCTACAATTTCTATCAGATATTTTTGTTCAAACCTTCAAATTAAACGTTACAATCTGCACTTGAATTCTGTTGTAGAGGTTTCATTTCAAATCCAATGTGGTGGCATGCAGAGCCCAACTCGCGAAAATTGTGTCACTGTCCAAATATTTCTGGACCTAACTGTATATAGGGCAGAGTGTTGGGGGTTGGTCATTCGGCACCTGGAAGACGTCTGCAATCGCCCACCCACCCGCCCTATTTTCGAGATGTCAGGATCACGGCAGAAGAGAAGAGGAGTGCACTTGACGCAGCAGTTAACGGAAAGGAGGGGGGTATTTGAAGTCGGTGAATTGCACAAAGAGCGGGGGGGAACCCAGTGCAGGAGCGGGTTACCCCTGGTGGTGCAATGGTGTATTGGTTAAGGTGGATCCCTGCTGTGCTGGGTCACAACGGGACATGTTAACGTGGGACCCTGCTGTGCTGGATCACAGCGGGGCATGTTAATGTGGGTCCCTGCTGGGCTCAGTCCCAGCAGGGCAGTGGTTGGGCAACACTTGGCTGGGTGTCCTCGAGTCGGTGTGGTGCGGCTGAGGGCACATGGTGGAGCTGATGTTGCAATCATGTACAATGGTACTCTTCAATTACCCCCCCTCCTTTGCTGGTGGTTATGTTTTATTAAATTATTACTATCTTTATGGTTAAAGTGTTATTATTTTGGTGATAATAAACGGGGCTGCTGTGGCCTTTACATCCAATGTCACGTAGTCTTGTGTTTTATTTTAGGTTAAGAGGTTAAAGGAGGTAAGGCCGTCAGTCAGAATTTCCATAGTCATGTTACCCCGCCACCAACACAACATGGATTTGGACCTCACGGAACTGCCCGACACATGAGCACCTTCTTGCTGCACTATCTGTAACATGATTCCCAACTTGTTAGGATTAGAAATAGTGCTGACTACTGAGTTGCCACAGTAGAAGAGTAAATGTTGCCAAATGCTTCACCCCCTGGAAAAGGACGCGCCCATGCTGTAGTATCGCAACCAACTTGTACACAATAGAGTTGAGCGCGGTTCGTGGTTCGAGGTTCTCCAGTTCTAGGCTCGAGTGATTTTGGGGGCTGTTCGAGATCGAACTAGAACTCGAGCTTTTTGCAAAAGCTCGATAGTTCTAGAAACGTTCGAGAACGGTTCTAGCAGCAAAAAGCAGGGCTTTTTACAGCTACAGTGTGCAGGTGCCATCGCTGGCAGCCTGCCAGAAGCTGATAACCAAGATAAACATCGGGTATCCAAGCAAAGCGCTTTGGTTAATAACCCGATGTTTATCTTAGTTACGTGCAGGAAGCCCACACTTCCCCGCTCAGCTCGCTCCGCCCCCTCCTGCACGCGGCATGTACACACGTATATATACACACACACACACACACACACACACATGGTCCCGCTCGGCTTACCTGCGGTGATGAAGTCCCGCCATCCTGACCTCAGCGCTGTCACTGTCCTCCATGGCCGCCGCTTGTCACATCACCTCTCGCTTCCGACCCGAGACTGACTAGCGGTGACGTCACGGGCCTCTCGCGATATTTGGCTGTGAAGGCGCCGGTCATTGAACTCAGTGACAGGGGCTGTCAGTGTGCTGGAGATCAGCGCAGGTAATGTACCTCGCTGACAGCAGCACTTGTCTACCCCTGCAGTGACCTGGGATGACCCATTGATGTTAGCTCAGGTCACTGCACTGCTCTCCCAGCCAATGGGGAACATCCTGCTCTTCATTGACTAGGACAGTGTGGATCGTCATGGCAACCCCTTGGATTACACCAGACCTGGATTTGTTTTTCATTCTAATAAATTGGTTAAAGAGGGAATGTTTTGGGGAGTGTTTTTTCAAATAAAAATGTGGTTGTCGTCTATTTTTTTTATTACTGACTGGGTTGGTGATGTCGGGTATCTGATAGACGCCTGACCTCACCAACCCCAGGGCTTGATGCCAGGTGACATTACACATCTGGTATTAACCCCATATATTACCCCGTTTGCCACCGCACCAGGGCGCGGGATGAACTGGGGCGAAGCACCAGGATTGGCACATCTAATGGATGCGCCACTTCTGGGGCGGCTGCGGCCTGCTATTTTTAGGCTGGGGAGAGTCCAATAACCATGGACCTCCCTAGTCTGAGAATATCAGGCCCCAGCTGTCTGCTTTACCTTGGCTGGTGATCCAATTTTGGGGGACCCCTACGTTTTTTTTTTTTAATTATTTATTTAATTTAAAATAAC
Organism: Anomaloglossus baeobatrachus; assembly: GCF_048569485.1. NCBI lineage: Eukaryota > Metazoa > Chordata > Amphibia > Anura > Aromobatidae > Anomaloglossus > Anomaloglossus baeobatrachus. Next base: position 326,433,917 of record NC_134357.1, read on the forward strand.
AGCGTGGGGTGCCCTCAGTTTTGGATTACCAGCCAAGGTGAGGTTGCCAGCTGTGGTCTGCAGGCTGCAGCCGTCTGCTTTACCCTAGCTGGCTACAAAACTAGGGGGAACCCTACGTCATTTTTTTTTTCATTTTTTGGCTAAATACAAAGCTAAGCACCCCTTAGTGCCCCATGAAAGGCACCAAAGGGTGCTCCCCTTTTTCTCCATTTTTTCTCCACTTTTTCTCCATTTTTTTTCTCCATTTTTTCTCCACTTTTTCTCCACTTTTTCTCCACTTTTTCTCCATTTTTTTTCTCCATTTTTTTCTCCACTTTTTCTCCACTTTTTCTCCACTTTTTCTCCACTTTTTCTCCACTTTTTCTCCACTTTTTCTCCACTTTTTCTCCATTTTTTTTTCTCCACTTTTTCTCCACTTTTTCTCCACTTTTTCTCCACTTTTTCTCCACTTTTTCTCCACTTTCTCTTCATTTTTTTCTCCACTTTTTCTCCACTTTTTCTACACTTTTTCTCTACTTTTTCTCCATTTTCTGTTCCACTTTTTCTCCACTTTTTCTCCACTTTTTCTCCACTTTTTCTCCACTTTTTCTCCATTTTTCTCCACTTTTTCTCCACTTTTTCTCCGTTCTTTTTCTATGGTCGGTCTACCCATTAGCTCTGCCATGCATACTGTAGCTCTACACCTACTGCACATGTTACTTTATGATTGACATCTCTTTCGTACCAGAGCTGTCTAAGTCTACTCTGACCTCATATTTGTCATTACTATATTGTCCTTGTACTGTATTATGACATTTGTATCATGTGTTTCATTTCTTGCTGTGTTGCAATTTTTTTGCTGCATCCCAATTGTACCTCTACATTGTTCTAGTTTATGTTATTGTTCTCTCACTCTTATGTGATACTGATTATTGTCATTTTTCATGATTACATGCAGATAAGTCCAATCTGACGAAGGCTCAGGCCGAAACGTCATTTGTAACTTGTTTTGGACAAAAACATATATGCTTATGAAAAAAAAAAAATTCTTAATATGGACCAATAAAGAATGATTTTGCATTACTATCCATTGTGACTTACTGACTTAGTCTGGGAGATTTAGAGTGCCGAGGTTACTCACTAATTTTATCTATTATTACCTCTGAGCCCCTATATACCAGTGAGCAGAGCTTCCTCTACAGTAGTTCTCCTGATTAGGCATGCCCTTACCTCATGAGCAGGGCATTGCAGCTTTGGTAGCAACCATTACGACATGGACTCTGCTGCTGTGGACCCGGGGAGAGTGAGTGCAGATTCATTGCACCCACACTCCTCACATGAAGGGTCCGCACTCCTAGAAAATGGGGGATACGTTCCCTGAGTGTCTCCCCCCTCATATTCTAGACGGTCCAGAGTCGTCGTGGGACCCCTTTATTTTTTTTTCTTACAATAAATTGGTGAAAGAGGAAATGTTTTGAGGACTGTTTTTTCAAATAAATTTCTTTTGTCGCTTTTTTTTGTTTTTGTTAGTACTGACAGTTTATGATGTTGGGTATCTAATAGACGCCATGACATCACAACCTGCTGGGCTTGATCTCAGGTGACTTTACAGCTAGTATCAACCCGATTTATTACCCCGTTTGCCACTGCACCAGGGCACGGGATGAGCTGGGGTGAAGCGCCAGGATTGGCGCATCTAGTGGATGCGCCACGTCTGGGGTGCCTGCGGTCTGCTATTTTTAGGCTGTGAAGGCCCAATAACTATGGACCTTCCCACCCTGAGAATACCAGACCACAGCTGTCCGCTTTACCTTGGCTGTTGATCCAATTTTGGGGGGACCCTACTTTTATTGTGTAATTATTAATATTTATAAAATAATTATAAAAAAGAGCCTGAGGGGACTTCCACATTGGATCCCCAACCACGGTAAAGCTGCCAGCTGTGGTTTTCAGGCTACAGCCGTCTGCTTTACCCTAGCTGGCTATCAAAAATGGGGGGACCCAACGTCATTTTTTTTTTAACTATTTTTTAAATAGAAAAAATTAATGGGCTTCCCTGTATTTTGATTGCCAACCAAGGTAACGGCAGGCAGATGGGGGTGGCAACCCATAGCTGTCTGCTTTATCTGCGCTGAGAATCAAAAAGACCGCGGAGCGCTACGTCATTTTTTTTAAAGATTTATTTTTACAGCACTGTGATGTCCAGCAATCAAAATACAGGGAAGCCCATTTTATTTTTAGTTATTTAAATAAATAATTAAAAAAAATATATATGGGCTCCCGCTGCATTTTTTGTATTGCTAGCTAAGGGTAATCCAAGCAGCTACTGGCTGCTAACCCCCACTGCTTGGTGTTACCTTCACTGGCAATGGAAAATCCAGGGAAGCATTTTTTTTTTTTTTTGCCAAAAAGCTACAAAAAAAGGACGTGAGCTTCGCCATATTTTTGTATGCTAGCCAGGTATAGCAGGCAGGTGCTGGAAGAGTTTGATACAGCGCCAGAAGATGGCGCTTCTATGAAAATGCCATTTTCTGAGGCGGCTGCAGACTGCAATTCGCAGCAGTGGGGCCCAGAAAGCTCAGGCCAACCTTTGGTGCGGATTCCAATCCCCAGCTGCCTAGTTGTACTTGGCTGGACACAAAAATGGGGCGAAGCCTACGTCATTTGTTTTCTAATTATTTCATGAAATTAATGAAATAATAAAAAAAGGGCTTCCCTTTTATTTTTGGTTCCCAGCCGGGTACAAATAGGCAACTGGGGGTTGGGGGCAGCCGTACCTGCCTGCTGTACCTGGCTAGCATACAAAAATATGGCGAAGCCCACATAATTTTTTCAGGGGGCAAAAAACTTCTGCATACAGTCCTGGATGGAGTATGCTGAGCCTTGTAGTTCTGCAGCTGCTGTCTGTCTGTATGGAGAAGAGCAGACAGCAGCTGCAGAACTACAAGGCTCAGCATACTCCATCCAGGACTGTATGCAGAATTTTTTTGCCCACCAAAAAAATGACGTGGGCTTCGCCATATTTTTGTATGCTAGCCAGGTACAGCTGGCAGCCACGGGCTGCCTCCAACCCCCAGTTGCCTATTTGTACCCGGCTGGGAACCAAAAATATAGGGAAGCCCGTTTTTTTTAATTATTTCACTTATTTCATGAAATAATTAAAAAACAAATGACGTGGGCTTCGCCCCATTTTTGTGTCCAGCCGGGTACAACTAGGCAGCTGGGGATTGGAATCCGCAGCACAGGTTAGCCCGAGGTTTCTGGGCGCCTCTACTGCGGATTTCAGTCCGCAGCCGTCCCAGAAAATGGCGCTCTCATAGAAGCGCCATCATCTGGCGCTGTGTCCAACTCTTCCAACAGCCCTGGAGCCGGGTGGCTTGTTGGGTAATCATGAGTTAATACTGGCTTTGTTTTACTAGCCAGTATTAAGCCAGAGATTCTTAATGTCAGGCACGTTTGACCCGGCCATTAAGAATTTCCAATGAAGGGTTAAAAAAAAACAAGCACACAGAGAAAAAATACTTTAATAGAAATAAATACACAGACACATTAGAGACTCCATCTTTATTACCCCCTGTCAGCCCTCCACGATCCTGCTCTTCTGTCTTCTTTCTTTCTAGTGTAGTAGTAGTGACGATTGTAGTGAGGATGAGGTTCCCCAGCTCATCACTTGGGGCTGGGGAACCTCATCCTCACTACAATCCTCACTAGTGTAGTAGTAGTGACGATTGTAGTGAGGATGAGATTCACCAGCTCATCACTTGGGGCTGGGGAACCTCATCCTCACTACAATCATCACTAGAATCGGGAAGCAGCGTGCAGCCTTCACTCCGTGAGTGATCAGTGCTGGCTGCTAGCAGTAACGCTGACAGACGCGTTACCATAGCAACGGTGCTCTCGGAGCCGCGGTTAGCGGTGACGTCACCGCTAACTGCGTTGCTATGGCAACGGTGATCTCCGTTAATGTTAATCTCCGATCTCCCTAACGGAACGGGGAGTCGACCGTGTGCTAGAGCATGTCGCCGGTACACGGCGATACACATATGTGCACCGTGTACCGGAGAGATGCACTCGCAGGTCCTACATGACGTGTCATAGTCATGTGACCAGTCTGTAGCCAATGAGATAATAGCCACGTGACTGGTCACATGGCTATTTTGACGTCACGATAGGTCCTGCATCTCTGCTGGCAGTGCAGGTCACCGGGAGGATTCAGCGATCATCGGATGGAATAGCGGCAGGAGACAGAGTGCAGAAGGGATCGCGAGGACCGGTAAGTGTTATGGCACAGTTTATTAACTGTTTGTGTACATTTATCATGCATTTTTATGTGTTTGTGATTGCCTCCCATTATAGCCTATAGGTTCTAGTTCGGTTCGTCGAACGTTCGACGAACCGAACTCGAACGGGACCCCCGTTCGGCGAACCGACCTCGAGCCGAACCGCGACCGGTTCGCTCATCTCTAGTACACAATCTTAAGAGTAGTTTTCTCCAACACAGCAATGAGAAACATAGTGTGGATTGCTGTTTTACACTTTCAACTCTGGGAATGTTGAGTTGTCATTACTGAAACTTTAGCAGCAGCAGTTTAAGTGGCACAAGCAATTTCTGTGATTTGTGGTGCACATTTTTTTAAACCATTCTATGCACCAGTAGAAAAGAGTACATGTCTGACACATAGTGAACGACTGGAGAGGATGGTGATGGAGTATCTAGAGCTCAATATTGATGATATTGGAGGTTGTTTGGACACTTTTGCATTTTGGTATTCAGAAATAGAACAGTAGCCTGAGCTTGCCAGTCACCCCTTGGAGGATTTGTCATGCCTGGCAGCTAGCATTCTCTCAGAACGTGTCTTCAGCACTGCTGGTGGTGTCCTGACAGAAAAGTGCATCCAGTTGATGCCTGAGAGTGTAGACCGCCTAACCTTCATCAAGATGAACAAGTCATGGATTTCCAATAACTTTTCCACCCCAGTCACAGACTGTGAAGACTAGGCAATGGTGTAGTTTTCAGTGTGCTGCATTCATCTTATGTTATTGCAGTCCATGACACCTTTGTTGTGGCTTCTGTGGTTGCTATTGCTACTGCTGCTGATGTTAAGTGCCTTGGTGATGCAACAACCAAACAATGTATCAACTGCTGTTACTTTTACAGTTTTGCTTTTTATGTGTGTGTGGCGCCCTGGACAAGCCAGGTCGTCACAGGTACTGCAACAACACACCTCACACCCCGGCTAGGCACATCTAGGTCAGGCAAAAATCCTTGTTGCCTCCCTCGCAGCGTCCCCTCCCCGCTCGCGACAACTTGGCGTCACGAACAGGATCTTACCGCTCTGCCGTCTGGTAGAGGTGCGCCTTGTGACCGCCGGAGGTGTCCGGCCGAAAATTTTGAGAAGCCGCCATTTTGGGCGTGAAAAATCCACGCTCGAGCGCCTTTCCGAGCAGTGGAGGCGTGAAAGCCGAAACCCCGCCCCTATAGAGGAGGAGCCGGAAAAAAGACTAAAGGGGACGGATGGCGTCTGGCCGCATGTAGCTCGCGGCTATAAAACCAGGGACGCCAGGACTCTGCGGCCATACTGGGTTCCTGGAAAGCACCATGGCCGAGATGCACAGTCCAACCAACGCCAACAGAATCAGATATACCTCATGATGGAGCAGTGGACCAATGAGGTGGAAATGCTGGTTGCGACTGCCCCGATGTATGAGATGGGAGCCGACGTGACGGAGCCGATGGGTGACCCACGCCCCCATGTCCCACAAGGACCGGTTACTGCGGCTGAGGGGCCTGGCCCAGTCTCGGCCCTCATATCGTCCCTGCCATTACCCATGGGCCGCCTCAGTGTTGACCGACCTGACCTGCTGCCCCGTGCTACCACAGTAGAACCTGACGTGCTGAGTGCCGGAAACCCGGAGATTGCGGCAGCTGGCAGCAACCTACCTGGTTCAGGGACAGTTGATAATGACTCCGGCCCCGGCGCCGAGCCCACCTCTGAGTTCGAGAAGGCGAGTGAGCGTCTCCGCTACGAAGGAGGGCCGGTGGTTTTCTATAGCCCGCGCACCGGTGGAAATGGATACTGGGCACCCCTCTCCCAACAGGCCTGTCACTGCATGTTCGAAATGTTGGTAGCAGAGGATGAGGCCACCTCAGCGGAAGAGTCAGAGTGATGGCAGCGGAGCCCTGCTGCAAGTTGTCCCCGTTGAGACCACCAGTATAATTAGAAGTTTGAATGACAAGATTGATCAACCGAAGTTTATCTGATTGGAACCGTGATTAAACCGGCCGTTGCCGACAACTAGTCCCCGTAGGGACTTTCTGCAACCGTTGCGTAAGGAACTTCTTACGGACAAGCCCGAGAACTTGCAGGGCAACCACAAACTTAGTGGAATGTAATTAATTGTTGGCTTACACCGTTACCGCCTCCGGAGAGGCTGATTTTGGAGGATGGGCCTGGAGGAAAGGGATGGCCCAGGCCCGCCACTACCGTAACCGGTGGCGATCCTCCGGGGGTTCAGGGGTCCCCATGGACGCGGGTCCCCTGAAAGAGACTGTACCCAACTAGGTTCTGGACTGGGGTCAAGGGGTGCTGCCCACTTCTTAGGGGCAGCATCAGGGCCAGGTTGTTTGGGTGGGAGAGGAGCGGAAGCCGTACCGTTGTGAAATGTTTGTGACTTTTACATGTTTTTACCGTTTTCTATCTTTTACAGTTAACAAAAATAAAACCAGTGATGGACGGGCAGCCCGTGGACGGTCTGCATTTTACTAAGGGGGAATGTGGCGCCCTCGACAAGCCATGTCATCACAGGTACTGTAACAACACACCCCACACCCCGGCTAGGCACATCTAGGTCAGACAAAAATCCTTGTTGCCTCCCTCCAGGGGCTGATGTCCACACCAGGGGGTGGAGCCAGGCGGTTGGCCCCACCCACCGAGCAGTTCACAGTCCTGGAGGCGGGAAAAGGAAGGGAGTTGAAGTGAGGAGTGGAAGGAGAGAGGAGTGGAGTCAAGGAGTGAAGTGGTAGTGGAGCAGACTGACGGTGTCCGGGTGCGTGGCCCGGGCACATACTGCAAGGTTGGCAGACGGTGGTGACCGTCTGCAGGAGGGGCTGATTGACGTGAACCGTAAGGATCGGGGACGGGCGGTGGCCCGCCGGTACCGGATCGGGGAGCGAAGAGAAGCCAGCACCATTCGGCAGGGCCTACGGACCCTGACCAGGCTAGGAGTCGCTGTAAAACCGGTCAAATCTGTTAGCGAAGGGAACCTCCGGGGTTTCCCAGCAGTCAAGACCCGATTGAAGGCA